>NC_086452.1:321360537-321960537 GCF_028390025.1 Pseudophryne corroboree
TAAACATTTTGAGCGAAGGGACAGATGGCACAGCTTAGCCGCATTTTTCGTGGCATGCCAGTTGGGGCTATTTGGCGTGTTATGAGGATAGGTTAGTGAGGACACATCTGTATAACAGTAACGTGCGGTGAGGTATATAGCTGTGGAGGTACTGGCTAGTATCAGGGCCAGATTTACACACACACACACACACACACACACACACACACACACACACACACACACACACACGTATGAACCTGAGGGCTCAAGAGCGCATTATACAACAGTGCAGCAGTATTTTCTGCTGGACATTTGGTAATTTTTCATCCAGTATACTCCAGTCTTGTCTATCAAAATGGTTTACATTAATAGAAAGAACATATATTATCTTCTTTGTATTGTTCTTATCATTTTTATAGTCAAAACTCTATAGTATAGTGGAGTATGACAGGAGAGGCTCTGCCTCATCTGACCGTACATGACTGCTGTGTGAGTGTATTGATATCTACTAACAACTAACTTGTGACTACAATTGGAGCAAAAATACTTGCATATCCTATTATCATTAACACACTAGTAACATTCCTATATAGTGACATGCTCCTGACTATTTGATACAATTATTTTAGCTACAGTATCTTAGGACCTAATACAGGTTGGATTGCAAATAGCGATCCAACCGGAATTTTTGCGTTCACCCAGTGGGTGCATGTGCACCGCCCGACCTGCGCATGCACCTGCTTTTATTGCGGGTGGCCCGCAGTAAATGCAAACGCCTCTGCTTGATTGACAGGCAGAGGCATTCGGGGGCGAGAGGTGGGCGGCAACGCTCGTTTCCAAGGTGGAGACAGAGCAGTGCGGGGTTGGCGGCAGGGAAACGGTTTCTGAATGGGGAGCATGGCGTGGGCGTGATAGGAGCGGCTGCGTGATGTCACACGCAGCCGCTCCAATCAAAAAGATGTCGGCGGGCCTCCTATCGTTACAGACAGCCTGCGCCAGCAGGAGCCAGCCACAATTTCAGCGATCATGCTGAAATTGCAGTGCGATCACAATTTCAGTGCAAACGCAGTGGGTGGGCAGGGGGCTGCATGCTGGGCAGCCTTGCCCTGTGATGGGTGGCCCCCAGCATGCGAGCAAAAGGATTGTAAATTCTGCTGTCTAGCAGAATTTACAATCCTTACTGAATAGGGTCCTTAGACTGCATTTGCTATTCAGTTATTGGAATCTTAATCTAAGGCCACAAATGGATGTAAAAATTGGATTTTATATACCTACTGGTAAATCCTTTTCTCGTAGTCCGTAGAGGATGCTGGGGTCCAATTTAGTACCATGGGGTATAGACGGGTCCACTAGGAGCCACTGGCACTTTAAGAGTTTAATAGTGTGGGCTGGCCCCTCCCTCTATGCCCCTCCTACCAGACTCAGTCTAGAAACTGTGCCCGAGGAGATGGACATACTTCGAGAGAAGGAAATACACAGATAGTGGTGAGATTCACACCAGCTCACACATAACAAAAGGAAAGCCAAGCTAACCAACGTGAAACGATTCAGCAACGGCTGAACCAACAATACTTAACCAAGTAACAATGCAAGAAATCGAAGCACTGGGCGGGTGCCCAGCATCCTCTATGGACTATGAGAAAGGATTTACCGGTAGATATATAAAATCTTATTTTCTCTTACGTCCTAGAGGATGCTGGGGTCCAATTTAGTACCATGGGGATGTACCAAAGCTCCCAGTATGGGAGGGAGAGGTCGGAGACTCCTGCAGAACTGATTAACCAAACTTTAGGTCCTCAGAGGACAAAGTATTGAACTTGAACTTAGCAAACGTGTTCGACCCTGACCAAGTAGCTGCTCGGCAAAGCTGCAGAGCCGAGACACCCCGGGCTGCCGCCCATGAAGAACCCACTTTACAGGTAGAGTGGGCCTGCACCAATTTTGGAACCAGCAACCCTGCTGTAGAATCAGCATGCTGTATAGTAAGCCTGATCCAGCAAGAAATTGTCTGCTTAAAAGCAGGACACCCAATCTTGTTTGGATCATAAAGGGCAAATAATGCGTCCGACTTTCTGTAACGAGAAGTTTGCTTCACATATATTTTCAAAGCCCGCACAACATCTAAGGATGTTGAGGTAATCCAGGTGTCAGTAGCCACTGGCACCACATTAGGTTGGTTGATATGAAAAGCTGAAAAAACCTTTGGAAGAAATTGCTGACACGTTCTGAGCTCAGCCCTATCCTCATGGAAAATCAAGTAGGGGCTCTTGTGTGACAATGCCCCCAATTCAGGCACTCGTCTTGCAGATGCCAATGCCAACAGTGTGGCCACCTTCCAAGTAAGAAACTTTACGTCCACTTCTTGCAAAGGTTCAAACCAATCCGATTACAGGAACTGCAACACCTTAAGATCCCAAAGTACCGTAGGAGGCACAAAGGGGGGTTGGATGTGCAGAACTCCTTTCAAGAATTTCTGAACCTCAGGGAGAGTAGCCAATTGTTTCTGGAAGAAAATGGACAAGGCCGAAATCTGGACCTTTATGGAGCCCAAACGTAGGCCCACATCCACACCTGTTTGCATAAAGAGGAGAAAATGTCCAAGTTGAAACTCCACCGTTGGAAACTTCCTGGATTTACACCAAGACACACTCTTTCATCCAAATCCGATGGTAATGCTTAGACGTTACTCCCTTCCTAGCTTGGATCAGAGTAGGAATAACCCTGTTCGGAATGCTCTTCCGAGCTAGGATCTGGCATTCAACCTCCATGCCGTCAAACGTAGCCACGGTAAGTCTTGATAGGTGAACGGCCCCTGTTGTAAAAGGTCCTCGCGAAGAGGAAGAGGTCTCAGATCCTCCAGCAATAATTCCAGAAGATCCGCATACCAAGCTCGTCTTGGCAAGTCTGGAGCAATGAGGATCCCCTGAACTCTTGTTCTCTTTAGTAATTTGAGAATACTTGGGATGAGCGGAAGCGGAGGGAACACATACACCTTCCAGGGTAGATTATCCACGCTCTTCTTGGATTCCGCCTCCGCAGTCCATTGGCGTAGCCAGAGTCCTCTGCGTGCCGAGACCACCATGGAAGTAGCCCTTGCATTAAGCAGGCCATGGCCTCCACCATGAAACCTGCCGAATCCTGTATGTGACGTAAAAACAAGTCAATGTCGCTCCTATCCATAGAATCTAATTCCTCTAGTAATGTGCCTGACCACTTTACTATAGCTTTAGAAATCCATGCACAAGCAATAGTGGACCTTAAAGCCACGCCTGTAGCAGTGTATAGTGATTTGAGCGTAGTCTTAATCTTACGGTGAGCCGGCTCCTTTAAGGCGGTTGAACCGGGGACAGGTAAAACCACCTTTTTAGACAATCTAGATACAGAAGCGTCTACTATAGGTGGGTTTTCCCACTTCTTCCTGTCCTCTTCAGGCAAAGGAAAGGCAATGAGAATTCTTTTAGGAATTTGGAATTTTTTCTCTGGGTTTTCCCTGGATTTTTCAAACAAGGAGTTTAACGCCTTAGAAGCAGGGAAGGTAAGCAAGGATGCCTTATTTACAGTAAAATAAGTCTCTTCTTCCTGCTCAGGTACCTTCTCAGTAATGTGTAACATATCCCTAATGGCTTCAATCATTAATTGCACCCCTTTAGCAAGGGATGGATCCCCCCCCCCTTGCATATCCCCATCACCGCCTCCTGTATCAGAGTCGGTATCCGTGTCAGCTTGCTTTATATGGGCATGTGGATGTTTTTGCGGGTATGTAGGTGGGGATTTTGACAAAGTAGTGGGGGATGGATATTGCAACCCTCCACAGTCTTCCTCAAAAACTGAGTCTCTTTCTCAGTATGTGACATCCTCGTTGAGATCTGGGATATTATTCCCCTTAAAGAATCCACCCATGGGGGTTCAGATTCAGAAGGCTGAGAAAGCATATTGCAGTCCTAAGTACATGGAATAGACTCCTCTGGAGAAGATAAACACTCTGCACTGTCTGCAGCGCAGGACATAGAGTCCTTAGACATGGTAATGTGGTATATACAGACACACACACAGGAAAATGTCAGACACAGGTTCCCCCAGAGCACCATCAGCAAGTCACAGAGTATAAGGAGCCAGCCACACCGCGCCCCTGTAGGCAGTTATTATGATAAAAGCCCAACGCTAACTACCCGTAATAGAGCAGTTAGTACTGTTATCATACTCCCCCCTCCTGTCTATAACACCATGGTACCATGAGGCATTGGAGTTATGAGGAGGGCAGCGCTCCCTGTCAGCGTTCTGTGTAATCTGCAGGGAGAAAATTGCGCTGGTGAATGCTGGATCCGTTCTGAGAGGAAGCCCCGTCCCCTGACCTGGCATGCGGCTTCCCGCACTTATTATTTAAACTGGCCTGAGGAATATTTATGTTTAACAGCAGGATTAGCCCCTGTTAACGCCATGACCAGTGTAGGGTTAACATGCTGACTGAGGACGCCCCTCCAGCATCTACATGCAGAGATGTTGCTGAGCCATACCGAAGTGCATCCCCTCAGCGCTGCGCTCCAACCCTTGTGCCGCAATACCCGGCGGCGACCCGCTAACCGGGACGTCGGCGCCGTACTCACCACTCTTCTATCTTCTGGCTCTGTTAGGGGGTGGCGGCTGTGTTGTGGGAGTGAGCGGTCGCCTCGTGGGCTTGCGATCATCACCCTCAGGAGCTCAGTGTCCTGTCAGCGGAGATAGAGAACCATTAACTCTCTATTAAGTTGGTTCCTACTCCCCGCCTAAGTCCCACAAAGCAGGGAGGCTGTTGCTAGCAGCCTCCCTGTAAAACAACAAACACTAAACTTTAAGAAAAAAATAAAACTAAGAAAACTCCTAGGAGCTCCCCTAGCTGTGACCAGTAGGAGGGGCATATGGGAAGGGGCCAGCCCACACTATTAAACTCTTAAAGTGGGCCCGTCTATACCCCATGGTACTAAATTGGACCCCAGCATCCTCTGGGACGTCAGAGAAATGTTGACTTTATCTTCAGTCAGACTGATTAGTGGCTTCCATCCAGTGTAGGGGAACAAATATATTGGGGAAAATTCAAATGTTTGAAAAGTCGGTTGGGTGTCTGTTTTTTCCTGTCTATTAGATAGGAAAAAACAGACACCCAACTGACTTTTCAAACATTTGAATTCCCCCCATTGTGCTAATATTTTATTATATTTTCTTATATGTAAAGTTGTGTTATTTCATAAAAATGTAACGCATTTTATTGATTTTAAATTGCTATGCACCTGTTCCTCTTATAATAGATTTCCTTTTATAGTCCTGTAATATTGAATTGTGTTAACAAAAAAGCATTGGCAGCACATCAACAGCCCCTTATTTGGGCATTATTGACACTAGACATGGTGATCTTGGCTCACAAAGCTATTATTCATAATTTCTCTTGAACGTCTACTTTAGCTTGCTTGTAAAACTTATATTTAATTAAAATAGTTATTGTTAGTATGGACAGATCACATTGAACTGGCAGAAATCAAACCCTGCACCTATTCATAGTCCTGTAGCTTGCCAGGGCCACAATAAAATTAAACCATTCACTTAAATTATTGAAAATAATGTGCTAGAACACAGAGAACATTCTCTAAATGTCAGGTCCATGTACTATAGTGCACTTACCGAAGCCGCTCCTGCTTCGCCTGCAAAGCAGGAGGCGGTTACAGCGCTGTGTACTAATAAAGGTGCTGCCAGAGAGGCGGTGTCATCACATAGACAGTCCACCTGCTGTTGTTTTACTGCGCATGCTCCCAACAAAGCCCTGACCTGCGTGACCTTCCAACATCCTAAGGTAACATGAGAAAACAAACTAAATCACAAGCACAGCAGCCAAGTACTTTTTTTCTGCTGCGGGGTACACTGGGCTCCACAAGGAAAGACATAGGGGTGTAGAGTAGGATCTTGATCCGAGGCACCAACAGGCTGAAAAGCTTTGACTGTTCCCAGAATGCATAGCGCCGCCTCCTCTATAACCCCGCCTCCCTGCACAGGAGCTCAGTTTTGTAGTTGGTGCCGCAGATAGCAGGCACATAACAGAGGGGCTGCGCTGGGCAGCCCTGAGAAGAGCTTTTTAGAAGAAAAGTGAAGACTTCAAGGGCAGCAGCAGTGTGTATATGTCTTTTGACATTCACTGCTGCAGCTCCATCTCTCCCCAGCGGCGCTGTACACTCCCGAGCCCTGGTTGCCGGGTAACTACAGCAGGAGGCTCCGGTTTTCTTTCATGGTCAGGCACACACGACGGGGGCTCTCCGGGATCGTGTGGCCGCGCTTCGGGAGGTGGTGAGTGGGTCCCGCTTGCGGGACCTGTACTTTATCGCAATCCGGCGCGGTCAACGGGAGGCGGGCCGCGCGTGCTGGCGGTGGACACTGTGGCAGTACAGGCGATCCCACTAAATCACCAGGGCATGGGTGCAGGTCAGGTTTTCTCTTAAAGCCATTTTATTAGTAGCCCACAGTACCTGGTAATTTTGCCAGCAGGGGGATAAGGCTTAGACCTGGTGCCCCTACCCCAGCCCCAGGGTGCCATTTCCAGCAAATGTTCCCGCCCTGGAGCTGCATATCTGTCTTCTCCTCACTCCCTGTCAGTGTCTGGGTGCCATTTCTCTCAGATACACTGTTCCTGGGACTGCTTGGGCAAGTCCTCCTGTGTAAAGCCGCCTGGTTGTCAGCGCTGTGACTTTACATGACACTTAAGTATTCTACCTGCCTATTAGACAGTGTTAGTTAAGAAAGAGTGCATTTAGTCAGGGTTTTCTAGTACAATTACCCTGTGATATACATCCAGTTCTTACTGTGCAGTGTTATATCTATTGACTACATAGCTATATCAGCTGGTCCAGTGCAGTATTATTGTTGGTAATAACCTCTGCATTGTATAACTGTGACTATATGTGTGTGCATTAGCTTGCTGAGTGGTTTCCAATTCGTGTCTCTCACTCAACTTGCTATCCCTATATTCTATAACCTGAGGGGGCTTGGTGCGTCAGGTCTTATAATAATATAGGATATTCACAAGATATACTCTAATACGTATTTTTCTCTGTGATTTTAGCCACCATATCTCTCCTGTGTCCCTGTTTGTGCTGACTACACTGTGCAGGGGTTTGGGTAAGAAGTATTGTGCTGCTGCCAATTGTACTGTGTTACCTGATACTGCAAGTTATATCATGTCTGCTTCTGAGGGTAACGGTTCTGGGGCTAAACACACTGCTGGTGTTGCTGAAGCCACAGTTCCATATGAGGAGAATATAGCAGCTGTGGGTTCTGGTTCTGGGGGCTCCTTGCCCCCCAGTGGAACTGTGGCAACGGAGGTCCATAATGACCCACCGTGGGCTGCTTTTTCCAAGCTTCTGCATACGCTAGTTAATAAATTAACACCCCCTATGGGACCCCCTATGCCGGTACAACCGTATGTGGTCCCTGCAGCTAATCCGCTGTGGGCGGACAATTTATCTGCCCAGTTGAAGTTGAACCAGTCCCTGACTACTAAAAAGTCTGACCCTCGCTCACCTAAGCCCAAGGGGTCCTCTAAGCGAGCTCTTATCTCCTTACAATCCACTACTGTCACTGACACCTCGTCTGATGAAGATGGCATTTACACTGACCCCACAGATTCTGACTCAGATACTGCTGATGGGGAGGGTGGTTCACATGTGGATGTTCCTGATTTTTTGGAGGCTATTAAGTTGATTTTACAGAATACGGATGATTCCGAGCCATCCGTCCCTCCTAAGAAACCAGATAGGTTCAAGCGTCAGAAGGTGGTTAAACAAGTTTTACCTCACTCTGACCACCTAGTGGATATAAGTCAGGAACCCTGGGAAAACCCGGGTAAGAAGTTTGTGCCTCAAAAGAAGATGCTGGCTCGCTATCCCCTCGTGCCAGAGCTGTCTAAAAATTGGGAAACACCTCCTCCAGTAGACTCACATGTGGCTAGGATGGTGGTTTTCTCAGCTCTACCTGTCACTACCGTCACGTCTCTAAAAGAGCCTACGGATAAACGTGTGGAGGGTTGTCTAAAAGCGATTTACACCCTCACGGGTGCTGTACAAAGGCCCACTATTGCAGCAACATGGGCTGCAGAGGCTATTGAAGCATGGGCCTTGGAGTTAGAAGCTGAAAGCTCTTCTGACCATGCTAGACAATGCTTGTCATATATTGTCACAGCATCTCGCTATATTAAAGAGGCAGCTTCTGATGCCGGTATCCTAGCAGCCAATGCCTCTACTACATCAGTCCTGGCTCGCCGGATTTTGTGGCTGAGATCTTGGTCTGTGGATCTGGACTCTAGAAAAACCCTGGAGGTACTCCCTTTCAAGGGAGATATTCTGTTTGGGGAGGACTTAAATAAGATTGTGGCTGATTTAGCTACGGCCAAAATCGCCTGTCTGCCAAGTACTGCTCCTTCTGTCTCGAAGGCTAAAGGTACTTTTTTTCGCCCCTTTCGTCCATCAGGTAAAGAAAAAGGTCAGGCGTACAACAAGCAGGCCCGCACTTCCAAACCTGGTAAGCCGAAGCCCAAAAGAGCCTGGGCGGCCCGTCAGCCAGCTTCCAAGACCGATAAGCCTGCCGCATAACGGGGCGGGCCTCCCCCTGGGGGATCCCAGGGTGGGGGGGCGGCTTCTAGGGTATACCCAGGAATGGTTGAAGACCACTTCAGATGCCTGGGTACGGGAAGCCGTCACTCAAGGTTACGCCATAGCCTTCAAAAACCGACCCCCTCATCGATTTTGCCGGACAGACGTCCCCGTGACCAGACAAAGGCAAACACTCTACATTCGGTGGTACAGACCCTCCTGGATACAGGAGTTGTAGTACAGGTGCCTCTTGCGCAGAGGGGCTGGGGGTACTATTCTCCACTGTTTCTAGTCCCGAAACCGAATGGGTCCTCCCGGTTCATTCTCAACCTCAAGGCATTGAACAGGTTTGTGAAGGTTTCCAAGTTCCGTATGGAAACCATTTGCTCTATAGTTCTGGCCTTGGAACCTGGGGACTACATGGTCTCCCTGGACATACAGGATGCTTACCTGCATATTCCTATAGCAGCGTCACATCAGCAATACCTGAGGTTTGCGATTGGCAACCTCCATTACCAGTTTCGGGCGTTACCTTTTGGTTTAACTACGGCTCCGCGAGTCTTCACCAAAGTTATGGCGGTAATGACGGTGGTACTCCGCCGTCAAGGGGTCAGTATACTGCCGTATCTGGACGACTTGTTAATCCTGGCAAATTCCCCAGAACTTCTCCTACCTCATCTGGATATGACTGTCCAGTTTCTACAAGCCCACGGGTGGCTCATCAACTGGAAGAAATCCTCCCTGGTCCCTGCTCAGAGCATGGTGCACCTGGGAGCGCTATTGGACACTCACAACCAGAGGTTGTTCTTGTCTCAGGAGAAAGTCCTGAAGCTTCAGGACAGGATTTGTTGCTTCCTTTCTCGTCCGCAAGTGTCGATACATCCGGCGATGCTGGTGCTGGGCCTCATGGTATCAGCATTCGACATGGTGGAGTATGCTCAATTCCATTCTCGCCCCCTCCAGAGGCTGATTCTAGCCAAGTGGGACGGCCTGCCTCACCGGATCAGGTCTCACATGATCTCATTGACTCCGGAGGTCCGTCTGTCGCTGCTATGGTGGCTCCAGGACCGACAATTGTGCACGGGCCGTCCAGTGCCAGATTAAGGTCCATATGGGCCTGGAGCTGAAATTTATGAAGGGCCTATTTTATGCCACGGCAGGGTATGTGAAAACACTATGGGGGTGTGGCTAGTAATGTTGGGGGTGTGGTTGATGTGAGGGTGTGGTCTGCACAGGGGGTGTGACTAGCGCCTAACTTGAAAAACCTCAATCTCCCTCACTTCTTCAATGATATCAATAGTGTAATGTGAGGATCTACAAATGAACTAAGGAAGACATCTCTTGTTAATGTGACTGTAATATGGAAAATGGTGCTTAGTAATGACATAAATATGAATCCTCTCTACGAAAGAGGCTACATGTTGCTCAGGGATGTCATGAATGTGAAATCTTTTTATATGTAAAAAACCCCAAAAAACAAAGACTTTTACCTTTCTAATAAGTAGTTATACTAAGACATAGTTGCCTACCCTCCCGCATCCTGCGGGAGCCTCCCGTTTCAGTCATAAATCTCCTGGTGCCCTGCTTTATAGGTCAATTCTCCCGGATTCTTCAGATTCTGTCAGGGGTGACACTAAGGAGTTTCTTTGCAAGAACATTGATTTGCTGTAGCTGTTCAGGAATCACTTCTGAGGGCTCTCATTACCCCCCTTGTGTAACCCCTGAGAGAGAGACAGCAGTACCTGATCACACACTCCTCTTATCTGTGCTGGAGTGCACTGACCCATAGCATGCCTGTGCTGCTGCTGCTGGTGTAAGGGTGTGTACACACGGTGAGATCCTTGCTATGCCCGATTTTTACTTGCGATTTCCCTTGAACTCCCCGGAGCCCAGATAACACAGATTTTGACTAACTTTTCTTGAGATATGGACTATGTGTGCTTACGATTTTGGCTTATGTGAGATTTTGGCTTATGTGAGATGTCATTGACATGTGAGATGAACTAGATAGTACACCGATCTAGCAAGGATTGACTTGCCTGCACAGTCTATCTTTTCTTGCGATGCTGACCTGGCGGGACCGCGCATCGGGATCGCAAGGTGACTTTCACCTTGCGATCTGCACTAACTTTTCTTGAGATTTTTACTATATAGTCAAAATCTCAAGAAAATATCTCAGCGTGTGTACACACCCTAAGAATTGTTGTTAGTAATCTTTCTGTAGTTAAACACATTTGTTTAATTAGAGTAGCTGGTGTCTGTAATGATTTGGTTAATGCTGTAATGGAATGGAAAATAGCACAAACAATATTTGTAGGTAGTGCCCACAAGATGCAGACAGTACGGTGTTCACAATAAAAATAACATCTACTACATCAAAATCATCATTTACTTATATGTTTAGGGATGAATGTCAACTTGCATTTGGAACTGATTGCATAGGCATCACATTTATCATGTATATTGGGGGTCATTCCAAGTTGATCGCTCGTTGCCGATTTTCACAGCGCAGCGATCGGGTAAAAAAATGGCAAAACTGCGTATGCGTATGCACCGCAATGTGCACGCGAGTTGTACAGGTACAAACAGCATCGTTGTTGTGCAATGCTTCTAGCGATGAATCCATTCGCACAGCCGATCATAAGGAGATTGACAGGAAGAGGGCGTTTATGGGTGTCAACTGACCGTTTTCTGGGAGTGGCTGGAAAATGCGGGCGTGACCAGGCGTTTGCAGGGCGGGTATCTGACATCAATTCCGGGACCTCCGTCGCTGGAATCATCGCACAGGATAAGTGACTACAGGGTTGGTCTTGTTTTGCACAAAATGTTTTTGTACCGCTCGGCAGCACAGGCATTCGCACACTTGCAAAGCGAGAATACACTCCCCCGTGGGCGGCAACTATGGGTTTGCACAGCTGCTAAAAGTAGCTAGCGAGCGATCAACTCGGAATGAGGGCCGTTGTGCTGAGTATGAAGAAAAGAAATATCACAGCGAAAACATATTGCAAATAAGAAACCCCGTATTTCAGGCAGTAATGTTAGTATCAATACTTGCAAAACTTCCCAAAATATATTGGCCCTCATTCCGAGTTGTTCGCTCGCAAGGCGATTTTAGCAGAGTTACACACGCTAAGCCGCCGCCTACTGGGAGTGAATCTTAGCTTCTTAAAGTTGCGAACGATGTATTCGCAATATTGCGATTACAAACTACTTAGCAGTTTCAGAGTAGCTTCAGACTTACTCGGCATCTGCGATCAGTTCAGTGCTTGTCGTTCCTGGTTTGACGTCACAAACACACCCAGCGTTCGCCCAGACACTCCTCCGTTTCTCCAGCCACTCCCGCGTTTTTTCCGGAAACGGTAGCGTTTTTATCCACACGCCCATAAAACGCCGTGTTTTCGCCCGATAACACCCATTTCCTGTCAATCACACTACGATCGCCGGAGCGAAGAAAAAGCCATGAGTAAAAATACTATCTTCATAGCAAAATTACTTGGCGCAGTCGCAGTGCGAACATTGCGCATGCGTACTAAGCAGAAAAACGCTGCGATGCGAAGAAAATTACCGAGCGAACGACTCGGAATGAGGGACATTGTTACTAATGTTATATAGAAATATCTTGCAACAAAAAGCATTAAAGAATAGACATGCCCATTTGTGGAACTAGACACTCCCTTTGGGTAGAGTATGACACACCCCCTTGGTGGCATGCCGCACTTTGCGCGCCACATTCTACTGTAATCTCCCTGATTCTAGTTTTCAAAAGTAGGCAAGTATGTACTAAGAAGATATATCAGGAATTGTGGATAGAGGGTGTGGGGTTAGAGGGAGGGCGTCGCCCGGATAGGGCAGAACAGGGGGAAGACTGAGGTGACCCAGCATATAGTATTATATGTACATACATACATTCACACACACACACACACACACACACACACACTGGGGTATATTCAATTGAAGTCGAAAGCTGCCGTCTGTCGGAAAGACAGCAGTTTTCAACTTTTTTAGGTCGGAAGGGGTTCCGACCTATTCAATGTACCCCAAAATTATAGCTGCCGATCCGTGTGTTTCTGTCGGAAACGGGGCCAAATCCGACAGGTTTTGGCTCCCTTACCGACCATCTCAATCCGACTTTAAAAAAAGTCGGCTTGAGATAAGGGACATTGAGGGAGCTGAGAGGAGGAGACGGGGGAGAGCAGCGGCTACAGCAAAGCATATGCAGGAGGATGGGGCACTGCCGCCGCTCACGGCAGCGTCCACCCGGCTCCAGCAAGCGAGGTCTTGCTTGCTGGAGCCGGGACGCTGCGGTGATGTCTGGCGGCTGTGCCCCTTCCTCCGGCTAAACTGCTGTAGCCGCTGCTCTCCCCCGTCTCCCCGATGTCTCTCCGCTGCTCACCCCCTGTCTCCCTGCTGCTCTCCCTCAGCACCCTCATCTCAATCCGACTTTCTTTTAAGTCGGATTGAGATGACAGGAACGGTCAAATCTGATCGGATTTGGCCGCATTGAATAGGTTCTGTCAGATCCATTCCGACAAATTCATGTCGGAATGGATCCGGTTTGAATTGAATATACCCCATAGATAGATTGCCTATTACATTGTCCATAAATTAATCTGAATTGGTTCTGGACCACCAATCCAACGCACCCCTGCAAGAGGCTCACTTCACCCCAGGGTGCCACGGCGCACAGTTTGAGAACCACTGGCATAAGACACACGGAGACGCACCATCTTAAGGACATGTTATAGGAGTGTCACTGCAGTTGTAGCGGAATCAGATGATTAATCTTTGGAGGCAGTAGTCTGTCAGAGATCTGCACCTAGCATGGGGCAGGTGCAGGTTTTCAAGTTTGTGTTTCAAGATGCGCCAAGAGGGTTTGCAATGTCTAAAGAAGCTGAAAGTGGACATGTCACTGCTTGCATATGTACGGCTGTACACCAAAGACGTGCTTGTACCAATATTAGCATAAAGTCGCAAACGCTACAGCGGCAAAAGAGGCACACGCGGATGTGCCCGACTTTGACTCAGAATAAGGCCCAAATTTTTGGTTATTATATATGTTTTAATGGGGTTGGTATTAGGATCCCGACGGTTGGGATGCCAGCTGTGAAAATACCAACATGAACTAATTAACTAAGCTAACCCTGATCCCTAACCCACCTTTCCCGTAGCCTAAACCTAACCCCCCACCCACCGCATCCTAACCCTAATGGGCCCTACACACTATGCGATCCGCCGCTGAGCTGCCCGACGGCGGATACGGCCGACGGGCGACCCGTCGGTGGGGGGGCAGTGACAGGGGGAGTGAAGTTTCTTTCTCTGGTGGTCTGTGTAATCATCGTTCGGGATTCTGGCGCCGGGATACTGATCAATGTCGGGATCCCGGCGCTGACTTTCCGAGTACTGTCGGGATTCTGGCATCGGTATTTTGACTGGCGGGACCCCGACAGGATCCCGTATTAATGGTGTTAAAAATAAGAATTTACTTACCGATAATTCTATTTCTCGTAGTCCGTAGTGGATGCTGGGGACTCCGTAAGGACCATGGGGAATAGCGGCTCCGCAGGAGACTGGGCACATCTAAAGAAAGCTTTAGGACTATCTGGTGTGCACTGGCTCCTCCCCCCATGACCCTCCTCCAAGCCTCAGTTAGGATACTGTGCCCGGACGAGCGTACACAATAAGGAAGGATTTTGAATCCCGGGTAAGACTCATACCAGCCACACCAATCACACCGTACAACTTGTGATCTGAACCCAGTTAACAGCATGATAACAGAGGAGCCTCTAGAAAAGATGGCTCACTACAGCAATAACCCGATTTTTTTTTTTTTTTTTTTTGGTAACAATAACTATGTACCAGTATTGCAGACAATCCGCACTTGGGATGGGCGCCCAGCATCCACTACGGACTACGAGAAATAGAATTATGGGTAAGTAAATTCTTATTTTCTCTAACGTCCTAAGTGGATGCTGGGGACTCCGTAAGGACCATGGGGATTATACCAAAGCTCCCAAACGGGCGGGAGAGTGCGGATGACTCTGCAGCACCAAATGAGAGAACGCCAGGTCCTCCTCAGCCAGGGTATCAATTTTGTAGAATTTTACAAACGTATTTGCTCCTGACCAAGTAGCTGCTCGGCAAAGTTGTAAAGCCGTGACCCCTCGGGCAGCCGCCCAAGATGAGCCCACCTTCCTTGTGGAGTGGGCATTTACAGATTTTTGGCTGTGGCAGACCTGCCACAGAATGTGCAAGCTGAATTGTACTACAAATCCAACGAGCAATAGTCTGCTTAGAAGCAGGAGCACCCAGCTTGTTGGGTGCATATAGGATAAACAGCGAGTCAGATTTCCTGACTCCAGCCGTCCTGGAAACATATATTTTCAGGGCCCTGACAACGTCTAGCAACTTGGAGTCCTCCAAGTTCCTAGCAGCCGCAGGCACCACAATAGGTTGGTTCAGGTGAAACGCTGAAACCACCTTAGGGAGAAACTGAGGACGAGTCCTCAATTCCGCCCTGTCCGAATGGAAAATCAGATAAGGGCTTTTACAGGATAAAGCCGCCAATTCTGACACGCGCCTGAGCCAGGCCAGGGCCAACAGCATGACCACTTTCCATGTGAGATATTTTAACTCCACAGATTTAAGTGGTTCAAACCAATGTGACTTTTGGAACCCAAAAACTACATTGAGATCCCAAAGTGCCACTGGAGGCACAAAAGGAGGCTGTATATGCAGTACCCCTTTTACAAACGTCTGAACTTCAGGGACTGAAGCTAGTTCTTTTTGGAAGAAAATTGACAGGGCCGAAATTTGAACCTTAATGGACCCCAATTTCAGGCCCATAGACACTCCTGTTTGCAGGAAATGTAGGAATCGACCCAGTTGAATTTCCTCCGTCGGGCCTTACTGGCCTCGCACCACGCAACATATTTTCGCCAAATGCGGTGATAATGTTTTGCGGTTACATCCTTCCTGGCTTTGATCAGGATAGGGATGACTTCATCCGGAATGCCTTTTTTCCTTCAGGATCCGGCGTTCAACCGCCATGCCGTCAAACGCAGCCGCGGTAAGTCTTGGAACAGACAGGGTCCTTGATGGAGCAGGTCCCTTCTTAGAGGTAGAGGCCACGGATCCTCCGTGAGCATCTCTTGAAGTTCCGGTTACCAAGTCCTTCTTGGCCAATCCGGAGCCACGAATATAGTGCTTACTCCTCTCCATCTTATCAATCTCAGTACCTTGGGTATGAGAGGCAGAGGAGGGAACACATACACTGACTGGTACACCCACGGTATTACCAGAGCGTCTACAGCTATTGCCTGAGGGTCCCTTGACCTGGCGCAATACCTGTCGAGTTTTTCCCAACGGTTTATAATCATGTGGAAGACTTCTGGGTGAAGTCCCCACTCTCCCGGGTGGAGGTCGTGCTGAGGAATTCTGCTTCCCAGTTGTCCACTCCCGGAATGAATACTGCTGACAGTGCTTATCACATGATTTTCCGCCCAGCGAAGAATCCTTGCAGCTTCTGCCATTGCCCTCCTGCTTCTTGTGCCACCCTGTCTGTTTACGTGGGTGACTGCCGTGATGTTGTCCGACTGGATCAACACCGGCTGACCTTGAAGCAGAGGTCTTGCTAAGCTTAGAGCATTGTAAATGGCCCTTAGCTTCAGGATATTTATGTGAAGTGATGTCTCCAGGCTTGACCATAAGCCCTGGATATTTCTTCCCTGTGTGACTGCTCCCCAGCCTCGCAGGCTGGCATTCGTGGTCACCAGGACCCAGTCCTGAATGCCGAATCTGCGGCCCTCTAGAAGATGAGCACTCTGCAACCACCACAGGAGGGACACCCTTGTCCTTGGTGACAGGGTTATCCGCTGATGCATCTGAAGATGCGACCCGGACCATTTGTCCAGCAGGTCCCACTGGAAAGTTCTTGCGTGGAATCTGCCGAATGGGATTGCTTCGTAGGAAGCCACCATTTTACCCAGAACCCTTGTGCATTGATGCACTGAGACTTGGCTCGGTTTTAGGAGGTTCCTGACTAGCTCGGATAACTCCCTGGCTTTCTCCTCCGGGAGAAACACCTTTTTCTGGACTGTGTCCAGGATCATCCCTAGGAACAGAAGACAAGTCGTCGGAACCAGCTGCGATTTTGGAATATTGAGAATCCAATCGTGCTGCCGCAACACTACCTGAGATAGTGCTACACCGACCTCCAACTGTTCCCTGGATCTTACCCTTAACAGGGAATCGTCCAAGTAAGGGATAACTAAAATTCCCTTCCTTCGAAGGAATATCATCATTTCGGCCATTACCTTGGTAAAGACCCGGGGTGCCGTGGACCATCCATACGGCAGCGTCTGAACTGATAGTGACAGTTCTGTACCATAAACCTGAGGTACCCTTGGTGAGAAGGGTAAATTTTGACATGAAGGTAAGCATCCTTGATGTCCCGAGACATCATGTAGTCCCCTTCTTCCAGGTTCGCAATCACTGCTCTGAGTGACTCAATCTTGAATTTGAACCTCTGTATGTAAGTGTTCAAAGATTTTAGATTTAGAATCGGTCTCACCGAGCCGTCCGGCTTCGGTACCACAACAGTGTGGAATAATACCCCGTTCTGTTGCAGGAGGGGTACCTTGATTATCACCTGCTGGGAATACAGCTTGTGAATGGCTTCCAAAACTGTCTTCCTGTCAGAAGGAGACATCGGTAAAGCCGACTTTAGGAAACGGCGAGGGGGAGACGTCTCGAATTCTAATTTGTACCCCTGAGATATCACCTGAAGGATCCAGGGGTCTACTTGCGAGTGAGCCCACTGCGCGCTGAAATTCATTGAGACGGGCCCCCCACCGTGCCTGATTCTGCTTGTAAAGCCCCAGCGTCATACTGAGGGCTTGGCAGAGGCGGGAGAGGGTTTCTGTTCCTGGGAACTGGCTGATTTCTGCAGCCTTTTTCCTCTCCCTCTGTCACGGGGCAGAAATGAGGAACCTTTTGCCCGCTTGTCCACGAAAAGACTGCGCCTGATAATACGGCGTCTTCTCATGTTGAGAGGCGACCTGGGGTACAAACGTGGATTTCCCAGCTGTTGCCGTGGCCACCAGGTCTGAAAGACCGGCCCCAAATAACTCCTCCCCTTACTAAGGCAATACTTCCAAATGCCGTTTGGAATACGCATCACCTGACCACTGACGTGTCCATAACCCTCTACTGGTAGAAATGGACAACGCACTTAGACTTGATGCCAGTCGGCAAATATTCCGCTGTGCATCACGCATATATAGAAATGCATCTTTTAAATGCTCTATAGGCAAAAATATACTGTCCCTATCTAGGGTATCAATATTTTCAGTCAGGGAATCCGACCACGCCAACCCAACACTGCACATCCAGGCTGAGTGTAAATACATTTTAGGATACCCTCCTGCTTTCTATCAGCAGGATCCTTAAGGGCGGCCATCTCAGGAGAGGGTAGAGCCCTTACAAGCGTGTGAGCGCTTTATCCACCCTAGGGGGTGTTTCCCAACGCACCCTAACCTCTGGCGGGAAAGGATATAATGCCAATAACATTTTAGAAATTATCAGTTATCGGGGGAAAACCACGCATCATCACACACCTCATTTAATTTCTCAGATTCAGGAAAACTACAGGTAGTTTTTCCTCACCGAACATAATACCCCTTTTTGGTGGTACTCGTATTATCAGAAATGTGTAAAACATTTTTCATTGCCTCAATCATGTAACGTGTGGCCCTACTGGAAGTCACATTTGTCTCTTCACCGTCGACACTGGAGTCAGTATCCGTGTCGGCGTCTATATCTGCCATCTGAGGTAACGGGCGCTTTAGAGCCCCTGACGGCCTATGAGACGTCTGGACAGGCACAAGCTGAGTAGCCGGCTGTCTCATGTCAACCACTGTCTTTTATACAGAGCTGACACTGTCACGTAATTCCTTCCAACAGTTCATCCACTCAGGTGTCGACCCCCTAGGGGGTGACATCACTATTACAGGCAATCTGCTCCGTCTCCACATCATTTTTCTCCTCATACATGTCGACACAAACGTACCGACATACAGTACACACACAGGGAATGCTCTGATAGAGGACAGGACCCCACTAGCCCTTTGGGGAGACAGAGGGAGAGTTTGCCAGCACACACCAGAGCGCTATATATATACAGGGATAACCTTATATAAGTGTTTTTCCCCTTATAGCTGCTGTATCTTTAATACTGCGCGTAATTAGTGCCCCCCCTCGCTTTTTTAACCCTTTCTGTAGTGTAGTGACTGCAGGGGAGAGCCAGGGGAGCTTCCCTCCAACGGAGCTGTGAGGGAAAATGGCGCCAGTGTGCAGAGGAGATAGGCTCCGCCCCTTTTTCGCGGACTTTTCTCCTGCTTTTTTATGGATTCTGGCAGGGGTTAAAATTCATCCATATAGCCCTGGGGGCTATATGTGATGTATTTTCGCCAGCCAAGGTGTTTTTATTGCTGCTCAGGGCGCCCCCCCCTAGCGCCCTGCACCCTCAGTGACCGAAGTGTGAAGTGTGCTGAGGAGCAATGGCGCACAGCTGCAGTGCTGTGCGCTACCTTGTTGAAGACAGGACGTCTTCTGCCGCCGATTTTCCGGACCTCTTCTGCCTTCTGGCTCTGTAAGGGGGCCGGCGGCGCGGCTCTGGGACCCATCCATGGCTGGGCCTGTGATCGTCCCTCTGGAGCTAATGTCCAGTAGCCTAAGAAGCCCAATCCACTCTGCACGCAGGTGAGTTCGCTTCTTCTCCCCTTAGTCCCTCGATGCAGTGAGCCTGTTGCCAGCAGGTCTCACTGAAAATAAAAAACCTAAACTAAAACTTTCACTAAGAAGCTCAGGAGAGCCCCTAGTGTGCACCCTTCTCGTTCGGGCACAAAGATCTAACTGAGGCTTGGAGGAGGGTCATGGGGGGAGGAGCCAGTGCACACCAGATAGTCCTAAAGCTTTCTTTAGATGTGCCCAGTCTCCTGCGGAGCCGCTATTCCCCATGGTCCTTACGGAGTCCCCAGCATCCACTTAGGACGTTAGTGAAATGTATAAAGCAAAATGAGAGGACTATCTGTATATTATATTTTGGTGTTATACACACAAAATATTTTTGGGGAGCAGGGGGGCAGGCTTTTGTTTTTATCACACAGACACACTCCCTCCCCCCACGGCCTGCGTTGTATCACAGACACACTCCCTCCCCCTGCGGCCTGCATTGTATCACACATACACACTCCCTCCCCCGGCGGCCTGCACTTTACCACACTCCTTCCCCCCACGCTGTACCACATTCGCACACTCCCTCCCCCCGCACTCTATTACACTCACACACTCTGGCCCCCGCACTTTATCACACTCACACTCCCTCCCCCTGCGCTATATCACACACTCCCTCCCCCTGCGCTATATCACACACTCCCTCCCCCCGTGCTCTATCAGTCACACACTCCCTCCCCCATGCTCTATCACACTCACACACTCCATCCCCCTGCTTTGTCACACTCACACACTCCCTCCCCCTGCTTTGTCACACTCACACACTCCCTCCCCCTGCTTTGTCACACTCACACACTCCCTCCCCCTGCTTTGTCACACACTCCCTTCCTCTGCACCCTGTGCTTTATCACACTCCCTCCTGACGCGCTCTATCACACTCCCTCCCCCCGTGCTCTATCACACTCCCTCTCCCCGTGCTCTAGGACACTCCCTCCCCCCGTGCTCTATGACACTCCCTCCCCCTGTGCTTTATCACACTCCCACTCGCCGTGCTTTATCACACTCCCTCCCCCCGTGCTCTATGACACTCCCTCCCCCTGTGCTTTATCACACTCCCTCTCGCCGTGCTTTATCACACTCCCTTCCCCCGTGCTCTATGACACTCTCTCCCCCCGTGCTCTATGACACTCCCTCCCCCTGTGCTTTATCACACTCCCTCCCCCTGCTTTGTCACACACTCCCTTCCTCTGCACCCTGTGCTTTATCACACTCCCTCCCGACGCGCTTTATCACACTCCCTCTCCCCGTGCTCTAGGACACTCCCTCCCCCCGTGCTCTATGACACTCCCTCCCCCCGTGCTTTATCACACTCCCTCCCCCCGTGCTCTATGACACTCCCTCCCCCGTGCTTTATCACACTCCCTCCCCCCGTGCTCTATCACACTCCCTCTCGCCGTGCTTTATCACACTCTCTCCCCCCGTGCTCTATGACACTCTCTCCCCCCGTGCTCTATGACACTCCCTCCCCCCGTGCTCTATGAC
The DNA here is from genome assembly GCF_028390025.1 of Pseudophryne corroboree. NCBI lineage: Eukaryota > Metazoa > Chordata > Amphibia > Anura > Myobatrachidae > Pseudophryne > Pseudophryne corroboree. The sequence goes on from NC_086452.1 coordinate 321,381,402, forward strand.
ACTCCCTCCCCCTCTGCTTTATCACACTCCCTCTCGCCGTGCTTTATCACACTCCCTCCCCCCGTGCTCTATGACACTCCCTCCCCCTGTGCTTTATCACACTCCCTCTCCCCGTGCTCTATGACACTCTCTCCCCCCGTGCTCTATGACACTCCCTCCCCCCGTGCTCTATGACACTCCCTCCCCCTGTGCTTTATCACACTCCCTCCCCCCGTGCTCTATGACACTCCCTCTCGCCGTGCTTTATGACACTCTCTCCCCCCGTGCTCTATGACACTCTCTCCCCCTGTGCTTTATCACACTCCCTCTCGCCGTGCTTTATCACACTCCCTCCCCCCGTGCTCTATGACACTCCCTCCCCTATGCTCTATGACACTCCCTCTCGCCATGCTTTATCACACTCCCTCCCCCTGTGCTCTATGACACTCCCTCCCCCCGTGTTTTATCACACTCCCTCTCGCCGTGCTCTATGACACTCTCTCCCCCCGTGCTCTGACACTCCCTCCCCCCGTGCTCTATGACACTCCCTCCCCTATGCTCTATCACACTCCCTCTCGCCGTGCTTTATCACACTCCCTCCCCATGTGCTCTATGACACTCTCTCCCCCCATGCTCTATGAACCTCCCCCCCCGTGCTCTATGACACTCCCTCCCCGTGCTTTATCACACTCCCTCTCGCCGTGCTTTATCACACTCCCTCCCCCCGTGCTCTATGACACTCCCTCCCCTATGCTCTATCACACTCCCTCTCGCCGTGCTTTATCACACTCCCTCCCCCTGTGCTCTATGACACTCCCCCCCCATGCTCTATGAACCCCCCCCCCGTGCTCTATGACACTCCCTCCCCGTGCTTTATCACACTCCCTCTCGCCGTGCTTTATCACACTCCCTCCCCCTGTGCTCTATGACACTCTCTCCCCCCATGCTCTATGAACCTCCTCCCCCCCCGTGCTCTATGACACTCCCTCCCCGTGCTTTATCACACTCCCTCTCGCCGTGCTTTATTACACTCCCTCCCCCCGTGCTCTATGACACTCCCTCCCCTATGCTCTATCACACTCCCTCTCGCCGTGCTTTATCACACTCCCTCCTGCGCTTTATCAGTTATACACTCCCTTCCCCCGTGCGCTATATCACACTCCCTCCCCCTGTGCTCTATGACACTCCCTCCCCCGTGCTTTATCACACTCCCTCTCGCCGTGCTTTATCACACTCCCTCCCCCCGTGCTCTATGACACTCCCTCCCCCTGTGCTTTATCACACGCCCTCTCGCCGTGCTTTATCACACTCCCTCCCCCCGTGCTCTATGACACTCTCTCCCCCCGTGCTCTATGACACTCCCTCCCCCCGTGCTCTATGACACTCCCTCCCCCTGTGCTTTATCACACTCCCTCCCCCCGTGCTCTATGACACTCCCTCCCCCTGTGCTTTATCACACTCCCTCTCGCCGTGCTTTATCACACTCCCTCCCCCCGTGCTCTATGACACTCCCTCCCCCTGTGCTTTATCACACTCCCTCTCGCCGTGCTTTATCACACTCCCTCCCCCCGTGCTCTATGACACTCCCTCCCCCCGTGCTCTATGACACTCCCTCCCCCTGTGCTTTATCACACTCCCTCTCGCCGTGCTTTATCACACTCCCTCCCCCCGTGCTCTATGACACTCCCTCTCGCCGTGCTTTATGACACTCCCTCCCCCCGTGCTCTATGACACGCCCTCCCCCCGTGCTCTATGACACTCCCTCCCCCTGTGCTTTATCACACTCCCTCTCGCCGTGCTTTATCACACTCCCTCCCCCCGTGCTCTATGACACTCCCTCCCCTATGCTCTATGACACTCCCTCTCGCCATGCTTTATCACACTCCCTCCCCCTGTGCACTATGACACTCCCTCCCCCTGTGCTTTATCTCACTCCCTCTCGCCGTGCTTTATGACACTCTCTCCTCCCGTGCTCTATGACACTCCCTCCCCCCGTGCTCTATGACACTCCCTCCCCTATGCTCTATCACACTCCCTCTCGCCGTGCTTTATCACACTCTCTCCCCCCGTGCTCTATGACACTCTCTGCCCCCATGCTCTATGAACCCCCCCCCCCCCCCCGTGCTCTATGACACTCCCTCCCCGTGCTTTATCACACTCCCTCTCGCCGTGCTTTATCACACTCCCTCCTGCGCTTTATCAGTTATACACTCCCTTCCCCCGTGCGCTATAACACACTCTATGACACTCCCTCCCCCTGTGCTTTATCACACTCCCTCTCCCCGTGCTCTAGGACACTCCCTCCCCCCGTGCTCTATGACACTCCCTCCTCCTGTGCTTTATCACACTCCCTCTCGCCATGCTTTATCACACTCCCTCCCCCTGTGCTCTATGACACTCCCTCCCCCTGTGCTTTATCACACTCCCTCTCGCACACACTCTCTCACCCTTGCACTATAATAAATCCTAACCCATGCAGAAGCTCACATGCAAGACACACACATATATAGAAGTTCACATGGAAGTCACACACTGAAGCTCACAAATACATACACAAGTCACACACGCACATACAATTCCCCCCCAACTCACTCTTACCTTACACACTACAGCAGAGTGTACTCGCACTGGCTGGGCCGTAGCTGGATGTGCAGCAGCTTCTACTCTCCCTCGGCTCTCACAGCAGCAGCAGCCATTTGAGCAGCAGGCAGGAAGCCTGAGTGTCCCGTGTAGCTCCGCCCCTGGACCCCGTGTAGCCCCGCCCCCTTCCAATTTCCTGCTTTCCCTGCCCAAGTGTGGCTGCTTACAACATGTAACTGCGCGCAGGAGATTGCGGAGCTTCATGCCGTCACTTGCAAGCTACTGTAGCAAGGAAACATAATTCCTGGCTGCAGCAGCACAGCAGACGCTATGGGCCTATTGTGATGGGTGGGCCTGGAGCTGCAGCTCCACCCGCCCCATTGTTAATCCGGCCCTGGGGCCGTCCATTCTGGATATCCAACTGGGTCCTATTGATGACAGATGCCAGTCTAAGAGGTTGGGGCGCAGTGCTGGAGCAACACTCCCTTCAGGGTCGGTGGACCAAGGAGGAATCTCTCCTCTCGATCAACATTCTGGAATTGCGGGCGGTCTTCAATGCGTTAAACCTGGCAAAGCATTTCATTCAGAACCGTCCTGTTCAGGTACAGTCGGACAACGCCACCACAGTGGCTTACATAAATCATCAAGGCGGCACTCTAAGTCGCTTGGCAATGAAGGAAGTCTCACGGATTCTGCATTGGGCGGAACGCCATCTACCGGCCATATCGGCAATATTCATTCCGGGAGTCCTGAATTGGGAAGCGGACTTTCTCAGCCATCAGGACATACATGCCGGCGAGTGGGGCCTCCATCCAGAAGTGTTTCAACTGCTAGTGGAAAAGTGGGGCCTTGCAGACGTGGATCTGATGGCGTCTCGACACAATCACAAGGTTCCGGTCTTCGGAGCAAGGACAAGGGATCCTCAAGCAGCATTCGTGGATGCGCTGGTGGTGCCGTGGAGGTTTCGGCTGCCGTACGTGTTCCCTCCGGTGTCACTCCTGCCCAGGGTAATTCGGAAGTTCAAGCAAGAAAAAGGAAATCTGCTTCTCATAGCTCCAGCATGGCCCAGACGGCACTGGTTCTCAGACCTGCAGGGCCTATCGTCAGAGCGTCCAATTCTACTTCCACAACGCACAGACCTCCTCGTTCAGGGCCCCTGTGTCTACCAGGACCTAGCCCGGCTGTCTTTGACGGCGTGGCTCTTGAAGCTTCTGTCTTAAGGGCTAAAGGGTTTTCTGAGGCGGTCATTCAAACTATGTTGCGGGCCCGGAAACCGGCTTCGGCTCGGATTTACTATAGGGTCTGGCATTCTCACTTTGTTTGGTGCGCATCTAACGATTATGACGCTTCCAAGTTTAGTATAGCCAAGTTGTTGGCTTTTCTTCAGCAGGGCCTGGACTTAGGCCTGAGTCTGGCCTCCCTCAAGGTTCAAATATCTGCCTTGTCGGTGTGGTTTCAGAGAAAAATTGCGACCTTACCCAATGTGCATACCTTTACTCAGGGTGTGTTGCATATCCAACCTCCCTATGTCCCGCCTGTGGCTCCGTGGGACTTGTTGGTGGTTTTGGAGGCGTTACAAGAGTCTCCGTTTGAACCTCTTGGTTCAGCTGATCTTAAGTGGCTTTCCCTTAAGGTGGTGTTTCTGCTGGCTATTGCTTCAGCTAGAAGAGTGTCGGATTTGGGTGCCTTGTCCTGTAGTTCCCCATATCTGATATTTCACCGTGACCGGGCGGTTCTTAGGACTCGTCCCGGATATTTACCTAAGGTGTTTTCTTCGTTCCACCTTAACCAGGAGATTGTGGTTTTGGCACTTGTTTCTCCTGATCTGTCTCCAAAAGAGCGGTCTTTGGATGTGGTACGGGCTCTCCGTATCTATGTGAAGAGAACTGCTTCGATTAGAAAATCTGATTCTCTCTATGTGCTGTTTGGATTTCACAAATGGGGCTGGCCTGCTCACAAGCAGACTTTGGCCAGATGGATTAGAATGGTGATTGCACATGCTTATGTGAGGGCTGGTCTATCAGCTCCTGCTCACATTACGGCCCATTCTACTCAGTCTGTTAGACTTTCTTGGGCGGCCCGCCGTGGTGCGACCCTTGAACAATTGTGCAAGGCGGCTACGTGGTCCTCAGTGAACACGTTCATAAGGTTCTATGCCCTCGATACTGCCGCTTCCCAGGATGCTTCCTTTGGATGCAGGGTTCTTGTGCCCGCTACAGTGCGTCCCCTCCCATAAGGAACTGCTTTAGGACATCCCCAATGTCTATCCTTGTGGAGCCCAGTGTACCCCACAGCAGAAAACGAGTTTTATGGTAAGAACTTACCTTTGTAATAACTCTTTCTGCGAGGTACACTGGGCTCCACAAGGCGCCCACCCTGACGCACTTAGCTTCTTTGGGTTGTTATGGCAATAGCCGCTGACACTTCTCCTGTCGTGAGAGTGTGGTGTATGTGGCTACTAACTGTTGCCGTCTCTTTTCCTGATACTGCATTGGGCTGGTTAACTAAAAACTGAGCTCCTGTGTAGGGAGGCGGGGTTATAGAGGAGGCGGTGCTATGCATTCTGGGAACAGTCAAAGCTTTTGAGCCTGTTGGTGCCTCGGATCAAGATCCTACTCTACACCCCTATGTCTTTCCTTGTGGAGCCCAGTGTACCCCGCAGCAGAAAACGAGTTTTATGGTAAGAACTTACCTTTGTTAAAACTCTTTCTGCGAGGTACACTGGGCTCCACTAGGCGCCCACCCTTACGCACTTAGCTTCTTTGGGTTGGTATGGCATTAGTCGCTGACACTTCTCCTGTCGTGAGAGTGTGGTGTATGTGGCTACTAACCATTGTCGTCTCTTTTCCTGCTACTGCATTGGGCTGGTTAACTAAAAACTGAGCTCCTGTGCAGGGAGGCGGGGTTATAGAGGAGGCGGCGCTATGCATTCTGGGAACAGTCAAAGCTTTTCAGCCTGTTGGTGCCTCGGATCAAGATCCTACTCTACACCTCTATGTCTCTTCCTTGTGGAGGCCAGTGTACCCCGCAGCAGAAAACGAGTTTTATGGTAAGAACTTACCTTTGTTAAAACTCTTTTTGCGAGGTACACTTGGCTCCACAAGGAAAGACATAGGGGTGTAGAGTAGGATCTTGATCCGAGGCACCAACAGGCTGAAAAGCTTTGACTGTTCCCAGAATGCATAGCGCCGCCTCCTCTATAACCCCGCCTCCCTGCACAGGAGCTCAGTTTTTAGTTAACCAGCCCAATGCAGTAGCAGGAAAAGAGACGACAACGGTTAGTAGCCACATACACCACACTCTCACGACAGGAGAAGTGTTAGCGGCTAATGCCATACCAACCCAAAGAAGCTAAGTGCGTCAGGGTGGGCGCCTAGTGGAGCCCAGTGTACATCGCAGAAAGAGTTTTAATAAAGGTAAGTTCTTACCATAAAACTCGTTTTTTGTTTTTTTCAGATCATCACCAACTTTATTAACAACAGAAAAATAAAACAGAAAAGACGGCAAAAGACTTTACTAGACTAAACAGGAGGTAGTTAGTGGCAACAAGAGAAAGTGATGCCTGAGCTAGAGACGACACTAAGTAACTGTCAATGGTAACTGGCAAGTAACCACACACCTTAGTAACATCTGGTTCACTTAGTACTGCCATAGGAGTCTGTGGCAGAGTGAAAATCACACATCTAGTTAGCGCCGGCCACACAACAGCAGAGAAAATCCAAAGAACTAATAATCAAAAAATATCTACCAACTGTCCCTGATTTTCATGGGACAATCCCATTTCTTGGGACCGCCACGGAGTCCCACCCATGGGCCGAAGTGTCCCCCGGTGGGAGGGCAGTTGGGAGGCTCATGTCACTTGCTGCCCTGACTAGCAGAGCAGCGGTGAATAGACCAATTGTATTCCTCCCTTAAAGTCAATTGTTTTGAGAAAACAATAAATAGAATTTTAAAACTTAAGATTTATGGCTGATAGTGTGGTCCTCATCATGCTGCCTTGATGGTGGGCCTATTTTTATGTGGAGGCCTGGAGCTGTAGCTCCATTCACCCCATTGTTAATCTGGCCCTGATATTTGCAGTTTTCTGGGCATTAATGTTCAGACACATTACTGGGCATTGCAACAGTTGGCATATTAATGGGCATTGCTGTGGCACATGGCTTGGTTTTACTACTGTTGGTATATTACTAGGCATTATTGTTTGTATGTTACTTACTAAATATCATTACCACTGTCATATTACTGGATACTACCAGTTGTGTATCACTAGACATTATTACAGTTGATATATAACCAGGCATCTATTCTATTATATTACAGAACATTAATACTATTACTCGGCATTACTGTTTGTGATATTACTGTACACTACTATTGCAAATGGATGAAACGGCACTCTCCAATCAGCGTTGGTAGTACCTGGGTACCTTCTGTATCGTAATTGTTTTGGTGAAGAAATAAACAGTGGCACTCCCAGGAAGTTTTTAAATCATGAAGCTTGTATTAAATGGTAGCACAATACATGATAGTACATGGATGCAGTCAATTTACCTACACTCAAAATCCCGATGGTCAAAATACTGACAACCATTGACCGACAAAATACCAACATTTAAAATTTCGACATGTCAAAAAGTCGACATGAGTTTTTCATGATTTTTTAATTGAAACCGACTTGTTCATACTTTACCATCCCAGTGGACCTGGAGGGGGAATATAATAGTGTGCCGAGCACAGCAAGGCACCATTCCCGCGTGAGCCATGCATGGAGATGCGGTACACCTATACAGTGTTCATGTCGACATACATACTTTTTTTAACAACTTGTGTTGACTTTTTGACCTGTCGACATTTTAATTGTCGGTATTTTAAATATCGCTATTTTGACGTCTGTATTTTGAAGTTGTCGGTATTTTGACTGCCGGTCAATTGTTGTTGGTATTATGACCGTTGGGATTTTGATTGTAATTATTTCATACTAAACCCATAGTACAGAGCATAGCCCACCGACTTTTCAGGTAAGCCCTTTCCTCAAGGTGGCAGCATGGCAATAGTGGTAGACAGAATGGAAATAATTATGCAATAAACGGGCTTACCTTTATGGAGCCCAGCAGTCCTTCCATCTGCAGACCGGGAATGGAGGGTGGAGTGAGTGGGTGGTTTGCATGTGGACGCGCCGGAGCCCATCTGGCCCTTCCTACTGATGTAATCACTGGGTGCCGCTATTACCGTGGTAACGCGTCTATTGCCCAGCGCTGCATCTCACCGGCCTACAGACAGGAGGCTGCACAGAATGAAAACAACTGTATTAAACAAATAACTCTGTGCCCAACATTAAAAGCACAATATGTTTGTCACGAGAAAGCAAATCAATAGAGCGATTAGTTAGTGTGTAGTTCTGTTCTTGAACAGATATAGGGGGTCATTCCGAGTTGTTCGCTCGCAAGCTGCTTTTAGCAGCTTTGCACACGCTAAGCCGCCGCCTACTGGGAGTGAATCTTAGCATAGTAAAATTGCGAACGAAAGATTAGCAGAATTGCGAATAGACACTTCTTAGCAGTTTCTGAGTAGCTCCAGACTTACTCGGCATCTGCGATCAGTTCAGTGCTTGTCGTTCCTGGTTTGACGTCACAAACACACCCAGCGTTCGCCCAGACACTCCTCCGTTTCTCCAGCCACTCCCGCGTTTTTCCCAGAAACGGTAGCGTTTTTTCGCACACACCCATAAAACGGCCAGTTTCCGCCCAGAAACACCCACTTCCTGTCAATCACATTACGATCACCAGAACGAAGAAAAAACCTCGTAATGCCGTGAGTAAAATACCTAACTGCATAGCAAATTTACTTGGCGCAGTCGCACTGCGGACATTGCGCATGCGCATTAGCGACTAATCGCTCCGTTGCGAAAAAAAAATAACGAGCGAACAACTCGGAATGACCCCCATAATGTAGCAAACGGAACGATATTTAGCAAACTGTCCATAGTGCAGGAGGAGGAACTCTGTGATATTATAACAAAGTATTCCAGTGAAAACGTTCATTGAGTCCTCTGGGGGCAGTTGTGTCAAGGATATATATCTACCTGGACTCAAGTTTCAGGAATAGTCCATCCCGATCTCCTTCTCTCACTCTGGGAGGTACATGATCGATTAATCGATGTTTGAAATCTGTCAACTTGTGACGGGGTACTGGTTGTTATGATGTCCCTGAAAGTAATGCTGCTTTTATTGCCGAACGGTGCAGTGCCATACACACTCTTGCTGTCCTGATGGTTTTACCCACATAAATCTTACCAGATGGGCACGTGATGTTGTAAATTTCGTGAGTTGTCTGGCATGTTTAATTTGATACGTCTTAGGAGAATGTGGATGCGGGAAGGTCTTACCAATGATGCTGTGTTGGCAAGTTGTCCAATCCAGGCATTTGTAACTTCCTGGTTGTCGTTGTAAGAATGGACTCCCCTGGTTTCCAGTGTTCTCAAGGCCTGTGATATCTGCATGAACTTAATGTCCCTAATGTTACGTCCCTGTGTCTTTTGTTTATAAAGCATGGTAATGATTGATCTGTTACGACTCTTGGCCAAAGGGCTTGGGATGCTCTTTGTGCTACTCCACTACTAGTAGTGAATTCCATCTTCCATGGTATCCACTGTTCTTTAGATGTCCCTTTTGGTTGAAGTAACTTGTGACGCTGCATATTTAGTACCTCCATCTGTTGATTTTGTTGAGGTTGTAGCCCCAAGCGGCAAACTTAACAGCGATTTGTTGTAGCCCCAGTTCTCTCGTGGAACTATTGTTTGAAATACGTGCCATCCTTAACATTTGTGACTTGGGTAGTCCCTTTTTTAGAGCCTCAGAAAGATGACTTGAAGACAAAAGTAGCGTGTTCCTATCAGTTTGTTTAGTGTACATACTCGTATGCAGTTTTGTACATCCATATAGTGAATAGTTTGGTAACTGAATTCGTAAGTGATTTTAATGGGTGATTGGCACTGATTGATCTGTTCTAGCATAGTTTTTAATCGTTCTTCTCCGCCCATTCACACTATACATAAATAATCTATATACATAGTATATAAGAGACAATGTGGCTGGTGATCAGGCTAGTAAAAGAACATGTTTTCTTCTTCACTGATCATGAAGGCATTGGCATAGCTCGGTGTCACAAAACTATCCATTGCGCATCCAGCTATTTGTTGGTAAAATTTACCATGGAAGATGAAGTAATTTCTGGTTAGGATCAGCTGGAGAAGGTTTAGAAAAAGTTAATGATCAATATCAGTGATGGACTGGGAACTGAGAAAATTCTTCATTGCCAGAAGTCCCTCTGTGTGCGGTATGGACGTGTACAAGCTACAGATATCCAACGTGACCAATATAGAATCCTCTGGAACAGAGTCCAACTGCTGTAGTTTGTTGATAAAGCTGGTGGTATCCTTGATAAACAGCGGATGCTTAATGATGTGGGGTTGTAATATCATGTCAAGGAATTTTGATATTGGTTGATATAATGAATTCTTGCCAAAATTTTTGGACGTCTAGGTGGATTGGATATACTTTTGTGAATTTTTGGAATGGTGTATAATATTGATGTAACCGGAAAATCCTAAGTGTTTTTCTCAACTTTGGTGGAATCAGGCCCGTCAATTCAGCTTGTAGGAGCAAAGTATCCAATTCTTGTTGTATTGGGCCGATGGGTCTGAGGATAACTTTGAATATGTTTTACCATCTTTTAGTTGACCATCAATCTCCTGTATGTAATTACTCAGGTCTTGAATTAATATTGTGCCCCCCTTATCTTGCGACCCTAACCAAAAATTACGTCATCTTCAATGGTAAATTTTACCAACAAATAGCTGGATGCGCGATGGGCAGTTCCGTGGCACCGAGCTATGCCAATGTCTTCATGTTCAGTGAAGAAGAAAACATGTTCTTTAACTAGCCTGATCACCAGCAACATTGTCTCTTATACACTAGTTTTATAGATGACTTATTTATAGTGTGGATGGGTGGAGAAAAGCGATTAAAAACCATGCTAGAACAAATCAATCAACGCAAAGCACCCATTTAAATCACTTACGAATACATTTGCCAAACTATTCACTATCTGGATGTACAAATCACTAAAGTGAACAACAAACTGCATACGAGTATGTACACAAAACAAACTGATAGGAACACGCTACTTTTGTCTTCAAGTCACCATCCTAAGGCACTAAAGAAGGGACTAACCAAGTCACAAATCTTAGGGGTGGCAAGTATTTCAAGCAATAGTTCCGCAAGAGAACAGGGACTACAACAAATCGTTGATACGTTTGCTGCCAGGGGCTACAACCTCAGTGAACTAAAAAACAACAAATGGAGGTACTAAATATGCAGCGTCACAAGTTACTTCAACCAAAAGGGACATCTAAAGAACAGTGGATACCATCGAAGATGGAATTCACGACTAGTAGTGGAGTAGCACAAAGAGCATTCCAAGCCCTTTGGCCAATAGTCACAACGGATCAATCATTACCGTGCTTTAAAAACAAGAGACCGATGTCCTGTTACACATAGGGATGTAACACTAGGGACATTGTAGTCCATGCAGATATTATGGGCTTTTAGAACACTGGAAACCAGGGGGGCTCTATTCTTACAATGACAACCAGGAAGTTACAAATGCCTGGATTGCACAACTTGCAAACATAGCATCATTGGCAATACCTGCCCGCATCCACATTCTCCTAAGATTTATCAAATTAAACATGTGCTTACATGCCAGACAACTCACGTAATTTATACCATAACGTGTCCGTGTGGTAAGGCGTACGTGGGTTAAACCATCAGGACAGCAAGAGTGCGTATGGCACTGCACTGTTCGGCAATAAAAGCAGCATTACTTTCAGGGACATCATATAACAACCAGTACCCCGACACTGGATACAAGCCAAACACAAGTTGACAGATTTAAAAACATCGATTAATCAATCATGTACCTCCCAGGGTGAGGAGGAGGAGATCGGGATGGACTACTCCTGAAACCTGAGTCCAGATGAATATATACCCTTGACACAATTGCCCCCAGAAGACTCAATGAACGCTTCCACTGGAATACTTTGTTATAATATCACAGAGTTCCTCCTCCTGCACTATGGACAGTTTGTTAAATGTCATTCCGTCTGCTACAATATATCTGTTCATGCACGGAACTGCACACTACTAATCACTCTATTGATTTGCTTTCTCGTGACAAACATATTGTGCTTCTAATGTTGGGCACAGAGTTATTTGTTTAATACAGTTGTTTTCGTTCTGTGCAGCCTCCTGTCTGTAGGCCGGTGAGATGCAGCGCTGGGCAATAGACCAGTGACGTGCGGTGGGGTGAGGTAGAGCATTTCCTGCCATGCTAATGTTTGTGCCAGAGTTTTTACTATATAAAGTATATGAAAAATACAAAGAATATGTTTGAAATATCTTCTTTGCATTGCTCTAATCATTTTTATAGCCAAAACTCCGGAGTAAAAAGTCTTCACCTGCTTATGTTTTCCGCTCATCTCTGATCAAAACTCATAAAATTTCCAGGAGTTTATACTGCTGCACCTGTGTATAATACCCACATGTACCCTTTGGCTCATATTTTGCATGTAAATCCGGCTCTGGTGCTAGCCAGTGCCTCCTGAGCCATTTAGCTCACCGCACGTCCCTGCAATAGACGCGTTGCCACGGTAACAGCGGCACCCAGTGATGACATCAGTAGGAAGGGCCAGACGTGCTCTGGCGCGTCCACGTGCAAACCACCCACTCATTCAACCCTCCACTCCCGGCCTGCAGATGGAAAGACTGCTGGGCTTCATAAAGGTAAGCCCATTTATTGCATAATTATTGCCATTCTGTCTACCACTATTGCCAGGCTGCCACCTTGAGGAAAGGGCTTACTCGGCCCTGAAACAACGGTGGGTTCAGCTCTGTAATATCATATATTTTTCTACCATTTAATACAAGCTTCATTATTTAAAAACTTCCTGGGAGTGCCGCTGTTTATTTTTTATTTCTTCAATATATACTGTGTATATATATATATATATATATATAAATATATATATATATAAATATATATATATATATATATATATATACATAAATACACACACATAAAGAGAAAAGGGACAACACTCAAGGACTTTTAAAGTGATGAAGTATAGTGTTAAGAGAATCACGAAATGTTGTGACTTTGCTCACAATATACTTTCACTTTAAAAGTCCTTGAGTGCCGTCTATACTTTATGTATACACACTAGCGGCATGTTAGGAATCGGATAGGATACTGAGGCCAATTTAACTTTTTTTATATATACTGTATATGGGGTCTGGTGGGGATATTTAATTGGGGTTGGGTATGGGATGCCGGTGGTCAGAATACCGACTGCGGCATCTCGACCACCATAATCCCGACATTTTGGGTGGAATTCAAATGTTTGAAAAGTCGGTTGGGTGTCTGGTATTTCCTGTCTATTAGATAGGAAAAAACAGACACCCAACTGACTTTTCAAACATTTGAATCTCCCCCTTTGAATGAAATGAATTAACCCTACCCTTAACCATCCCTTCGAGTAGCCTGTTATGTCCTGAGGAAAATTAATAAATTGAAACGTTGACGACAGCTTGAACGGGCTCCTGCTTACCTAATTTACAGAGTCCAGAGTGCCGTACATTTATCTGCTATATATATATATATATATATATATATATATATATATGTATACACATAAATACACACACATAAAGAGAAAAGGGACAACACTCAAGGACTTTTAAAGTGATGAAGTATAGTGTTAAGAGAATCACGAAATGTTGTGACTTTGCTCACAATATACTTTCACTTTAAAAGTTCTTGAGTGCCGTCTATACTTTTATGTATACACACTAGCGGCATGTTAGGAATCGGATAGGATACTGAGGCCAATTTCACTTTTTTTATATATACTGTATGGGTGTGGTATTGAAAGTCGACAGTTACTAGGTCGACAATGTCTAGGTCGACCACTTTTGGTCGACAGTAACTAGGTCGACAGGGTGTCTAGGTCGACAGGGTCTTTTGGTCGACATGTTCTAGGTCGACAGGTCAAAAGGTCGACATGAGTTTTTAATGTTATTTTGTTGTTGTTTTCTTCGTAGAGTGACCGGGAACCCCAATTAGTGCACCGCGTCCCCTCGCATGGCTCGCTTCGCTCGCCATGCTTCGGGCATGGTGCCTTCGCTTCGCTCGGCACAGATTACCATTCCAATCGTAGTCCATGTATGAAAAGGTTTTTTTGTAAGTATTTTTTTAACCTTTTCATACTATGTATGAAAAGGTTCAAAAAAGGTTCAAAAAAAGAAAAAAAAAATAAGATTTTACTCACCGGTAAATCTATTTCTCGTAGTCCGTATCCCCACCAGACCCCATATACAGTATGGGATCCGGATTGAAAGTCGACAGTAACTAGGTCGACAATGTCTAGGTCGACCACTATTGGTCGACAGTAACTAGGTTGACAGGGTGTCTAGGTCGACAGGTCAAAAGGTCGACATGAGTTTTTCACAATTTCTCTGACGTCCTAAGTGGATGCTGGGACTCCGTAAGGACCATGGGGAATAGCGGGGGAATAGCGGCTCCGCAGGAGACTGGGCACAACTTAAGAAAGCTTTAGGACTACCTGGTGTGCACTGGCTCCTCCCACTATGACCCTCCTCCAGACCTCAGTTAGGATACTGTGCCCGGAAGAGCTGACACAATAAGGAAGGATTTTGAATCATACCAGCCACACCAATCACACCGTATAACTCGTGATACTATACCCAGTTAACAGTATGAAATATAACTGAGCCTCTCAACAGATGGCTCAACAATAACCCTTTAGTTAGGCAATAACTATATACAAGTATTGCAGACAATCCGCACTTGGGATGGGCGCCCAGCATCCACTACGGACTACGAGAAATAGATTTACCGGTGAGTAAAATCTTATTTTCTCTAACGTCCTAAGTGGATGCTGGGGACTCCGTAAGGACCATGGGGATTATACCAAAGCTCCCAAACGGGCGGGAGAGTGCGGATGACTCTGCAGCACTGAATGAGCAAACTCTAGGTCCTCCTCAGCCAGGGTATCAAACTTGTAGACTCTTGCAAAAGTGTTTGAACCCGACCAAGTAACAGCTCGGCAAATTTGTAAAGCCGAGACCCCTCGGGCAGCCGCCCAAGAAGAGCCCACTTTCCTCGTGGAATGGGCTTTTACAGATTTAGGGTGCGGCAGTCCAGCCGCAGAATGTGCAAGTTGAATCGTGCTACAGATCCAGCGAGCAATAGTCTGCTTAGAAGCAGGAGCACCCAGCTTGTTGGGTGCATACAGGATAAATAGCGAGTCAGTTTTCCTGACTCCAGCCGTCCTGGAAACATATATTTTTCAGGGCCCTGACTACGTCCAGTAACTTGGAATCCTCCAAGTCCCAAGTAGCCGCAGGCACCACAATAGGTTGGTTCACATGAAAAACTGATACCACCTTAGGAAGGAATTTTGAACGAGTCCTCAATTCCACCCTATCCATATAAAAAAATTAGATAAGGGCTTTTGCATGATAAAGCCGCTAATTCTGATACACGCCTGGCCGACGCCAAGGCCAACAGCATGACCACTTTCCACGTGAGGTATTTTAGCTCCACGGATTTAAGTGGCTCAACCCAGTGCGACTTCAGGAAATCCAACACCACGTTGAGATCCCACGGTGCCACTGGAGGCACAAACGGGGGCTGACTATGCAGCACTCCCTTAACAAAAGTCTGAACTTCAGGCAGTGAAGTCAGTTCTATTTTGGAAGAAAATCGATAGAGCCGAAATCTGGACCTTAATGGAACCCAATTTTAGGCCCATAGTCACCCCTGACTGTAGGAAGTGCAGAAATCGACCTAGCTGAAATTCCTCCGTTGGGGCCTTCCTGGCCTCACAGCACGCAACATATTTCCGCCATATGCGGTGATAATGGTTTGCGTTCACTTCTTTCCTAGCTTTAATTAGCGTAGGGATAACTTCCTCCGGAATGCCCTTTTCCTTCAGGATCCGGCGCTCAACCGCCATGCCGTCAAACGCAGCCGCGGTACGTCTTGGAACAGACAGGCCCCCTGCTGCAGCAGGTCCTGTCTGAGCGGCAGAGGCCATGGGTCCTCTGAGATCATTTCTTGGAGTTCTGGGTACCAAGCTCTTCTTGGCCAATCCGGAACAATGAGTATAGTTCTTACTCCTCTCCTTCTTATTATTCTCATTACCCTGGGTATGAGAGGCAGAGAAGGGAACACATACCCCGACTGGTACACCCACGGTGTTACCAGAGCGTCCACAGCTATCGCCTGAGGGTCCCTTGACCTGGCGCAATATCTTTTTAGCTTTTTGTTGAGGCGGGACGCCATCATGTCCACCTGTGGCCTTTCCCAACGGTGTACAATCATTTGGAAGACTTCTGGATGAAGTCCCCACTCTCCCGGGTGGAGGTCGTGTCTGCTGAGAAAGTCTGCTTCCCAGTTGTCCACTCCGGGAATGAACACTGCTGACAGTGCTAACACATGATTTTCCGCCCATCGGAGAATCCTTGTGGCTCCTGCCATCGCCATCCTGCTTCTTGTGCCGCCCTGTCGGTTTACATGAGCGACCGCCGTGATGTTGTCTGACTGGATCAGCACCGGCCGGTGTTGAAGCAGGGGTCTAGCCTGACTTAGGGCATTGTAAATGGCCCTTAGTTCCAGAATATTTTTGTGTAGGGAAGTCTCCTGACTTGTCCATAGTCCTTGGAAGTTTCTTCCCTGTGTGACTGCCCCCCAGCCTCGAAGGCTGGCATCCGTGGTCACCAGGACCCAGTCCTGTATGCCGAATCTGCGGCCCACTAGAAGATGAGCACTCTGCAGCCACCACAACAGCGACACCCTGGCCCTTGGAGACAGGGTTATCCGCCGATGCATCTGAAGATGCGACCCGGACCACTTGTCCAACAGATCCCACTGGAAGATCCTTGCGTGGGACCTGGCGAATGGAATTTCTTCGTAAGAAGCTACCATCTTTCCCAGGGCTCGCGTGCATTGATGCACCGACACCTGTATTTGTATTAGGAGGTCTCTGTCTAGAGACGACAACTCCTTGGACTTCTCCTCTGGGAGAAACCCTTTTTTTCCTGTTCTGTGTCCAGAACCATACTCAGGAA
Organism: Pseudophryne corroboree; assembly: GCF_028390025.1. NCBI lineage: Eukaryota > Metazoa > Chordata > Amphibia > Anura > Myobatrachidae > Pseudophryne > Pseudophryne corroboree. Next base: position 321,398,171 of record NC_086452.1, read on the forward strand.
CAGTAGACGCGTCGTAGGAACCAGCTGCGACTTTGGAATATTCAGAATCCAGCCGTGCTGTTGTAGCACTTCCCGAGATAGTGCTACTCCGACGAACAACTGCTCCCTGGACCTCGCCTTTATAAGGAGATCGTCCAAGAACGGGATAATTATTTCGGCCATTACCTTGGTAAATACCCTCGGTGCCGGGGACAGACCAACGGCAACGTCTGGAATTGGTAATGACAATCCTGTACCACAATTTTGAGGTACTCCTGGTGAGGAGGGTAAATAGGGACATGCAGGTAAGCATCCTTGATGTCCAGTGATACCATGAAATTCTCCAGGCTTGCAATAATCGCCCTGAGCGATTCCATTTTGAACTTGAACCTTCGTATATAAGTGTTCAAGGATTTCAATTTTAGAATGGGTCTCACCGAACCGTCTGGTTTCGGTACCACAAACATTTTGGAATAGTAACCCCGGCCTTGTTGAAGGAGGGGTACCTTGATTTCACCTGCTGGAAGTACAGCTTGTGAATTGCCGCCAGTACTACCTCCCTTTCTCCGAGGGCAGCAGGCAAGGCTGATGTGAGGTAACGGCGAGGGGGAGTCGCCTCGAACTCCAGCTTGTATCCCTGTGATACTACTTGCAGAACCTAGGGATCCACCTGTTGGGCAAGCCCACTGGTCCCTGAAGTTCCCGAGACGCGCCCCCACCGCACCTGTCTCCACCTGTGGAGCCCCAGCGTCATGCGGTGGACTCAGAGGAAGCGGGGGAAGATTTTTTATCCTGGGAACTGGCTGTCTGGTGCAGCTTTTTCCTTCTTCCCTTGTTTCTGTGCAGAAAGGAAGCGCCTTTGACCCGCTTGCTTTTCTGAAGCCGAAAGGACTGTACCTGAAAATACGGTGCTTTCTTAGGCTGTGAGGAAACCTGAGGTCAAATTTTTTCTTCCCAGCTGTTGCTGTGGATACGAGGTCCCAGAGACCATCCCCAAACAATTCCTCACCCTTATAAGGCAGAATCTCCATGTGCCTTTTAAAGTCAGCATCACCTGTCCACTGCCGGGTCTCTAATACCCTCCTGGCAGAATGGACATTGCATTCATTCTGGATGCCAGCCGGCAAATATCCCTCTGTGCATCCCTCATATATAAGACGACGTCTTTAATATGCTCTATGTTAGCAAAATATTATCCCTGTCTAGGGTATTAATATTATCTGACAGGGTATCAGACCACGCTGCAGCAGCACTATTCATGCTGAGGCAATTGCAGGTCTCAGTATAGTACCTGAGTGTGTATATACAGACTTCAGGATAGCCTCCTGCTTTTTATCAGCAGGCTCCTTCAAAGTGGCCGTATCCTAAGACGGCAGTGCCACCTTTTTTGACAAACGTGTGAGCGCCTTATCCACCCTAGGGGATATCTCCCAACGTGACCTATCCTCTGGCGGGAAAGGGTACGCCAGCAGTAACTTTTTAGAAATTACCAGTTTCTTATCGGGGGAACCCACGCTTCTTTACACACTTCATTCACTCATCTGATGGGGGAACAAAACACTGGCTGTTTTTTCTCCCCAAACATAAAACCCCTTTTATGTGGTACTTGGGTTCATGTCAGAAATGTGTAACACATTTTTCATTGCCGAGATCATGCAACGGATGTTTCTAGTGGATTGTGTATATGTCTCAACCTCGTCGACATTGGAGTCAGACTCCGTGTCGACATCTGTGTCTGCCATCTGAGGTAACGGGCGTTTTTTGAGCCCCTGATGGCCTTTGAGACGCCTGGGCAGGCGCGGGCTGAGAAGCCGGCTGTCCCACAGCTGTTACGTCATCCAGCCTTTTATGTAAGGAGTTGACATTGTCGGTTAATACCTTCCACCTATCCATCCACTCTGGTGTCGGCCCCACAGGGGGCGACATCCCATTTATCGGCCTCTGCTCCGCCTCCACGTAACCTTCCTCATCCAACATGTCGACACAGCCGTACCGACACACCGCACACACACAGGGAATGCTCTGACTGAGGACAGGACCCCACAAAGTCCTTTGGGGAGACAGAGAGAGAGAGAGTATGCCAGCACACACCAGAGCGCTATATAATGCAGGGATTAACACTATAACTGAGTGATTTTTCCCCCAATAGCTGCTTGTATACACATATTGCGCCTAAATTTAGTGCCCCCCCTCTCTTTTTAACCCTTTGAGCCTGAAAACTACAGGGGAGAGCCTGGGGAGCTGTCTTCCAGCTGCACTGTGAAGAAAAAATGGCGCCAGTGTGCTGAGGGATATAGCCCCGCCCCTTTTTCGGCTGACTTTTCTCCCGCTTTTTTCATGGATTCTGGCAGGGGTAATTTATCACATATATAGCCCTGGGACTATATATTGTGATGATTTGCCAGCCAAGGTGTTTATATTGCTGCTCAGGGCGCCCCCCCCCCCCCCCCCAGCGCCCTGCACCCATCAGTGACCGGAGTGTGAGGTGTGCATGAGGAGCAATGGCGCACAGCTGCAGTGCTGTGCGCTACCTTGTTGAAGACCGAGGTCTTCTGCCGCCGATTTTCCGGACCACTTCTTGCTTCTGGCTCTGTAAGGGGGACGGCGGCGCGGCTCCGGGACCGAACGATCGAGGTCGGGTCCTGTGTTCGATCCCTCTGGAGCTAATGGTGTCTAGTAGCCTAAGAAGCCCAAACTATCTCCAGTCAGGTAGGTTCGCTTCTTCTCCCCTTAGTCCCTCGCTGCTGTGAGTCTGTTGCCAGCAGATCTCACTGTAAAATAAAACACCTAAAATATACTTTCTTTCTAGGAGCTCAGGAGAGCCCCTAGGTGTGCATCCAGCTCAGCCGGGCACAAGATTCTAACTGAGGTCTGGAGGAGGGTCATAGTGGGAGGAGCCAGTGCACACCAGGTAGTCCTAAAGCTTTCTTTAGTTGTGCCCAGTCTCCTGCGGAGCCGCTATTCCCCATGGTCCTTACGGAGTCCCAGCATCCACTTAGGACGTCAGAGAAATTGTGAAAAACTCATGTCGACCTTTTGACCTGTCGACCTAGAACATGTCGACCTAAAGACCCTGTCGACCTAGACACCCTGTCAATCTAGTTACTGTCGACCAATAGTGGTCGACCTAGACATTGTCGACCTAGTTACTGTCGACTTTCAATCCGGATCCCATACTGTATATGGGGTCTGGTGGGGATATTTAATTGGGGTTGGGTATGGGATGCCGGTGGTCAGAATACCGACTGCGGCATCTCGACCACCATAATCCCGACATTTTGGGTGGAATTCAAATGTTTGAAAAGTCGGTTGGGTGTCTGGTATTTCCTGTCTATTAGATAGGAAAAAACAGACACCCAACTGACTTTTCAAACATTTGAATCTCCCCCTTTGAATGAAATGTATTAACCCTACCCTTAACCATCCCTCCCAGTAGCCTAACCCTATCCCTCCCTGGGATACTTAACCAGGCACCGGTCCAGAAACAGCATATACTGTATACACAAATCTCAGACTCCCTGACTCTAACCCACTGGCCCGCCCTCTATCGCCTGGCCACTTGTTGGCATTAGGAGCCATAAGCCCTTGCCCTAACAAGCTTTATAAAAGTGTGGCACAGGTGTGCCTGATTGCTGGAAGCGCTTGCTCCAAAACATGGACTGGACCTACATGGATGGGATCGCATGAATTAAATTGCAGGGTATATCTGTGTATCAGCAGCTAGACAATAATATAATTTCCAACTGCCAGAAAATCTTTGACACAGTATTAAAGAGACAACCTGAATGTACCCCCCCCCCCCCCCCCCCTCCGAGGCTTCCTCCTGGTCCAGTCCTAAACCCAGGTCGCTTTGGCCCGGGGCACCCAAACTATTGTGCCCTGTCCTGCAAACACCTGGGGTGGCATCCGGTCTGGACTGCCACAATATATACATTACATTACTGAACCCTCCTCCTCCATATGTACTGTATTGCGCCCCAGTGCCTGTGTTTCAGTATTATGCTGTTTACAAGTGCAACCACCCACCGGGCTGTAAAATCTGTACTGTCTGTGGTCCCACAGAAACCCCCATTGGTTACTTACCTTAAGTCATTTTCTTGTTTTTCCTTCGGCATTGGCAGTATACCTCTTGCAAGCGGCAGCAGAATTACAGAGACGCTGCAGGTGTAGTCAGGTGCTGCATGCTACTGGAGAGCCGGTATCCAGAGGCATGGAGGAGGTGCATCAGGGCTATGAGGAGCGGCCGTGGGGGTGCCCCTTGGTAGTCATAGTTACATTCACCTCCTATGTACCTTAACATGACTTGATGTAACAAGTGTCAGCACGGAGGAAGTGCTGAGACACTAAGTGGTAAAGACTGATAGCGGCGGCTGCACCTGATTAGACCCACAGCAGCACCCTGCGCAGTGTAAAAGGGGGAGGTCGCACACAGAGACAGCCTTCAGTTTTTTGCTAGATGAATTCAGTGGTGCCCTCCAGCGGCTGGCACTGCTAGGCAGCCGCCTAACACTGCCTAATGGTAAAGCCGGCCCTGGGTTTTAGATATTACTTATATTACTGTTGGGAGGATTACTGGCAACACTACAGCTGTCTGACTGGGGTCTGGATTAAAAAACAGTAAAAAGGGCTACAGTCAGCAGGTCATTACCATATGGTCGACAGTCAATAGGTCGACAGGTACATAAGGGCTACAGGGTCAAAAGGTCAACATGAAAACTATAGACAATATAAAAGGTCGACAGGTACAAAAGGTCGACACAAAAAAGGTCAACACCAGTTTTTATTTGGGGTTGTTTTTTGTATGTTTACCCATATATGACCCAAATTAGTAGAAACACATCCCCTCTCGGGCTTGCTTTGCTCCTCGTGCTTCGGGCAGGTTACTAAAGGTAATAGTTTGTGATATGGATAGTGAATTCAGCAAAAGTTCTAAAAACATGAATAAAAACCCCAAAAAACATGTGTTGACCAATATCATGTCAACCTTTTGTACCTGTCGACCTAATGTACCTGTCGACCTTTTGTACTCTCTACCTCTTTTCAGGTCGACCTTTTGTACCTGTCGCCCTATTGACTGTCGACATGGTGTTGACATTACTAATGGCAGCACACTACTACTGGGTATTCATGTTAGCACATTGCTGGGTATTATTTCTGGCATACTGTAGCCATTATGATTTTGCATGTTACTGGGTATTTCTACTAATCTCCATTTTACTGGACATTTCTTCTGTTGTACCATACTGGCTTTTGCTAGTACTGTGCTTATTGCATAGCTATAGTAAAAAATACACATAATTGCTGTGTATATGGTACTCTACTACTGTATCTGGGAAGATAGTAGGGGAACTGCCGTGTAGCCATTACTACTATCATGCATATTACTAGACATTTTTGTTACTATGCTTGTTATTGGGAATGTTATTGGGAATTATTCCTGCTGTTATATTATTGGACATTTCAACTGAGTAGTTTATTAATGGAAATAAAAATGAACATAAGCATTTATAAGCATATTTTGTCTCAGGGTGCAAAACAGCTAAAATCTCTTATGTTATCACCTCCATGAAATCCTTTACAATGTATCACCCAGAAAAACGAAATAACAGTGTACATTTGTACACAGACACGTCGCAGACATATTACTGCAGCTGGGCTGCAATTTGCATGAAACACTCTCATCTGATCATGGCCAGCCAAATATTTCCATCATAAGGAACAACAATGTGATATCTTCACAATCTGCGCCATCTTGCCACATTAACCTGTACATGCGTTCCTACAACAGTGCAACTATGAAAATATTGTCGCTTGACAACACAAGAGAATAGGAAACATTACTTTTCCAGTGTATAAATTGCTTTGTATTTACTTTACCTGGTAACTTGATTTGCAAGTACTTTAGCAAGTAAAAATAAGATTTTACTCACCGGTAAATCTATTTCTCGTAGTCCGTAGTGGATGCTGGGGACTCCGTAAGGACTATGGGGATTAGCGGCTCCGCAGGAGACTGGGCACAACTAAAGAAAGCTTTAGGACTACCTGGTGTGCACTGGCTCCTCCCACCAAGACCCTCCTCCAGACCTCAGTTAGGATACTGTGCCCGGAAGAGCTGACACAAATCGGAAGGATTTTGAATCCCGGGTAAGATTCATACCAGCCACACCAATCACACCGTATAACTCGTGATACAATACCCAGTTAACAGTATGATAACAACTGAGCCTCTCAACAGATGGCTCAACAATAACCCTTTAGTTAGGCAATAACTATATACAAGTATTGCAGACAATCCGCACTTGGGATGGGCGCCCAGCATCCACTACGGACTACGAGAAATAGATTTACCGGTGAGTAAAATCTTATTTTCTCTAACGTCCTAAGTGGATGCTGGGGACTCCGTAAGGACCATGGGGATTATACCAAAGCTCCCAAACGGGCGGGAGAGTGCGGATGACTCTGCAGCACCGAATGAGCAAACTCTAGGTCCTCCTCAGCCAGGGTATCAAACTTGTAGACTCTTGCAAGAGTGTTTGACCCCGACCAAGTAACAGCTCGGCAAATTTGTAAAGCCGAGACCCCTCGGGCAGCCGCCCAAGAGCAGCCCACTTTCCTCGTGGAATGGGCTTTTACAGATTTAGGGTGCGGCAGTCCAGCCGCAGAATGTGCAAGTTGAATCGTGCTACAGATCCAGCGAGCAATAGTCTGCTTAGAAGCAGGAGCACCCAGCTTGTTGGGTGCATACAGGATAAATAGCGAGTCAGTTTTCCTGACTCCAGCCGTCCTGGAAACATATATTTTTCAGGGCCCTGACTACATCCAGTAACTTGGAATCCTCCAAGTCCCAAGTAGCCGCAGGCACCACAATAGGTTGGTTCACATGAAAAACTGATACCACCTTAGGAAGGAATTGGGAACGAGTCCTCAATTCCGCCTTATCCATATAAAATACAGATAAGGGCTTTTGCATGACAAAACCGCCAATTCTGATACACGCCTGGCCGACGCCAAGGCCCACAGCATGACCACTTTCCACGTGAGGTATGGTAGCTCCACGGATTTAAGTGGCTCAACTCAATGCGACTTCAGGAAATCCAACACTACGTTGAGATCCCACGGTGCCACTGGAGGCACAAACGGGGGCTGACTATGCAGCACTCGCTTAACAAAAGTCCGAACTTCAGGCAGTGAAGCCAGTTCTATTTTGGGAGAAAATCGATAGAGCCGAAATCTGGACCTTCATGGAACCCAATTTTAGGCCCATAGTCACCTCTGACTGTAGGAAGTGCAGAAATCGACCTAGCTGACATTTCTCCTTTGGGGCCTTCCTGGCCTCACAGCACGCAACATCTTTCCACCATATGCGGTGATAATGGTTTGCGTTCACTTCTTTCCTAGCTTTAAATAGCGTAGGGATAACTTCCTCCGGAATGCCCTTTTCCTTCAGGATCCGGCGTTCAACCGACATGCCGTCAAACGCAGCCGCGGTACGTCTTGGAACAGACAGGCCCCCTGCTGCAGCAGGTCCTGTCTGAGCGGCAGAGGCCATGGGTCCTCTGAGATCATTTCTTGGAGTTCTGGTTACCAAGCTCTTCTTGGCCAACCCGGAACAATGAGTATAGTTCTTACTCCTCTCCTTCTCATTATTCTCATTACCCTGGGTAAGAGAGGCAGAGAAGGGAACACATACACCGACTGGTACACCCACGGTGTTACCAGAGCGTCCACAGCTATCGCCTGAGGGTCCCTTGACCTGGCGCAATATCTTTGTAGCTTTTTGTTGAGGCGGGACGCCATCATGTCCACCTGTGGCCTTTCCCAATGGTGTACAATCATTTGGAAAACTTCTGGATGAAGTCCCCACTCTCCCGGGTGGAGGTCGTGTCTTCTGAGAAAGTCTGCTTCTCAGTTGTCCACTCCGGGAATGAACACTGCTGACAGTGCTAACACATGATTTTCAGCCCATCGGAGAATCCTTGTGGCTTCTGCCATCGCCATCCTGCTTCTTGTGCCGCCCTGTCGGTTTACATGAGCGACCGCCGTGATGTTGTCTGACTGGATCAGCACCGGCCGGTGTTGAAGCAGGGGTCTAGCCTGACTTAGGGCATTGTAAATGGCCCTTAGTTCCAGAATATTTATGTGTAGGGAAGTCTCCTGACTTTTCCATAGCCTTGGAAGTTTCTTCCCTGTGTGACTGCCCCCCAGCCTTGAAGGCTGGCATCCGTGGTCACCAGGACCCAGTCCTGTATGCCGAATCTGTGGCCCCGTAGAAGATGAGCACTCTGCAGCCACCACAACAGCGACACCCTGGCCCTTGGAGACAGGGTTATCCGCCGATGCATCTGAAGATGCGACCCGGACCACTTGTCCAACAGATCCCACTGGAAAATCCTTGCATGGGACCTGGCGAATGGAATTTCTTCGTAAGAAGCTACCATCTTTCCCTGGGCTCGCGTGCATTGATGCACCGACACCTGTATACGTATTAGGAGGTCTCTGTCTAGAGACGACAACTCCTTGGACTTCTCCTCCGGGAGAAACCCTTTTTATCCTGTTCTGTGTCCAGAACCATACCCAGGAACAGTAGACGCGTCGTAGGAACCAGCTGCGACTTTGGAATATTCAGAATCCAGCCGTGCTGTTGTAGCACTTCCCGAGATAGTGCTACTCCGACGAACAACTGCTCCCTGGACCTCGCCTTTATAAGGAGATCGTCCAAGTACGGGATAATTATTTCGGCCATTACCTTGGTAAATACCTCTGTGCCGGGGACCGACCAACGGCAACGTCTGGAATTGGTAATGACAATCCTGTACCACAATTTTGAGGTACTCCTGGTGAAGAGGGTAAATAGGGACATGCAGGTAAGCATCCTTGATGACCAGTGATACCATGAAATTCTCCAGGCTTGCAATAATCGCCCTGAGCGATTCCATTTTGAACTTGAACCTTCGTATATAAGTGTTCAAGGCATTCAATTTTAGAATGGGTCTCACCGAACCGTCTGGTTTCGGTACCACAACATTTTGGAATAGTAACCCCGGCCTTGTTGAAGGAGGGGTACCTTGATTTCACCTGCTGGAAGTACAGCTTGTGAATTGCCGCCAGTACTACCTTTCTCCGAGGGCAGCAGGCAAGGCTGATGTGAGGTAACGGCGAGGGGGAGTCGCCTCGAACTCCAGCCTGTATCCCTGTGATACTATTTGCAGAACCTAGGGATCCACCTGTGGGCAAGCCCACTGGTCCCTGAAGTTCCCGAGACGCGCCCCTACCGCACCTGTCTCCACCTGTGGAGCCCCAACGTCATGCGGTGGACTCAGAGGAAGCGGGGGAAGATTTTTTAATCCTGGGAACTGGCTGCTGGTGCAGCTTTTTCCTTCTTCCCTTGTCTCTGTGCAGAAAGGAAGCGCCTTTGACCCGCTTGCTTTTCTGAAGCCGAAAGGACTGTACCTGAAAATACAGTGCTTTCTTAGGCTGTGAGGAAACCTAAGGTAAAAAATTTTCTTCCCAGCTGTTGCTGTGGATACGAGGTCCCAGAGACCATCTCCAAACCATTCCTCACCCTTATAAGGCAGAATCTCCATGTGCCTTTTATAGGCAGCATCACCTGTCCACTGCCGGGTTTCTAATACCCTCCTGGCAGAATGGACATTGCATTAGTTCTGGATGCCAGCCGGCAAATATCCCTCTGTGCATCCTTTATATCTAAGACGACGTCTTTAATATGCTCTATGTTAGCAAACTATTATCCCTGTCTTAGAGTTTTAATATTATCTAAATGGGTATCAGACCACGCTGCAGCAGCACTATTTATGCTGAGGCAATTGCAGGTCTCAGTATATAACCTGAGTGTGTATTTACAGACTTCAGGATAGCCTCCTGCTTTTTATCAGCAGGCTCCTTCAAGGTGGCCGTATCCTAAGACGGCAGTGCCACCTTTTTTGACAAACGTGTGAGCGCCTTATCCACCCTAAGGGATATCTCCCAACGTGACCTATCGTCTAGCGGGAAAGGGTACGCCATCAGTAACTTTTTTGAAATTACCAGTTTCTTATCGGGGGAACCCACGCTACTTTACACACTTCATTCATTCATCTGATGGGGGAACAAAACACTGGCTGCTTTTTCTCCCCAAAAATAAAACCCCTTTTATGTGGTGCTTGGGTTCATGTCAGAAATGCGTAACACATTTTTCATTGCCGAGATCATGTAACGGATGTTCCTAGTGGATTGTGTATATGTCTCAACCTCGTCGACACTGGAGTCAGACTCCGTGTCGACATCTGTGTCTGCCATCTGAGGTAACGGGCGCTTTTTTGAGCCCCTGATGGCCTTTGAGACGCCTGGGCAGGCGCGGGCTGAGAAGCCGGCTGTCCCACCGCTGTTTTACGTCATCCAGCCTTCTATGTAAGGAGTTGACATTGTCGGTTAATACCTTCCACCTATCCATCCACTCTGGTGTCGGCCCCACAGGGGGCAACATCCCATTTATCGGCCTCTGCTCCACCTCCACGTAACCTTACTCATCCCACATGTCGACACAGCCGTACCGACACACAGCACACACACAGGGAATGCTCTGACTGAGGACAGAACCCCACAAAGTCCTTTGGGGAGACAGAGAGAGAGTATGCCAGCACACACCAGAGCGCTATATAATGCAGGGATTAACACTATAACGGAGTGATTTTCCCCCCAATAGCTGCTTGTATAAACAATATTGCGCCTAAATTTAGTGCCCCCCCTCTCTTTTTAACCCTTTGAGCCTGAAAACTACAGGGGAGAGCCTGGGGAGCTGTCTTCCAGCTGCACTGTGAAGATAAAATGGCGCCAGTGTGCTGAGGGAGATAGCTCCGCCCCTTTTTTGCAGACTTTTCTCCCGCTTTTTTATGGATTCTGGCAGGAGTATTTATCACATATATAGCCTCTGGGGCTATATATTGTGATATATTTGCCAGCCAAGGTGTTTTTATTGCTGCTCAGGGCGCCCCCCCCCCAGCGCCCTGCACCCTCAGTGACCGGAGTGTGAAGTGTGTATGAGGAGCAATGGCGCACAGCTGCAGTGCTGTGCGCTACCTTGGTGAAGACTGATGTCTTCTGCCGCCGATTTTCCGGACTCTTCTTGCTTCTGGCTCTGTAAGGGGGCCGGCGGCGCGGCTCCGGGACCGAACATCAATGGCCGGTTCCATGCGGTCGATCCCGCTGGAGCTAATGGTGTCCAGTAGCCTAAGAAGCCCAAGCTACCACCAGTTAGGTAGGTTCGCTTCTTCTCCCCTTAGTCCCTCGCTGCAGTGAGTCTGTTGCCAGCAGATCTCACTGTAAAATAAAAAACCTAAAATATACTTTCTTTCTAGGAGCTCAGGAGAGCCCCTAGTGTGCATCCAGCTCAGCCGGGCACAAGAATCTAACTGAGGTCTGGAGGAGGGTCTTGGTGGGAGGAGCCAGTGCACACCAGGTAGTCCTAAAGCTTTCTTTAGTTGTGCCCAGTCTCCTGCGGAGCCGCTAATCCCCATGGTCCTTACGGAGTCCCCAGCATCCACTTAGGACGTTAGAGAAACATTTATTTCAGTCTCAGCAAGACGTTAGATCATTGTTGCACTTGTGATTGCACATATATTTTTAGAGGTATTGATTATACTTCAGACTGTAAGAACAACAGTTAATCCTTACTGTAGCACTCTTTTATTTCTGCATGTAAGTGAAAATCAGGGAGAAAGTATCTGATGCAGGTGTGAAAATCTGGTCGTTGCATTGCATTTCATTAATGTCTTTTTAAAAAATGTCTTATTCCATATCCAGTTAACCTAACTTAAGATTTTCATATAAATCCATTGAGTAAAGTAATATTGCTTTCTGCACACATTTTTGCACATGCACAAAACTTTCATCTGTATTTAAAGCTAAATGTATCTTGCAGGCAGCCCCTTGAATTTGGACAAGGGGATTGGTGTTCAAATAATACAGTAAAGTCATGCACTAGCTAAGCAAGGCCCATTAAATAAGCAATCTATATAGAGTTAAAAAATAAGAATTTACTCACCGGTAATTCTATTTCTCGTAGTCCGTAGTGGATGCTGGGGACTCCGTAAGGACCATGGGGAATAGACGGGCTCCGCAGGAGACTGGGCACACTAAAAGAAAGATTTGGTACTACCTGGTGTGCACTGGCTCCTCCCTCTATGCCCCTCCTCCAGACCTCAGTTAGGATACTGTGCCCGGAAGAGCTGACACAATAAGGAAGGATTTTGAATCCCGGGTAAAACTCATACCAGCCACACCAATCACACCGTATAACTCGTGATATTAAACCCAGTTAACAGTATGAAATACAACTGAGCCTCTCAACAGATGGCTCAACAATAACCCTTTAGTTAGGCAATAACTATATACAAGTATTGCAGACAATCCGCACTTGGGATGGGCGCCCAGCATCCACTACAGACTACGAGAAATAGAATTACCGGTGAGTAAATTCTTATTTTCTCTGACGTCCTAGTGGATGCTGGGGACTCCGTAAGGACCATGGGGATTATACCAAAGCTCCCAAACGGGCGGGAGAGTGCGGATGACTCTGCAGCACCGAATGAGAGAACTCAAGGTCCTCCTCAGCCAGGGTATCAAATTTGTAGAATTTAGCAAACGTGTTTGCCCCTGACCAAGTAGCAGCTCGGCAAAGTTGTAAAGCCGAGACCCCTCGGGCAGCCGCCCAAGATGAGCCCACCTTCCTCGTGGAATGGGCTTTTACTGATTTAGGATGCGGCAATCCAGCCGCAGAATGCGCCAGCTGAATTGTGCTACAAATCCAGCGAGCAATAGTCTGCTTAGAAGCAGGAGCACCTATTTTGTTGGGTGCATACAGGATAAAAAGCGAGTCAGTTTTCCTGACTCCAGCCATCCTGGAAACATAAATTTTCAAGGCCCTGACTACGTCCAGTAATTTGGAATCCTCCAAATCCTTAGTAGCCGTAGGCACCACAATAGGTTGGTTCAAGTGAAAAGCTGATACCACCTTAGGGAGAAACTGGGGACGAGTCCTCAATTCTGCCCTATCCATATGGAAAATCAGATAAGGGCTTTTACATGACAAAGCCGCCAATTCTGACACACGCCTGGCCGAAGCCAAGGCCAATAACATGACCACTTTCCACGTGAGATATTTGAGCTCCACGGTTGTAAGTGGCTCAAACCAATGTGATTTTAGGAAACTCAACACCACTTTGAGATCCCAAGGTGCCACAGGAGGCACAAAAGGGGGCTGAATATGAAGCACTCCCTTTAAAAAAGTCTGAACTTCAGGCAGTGAAGCCAGTTCTTTCTGGAAGAAAATCGACAGAGCCGAAATCTGGACCTTAATGGAACCCAATTTTAGGCCCATAGTCACTCCCGACTGTAGGAAGTGCAGAAAACGACCCAGCTGAAATTCCTCTGTAGGGGCCTTCCTGGCCTCACACCACGCAACATATTTTCGCCAAATGCGGTGATAATGGTTTGCGGTTACTTCTTTCCTGGCTTTTATCAGCGTAGGAATGACTTCCTCCGGAATGCCCTTTTCCTTTAGGATCCGGAATTCAACCGCCATGCCGTCAAACGCAGCCGCGGTAAGTCTTGGAACAGACAGGGCCCCTGCTGTAGCAGATCCTGTCTGAGCGGTAGAGGCCATGGGTCCTCTGATAACATTTCTTGAAGTTCCGGGTACCAAGCTCTTCTTGGCCAATCCGGAACCACGAGTATCGTTCTTACTCCTCGCCTTCTTATTATTCTCAGCACCTTTGGTATGAGGGGCAGAGGAGGGAACACATAGACCGACTGGTACACCCACGGTGTCACTAGAGCGTCCACAGCTATCGCCTGAGGGTCCCTTGACCTGGCGCAATATCTCTTTAGCTTCTTGTTGAGGCGGGACGCCATCATGTCCACCTGTGGCCTTTCCCAGCGGTTTACCAACAGTAGGAAGACTTCTGGATGAAGTCCCCACTCTCCCGGGTGTAGGTCGTGTCTGCTGAGGAAGTCTGCTTCCCAGTTGTCCACTCCCGGAATGAACACTGCTGACAGTGCTAGTACGTGATTTTCCGCCCATCGGAGAATCCTTGTGGCTTCTGCCATGGCCACCCTGCTTCTTGTGCCGCCCTGTCGGTTTACATGGGCGACTGCCGTGATGTTGTCTGATTGGATCAGAACCGGCTGGTTTTGAAGCAGGGGCCTTGCCTGACTTAGGGCATTGTAAATGGCCCTCAGTTCCAGAATGTTTATGTGTAGGGACGACTCCTGACTTGACCAAAGTCCCTGGAAATTTCTTCCCTGTGTGACTGCGCCCCAGCCCCGAAGGCTGGCATCCGTGGTCACCAGGACCCAGTCCTGTATGCCGAATCTGCGGCCCACTAGAAGATGAGCACACTGCAGCCACCACAGTAGAGACACCCTGGTCCTTGGAGACAGGGTTATCAGTTGATGCATCTGAAGATGCGATCCCGACCACTTGTCCAAGAGGTCCCACTGGAAGGTCCTTGCATGGAACCTGCCGGATGGAATTGCTTCGTACGAAGCCACCATTTTTCCCAGGACTCGTGTGCAGTGATGCACCAATACCCGTTTTGGTTTTAGGAGGTCTCTGACTAGAGATGACAGCTCCTTGGCTTTCTCCTGCGGGAGAAACACTTTTTTCTGTTCTGTGTCCAGAATCATTCCCAGGAACAGTAAGCGTGTGAAAGGAACCAGTTGTGACTTTGGAATGTTTAGAATCCAGTCATGCTGTTGTAGCACTTCCCGAGATAGTGCTACTCCGACCAGTAACTGCTCCCTAGACCTCGCCTTTATTAGGAGATCGTCCAAGTACGGGATAATTAAAACTCCCTTTTTTCGAAGGAGTACCATCATTTCTGCCATTACCTTGGTAAACACCCTCGGTGCCGTGGACAGTCCAAACGGTAGTGTCTGGAATTGGTAATGGCAATCCTGTACCACAAATCTGAGGTACTCCTGGTGAGGAAGGTAAATTGGGACATGCAGGTAAGCATCCTTGATGTCCAGGGATACCATGTAATCCCCCTCATCCAGGCTTGCAATAACCGCCCTGAGCGATTCCATCTTGAACTTGAATCTTTTTATGTATGTGTTCAAGGATTTCAAATTTAAAATGGGTCTCACCAAACCGTCCGGTTTCGGTACCACAAACAGTGAGGAATAGTAACCCCGTCCTTGTTGAAGTAGGGGTACTTTGACTATCACCTGCTGGGAATACAGCTTGTGAATTGCCTCTAGTACAGCCTCCCTGCCCGAGGGAGTTGTCGGTAAGGCCGATTTGAGGAAACGGCGGGGGGGAGGTGCCTCGAATTCCAGCTTGTACCCCTGAGATACTACTTGAAGGATCCAGGGATCCACCCGTGAGCGAACCCACTGATCGCTGAAATTTTTGAGGCGGCCCCCCACCGTACCTGGCTCCGCCTGTGGAGCCCCACCGTCATGCGGCGGACTTGGAAGAAGCGGGGGAGGACTTTTGTTCCTGGGAACCTGCTGCGTGGTGCAGCTTTTTTCCCCTTCCTCTGCCTCTAGACAGAAAGGACCCGCCTTTTCCCCGCCTGTTTTTCTGGGGTCGAAAGGACTGTACCTGATAATACGGCGCTTTCTTAGGCTGTGAGGGGACATGGGGTAAAAATGCTGACTTCCCAGCTGTTGCTGTGGAAACAAGGTCTGAGAGACCATCCCCGAACAACTCCTCACCCTTATAAGGCAAAACTTCCATGTGCCTTTTAGAATCTGCATCCCCTGTCCACTGCCGAGTCCATAAGCCTCTCCTAGCAGAAATGGACAATGCACTTATTCTAGATGCCAGCCGGCAGATCTCCCTCTGTGCATCTCTCATGTACAAGACTGAGTCTTTTATATGCTCTACGGTTAGCAATATAGTGTCCCTGTCCAGGGTGTCAATATTTTCTGACAGGGACTCTGACCAAGCAGCAGCAGCACTGCACATCCACGCTGAAGCAATAGCTGGTCTCAGTATAACACCAGTGTGTGTTTATATAGACTTTAGGATAGCCTCCTGCTTTCTATCAGCAGGTTCCTTTAGGGCGGCCGTATCCGGAGACGGTAGTGCCACCTTTTTAGACAAACGTGTGACGCGTTGTAGGAACCAGCTGCGACTTTGGAATATTTAGGATCCAGCCGTGCTGTTATAGCACTTCCCGAGCTAGTGCTACTCCGATCAACAACTGTTCCCTGGACCTCGCCTTTATAAGGAGATCGTCCAAGTACGGGATAATTATAACTCCCTTTTTTCGAAGGAGTATCATCATTTCGGCCATTACCTTGGTAAATACCCTCGGTGCCGTGGACAGACCAAACGGCAACGTCTGGAATTGGTAATGACAGTCCTGTACCACAAATCTGAGGTACTCCTGGTGAGGAGGGTAAATGGGGACATGCAGGTAAGCATCCTTGATGTCCAGTGATACCATGTAATCCCCTTCGTCCAGGCTTGCAATAACCGCCCTGAGCGATTCCATTTTGAACTTGAACCTTTTTATATAAGTGTTCAAGGATTTCAAATTTAAAATGGGTCTCACCGAACCGTCCGGTTTCGGTACCACAAACATTGTGGAATAGTAACCCCGTCCCTGTTGAAGGAGGGGTACTTTGGTTATCACCTGCTGAGAGTACAGCTTGTGAATCGCCTCCAGCACCGCCTCCCTGTCTGGGGGAGTAGTTGGCAAGGCTGATTTGAGGAAACGGCGAGGGGGAGACGTCTCGAATTCCAGCTTGTACCCCTGAGATACCACTTGTAGAATCCAGGGATCCACCCGTGAGCGAACCCACTGGTCGCTGAAGTTCCGGAGACGGGCCCCCACCGCACCTGGCTCCACCTGTGGAGCCCCAGCGTCATGCGGTGGACTTAGAGGAAGCGGGAGAGGACTTTTGTTCCTGGGAACTTGCTGTTTGGTGCAGCCTTTTCCCCCTACCTCTGCCTCTGGGCAGAAAGAACGCGCCTTTAACCCGCTTGCCTTTCTGGGGCCGAAAGGACTGCACTTGATAATACGGTGCTTTCTTTGGCTGTGAGGGAACATGGGGTAAAAATGTCGACTTCCCAGCCGTCGCTGTGGAAACGAGGTCCGAGAGACCATCCCCAAACAATTCCTCACCCTTGTAAGGCAAAACCTCCATGTGCCTTTTAGAATCCGCATCACCTGTCCACTGCCGAGTCCATAATACTCTCCTGGCAGAAATGGACATTGCATTTATTCTAGATGCCAGTTGGCAAATATCCCTCTGTGCATCTCTCATGTATAAGACTACGTCTTTAATATGCTCTACAGTTAGCAATATAGTGTCCCTGTCAAGGGTATTAATGTTATCAGACAGGGAATCTGACCACGCAGCTGCAGCACTGCACATCCATGCTGAAGCAATAGCCGGTCTCAGTATAATACCTGAGTGTGTATATACAGACTTCAGGATAGCCTCCTGCTTTCTATCCGCAGGCTCCTTTAGGGCGGCCGTATCCGGAGACGGTAGTGCCACCTTCTTTGACAAGCGTGTGAGCGCTTTATCCACCCTAGGGGGAGTTTCCCAACGTGACCTATCCTCTGGCGAGAAAGGGAACGCCATTAGTAATTTTTTTGAAATCACCAATTTCTTATCAGGGAAAGCCCACGCTTCTTCACACACTTCATTTAATTCTTCAGATGGGGGAAAAACTATTGGAAGTTTTTTCTCCCCAAACATAATACCCTTTTTTGAGGTACCTGGGTTTATATCAGAAAGGTGTAAAACCTCTTTCATTGCCTCAATCATGCCACGAATGGCCCTAGTGGACATTAAATTTGACTCATCGTCGTCGACACTGGTATCAGTATCCGCGTCGACATCTGTGTCTGCCATCTGAGGTAGTGGGCGTTTTAGAGCCCCTGATGGTCTTTGAATTGCCTGGGCAGGCACGAGCTGAGAAGCCGGCTGTCCCGCATTTGGCATGTCGTCAAATTTTTTATGTAAGGAGTCGACACTTGTACGTAATTCCTTCCATAAGTCCATCCACTCAGGTGTCTGCCCCGCAGGGAGTGACATCACATTTATAGGCATCTGCTCCGCCTCCACATAAGTCTCCTCATCAAACATGTCGACACAGCCGTACCGACACACCGCACACACACAGGGAATGCTCTTAAAGGAGACAGGACCCCACGAAAGCCCTTTGGGGAGACAGAGAGAGAGTATGCCAGCACACACCAGAGCGCTATATAATGCAGGGACTAACTGAATTATGTCCCCTATAGCTGCTATAATATTTACTGCGCCTCAAATCTGTGCCCCCCCTCTCTTTCTTACCCTTTTCTGTAGTGTAGACTGCAGGGGAGAGTCAGGGAGCTTCCTTCCAGCGGAACTGTGAGGGAGAAATGGCGCCAGTGTGCTGAGGGAGATGGCTTCGCCCCTTTTTCGGCGGACTTTTCTCCCGCTTTTTTCTGTATTCTGGCAGGGGTAATTACCACATATATAGCCTCTGGGGCTATATATTGTGGTTAGTTTGCCAGCCAAGGTGATATTATTGCTGCTCAGGGCGCCCCCCCCCCCCCCCCCCCCCGGCGCCCTGCACCCTCAGTGACAGGAGTGTGAAGTGTGTATGAGGAGCAATGGCGCACAGCTGCAGTGCTGTGCGCTACCTTGGTGAAGACTGAAGTCTTCTGCCGCCGATTTTCCGGACCATCTTCTTGCTTCTGGCTCTGTAAGGGGGACGGCGGCGCGGCTCCGGGAACGAACACCAAGGACGGGTCCTGCGGGCGATCCCTCTGGAGCTAATGGTGTCCAGTAGCCTAAGAAGCCCAAGCTAGCTGCAAGCAGGTAGGTTCGCTTCTTCTCCCCTTAGTCCCTCGTTGCAGTGAGCCTGTTGCCAGCAGGTCTCACTGTAAAATAAAAAACCTAATATATACTTTCTTTCTAGGAGCTCAGGAGAGCCCCTAGTGTGCATCCAGCTCGGCCGGGCACAGAAATCTAACGGAGGTCTGGAGGAGGGGCATAGAGGGAGGAGCCAGTGCACACCAGGTAGTACCAAATCTTTCTTTTAGTGTGCCCAGTCTCCTGCTGAGCCCGTCTATTCCCCATGGTCCTTACGGAGTCCCCAGCATCCACTAGGACGTCAGAGAAATATCTTTAGATATGTTAGTTTTCAGTTGTAGATTTTAGACCTGCGTTTGGTAACATACAATGATCACTGCCATATGTTTTATTGTCAAAAATTACTTGCAAGGGGAAAAAGAGCTTGGGGATACATACACTTTGTAGGACCATCAAGAGCTCTGACGTGCCTGGGTACTGGGGGGCATGGCCAAAATCTAGGAAGCTGAGGCCACATCCATATTTAAAAATCTGAATTAAATAGTGTTTGCTGCGGCATGAAGCACAGATGGTCGGTTCCTGGGCATTGGGTGGCGGTTGCAGGGAACACCCTTCCCTCTGCCCATTCCCACTGATAGTGTCTGCATAGCAGTGCAGCCCAACATAGCTTTGGGAAGTCAGAGGAGACTGCTGCAGTGGTAGTCTAGCTTCTCTTAATTTTAAGTAAAGCATCATGTTTAAAGTTTGAATAACATTACAACAGTATCGGCATTCTCCTGTCGACATTACACTGTGGATATTTTGACTTGTGGTCCACCTGCTATAGTGGAAATCAGTCCCAGAGTACACAGGTTAGGCTGTGTCAATATTAACAAAACAGGTAGACTAGTGGGCCAAGTGGTTCTTACTGCCATCAAATTCTGTGTACTGTAACACTGTGTACTGTAACAGTGAACAAATATACTGTATATATTTTTTAAAAGCATCTTTTTTTAAAGCCTACTTGAAATGCCTGTTTCACTACTTTATTACAAAACATACTTTCCTCTGTGTAGTGCAGTGGGAATTCCTATTTCTTCATTATTATTATTATTATTATTAATAATAATAATAATAAAATGAGAATCACTCCAACACTGAATAAGTATGTCCTCAATTGACCAGTAGTCAATAGCCACATTTCTTATGTGTAACAATATATATTTATTTTATTCCTGTTAATTATCAAGAATTCCCATTGGACTACATAAAAAATAATGACTTTTTGATTAAGTGATTTTGGGGTATTTTTTATATGGATTAAAATGAATTTGCAAAGAATTTTTTAATTTCCACACCCTTAGCATTATGTTTCACATACAATGGCAGAGGAGTCCAGGTGTTTCAACCTTTACCTGAGCCCATAGATGTTGGGAAGAAACAAAACGTATTTGGAGCATCTATGGAATGGCCACTTCCATAGAGGCTCCAGTCTTGCACTGACTAGGATGGCCTGGTTCCCATTGTACCAGGGGATCTCACACTGTGGGTCTCCACAGTAATAGTGAGAAGGGGCCTATGCTGTACTAGTTCCTCTCTAGTAGGGTGATCTCATGCTTACTGTCTACTGTTTTAGTGGGTGCCATCACCAGCTGTATAGCATTGGTGCATTGGCACAGGTGGCTGTGCTTTTTTATGCTATTTATTTAGCTTTTTAACAATTAAATATGTGAAAATCATTATCTTTTTCTCCTGCTGGCCAAACACTCAGCTTTACACAATGGGGTCATTCCGTGTTGATCGCTTGCTAGCTATTTTTTGCAGCGCTGCGATAAGATAGTCGCCGTCTATGGGGGAGTGTATTTTTGCTTTGCAAGTGTGTGAACGCTTGTGCAGCCGAGCGGTACAAAAAAGTTTTGTGCAGTTTCTGAGTAGGTCTGAATTTACTCAGCCGCTGCGATCACTTCAGCCTGTCCGGTCCCGGAATTGACGTCAGACACCTGCCCTGCAAACGCTTGGACACGCCTGCGTTTTTCCAACCACTCCCTGAAAACGGTCAGTTGACACCCAGAAACGCCCTCTGTCTGTCAATCACCCCACGACTGTGCGAATGGCTTCTTCGTTAAATTCATCGCCCAGCACCGATCCTCGTTGTACCCGTATGATGCGCCTGCACATTGAGGTGCATATGCATGCGCAGTTTTGCAGAATTTTAACTTGATCGCAGCGCTGCAAAAAGTTGCTAGCAAGCGATCAACTCGGAATGACCCCCAATGATTGTTAAATTGTACCTTTTCTTCAGACATATTAATTATGATAGACACAAGTTCTTATCGATCACTGGCCTATTTTGCTCCATAACCATATATACTCTAATAATAATAATAATAATAATAATTTTATTTATATATAGAACTTTCCTCCAACAAGACACAACAGATACATCAAACGCAATATACAAAAGGAAGTCTATATACATTCTTGTATTTGTTTGCTCAGCTCTAAATGAGACCCTTAGGATCTACATGAAATTATATAAATACTGTATTATTACATCTTAATCTGCAATAGACAACTATACTGTATATATATGAGTAGAGGCGTATAAGGCGCCACCCTGACAGGAAGAAAAAATGCCCCGTGCAAGTTTGTGAATGCATCACAGATCGCTATCCATTCGCAGATGCATATGCAATTTCTGGAACATCAAAGATTTTTTGCCGTATGAGCAAACGTAAGTAGGTCTGAGGCTGCCACTAATCTGTGACTGAGAAGGCCCAAAAGTGCACTGACGTCAGACACTCTTCCCCAAAACACCCAGAATTCATCAGGTTTCCACCAAGAAACGCTGGCTTCCTGTCAGTCACACAGCGGCTACATTGTGATTATGATCTGTATGCAATTTCTGACACAATTACCCCTCACGCTTGTGCATTGCGAACGCTACGTATGCGCACTCGTTCGATAATCGCTCAGTTTGCGAGTTCTCTAAATAGCAATCCATGCTGAATTAGGCACTTACAGTTATACAGTGAGAGCATGAAAATAAGAATTTACTTACCGATAATTCTATTTCTCATAGTCCGTAGTGGATGCTGGGGACTCCGAAAGGACCATGGGGGATAGCGGCTCCGCAGGAGACTGGGCACAAAGTAAAAGCTTTAGGACTAGCTGGTGTGCACTGGCTCCTCCCCCTATGACCCTCCTCCAAGCCTCAGTTAGGATACTGTGCCCGGACGAGCGTACACAATAAGGAAGGATTGTGAATCCCGGGTAAGACTCATTACCAGCCACACCAATCACACCGTACAACTTGTGATCTGAACCCAGTTAACAGCATGATAACAGAAGGAGCCTCTGAAAAGATGGCTCACAACAACAATAACCCGATTTTTGTAACAATAACTATGTACAAGTAATGCAGACAATCCGCACTTGGGATGGGCGCCCAGCATCCACTACGGACTATGAGAAATAGAATTATCGGTAAGTAAATTCTTATTTTCTCTAACGTCCTAGTGGATGCTGGGGACTCCGAAAGGACCATGGGGATTATACCAAAGCTCCCAAACGGGCGGGAGAGTGCGGATGACTCTGCAGCACCGAATGAGAGAACTCCAGGTCCTCCTCAGCCAGGGTATCAAATTTGTAGAATTTAGCAAACGTGTTTGCCCCTGACCAAGTAGCTGCTCGGCAAAGTTGTAAAGCCGAGACCCCTCGGGCAGCCGCCCAAGATGAGCCCACTTTCCGTGTGGAATGGGCTTTTACAGATTTTGGCTGTGGCAGGCCAGCCACAGAATGTGCAAGCTGAATTGTA
The DNA here is from genome assembly GCF_028390025.1 of Pseudophryne corroboree. Taxonomy (NCBI): domain Eukaryota; kingdom Metazoa; phylum Chordata; class Amphibia; order Anura; family Myobatrachidae; genus Pseudophryne; species Pseudophryne corroboree. The sequence goes on from NC_086452.1 coordinate 321,420,768, forward strand.
CTGCAAATCCAACGAGCAATCGTCTGCTTAGAAGCAGGAGCACCCAGCTTGTTGGGTGCATACAGGATAAACAGCGAGTCAGATTTTCTGACTCCAGCCGTCCTGGAAACATATATTTTCAGGGCCCTGACTACGTCCAGCAACTTGGAATCCTCCAAGTCCCTAGTAGCCGCAGGCACCACAATAGGTTGGTTTAAGTGAAATGCTGAAAACACCTTAGGGAGAAATTGAGGACGAGTCCTCAATTCCGCCCTGTCCGAATGGAAAATCAGATAAGGGCTTTTACAGGATAAAGCCGCCAATTCTGACACGCGCCTGGCCCAGGCCAGGGCCAACAGCATGACCACTTTCCATGTGAGATATTTTAACTCCACAGATTTAAGTGGTTCAAACCAATGTGACTTTTGGAATCCAAAAAAAAAAACTACATTGAGATCCCAAGTGCCACTGGAGGCACAAAAGGAGGCTGTATATGCAGTACCCCTTTTACAAACGTCTGAACTTCAGGGACTGAAGCTAGTTCTTTTTGGAAGAAAATTGACAGGGCCGAAATTTGAACCTTAATGGACCCCAATTTTAGGCCCATATGACACTCCTGTTTGCAGGAAATGTAGGAATCGACCCAGTCGAATTTCCACCGTCGGGCCTTACTGGCCTCGCACCACGCAACATATTTTCGCCAATTGCGGTGATAATGTTTTTGCGGTTACATCCTTCCTGGCTTTGATCAGGATAGGGATGACTTCATCCGGAATGCCCTTTTTCCTTCAGGATCCGGCGTTCAACCGCCATGCCGTCAAACGCAGCCGCGGTAAGTCTTGGAACAGACAGGGTCCTTGCTGGAGCAGGTCCCTTCTTAGAGGTAGAGGCCACGGATCCTCCGTGAGCATCTCTTGAAGTTCCGGTTACCAAGTCCTTCTTGGCCAATCCGGAGCCACGAATATAGTGCTTACTCCTCACCATCTTATCAATCTCAGTACCTTGGGTATGAGAGGCAGAGGAGGAAACACATACCCTGACTGGTACACCCACGGTGTTACCAGAGCGTCTACAGCTATTGCCTGAGGGTCCCTGGACCTGGCGCAATACCTGTCGAGTTTTTCCCAACGGTTTATAATCCTGTGGAAGACTTCTGGGTGAAGTCCCCACTCTCCCCGGGTGGAGGTCGTGCTGAGGAAGTCTGCTTCCCAGTTGTCCACTCCCGGAATGAATACTGCTGACAGTGCTATCCCATGATTTTCCGCCCAGCGAAGAATCCTTGCAGCTTCTGTCATTGCCCTTCTGCTTCTTGTGCCACCCTGTCTGTTTACGTGGGTGACTGCCGTGATGTTGTCCGACTGGATCAACACCGGCTGTCCTTGAAGCAAAGGTCTTGCTAAGCTTAGAGCATTGTAAATGTCCCTTAGCTTCAGGATATTTATGTGAAGTGACGTCTCCAGGCTTGACCATAAGTCCTGGATATTCCTTCCCTGTGTGACTGCTCCCCAGCCTCGCAGGCTGGCATCCGTGGTTACCAGGACCCAGTCCTGAATGCCGAATCTGCGGCCCTCTAGAAGATGAGCACTCTGCAACCACCACAGGAGGGACACCCTTGTCCTTGGTGACAGGGTTATCCGCTGATGCATCTGAAGATGCGACCCGGACCATTTGTCCAGCAGGTCCCACTGGAAAGTTCTTGCGTGGAATCTGCCAAATGGGATTGCTTCGTAGGAAGCCCCCATTTTACCCAGAACCCTTGTGCATTGATGCACTGAGACTTGGCTCGGTTTGAGGAGGTTCCTGACTAGCTCGGATAACTCCCTGGCTTTCTCCTCCGGGAGAAACACCTTTTTCTGGACTGTGTCCAGGATCATCCCTAGGAACAGAAGACACGTGGACGGAACCAGCTGCGATTTTGGAATATTGAGAATCCAATCGTGCTGCCGCAACACTATCTGAGATAGTGCTACACCGACCTCCAACTGTTCCCTGGATCTTACCCTTATCAGGGAATCGTCCAAGTAAGGGATAACTAAAATTCCCTTCCTTCGAAGGAACATCATCATTTCGGCCATTACCTTGGTAAAGACCCGGGGTGCCGTGGACCATCCCTACGGCAGCGTCTGAACTGATAGTGACAGTTCTGTACCATAAACCTGAGGTACCCTTGGTGAGAAGGGTAAATTTTGACATGAAGGTAAGCATCCTTGATGTCCCGAGACATCATGTAGTCCCCTTCTTCCAGGTTCGCAATCACTGCTCTGAGTGACTCAATCTTGAATTTGAACCTCTGTACGTAAGTGTCCAAAGATTTTAGATTTTAGAATCGGTCTCACCGAGCCGTCTGGCTTCGGTACCACAATAGTGTGGAATAATACCCCGTTCCCTGTTGCAGGAGGGGTACCTTGATTATCACCTGCTGGGAATACAGCTTGTGAATGGCTTCCAAAACTGCCTCCCTGTCCGAGGGAGACGTCGGTAAAGTCGACTTTTGGAAACGGCGAGGGGGAGACGTCTCGAATTCCAATATGTACCCCTGAGATATTACCTGAAGGATCCAGGGGTCTACTTGCGAGTGAGCCCACTGCGCACTGAAATTCATTGAGAACGGGCCCCCACCGTGCCTGAGCTTGTAAAGCCCTAGCGTCATACTGAGGGCTTGGCAGAGGCTGGAAAGGGTTTCTGTTCCTGGGAACTGGCTGATCTCTGCAGCCTTTTTCCTCTCCCTCTGTCACGAGCAGAAAAGAGGAACCTTTTGTCCGCTTGCCAACAAAGGACTGCGCCTGATAATACGGCGTCTTATTTTGAGAGGCGACCTGGGGTACAAACGTGGATTTCCCAGCTGTTGCCGTGGCCACCAGGTCTAAAAGACCGACCCCAAATGTCCCCTTTCAAAGGCAATACTTCCAAATGACGTTTGGAATCCGCATCACCTGACCATTTTACTGGTAGAATTGGATAACGCACTTATACTTGATGCCAGTCGGCAATTATTCCGCTGTGCATCATGCATATATAGAAATGCATCTTTTAAATGCTCTATAGGCAATAATATACTATCCTTATCTAGGATATCAATATTTCCAGTCAGGGAATCCGACCATGCCAACCCAGCACTGCACCTCCAGGCGAGGCGATAGCTGGTCGCAGTATAACACCAGTATGTGTGTAAAATGTAAATACCTTTTTTTGGATACCCTCCTGCTTTCTATCAGCAGGATCCTTAAGGGCGGCCATCTCATGAGAGGGTAGAGCCCTTGTTCTTACAAGCGTGTGAGCGCCTTATCCCCCCTAGGGGGTGTTTCCCAATGCATCCTAACCTCTGGCGGGAAAGGGTATGCAGCCAATACTTTTTAAGAAATTATTAATTGTTATCGGGGGGAAAATCACACATTTTATTTCTCAGAGTCAGGAAAACTACAGGTAGTTTTTCCCTCACCGAACATAATACCCCTTTTTTGGTGGTACTCGTATTATCAGAAATGTATAAAACATTTTCCATTGTCTCAATCATGTAACGTGTGGCCCTACTGGAAATCACGGTTGTCTCTTCACCGTCGACACAGGAGTCAGTATCCGTGTCGGCGTCTGTATCTGCCATCTGCCTGACGGCCTATGAGACGTCTGGACAGGCACAAGCTGAGTAGCCGGCTGTCTCATGTCAACCACTGTTTTTTTATATAGAGCTGACACTGTCACGTAATTTTCAACAGTACATCCACTCAGGTGTCGACCCCCTAGGGGGTGACATCACTGTTACAGACACTCTGCTCCGCCTCCACATCATTTTCCTCCTCATACATGTCGACACACACGTACCGACACCCAGCACACACACAGGGAATGCTCTGATAGAGGACAGGACCCACTTAGCCCTTTGGGGAGACAGAGGGAGAGTTTGCCAGCACACACCAGAGCGCTATATATGTATAGGGACAACCTTACAATAAGTGTCTATCCCTTATAGCTGCTTATATCTGTTATTTTGCCAAATAAGTGCCCCCCTCTCTTTTTTACCCTGTTTCTGTAGTTGCAGGATGCAGGGGAGATTCTGGGAGCCTTCCTACCAGCGGAGCTGTGTGGGAAAAATGGCGCTGTGTGCTGAGGAGATAGGCCCCGCCCCCTTCACGGCGGGCTCTTCTCCCGCTTTTTACTGGAAAACTGGCAGGGGTTAAATACATCCATATAGCCCAGGAGCTATATGTGATGTATTTTTCGCCAACTAAGGTAAATTCATTGCTTCCCAGGACGCCCCCCCCCCAGCGTCCTGCACCCTCAGTGACCGGCGTGTGAAGTGTGCTGAGAGCAATGGCGCACAGCTGCAGTGCTGTGCGCTACCTTATGAAGACAGGAAAGTCTTCTGCCGCCGATTTATGGACCTCTTCTTGCTTCAGCATCTGTAAGGGGACCGGCGGCGCGGCTCCGGGACCCATCCATGGCTGGGCCTGTGATCGTCCCTCTGGAGCTAATGTCCAGTAGCCTAAGAAACCCAATCCACTCTGCACGCAGGTGAGTTCGTTTCTCTCCCCTAAGTCCCTCGATGCAGTGAGCCTGTTGCCAGCAGGTCTCACTGAAAATAAAAAACCTATTTAAACTTTTACTCTAAGCAGCTCAGGAGAGCCACCTAGATTGCACCCTTCTCGTTCGGGCACAAAATCTAACTGAGGCTTGGAGGAGGGTCATAGGGGGAGGAGCCAGTGCACACCAGCTAGTCCTAAAGCTAGCTGAATATAAAAGAATCTTATGAATAGAGATTAGATTATATAGAGGTTTGAGTCATCTTTAGCCACTGCACAATATGCTTATATTAAGTATAAATATTCACCCAAATTTTAGAGGAAGTGAGGTCACAGTAGATATAGTATAAATAGGCAGGGGGGCAGATGGCCTTCATTCTCACTGTTTGGCACTGGAGAGATAGGATCACTGTAGGCACTTGGAATTTATGTGAGTACTCATTATGAATTGGTAATGTTTGATTAGGAATTTTTGAACTTGGTCCTCACTGTAGGATAGTTCTATCTATCTGGGTATGTATTTGTTGATTTATAATCCCATAAGTACTGTATATATAAATTGTTAATGGAATTGCAGGATGAGAAACAATACCGATAAAGTAATGTTTATATTTAGGTGCTTCCTGATTTCTGGTGAAGCGGTTTGATCAGAGATTCCAAAAATAGAATTTTTCGCGTTTTTTTTTAGAAAAACACAATATTAGGGTATGGACATACAAATGTATTACTTGATGGATGTGGGTATAATGAATTATCATGTCATGAGGATTAATTTTGACATTTAGATCACGGGATTGTTCTGAAATTCTCCAGATCAGTGGAAGTGACCAAACCCTGAGACTAGGTATACACTAGACATCATCTAATTTTAAAAGGATAGATCAATAATGTTTTGTTAAAGGAAATCTTTAATGTTTCCATTCTTTGTAGATCTGTTTTTGAAATTTCCTTTAGAGAGAAATACATACATCCACTACAATAATTGTTGGGGTATGTATTTAAGTAATTTATGATCCCTCTATAAATATATATATATTTTATTTATAAATTGAGAATATGTTTATGACACCCATTTAATTTGTTTTTTAAGTGGTTTTTACCCCTGAGGAAGTCCGATCAAGGGACGAAATGCGTAGGGTTTAAGGTGACTAGGATACCTTAAATACAATCCACCACTGAGCTCACATCCTAGGGTGGTTGGTTGCACTAATTACATCTGTCCTAGTGTATATTTGGTTCCTGGAAGCACCTGTGTGATAATGCAAAATTGATCCCGCTAACAGGGGTTCTACCGTGAGGTGCTGCTTGAGCAGAAAGCGCGTGATAAAGGTTTTTTTTGTTTTATATATATATATATATATATATATATACACACATACACACACATTTACATATCTACACATATATATACACCGTATATACACCTATATATATATATATATATATATATATACACATAGCATATTAAACATGCATACACACACATATGTGTGTATATATATATATATACACATACATACATACACACACACACACACACACACACACACACACACACACACACACACACACACATACAGTACACGTATATATACACATGTATATATATATCGTGTGTGTGTGTGTTTATATGTATGTATATTGTATATCCATGTGTATATATGTATGCACATGGATATATATGTACTATAATTAAAATAAAGGAAACTTTTATTAAGCACTTACAAGTGCCACCAGGAAGACAGCAGGCTGCAGAGGACACTAGACAGCCATTAATAATACTCGGCTCGCAAAATGCAGCCAAAAATAATAATAAATTCTGGTTTCTGGGTGCTCGGAAACCCCCCTGCGTGCGCCACTGGATTATTACTATTAGAAGATGACACAGGTCTATAGTAGTCATAGAAACATAGACTTTGGCGGCAGATAAGAACCACCTGGCCCATCTAATCTGTCCTAAACACACACACTTGCACATTAGGGTTAATTTTTTTGTTGTTATCCAATTAACCTACCTAGTTTCGGATTGTGGGTTCACCCAGAGTAAACCCCCACGCAAGCATAGAGAGAATATGCAAACTCCACACAGTTGAAGCCATGGGGGAAAATGTAAACCATGACCTCAGTGCTGTGAGGCAGTAATGCTAACCATTACACCATCTGTACTGCCCAGTCCTCTTTTCATCACAATTAGGGTGATTTAGTAAAATCAGTTCGGAATGGATTATCCTCAGGTATTGTGATTGTTTACGGCTAGCTGAAAGAAGAAAAATGCATCACTCTCCCCTTTTATCTCATTATAATATTCTTTTTCTTCAAAATGACGACTCCTTTCTGCATTGCTCCACAAAATAAGGCACACGTTCCTAATGCCATATCTCTCCAGGAACTTCCATATACCGGCCAATTTTTCCCTTCTGATTGTGCAAACTGGCCATTCCTCAGCAAATGTGGTTATCTTGCACTGAATATATTACAGTAGAAATCTAGGTGTATGTGTACAAATTGAGGAGCACAGGAAGTCCTTAACTACACTGCTCAAAAAAATAAAGGGAATACTTAAACAACACAATGTAACTCCAAGTCAATCACACTTCTGTGAAATCAAACTGTCCACTTAGGAAGTAACCCTGATTGACAATCAATTTCACATGCTGTTTTGCAAATGTAATAGACAACAGGTGGGAATTATAGGCAATTAGCAAGACACCCCCAATAAAAGAGTTGTTCTGCAGGTGGTGACCACAGACCACTTCTCAGCTCCTATGCTTTATGGCTGATGTTTTGGTCACTTTTGAAAGCTGGCGGTGCTTTCACTCTAGTGGTAGCATGAGACGGAGTCTACAACCCACATAAGTGGCTCAGGTAGTGCAGCTCATCCAGGATGGAACATCAATGCGAGCTGTGGCAAGAAGGTTTGCTGTGTCTGTCAGCGTAGTGTCCAGAGCATGGAGGTGCTACCAGGAGACAAGCCAGTACATCAGGAGACGTGGAGGAGGCTGTAGGAGGGCAACAACCCAGCAGCAGGACCGCTACCTCCGCCTTTGCGCAAGGAGGAACAGGAGGAGCACTGCCAGAGCCCTGCAAAATGACCTCCAGCAAGCCACAAATGTGCATGTGTCTACTCAAACAATCAGAAACAAACTCCATGAGGGTGGTATGAGAGCCCGACGTCCACAGGTGGGGGTTGTGCTTACAGCCCAACACCGTGCAGGACGTTTGGCATTTGCCAGAGAACACCAAGATTGTCAAATTCGCCAATGGCGCCCTGTGCTCTTCACAGATGAAAGCAGGTTCTCACTGAGTACATGTGATAGACGTGACAGAGTCTGGAGACGCCAAGTAGAACGTTCTGCTGCCTGCAACATACTCCTGCATGACCGGTTTGGCAGTGGGTCAGCAATGGTGTGGGGTGGCATTTCTTTGGGGGGCCACACGGCCTTCCATGTGCTCGCCAGAGGTAGCCTGACTGCCATTAGGTACCGAGATGAGATCCTCAGACCCCTTGTGAGACCATATGCTGGTGCGGTTGGCCCTGGGTTCCTCCTAATGCAAGACAATGCTAGACCTCATGTGGCTGGAGTGTGTCAGCAGTTCCTGCAAGATGAAGGCATTGATGCTATGGACTGGCCCGCCCGTTCCCCAGACCTGAATCCAATTGAGCACATCTGGGACATCATGTCTTGCTCCATTGCACCACAGACTGTCCAGGAGTTGGCGGATGCTTTAGTCCAGGTCTGGGAGGAGATCCCTCAGGAGACCATCTGCCACCTCATCAGGAGCATGCCCAGGCATTGTAGGGAGGTCATACACACTACTGAGCCTCATTTTGACTTGTTTTAAGGACATTACATCAAAGTTGGATCAGCCTGTAGTGTGTTTTTCCACTTTAATTTTGAATGTGACTCCAAATCTAGACCACCATGTGTTAATAAATTCGATTTCCATTGATAATTTTTGTGTGATTTTGTTGTCAGCACATTCAACTATGTAAAGAACAAAGTATTTCATAAGAATATTTCATTCATTCAGATCTAGGATGTATTATTTTAGTGTTCCCTTTATTTTTTTGAGCAGTGTATATTCCTATGCTATTTTAGTCTGTAAAAATCCAATACATCGTAATGTATTTTACATTCATATTTGAATTTTTTAATGTTGGGGTGTAGTGCTTCTTAACACTTAGATATGTTTGCCACAGAGGGAATACATGAAATAGGTCTCACTACGAGAACTGACAATTGTGGTAATGAGTGGGTAGAGTCCAGCTACGATCAGTTTTTTTGGGCTGACCATGAAGTGTAAATATTTGAGAACTACACTGTTATTAAAAAAAATAAGAATTTACTCACCGGTAATTCTATTTCTCGTAGTCCGTAGTGGATGCTGGGAACTCCGTAAGGACCATGGGGAATAGCGGGCTCCGAAGGAGACTGGGCACTCTAAGAAAGAATTAGGACTACCTGGTGTGCACTGGCTCCTCCCTCTATGCCCCTCCTCCAGACCTCAGTTAAGGAAACTGTGCCCGGAAGAGCTGACACAATAAGGAAGGGATTTGGAATCCCGGGTAAGACTCATACCAGCCACACCAATCACACCGTACAACTCGTGATACTATATCCAGTTAACAGTATGAACAACAACTGAGCCTCACGAACAGATGGCTCATAACAATAACCCTTTAGTTAGGCAATAACTATATACAAGTATTGCAGACAATCCGCACTTGGGATGGGCGCCCAGCATCCACTACGGACTACGAGAAATAGAATTACCGGTGAGTAAATTCTTATTTTCTCTGACGTCCTAGTGGATGCTGGGAACTCCGTAAGGACCATGGGGATTATACCAAAGCTCCCAAACGGGCGGGAGAGTGCGGATGACTCTGCAGCACCGAATGAGCAAACTCAAGGTCCTCCTCAGCCAGGGTATCAAACTTGTAGAATTTTGCAAATGTGTTTGAACCCGACCAAGTAGCAGCTCGGCAAAGTTGTAAAGCCGAGACCCCTCGGGCAGCCGCCCAAGAAGAGCCCACTTTCCTCGTGGAATGGGCTTTTACAGATTTAGGATGCGGCAGTCCAGCCGCAGAATGTGCAAGTTGAATCGTGCTACAGATCCAGCGAGCAATAGTCTGCTTAGAAGCAGGAGCACCCAGCTTGTTGGGTGCATACAGGATAAATAGCGAGTCAGTTTTCCTGACTCCAGCCGTCCTGGAAACATATATTTTCAGGGCCCTGACTACGTCCAGTAACTTGGAATCCTCCAAGTCCCGAGTAGACGCAGGCACCACAATAGGTTGGTTCACATGAAAAGCTGAAACCACCTTAGGAAGGAATTGGGAACGAGTCCTCAATTCCGCCCTATCCATATGAAAAATCAGATAAGGGCTTTTACAAGACAAAGCCGCCAATTCTGATTCTGATACACGCCTGGCCGACGCCAAGGCCAACAGCATGACCACTTTCCACGTGAGGTATTTTAGCTCCACGGTTTTAAGTGGCTCAAACCAATGCGACTTTAGGAAATCCAACACCACGTTGAGATCCCACGGTGCCACTGGAGGCACAAAAGGGGGCTGAATATGCAGCACTCCTTTACCAAAAGTCTGAACTTCAGGCAGTGAAGCCAGCTCTTTTTGGAAGAAAATCGACAGAGCCGAGATCTGGACCTTAATGGAACCCAATTTTAGGCCCATAGTCACTCCTGACTGTAGGAAGTGCAGAAATCGACCGAGCTGAAAGTCCTCCGTTGGGGCCTTCCTGGCCTCACACCAAGCAACATATTTTCGCCATATGCGGTGATAATGTCTTACGGTCACATCTTTCCTAGCTTTAATCAGCGTAGGAATGACTTCCTCCGGAATGCCCTTTTCTTTTAGGATCCGGTGTTCAACCGCCATGCTGTCAAACGCAGCCGCGGTAAGTCTTGGAACAGACAGGGCCCCTGCTGCAGCAGGTCCTGTCTGAGCGGCAGAGGCCATGGGTCCTCTGAGATCATTTCTTGAAGTTCTGGGTACCAAGCTCTTCTTGGCCAATCCGGAACCACAAGTATAGTTCTTACTCCTCTCCTTATTATTCTCAGTACCTTGGGTATGAGAAGCAGAGGAGGGAACACATAAACCGACTGGTACACCCACGGTGTCACTAGAGCATCCACAGCTATCGCCTGAGGGTCCCTTGACCTGGCGCAATATCTTTTTAGCTTTTTGTTGAGGCGGGACGCCATCATGTCCACCTGTGGCCTTTCCCAACGGTGTACAATCATTTGGAAGACTTCTGGATGAAGTCCCCACTCTCCCGGGTGGAGGTCGTGCCTGCTGAGGAAGTCTGCTTCCCAGTTGTCCACTCCCGGAATGAACACTGCTGACAGTGCTAACACATGATTTTCCGCCCATCGGAGAATCCTTGTGGCTTCTGCCATCGCCATCCTGCTTCTTGTGCCGCCCTGACGGTTTACATGGGCGACCGCCGTGATGTTGTCTGACTGGATCAGCACCAGCTGGTGTTGAAGCAGGGGTCTTGCCTGACTTAGGGCATTGTAAATGGCCCTTAGTTCCAGAATATTTATGTGTAGGGAAGTCTCTTGACTCGTCCATAGTCCTTGGAAGTTTCTTCCTTGTGTGACTGCCCCCCAACCTCGAAGGCTGGCATCCGTGGTCACCAGGACCCAGTCCTGTATGCCGAATCTGCGGCCCTCGAGAAGATGAGCACTCTGCAGCCACCACAACAGCGACACCCTGGTCCTTGGAGACAGGGTTATCAGCCGATGCATCTGAAGATGCGATCCGGACCACTTGTCCAACAGATCCCACTGAAAGATCCTTGCATGGAACCTTCCGAATGGAATTGCTTCGTAAGAAGCTACCATCTTTCCCAGGACTCGCGTGCAGTGGTGCACCGACACCTGTTTTGGTTTTAGGAGGTCTCTGACTAGAGATGACGATTCCTTGGCCTTCTCCTCCGGGAGAAACACCTTTTTCTGTTCTGTGTCCAGAACCATCCCCAGGAACAGTAGACGCGTTGTAGGAACCAGCTGCGACTTTGGAATATTTAGGATCCAGCCGTGCTGTTATAGCACTTCCCGAGCTAGTGCTACTCCGATCAACAACTGTTCCCTGGACCTCGCCTTTATAAGGAGATCGTCCAAGTACGGGATAATTATAACTCCCTTTTTTCGAAGGAGTATCATCATTTCGGCCATTACCTTGGTAAATACCCTCGGTGCCGTGGACAGACCAAACGGCAACGTCTGGAATTGGTAATGACAGTCCTGTACCACAAATTTGAGGTACTCCTGGTGAGGAGGGTAAATGGGGACATGCAGGTAAGCATCCTTGATGTCCAGTGATACCATGTAATCCCCTTCGTCCAGGCTTGCAATAACCGCCCTGAGCGATTCCATTTTGAACTTGAACCTTTTTATATAAGTGTTCAAGGATTTCAAATTTAAAATGGGTCTCACCGAACCGTCCGGTTTCGGTACCACAAACATTGTGGAATAGTAACCCCGTCCCTGTTGAAGGAGGGGTACTTTGGTTATCACCTGCTGAGAGTAAAGTTTGTGAATCGCCTCCAGCACCGCCTCCCTGTCTGGGGGAGTAGTTGGCAAGGCTGATTTGAGGAAACGGCGACGGGGAGACGTCTCGAATTCCAGCTTGTACCCCTGAGATACCACTTGTAGAATCCAGGGATCCACCCGTGAGCGAACCCACTGGTCGCTGAAGTTCCGGAGACGGGCCCCCACCGCACCTGGCTCCACCTGTGGAGCCCCAGCGTCATGCGGTGGACTTAGAGGAAGCGGGAGAGGACTTTTGTTCCTGGGAACTTGCTGTTTGGTGTAGCCTTTTCCCCCTACCTCTGCCTCTGGGCAGAAAGAACGCGCCTTTAACCCGCTTGCCTTTCTGGGGCCGAAAGGACTGCACTTGATAATACGGTGCTTTCTTTGGCTGTGAGGGAACATGGGGTAAAAATGTCGACTTCCCAGCCGTCGCTGTGGAAACGAGGTCCGAGAGACCATCCCCAAACAATTCCTCACCCTTGTAAGGCAAAACCTCCATGTGCCTTTTAGAATCCGCATCACCTGTCCACTGCCGAGTCCATAATACTCTCCTGGCAGAAATGGACATTGCATTTATTCTAGATGCCAGTTGGCAAATATCCCTCTGTGCATCTCTCATGTATAAGACTACGTCTTTAATATGCTCTACAGTTAGCAATATAGTGTCCCTGTCAAGGGTATTAATGTTATCAGACAGGGAATCTGACCACGCAGCTGCAGCACTGCACATCCATGCTGAAGCAATAGCCGGTCTCAGTATAATACCTGAGTGTGTATATACAGACTTCAGGATAGCCTCCTGCTTTCTATCCGCAGGCTCCTTTAGGGCGGCCGTATCCGGAGACGGTAGTGCCACCTTCTTTGACAAGCGTGTGAGCGCTTTATCCACCCTAGGGGATGTCTCCCAACGTATCCTATCCTCTGGCGGGAAAAGGTACGCCCTTAGTAACTTTTTGGAAATTACCAGTTTCTTATCGGGGGAAACCCACGCTTCATCACACACTTCATTTAACTCTTCAGAAGGGGGAAAAACCACAGGTTGCTTTTTCTCCCCAAACATAATACCCTTTTTTGTGGTACCAGGGTTAATGTCAGAAATGTGCAACACATTTTTCATTGCCGTAATCATGTAACGGATGGCCCTATTGGAATGTACACTAGTCTCATCGTCGTCGAAACTGGAGTCAGTATCCGTGTCGACATCTGTGTCTGCCATCTGAGGTAGCGGGCGTTTTTGAGCCCCTGATGGCTTTTGAGATGCCTGGGCAGGCACGGACTGAGAAGCCGGCTGTCCCACATCTGCTATGTCATCAAACCTCTTATGTAAGGAGTTGACACTGTCACGTAATTCCTTCCACATATCCATCCACACAGGTGTCGACCCCGCAGGGGGTGACATCACATTTATCGGCACCTGCTCCGCCTCCACATAAGCCTCCTCATCAAACATGTCGACACAGCCGTACCGACACTCCGCACACACACAGGGAATGCTCTGACTGAGGACAGGACCCCACAAAGTCCTTTGGGGAGACAGAGAGAGAGAGTATGCCAGCACACACCACAGCGCTATAAATCACAGGGATGTACACTATAATGAGTGATTTTACCCTATAGCAGCTATATATATATATATATATATATATATATATATATATATATAGTATTTGCGCCTAAATTTAGTGCCCCCCCTCTCTTTTTTACCCTATTGAGCCTGGAAACTGCAGGGGAGAGCCTGGACAGCGTCCTTCCAGCGGAGCTGTGAGAGGAAATGGCGCCAGTGTGCTGAGGGAGATAGCCCCGCCCCCTTCACGGCGGACTTCTCCCGCTTTTTTTATGGATATATGGCAGGGGATTCTACACATATATAGTCTTAATGACTATATTATGTGTATTTTTTTTGCCAATGTAAGGTAATCTTATTGCAGCCCAGGGCGCCCCCCCCCAGCGCCCTGCACCCATCAGTGACCGGAGTGTGAGGTGTGCATGGGGAGCAATGGCGCACAGCTGCAGTGCTGTGCGCTACCTTAATGAAGACCGGAGTCTTCAGCCGCCGATTTCCTGGACGTTCTTCTTGCTTCTGGCTCTGCAAGGGGGACTGCGGCGCGGCTCCGTGACCGGACGACCGAGGCTGGGCCTGTGTTCGATCCCTCTGGAGCTAATGGTGTCAGTAGCCTAGAAGCCCAAGCTAGGTGCAAGCAGGTAGGTTCGCTTCTCTCCCCTAAGTCCCTCGTAGCAGTGAGTCTGTTGCCAGCAGATCTCACTGAAAATAAAAAACCTAAATATACTTTCTTTTCTAGAAGCTCAGGAGAGCCCCTAGTGTGCATCCAGCTCGAGCCGGGCACAGATTCTAACTGAGGTCTGGAGGAGGGGCATAGAGGGAGGAGCCAGTGCACACCAGGTAGTCCTAATTCTTTCTTAGAGTGCCCAGTCTCCTTCGGAGCCCGCTATTCCCCATGGTCCTTACGGAGTTCCCAGCATCCACTAGGACATCAGAGAAATATATATATTTGAATAAATACTCTACCGAGTACCTCTCCTCTGTACAGTACAGTACAGTGTTATATGTCCAATGACCAGGTCTTGAAGTAGAGGTTGAAAAATCTCTGATGGTACCAGTGTTATACTGGCCACACAGTGCACCCCCATGCCACACAATAATTTGATAATGTATTTTGTCAAACATGTTAGTTAAAGGTGACCCAGATGACCTCTTCTGCAACTTCTGGTTGGACTGACAAAGCACACTGACCCAGAAGATAACCATTTGATCATCATGATCACCAATCCACTGGGTTTCATCCAACTTTGCTTCATGAAGTATATATTCAAAATGAACTCCAAGAGGTATATTTTCTAAAGTGTGAGTTTTTAAAAGTTGAGATGTTGTCCATAGTAAACAATCAGATTTTACTTTTAATTTATCTAGCACCTTCTAGAAGATAATAGCTAGAATCTGATTGGTTGCTATGGGCAAAAACAGGCGACCAAATTTATTAAGGAGATGGAGATGCTAGAATACGAGGAAAGGCTTGATATGCTAGGCATGTTTACACTGTAAAAAAGGAGATTAAGAGGGGACATAATTAACATTTACAAATATATCAGGGGTCAATACATAGAGCTAGCAGGGGATTTGTTTTTGGTAAGATCATCACAAAGGACACGTAGACACCCGCTTAGGTTAGAGGTTAGGAGATTTTGCACACAGAGACGGAAAGGTTTCTTCACAGTAAGGACAATACGTATTTGGAATTCCCTGCCTGAGAGAGTAGTAATGGTGGACTTGGCCATTACTTTTAAGAAAGGTCTAGATAAATTCCTAATGTATAAGGATATACAGGGTTATGGTGGGTAAATCATGCACTATAGTAATAAAATAAAATAACAATAATAAAAAAAAATAGAGGAATTTACATAACAGCTAAACATTCACAACAGTTAAAATTAGTCTTAAAAATATTACAGTGTAGGAGATCACGAACAGGTTGAACTCGATGGACAAATTGTTTTTTTTTAACCTCAGAAAGTACAGTATGTTACATCTTCACTTCTAAAAACCTGCACTTAATAGCAAATATACCCCTAATTCTTTCTCAGAATTGTACCATGTATGACCAGCACTATATTTTGAAGGCGTTAGCAATTGTTATGTATTGAATGGAATGCTCAAATTAAGAAAATAATATGAAAGCTATCACCTATTAGAAAAGGTAACATCAAATATATTCCTGTCAATTTACGTTCAACATCCTGCTCTACATCCTGTGAAGTTCAATTTAGAAAAATGAATCTAAATTAGTCAACGGTGGAACAATAAAAGTTATAACAGAAGGAGCTGTAGTGAGAATAAGTATGTCAAAGATAATTTGAAGCAATACATACTTAGAAGCAAGGCAGAACCGGAACCTCTGATGATATTATTGCAAAGACAATTAACCCTGACCAAAACCACCAGAAACGTATACTTTTCAAAAAGATGTTAGGCAGTATGTGGGCGGATTGGCACATACAGTATACTGTAGCATTGAGATGCTTTGACCCAGAGAATTTTCTTTGTGGTTTGTACTATCATTTTACATTTGGCACATGTATTTCAACATATTGTTTTAACAAGGCCAGGCTGGTACTATTGTCACAGAAAGTAATTGCTCCTTTTTTAACTTTGCCATGAATTTTAATAACATTGTTTCCCCTAATATTGTTTTTTTTTTTCTGATTTCCATTACTGACTGTAGTAGTATACATGATTATCTGGCATTCCAATACAAAAGCACAATCAGTATCCCGGGCTAATAACACACATTTCTTACTAATCAATGCACCAATTAATTTGACTAACCTGCAACATTGCTGTAGAGGAGCCAGAATGGATTGGTCATCATATGAGTGTCGTCCAAACCTAAAGGGGGAAACATACATGGTCTCATAATCTTTCCTCTATACTTACAACCCTCCTCTCCCTCTCTCCTTCCTTCTGTCAGAGTTAAACATTACACTTTCTTACTTGTACCAGTAATAACCGTCTTGTGTGCTTACTACTTCGTTATTCTCTCCATACTTGGCACTGATCTTTTTTCTCTAATATCTGCCCTTTCATAGACTTGTGTGAAATTATGATTTTATTTGTCACCTTTTCTTCTCTTGACTTAACAAATCTACACATATCCCTTTCAAAATCTGTTATTTCCCCATCCTTATTTCACCTATCTACACCTTACCTTCTACTCTCCCTCTAGTTGCTGTACTGTAATTGCTATCTCTTCCCTCCTCATCACCGCTCTTCCAAACCCTTTCCAATCTACGTCTCGAGCCTTCCAGTCTTACCATTAGTCTTTCCACTCTTTTTTCACCTGTTCCTCAACTTCCAAATTCTCAATACTTATTTATCTTCTTGCTCTGATCCTTATTCTGAATAGCATGCAAGTCCGAATGCAGAAGCATTTTGCGAGCTTTAACAAATGACGCATACTCTCTAGCAAATATAAATATGTCTGCATATAACATGTTTTCATATCTCTGACATTGCTCTCAGACATTCCATGAACTGTACATTTCTGGGTGTCAGCTTGGCTGCAATTTGGTGTACACATGGTAGAGAACCGAGGGAGTGTTGTGGCCTGTATGGGTGTGTGGCCAGAGTGACAACGTATTTGGAGTCTTACTGTAAGTACGCCTATTTCCGTTGGATTTCGTGCACCTAGCATACGGTAGGCAGAAGCACCATCACTAGTGATGATGGCTAACGTATAAAAGTCGGGCGATGCAATGCATGTGATACATACAGTGTTGGACTGGGGCATGTAGGGCCCACCGGGGGAATGCAGTGGTAGGGGCCCTTGTTTAGGGGTGTGACCAGGCTGCTGAGGGGGTGTGGCCTGCCACCTCATTTGTTTGACTAACCATTAGAAAGTGCAACGTCTGTGCCCCTTCATAAATATATACAGTAAATTCAGCTGCTGCATGCATAATAATGTACCAGATTAATAACAGCAATGCACTGTAGAAAATACACCATAGCCCAGTATAAGGTAACATATGTATAATGTATAATTCAAGTGCACAGTCTAGAACCTGATCCTTAGAGCAGGAGGTGGGCCCCCAGGCGGTGGGGCCTACCGGTGGTTTCCCCTGTACCCCTGTGGGCCAGTCCAAGCCTGGATACATATATCTATAGTCTCATTAGCATTCCATTAGCAATCCATCTAAGTCCATAATCTTTGTTTACTAAATATTTTTCAAACAGCTGTTTCCACCTATTGCTTTACTTTCAAACTCTCCCTAACTCACTGGTTCCCAAACTGGATACAGGGTGCCATGGGTTAATGGTCAAGGTCCAAATCAAGAAATCAAGTTATTTAAGGTTCATGTGATAGGTAAAACCAGAGCTGGTGGCTGCCAATCATAAAATATGTGGACAAACAGAAATGCAACCATATCCACCACCACATAAGTGACCCTAAGTGTGACAGGTCAGCACAATTTACTTCATTTAATATTTTTCTTCTCAATCTCTCAATAAGAAACTTTTGGCCTAGGGGTGCCACAAAACAGAAACTGTACTTTAGGGTGCCATGATTCAAGAAAGTTTGGGAACCAGAACCACTGCCGTAATTGTTTATCTTCCCACTTATCCCTTCTGGTTCCATTTCTTCGCTACCAAAATGTAACCTGTCCTGTTCCCTCACATATTTCCAAATGACTTTCATACTGTTTTGCTTTTGTTCACTCCAATTCTTTAAAGTCCCCAAATTCTTTCTACGTGTTTCTTTACTATTCCCTCCTATTTTGTCCTTACAGAATCGCTCCAACTTCAGTTTGTATTTGTACCAAACCCTTCTCTTCTCTTCTGAATACAACCTGCTTTATCTTCTTTTCCCCTCTACCACTTCCCTTCCATTCTCTCATCCCCACTTGTTTCTTAGCTATTCCCACTTAACCCTTCAAAACAGAAATGAGAAAATGAATAAATAGATCTTGCAAAAGAACATTTTACATAGCTGTAAAGTTCCCATTTTGAGGAATTACAGTTATACATTATTGCAATTCACAGAATTTCTAGTCTATAAATAGAAATGATAAAGCAATGGCAAATCCATTCTTTTGTGTTGGGGTTTGATTTTCAGATGGGGCGAAGGTGATATGGAAAAATCCATGCAGAATATTTAAGGCCAAAATCTGCAAGAACAACATGCAACATCATATAGACAAAAGTGGAATGAGGCAGATAGTCAATGGAACAGTTTTGAAATTTGTACTCAGTTATGCTTCCAATAGTGGAGTAGCAATAGGGACAGCCATGGCAACAGTTTCTGCCGAACCAAGCATCTTTTGGGTCAGCTGCAACGTTTATATGTTATAGGGTACTCATTTCATTCTCTTTTCTTATAATTATAGAATCAGATAAATGGTTGTGTATCTGCACACTTATATAAATTTATAGCGAAAGAGGTTCCTCTATGTTCTAATTAAAAATGTTTACCTACTCCAGTAGGGGGTGCCACCAACTACAGTTGGGTTTATACTGTTCATGTGCCTTTTTGGAGCAATATAGCTATAAATTTACAGACACTGAACTGTAAAATCATCGGAGAGTAATAGCCAGGAAATGCCGGAACTATTACCAATATCTACAATACACTCAATATGGATCTAAAAACAAAACCATTACATCCATGCATTACATCTAAGTACAATTGAAGTCTAAAAAATCAGAATATTTTGGTAGTGCAACCAATAAAATAATCAGGACAGTAACAAGAGATGGGCATTGCTCTCTTCCTTTTAATCTTTATTACACTATTTTTATTATCACATATTTGTATGTCGTTGTCAGTGTGATTTTAACCTGTTACACCAAACCTAACTGTGATTAATTATCACAAGATTTTCCCATAATAAAGATATTAAAAGTGAATAATTAAAGAAGCACCAAGACAGCCTAACTAGGAGGTAGTGCTGCAAATAATATTCTTGTCTAATGTATGTGATATACATAGATGTAGCCACGCTTATTATTCGCCACCGCATCACGGGTGTGCGCGCTTCATAGATGTGCACACACCCCATTCACATGAATGGGAGCGTTCTGTACGCTGCCTAGCCGCGAAAAGCGTGCACACCTGCAATATAGCCACGCTAGATAAGTGTGGCTACATCTGTAGGAAAGCATATGTTAGGGCGGCAAGGGTCAGATTCTGTACCAGACACTTTCAGCTACAGCACTGATTCTCTTACCCCCTTCCATTGTCCAGATGCAGAAGGAAGGTCTCGTTTCCAAACTTCTCGAATGTCTCATAGTGATGACGATCTTGGTTCCCTATATTTGGAAGATTAATAACACAACAACATGCATTACAGTAATTCACAGGAATAAAAGGAATATAATATTTATAATACAAAATGACAAGTTTGTGCACTAAGCACCCATCCTGAGGACTATAAAGAGGAAAGATCTGACCATCCACTTATGCACTAAATGACCATCCTGAGGAATATATGAGTTATAGAGGAAAGATCTGACCATCCACTTGTGCACTAAGCGCCCATCCTGAGGACTATAAAGAGGAAAGATCTGACCATCCTATTGTGCACTAGGCGGCCATTCTGAGGAATATATAGAGGAAAGATCTGACCATCCACTTATGCAATAAACGCCCATCCTGAGGATTATAGAAAGGAAAGCTATGACCCTCCACTTGTACACTAAGCGGCCATTTTGAGGAATATATAGAGGAAAGATCTGAACATCCACTTATGCACTAAGTGCCCAAACTGAGAAAATAGGATTTTAATTACCTACCGGTAAATCATTTTCTCATAGTCCGTAGAGGATACTGGGGTCCATTTAGTACCATGGGGTATAGACATGTCCACTAGGAGCCATGGGCACTTTAAGAATTAGATAGTGTGGGCTGGCTCCTCCCTCTATGCCCCTCCTACCAGACTCAGTCTAGGAAACTGTGCCCGAGGAGATGGACATACTTTGAGAGAAGGATAGATAAGGATAGTGGTGAGATTCCGAACCAGCACACACAATAAGAGTAAAGCCAAGCTAACCAAACTTGAAACAAGAACAGCAACGGCTGAACCAACCATACTTATCCATGGGGATGTACCGAAGCTCCCAAACCGGGTGGGAGAGTACTGAGGTTCCTGCAGAACTGATTGACCAAACTGAAGGTCCTCAGAGGCCAAAATATCAAACTTGTAGAACTTAGCAAACATGTTCGAACCTGACCAAGTAGCTGCTCGGCAGAGCTGTAAAGCAGAGACACCCTGGGCAGCCGACCAGGAAGAACCCACCAACCTAGTAGAGTGGGCCTGTACAGATTTTGGACACGGCAAACATGCAGTGAAATAAGCATGCTGGACAACAAGCTTGATCCAGCGTGCAATTGTCTGCTTTGAACCAGGCCCCCCAATCTTATTGGGATCATAAAGAACAAATAGCGAGTCCGTCTTTCTGGGACGAGCTGTTCTTTTCACATACACCTTCAAAGCCTGCACAACATCCAAATACTTTGTAGTAACAGAAATGGCGGTGACAAACGGAACCACAATAGGTTGGTTGATGTGAAACGCAGACACCACTTTAGGAAGAAATTGTTGATGATTTCTGAGTTCAGCTCTGTCCTCATGGAAAATTAAATAGGGACTTTTGTGAGACAAAGCCCCCAGCTCCGACACACGTCTTGTTGAAGCCAAGGCCAACAGTGTGACTTATTTTACGTCCACCTCCTGTAACGGTTCAAACCAGTCTGATTGGAGAAACTGCAGCACCACATTGAGATCCCAAGGTGCTGTCTCCCACAGCACAAAGGGAGGTTGGATGTGCTGAACACCTTTCAAAAACGTCTGGACTTCAGGGAGAGAAGCCAATTGTTTCTGAAAGAAAATGGACAAGGCCGAAATCTGGACTTTTATGGAGCCCAGACGCATGCCCACATCTACGCCTGCAGAAAAAGCAGGAAACGTTGCAGATGAAATTCCACCGCAGAATAATTTCTGCTTTCACACCAAGAGACGTATTTCTTCCAAATACGATGAGAATGCTTAGACGTTACCCTCTTCCTGGCTTGGATCATAGCTGGGATAACCTTGTTAGGGATCCCTCTCATGGCTAGAATCAGCTGTCAAACTTCCATGCAGTCAATCGTAGCCGCGGTAAGTCCTGGTAGACGAACGGGCCCTGTTGCAGAAGATCCTCGCGAAGAGGTAGAGGCCACGGATCTTCGAGGAGCATCTCCAGAAGGTCCGTGTACCAGGCCCTTCTTGGCCAGTACGGAGCAATGAGTATTGCTTGAACCTTTTCTCTTTTTATTCATTTTACAATTCTTGAGATCAGAGGAAGTGGAGGAAACACGTACACCATCTGATAGACCCATGGAGTTGTCAGGGCGGCTATCGCCACCGCCTGTCGGTCTCTCGACCTGGAACAATAACCTGCGCTTCTTGTTGAGAAGAGACGCCATCATGTCGATCTGTGGATATCCCCATTGACTTGTCAAGCACCTGAACACTTCAGGGTGAAGTCCCCACTCCCCCGGGTGCAGGTCGTGTCTGCTGAGGAAGTCTGCTTCCCAGTTGTCTACTCCTGGAATGAAAACCGCTGACATCGACATTGCTGATCTGCTTTTTGTTCCGCCCTGTCGGTTTATGTACGTTACTGCCGTCACATTGTCTGACTGGACCTGAATTGCCTGATCTTGAAGAAGATGTGAGGCCTATAGAAGGGCGTTGTATATGGCCCTGAGTTCCAGAATGTTGATTGGAAGGACGACTTTCTGACTTGACCATCTTCCCTGAAACTGAACCCCCTGAGTGACTGCTCCCCAACCTCTGAGGCTTGCGTCTGTGGTTAACAGAATCCAGTTCTGAATTCCGAACATCCGTCCTGCGACGAGGTGAGAAGACTGTAGCCACCACAGAAGGAAGATCCTGGCCTTTGGCCACAGACGGATCCTCTGGTGCAAGTGCAAATGCAATCCGGACCATTTGTCCAACAGATCAAGCTGGAAGGGTCTTACGTGAAACCCTCCGTATTGTAGTGCCTTGTAAGAGGCCACCATTTTCCCCAGATGGCGAATGCACAGATTCACCGACACCCGGGTTGGCTTCAGGACATCCCGAACAATCAACTGGATTACCAATGCCTTTTCCAATGGAAGGAACACGTTTTGTGACTCCGTGTCCAGTATCATTCCCAGGAATGGGAGCCTCCATGTTGGCTCTAGGTGAGATTTCGGAAGGTTCAGAATCCACCCGTGATCCTGGAGGAGTTTGGTTGAGAGAGCAATGCTGTCCAGCAATCTTTCCCTGGACGGCGCTTTTATCAGCAGATCGTCCAGGTACGGAATTATGTTCACTCCCTGTTTGCGGAGTAGAAACATCATCTCTGCCATCACCCTGGTGAACACCCTTGGTGCCGTGGAGAGACCAAATGACAGGGCCTGGAACTGGAAGTGACAGTCCTGCAGTGCAAACCAGAGATAAGCCTGATGAGACAGCCAGATCGGAATATGAAGGTACGCATCCTTGATATCCAGAGACACTAGGAATTCCCCCTCCTCCAGACCTGAGATCACCGCTCTCAGAGACTCCATCTTGAATTTGAACACTCGTAAGTACGGGTTCAAAGACCTGAGGTTCAGAATCGGTCTTATCGAACCGTCCGGCTTCGGTACTACGAACAAGTTGGAATAGTACCCCTTGTTTAGTAGGTGAGGTGGAACTGGAACAATGACCTGAGTCTGTACCAGTTTTTGGATGGCATGCTGTAAAGTTATACTTGCCTCTTGTGAAACTGGCAAGCCTGATTTGTAGAATCTGTGAGTTGGGAGCTTTTGGAACTCCAGTCTGTAGCCCTGGGAAATAAGATCTATGACCCAGGGATCCTGGCACGAATTTGACCAGATCTGACTGAAGAATTGTAGTCGGGCTCCCACCTGACAGCCTTCCAGGCATTGAGGTTCACCGTCATGCCGAAGTCTTTGAGGAAGCAGAGCCTGAGCTCTGTTCCTGAGCACCTGCTCTTGCTGGTTTGCGTGGTTTACCTCTTGCACCACTGGAGGACGTAGAAGCACCTTTGGATTTGCCCTTGAACTTGGCCATCCGAAAGGACTGTAACTTAGAAGCTGAATAAGTCTTCTTGGTTGGGGGGGCTGCGGAAGGAAGATACGTAGACTTACCCGCAGTAGATGTGGAGATGCATTTGTCTAATTCATCTCCAAACAAGGCCTCTCCTGTGAATGGTAGGCCTTCCACGCCTTTCCTGGAGTCTGCGTCATCAGTCCACTGGCGTACCCACAAGCCCCTGCGTGCCGACACTGCCATAGCGGTGGTGCGTGCGTTAAGCATGCCTATTTCCTTTATGGCTTCCACCATATAGTTCGCAGAGTCCTGTATATGCTGCAGGAGTAAGACAACATCCCCCCTTGATAAGGAATCTAACCCCTCAATTAGGTTACCTGACCATTTAGCAATTTCTTTAGTGATCCATGCACATGCAATAGTGGGTCTTTGGGCCACCCCAGCAGCTGTGTACAATGATTTGAGTGTAGTCTTATTTTACGATCAGCCGTGTCTTTCAGGGAGGCTGCACCAGGAACAGGCAATACAATATTCTGTGACAGCCTGGATACTGATGTGTCCACTATCGGTGGATTTTCCCATTTTTTCCTATCCTCCAGAGGAAAAGGAAAAGATGAGAGCAACCTTTTAGGGATCTGAAACTTCTTATCAGGATTAACCCATGGTTCTCCAAACAGGGTTTTCAGTTCCTTTGACACAGGAAAAGTAACCGAGGACTTCTTTTTTACATTAAAATAAGATTCCTCACACTCCTCTGACACCTTATCAGGAATATGCAGAACATCTCTGATAGCCTCTATAAGAGCCTCTATTCCCTGTAACAGAGCTGCATCCCCCCGCCTCTGAGTCCACCTCCCCCTCCTCCATGTCTATCCTGTCAGCGTCAGACTGCAGGATATTGGCCAGAGATCACTTTTGTGGACAAATGGGAGGGGATTGAGACGCTGTTTTAGGGACTGAGTCTCTGTTCATAAACTCATCCACAGTCTGTTTTAAGTATTGCGTCTCTTTCTCATTGCGGGACAATTTTGTAGAAAAGAGTGGAGATCATTCCTTTAAGAGAATTAACCCACTCCGGTTCAGCCCCGCTATTCTGTGAAACCTGAGTACCCAGTAGTGAGCCCCCTGGTGAAAAGGAACACTCCGCTGTACAAGAAACACACTCTTTGCCTGACATAATGTAAATGTGACAGCACACACACAGGAAAGGTTAAGCACAAGCAACCCACAAAGAGCCCTTCAGGTGGACACAGAGATGTTAGGAGCCAGCCCCCACTGCGCCCTTACCGCTAATGCCTAGTATAGCCAGGTTGCAGACTAAGTACCCTGATAGGGGACTAAGTTCACGAATAATCGATCCCCTCTGCTATGAGCCCCTTGTACCGCTGAGGTAATCTGGAGTCACACCGGAGGAGCTACGCGTCCCTGTCAGTCAGCGTCTGTGTCCACTGCAGAGGGAAAATGGCGCTGGTGAGCTGCTGGATCCTCTCAGTGAAGCCCCGCCCCTTCAATGGCGTGCGGTCTTCCCACTTTTTTTATACTGGCTGAGGTAATTTTTGTGCTTAAAATGGAGCATAACCATTTTAAGGCTGTGTTTGCCAGTTTGGGTACCGTGTACAGTGTACTGAGACGCAGTTGAGTACTGTGTCTGGAGATGCATTCCGCCCCGTTTAGAAGCCGTGCGTCTCAGCTAACCGGGACGCCGGCTCAGTGCTCCCAACTCTTCATTCTTTTGGCTCTGTTAGGGGTGGCGGCGTGCTGCGGGAATGTACGCTCGCCATGGTAGGGTTCGCGAAGAGTTCCCTCAGGAGCTCAGTGTCCTGTCAGCAGGGAACGGGACCATTAACCCTTCAAGAGGTTGGGCCGTTCCCCACCCCTAACGAAGCAGGCAGTCTGGTGCCAACCAGCCCTGCCTGAAAATAACAAACATAGAAAATAAATGCAGAAAATTCTTCAGGAGCTTCCTTCAGCGTGACCGGCTCCTCCGGACACATTTTCTAAACTGAGTCTGGTAGGAGGGGCATAGAGGGAGGAGTCAGCCCACACTATCAAATTCTTAAAGTGTCCATGGCTCCTAATGGACCAATCTACACTCCATGGTACTAAATGGACCCCAGTATCCTCTAGGACTTAAGGGAAATAATAAGAATTTACTTACCGATAATTCTATTTCTCATAGTCCGTAGTGGATGCTGGGCACTCCGAAAGGACCATGGGGAATAGCGGCTCCGCAGGAGACTGGGCACAAAAGTAAAAGCTTTAGGACTAGCTGGTGTGCACTGGCTCCTCCCACTATGACCCTCCTCCAAGCCTCAGTTAGGATACTGTGCCCGGACGAGCGTACACAATAAGGAAGGATTTTGAATCCCGGGAAAGACTCATACCAGCCACACCAATCACACCGTACAACCTGTGATCTGAACCCAGTTAACAGCATGATAACAGAGGAGCCTCTGAAAAGATGGCTCACAACAATAATAACCCGATTTTTGTAACTATGTACAAGTATTGCAGACAATCCGCACTTGGGATGGGCGCCCAGCATCCACTACGGACTATGAGAAATAGAATTATCGGTAAGTAAATTCTTATTTTCTCTGACGTCCTAGTGGATGCTGGGAACTCCGAAAGGACCGTGGGGATTATACCAAAGCTCCCAAACGGGCGGGAGAGTGCGGATGACTCTGCAGCACCGAATGAGAGAACTCCAGGTCCTCCTCAGCCAGGGTATCAAATTTGTAGAATTTAGCAAACGTGTTTGCCCCTGACCAAGTAGCTGCTCGGCAAAGTTGTAAAGCCGAGACCCCTCGGGCAGCCGCCCAAGATGAGCCCACTTTCCTTGTGGAATGGGCTTTTACAGATTTTGGCTGTGGCAGGCCTGCCACAGAATGTGCAAGCTGAATTGTACTACAAATCCAACGAGCAATAGTCTGCTTAGAAGCAGGAGCACCCAGCTTGTTGGGTGCATACAGGATAAACAGCGAGTCAGATTTTCTGACTCCAGCCGTCCTGTAAACATATATTTTCAGGGCCCTGACAACGTCTAGCAACTTGGAGTCCTCCAAGTCCCTAGTAGCCGCAGGCACCACAATAGGTTGGTTCAGGTGAAACGCTGAAACCACCTTAGGGAGAAACTGAGGACGAGTCCTCAATTCCGCCCTGTCCGAATGGAAAATCAGATAAGGGCTTTTACAGGATAAAGCCGCCAATTCTGACACGCGCCTGGCCCAGGCCAGGGCCAACAGCATGACCACTTTCCATGTGAGATATTTTAACTCCACAGATTTAAGTGGTTCAAACCAATGTGACTTTTGGAACCCAAAAACTACATTGAGATCCCAAGGTGCCACTGGAGGCACAAAAGGAGGCTGTATATGCAGTACCCCTTTTACAACGTCTGAACTTCAGGGACTGAAGCTAGTTATTTTTGGAAGAAAATTGACAGGGCCGAAATTTGAACCTTAATGGACCCCAATTTCAGGCCCATAGACACTCCTGTTTGCAGGAAATGTAGGAATAGACCCAGTTGAATTTCCTCCGTCGGGCCTTACTGGCCTCGCACCACGCAACATATTTTCGCCAAATGCGGTGATAATGTTTTGCGGTTACATCCTTCCTGGCTTTGATCAGGATAGGGATGACTTCATCCGGAATGCCTTTTTTCCTTCAGGATCCGGCGTTCAACCGCCATGCCGTCAAACGCAACCGCGGTAAGTCTTGGAACAGACAGGGTCCTTGCTGGAGCAGGTCCCTTCTTAGAGGTAGAGGCCACGGATCCTCCGTGAGCATCTCTTGAAGTTCCGGTTACCAAGTCCTTCTTGGCCAATCCGGAGCCACGAATATAGTGCTTACTCCTCTCCATCTTATCAATCTCAGTACCTTGGGTATGAGAGGCAGATGAGGGAACACATACACTGACTGGTACACCCACGGTGTTACCAGAGCGTCTACAGCTATTGCCTGAGGGTCCCTTGACCTGGCGCAATACCTGTCGAGTTTTTCCCAACGGTTTATAATCATGTGGAAGACTTCTGGGTGAAGTCCCCACTCTCCCGGGTGGAGGTCGTGTCTGCTGAGGAAGTCTGCTTCCCAGTTGTCCACTCCCGGAATTGCTAACAGTGCTATCACATGATTTTCCGCCCAGCGAAGAATCCTTGCAGCTTCTGCCATTGCCCTCCTGCTTCTTGTGCCACCCTGTCTGTTTACGTGGGTGACTGCCGTGATGTTGTCCGACTGGATCAACACCGGCTGACCTTGAAGCAGAGGTCTTGCTAAGCTTAGAGCATTGTAAATGGCCCTTAGCTTCAGGATATTTATGTGAAGTGATGTCTCCAGGCTTGACCATAAGCCCTGGAAATTCCTTCCCTGTGTGACTGCTCCCCAGCCTCGCAGGCTGGCATCCGTGGTCACCAGGACCCAGTCCTGAATGCCGAATCTGCGGCCCTCTAGAAGATGAGCACTCTGCAACCAACACAGGAGGGACACCCTTGTTCTTGGTGACAGGGTTATCCGCTGATGCATCTGAAGATGCGACCCGGACCATTTGTCCAGCAGGTCCCACTGGAAAGTTCTTGCGTGGAATCTGCCGAATGGGATTGCTTCGTAGGAAGCCACCATTTTACCCAGAACCCTTGTGCATTGATGCACTGAGACTTAGCTCGGTTTTAGGAGGTTCCTGACTAGCTCGGATAACTCCCTGGCTTTCTCCTCCGGGAGAAACACCTTTTTCTGGACTGTGTCCAGGATCATACCTAGGAACAGAAGACGAGTCGTCGGAACCAGCTGCGATTTTGGAATATTGAGAATCCAATCGTGCTGCCGCAACACTACCTGAGATAGTGCTACACCGACCTCCAACTGTTCCCTGGATCTTACCCTTATCAGGGAATCGTCCAAGCAAGGGATAACTAAAATTCCCTTCCTTCGAAGGAATATCATCATTTCGGCCATTACCTTGGTAAAGACCCGGGGTGCCGTGGACCATCCATACGGCAGCGTCTGAACTGATAGTGACAGTTCTGTACCATAAACCTGAGGTACCCTTGGTGAGAAGGGTAAATTTGGACATGAAGGTAAGCATCCTTGATGTCCCGAGACATCATGTAGTCCCCTTCTTCCAGGTTCGCAATCACTGCTCTGAGTGACTCAATCTTGAATTTGAACCTCTGTATGTAAGTGTTCAAAGATTTTAGCTTTAGAATCGGTCTCACCGAGCCGTCCGGCTTCGGTACCACAACAGTGTGGAATAATACCCCGTTCCCTGTTGCAGGAGGGGTACCTTGATTATCACCTGCTGGGAATACAGCTTGTGAATGGCTTCCAAAACTGTCTCCCTGTCAGAAGGAGACATCGGTAAAGCCGACTTTAGGAAACGGCGAGGGGGAGACGTCTCGAATTCCAATTTGTACCCCTGAGATATCACCCGAAGGATCCAGGGGTCTACTTGCGAGTGAGCCCCCTGCGCGCTGAAATTCATTGAGACGGGCCCCCCACCGTGCCTGATTCTTGTAAAGCCCCAGCGTCATACTGAGGGCTTGGCAGAGGCGGGAGAGGGTTTCTGTTCCTGGGAACTGGCTGATTTCTGCAGCCTTTTTCCTCTCCCTCTGTCACGGGGCAGAAATGAGGAACCTTTTGCCCGCTTCCAAATGCCGTTTGAAATCCGCATCACCTGACCACTGTCGTGTCCATAACCCTCTACTGGTAGAAATGGACAACGCACTTAGACTTGATGCCAGTCGGCAAATATTCCGCTGTGCATCACGCATATATAGAAATGCATCTTTTAAATGCTCTATAGGCAAAAATATACTGTCCCTATCTAGGGTATCAATATTTTCAGTCAGGGAATCCGACCACGCCAACCCAGCACTGCACATCCAGGCTGAGGCGATTTCTGGTCGCAGTATAACACCAGTATGTGTGTAAATACATTTTAGGATACCCTCCTGCTTTCTATCAGCAGGATCCTTAAGGGCGGCCATCTCAAGAGAGGGTAGAGCCCTTACAAGCGTGTGAGCGCTTTATCCACCCTAGGGGGTGTTTCCCAACGCACCCTAACCTCTGGCGGGAAAGGATATAATGCCAATAACATTTTAGAAATTATCAGTTGTTATCGGGGGAAACCCACGCATCATCACACACCTCATTTAATTTCTCAGATTCAGGAAAACTACAGGTAGTTTTTCCTCACCGAACATAATACCCCTTTTTGGTGGTACTCGTATTATCAGAAATGTGTAAAACATTTTTAATTGCCTCCATCATGTAACGTGTGGCCCTACTGGAAGTCACATTTGTCTCTTCACCGTCGACACTGGAGTCAGTATCCGTGTCGGCGTCTATATCTGCCATCTGAGGTAACGGGCGCTTTAGAGCCCCTGACGGCCTATGAGACGTCTGGACAGGCACAAGCTGAGTAGCCGGCTGTCTCATGTCAACCACTGCCTTTTATACAGAGCTGACACTGTCACGTAATTCCTTCCAACAGTTCATCCACTCAGGTGTCGACCCCCTAGGGGGTGACATCACTATTACAGGCAATCTGCTCCGTCTCCACATCATTTTTCTCCTCATACATGTCGACACAAACGTACCGACATACAGCACACACACAGGGAATGCTCTGATAGAGGACAGGACCCCACTAGCCCTTTGGGGAGACAGAGGGAGAGTTTGCCAGCACACACCAGAGCGCTATATATATATACAGGGATAACCTTATATAAGTGTTTTTCCCCTTATAGCTGCTGTATCTTTAATACTGCGCGTAATTAGTGCCCCCCCTCTCTTTTTTAACCCTTTCTGTAGTGTAGTGACTGCAGGGGAGAGCCAGGGAGCTTCCCTCCAACGGAGCTGTGAGGGAAAATGGCGCCAGTGTGCTGAGGAGATAGGCTCCGCCCCCTTATCGGCGGCCTTATCTCCCGTTTTTCTATGTATTCTGGCAGGGGTTAAATGCATCCATATAGCCCAGGAGCTATATGTGATGCATTTTTTTGCCATCCAAGGTGTTTTTATTGCGTCTCAGGGCGCCCCCCCCCAGCGCCCTGCACCCTCAGTGACCGGAGTGTGAAGTGTGCTGAGAGCAATGGCGCACAGCTGCAGTGCTGTGCGCTACCTTGTTGAAGACAGGACGTCTTCTGCCGCCGATTTTCCGGACCTCTTCTGTCTTCTGGCTCTGTAAGGGGGCCGGCGGCGCGGCTATGGGATCCATCCATGGCTGGGCCTGTGATCGTCCCTCTGGAGCTAATGTCCAGTAGCCTAAGAAGCCCAATCCATCCTGCACGCAGGTGAGTTCGCTTCTTCTCCCCTTAGTCCCTCGATGCAGTGAGCCTGTTGCCAGCAGGTCTCACTGAAAATAAAAAACCTAATTTAAACTTTTACTCTAAGCAGCTCAGGAGAGCCACCTAGATTGCACCCTTCTCGTTCGGGCACAAAAATCTAACTGAGGCTTGGAGGAGGGTCATAGGGGGAGGAGCCAGTGCACACCAGCTAGTCCTAAAGCTTTTACTTTTGTGCCCAGTCTCCTGCGGAGCCGCTATTCCCCATGGTCCTTTCGGAGTGCCCAGCATCCACTAGGACGTCAGAGAAATAAAGAGGAAATATCCAACTACCCACTTGTTCACTAAGCACCCATCCTGTGGAATATTACATTTGAAACATGTCTGTCTTGCCTCCATATTTGCCTTTATACACATATCTTGGACCCCAACTATATTCAAGGTATATTGGTGCTAATTCAGGAATTTAAGGTCATAATATGGGAAAAAAGTTACATCAAATAGATAAATAATCAACTATTCTTTATTCAATCATCTTTCATGACTTATTGACCTTATACTTGAGCAATTCATGCAGCTTATCTGTCTGCCGACACTATCTCTTTTGTGAGTTTCCCCATCACAGTTTCTCATCTTGTACGCAGTGGTGGGGCAGGTATTGTGTGTTCATCAAAACGAAGTGTGGCATGAGACTGTGACATCAAACCCCAGCACGAGAGACATTGATCACACATTCAGTGTTATGGGCCCTAGCCAAATACTTAGGTTTGCCTAGTGGTAGAGTTGACTCCTACTTTCACTCCTAATAATGTATGATTTTGGGAAGGGGAAATGTATATCTTTTGTGTGAAGGATAATCTTTCATTATGGGTTTCTATATGTTTGAGGAAAGACAAGGCATACATAGGCCCTCATTATAAATAGGACATATTTTAGCTATAAAATCCATGACTGCTCTGAGTAACATATAAAATGCTGTATGCAGAGTAGTCTGCTTACAACTAATAGAGATATTCATTTTTAACTGTTATCCCCTACTGAAAAACAAATGAATTGCTGTACTTAGAGATGAGCGGGTTCGGATTTAACGCCAGAATTAACGCCAGTTCGGTTTTATCCGGATTTTTCCTATTGGCTATCCAAAACACGTGACATCCGTGAGCCAATAAGATGCCGTTTTGAGAACCGAGTAAATCCGAGTAAAACCGAACCCGCTCATACATGATATTCCGAGTCAGGATCCCTGCATTTAGGGAGACATTGATAGTATAGAGTTGTACATACCTATCTGGTACCGGCCTTACCCACAGACAATGAAAGGGCAGAAGCATGCCTTTAACCATTCTGGAATACAGTTACCATTGGCACGACAGAGCAGGTGATATGCTAAAACGGTTCGTGCTAGATGCATCATCGCTTGGAGAGTGATAAAATGGAGAGAGAAAAAGCACCAGCCAATCAGCTCCTAACTTCCATGTCACAGGCCCTGTTTGAAAAATTACAGTTAGGAGCTGATTGGCTGGCAGTTTATCACTTTCCATCTTATCACTCTCCGAGCGATGATGCATCTAGTCCTAACACAGTGGCTAACCCTCCAGTAATAAAATCAGAAAGTTGACTGATTCAGTGGTTAAGTCGCAGTGTTGATACTGCACGCAGCTGGCCGATGTTGTAAGTCTGCACATGCGTCTGAGTTGCACAGCAGATGCGTCCTGATATACCCGATATACCAATGTGGGCGTGTTGTGGGTGTGTCAATGAAAACAGCCAAAGATGCACAGGCGGTCACACTGGATATAACATGTGCAGAGAGAGTTAGATTTGGGTGTGGTGTGTTCAATCTGAAATCTAAATTGCAGTGTAAAAATAAAGCAGCCAGTATTTACCCTGCACAGAAACAATATAACCCACCCAAATCTAACTCTCTCTGCACATGTTATATCTGCCCCACCTGCAGTGCATATGGGGGGTCATTCCGAGTTGATCGCTCGCTAGCTACTTTCAGCAGCCGTGCAAACGCATAGTCACCACCCACGGGGGAGTGTATTTTCGCTTTGCAAGTGTGCGAACACGTGTGCAGCCGAGCGGGACGAAAAAGTTTTTTGCAGTTTCTGAGTAGTTCTTGACTTACTCAGCCCTTGTGATCACTTCAGTCTTTTTGGTCCCGGAATTGACGTCAGACACCCGCCCTGCAAACGCTTAGACACACCTCCGTTTTTCCAAACACTCCCTGAAAACGGTCAGTTGCCGCCCACAAACGCCCTCTTCCTGTCAATCTCCTTGCTAATGGCTGTGCGAATGGATTCTTCATTAAATCCATCACCCAGCAACGATGTACTCGTACGACGCGCCTGCACATTGCGGTGCATATGCATGCGCAGTAGTAACCTGTTCGCTGCGCTGCGAAAAACTGCAGCAAGCGATCAACTCGGAATGACCCCCATGGTTTTACCCAAATGCTAACAAATTTGCTGCGATAAACTCTGAATCACCCCCAGTGTCTGCAATACTGTAGGCAAATCCAACACACATGGCAGCAAGCCAGCTATCCGATTCAGGGGCAGTTCTGGTTAAAGGACCTAATATTGAGTAGGATTAAAGAGAGAGAAAAGAAGACTCTTTTGGCTGGGGCACTCTTATTTATATCATGAATAAAGATAGCGTTTAACTTTCATTAGTATGCATTAAAACCCGTTTACCAGAAAGCATTACTACTGATTAGTAACAAAATAGTAAGTCAATAACACGACTATAGCACACACAGTATGATAAAAAAAATGCAAAGTGTGTATCAGCCAAAGTGTGTATCAGCAAATCCTGTATTCAAACTTGGTGAACAAGCCAACCCCTGGTAAAATGCGCATCTTTGGTTGGGTGATCCGGGTCCCATTCACAGGACTGGACCTACCGCACATACACTCTGTTTAGTATGTGTTTTTCAGTTGTCATAATCTATGCTTAAAAGATGCAATTTTGCTTCAGGAGGGACACATATCATATGTGCTATAGTCGTGTTATTGATTTACTATTTTATTACTAATCAGTAGTACTACTTTCTGGTAAACAAGAAGGATGAGAGTTTTTAATGCATACTAATAAAAGCAAAATTGTATCTTAATTCATGATCTAAATAAGAGGTCCCCAGCTAAAATAGTCTTCTTTTCTCTCTTTGAACACTTGTAAACATTGTATGACTCTTGGGAGCACCACCAACTACTGTAAGTGATGCTATCCAATTTTGGATGATATTGCCATTAATGTTAGTTTGACACATTGTAACATATGTGAACATACAGTATCTTAAGATCAGTTCTGTGCGAAATCTCATCTTTCTCTATTATGGAGTAGGATTAACTAAGGAGGGATTGTCAAAAGGTGGAACAACCCTTTAAATGCCATATCCAGGGGGTGATTCTGAGTCATACACAGTTGATGCGTCCAATGTTTTCCCACTGCTCATGCATACGAGACACATTACATATGCATCCCAATGGTTACAGCTGGGGGACGTACATCGAAATTGCATGGAGATCCATGCAGTTTCAATGGTGTTTCTGGTTTGTAACTGGGGTTGGGTGATTAACATTGAGGAGCAGTCTGGTCATGGGGACACTCTAACATTCAGGGAATGTTGGTGTCAGCGAATGGGACTGTGTCTAAAGATGCAGTTCAACTGCCACTGGCGGACATCGTCCCTTTCACGTTCAGCACCTACCATAGGCAGGTGCAATGTTTGAAGGTACGGCCGATGGTCTGCGGATAGTCCGTCTTTGTATACACATTGGCCAATTCATGCTGCAGCCGGTGGGCATCTCAATTGGACATCCCCAGGGGTCGCAACATTGACATAAGGATGCACTAGTGATTGCAACAAAATTCACAACCGCTACTGCATCCACCTCTGAATCACCCCCTCAGTCTTCAATGCAGCAAAAATATCATTATGTTTACAAAGACTATGGGGTAGATGTATTAAGCAATGAAAAGTGTCGAGAAGTGAGCCAGAGGAGAAGTTGCCCGTGGCAACCAATCAGCTTTGAAGTAACATTTATCAAGTGCATTCTATAAAATTATAGGTAGCTGCTGATTAATTACCAATGGCAACTTTTTCACTAGAGCACTTCTCCACTCTTTTCACTGCTTCATACATCTACTCCTATAAAACGTAAAAGGGCATGTGCGTGATAAGTTTGATATTGCCCATATAATTCAAAGAAGACATGTTTGTTAAACCCGACCATCAGGGCCATTTCTAGGGCCAGACAAGCTGTGAAATTGCATGCCTGCTGCCAGTGTCTCTGCCACTGTATTCCATGTGGTCTGGCTGTCCGGATGGAATACTGTTGAAAAAGTCCCTTAAAAAATGGCAGCCATCACAGAGGAGACAATTGTTGCAGATGCTAGAGGACCAGTAGCACCTCTATTAACAGGGAAAGGCACAGGACGCGAACATTGCTACCTGGAAGTGCCAGGACCACTGACACACAGGAAGATGCTGCAGTGATCCAAGTGACCAAGGGCGCCAAACGGGGCAGAATTAAACCCCTTACAAAAAGCAGGTAGTTTAAAAGTTGGTGGTGCCTTACTGTCTCAGTGGCAAATGCAGGATTTATAGAGGGGAGTTTCTAAATGCAGTCCACAATTTTCCTACTCTGCGGAACACTGGACCAAGGGGGTAATTCCAAGTTGATCGCAGCAGGAATTTTGTTAGCAGGTGGGCAAAACCATGTGCGCTGCAGGGGGGGGGGGGGGGGGGGGGGGAGATATAACATGTGCAGAAAGAGTTAGATTTGGGTGGGTTATTTTTATTTCTGTGCAGGGTAAATACTGGCTGCTTTATTTTTACACTGAAAATTAGATTGCAGATTGAACACACCACACCCAAATCTAACTTCAGATCTTCACTGAGGTAACGCTGCGCGCCATTGTTCCCACACATACACACACAGAAGGCACTGTACGGGTGCAGGGCGCAGGGGGGGCGCTCTGGGCAGCAATATTCACCGCAAGGGACACTGGCTAATTTATTAGATACTGCGGAGGCAGTATATTGAAACCCCCCCCGCCAGTATAAAGAATTTGAGCGGGACCGAAGCCCGCCGTTGAGGGGGCGGAGCTTGATCCTCCAGCAATAACCAGTGCCATTTTTCTCCACAGCAAGCTGCAGAGAAGCTGCTACCGGACTCTCCCCTGCTGAGCAAGTACAGAGGGCAAAAAAGAGGGGGGGGGGGGGGCACATTTAATTGGCGCAGTGAGTGTATTATTTATTCTTTAAAAGAGCGCTGTACAGTCTGGGATTTTATTCCAGTGTCCAGTGACGCTGGGTGTGTGCTGGCATACTCTCTCTCTGTCTCTCCAAAGGGCCTTATTGGGGGGCTGTCCCCATAATTGTAATATCCCAGTGTGTGTGGGAGTGTCAGTACGTGTGTGTCGACATGTCTGAAGCGGAAGGCTCGTCTAAGGAGGAGGTAGAGTAGATGATTGTGGTGTCTCCGTCGGCGACGCCGACACCTGATTGGTTGGATATGTGGAATGTTTTAAATGCAAATGTGTCTTTATTACATAAAAGATTGGACAAAGCAGAGTCCAGAGAAAAAGCAGGGTGTCAATCCATGGCTTTGACTGTGTCACAAGGCCCTTCGGGCTCTCATAAACGTCCCCTGTCCCCGGTAGCAGACACTGATACCGACACGGATTCTGACTCCAGTGTCGACTACGATGATGCCGAAGTTACACCCAAGGGTGGCCAAAAGTATTCATTATATGATTATTGCAATAAAAGATGTTTTGCATATCACAGAGGACCCCTCGGTGCCTGACACGAGGGTATGCATGTTTAAGGAGAAGAAACCTGATGTAACCTTTCCCCCATCTCATGAGCTGAACGCTTTATTTGAAAAAGCTTGGGAAACTCCGGACAAGAAACTGCAGATTCCCATGAGAAATTCTTATGGGCGTATCCTTTCCCTGCACAGGACAGGTTACGGTGGGAATCCTCGCCCAGGGTGGACAAGGCTTTGACGCGCTTGTCCAAAAAGGTGGCGCTACCGTCTCCAGACATGGCAGCCCTCAAGGATCCTGCTGATCGCAGACAGGAGACTACCATAAAATCAATTTATACACATACAGGTGCCTTGCTCAGACCGGCAGTAGCGTCGGCATGGGTATGTAGCGCAATAGCAGCATGGGCAGATAACTTGTCATCTGACATTGACACCCTAGATAAGGATAGCATTTTATTGACCTTGGGTCATATTAAAGACGCAGCGTTATATATGAGAGACGCTGCGAGAGACGTTGGGCTGTTGGGTTCAAGAGCCAATGCCATGGAATTTCTGCTAGGCGAGCCCTGTGGACCCGCCAATGGACGGGTGATGCCGATTCAAAGAGACATATGGAAACTTTGCCTTACAAGGGTGAGGTTTTATTTGGGGAGGGCCTCGCGGACCTGGTTTCCACAGCTACCGCGGGTAAATCTTCTTTTTTGCCTTATGTTCCCCCACAGCAAAAGAAAACACCTCAATATCAGATGCAGTCCCTTTCGGTCGCATAAGTCCAGAAGAGGTCGGGGCTCGTCCTTCCTCGCCAGAGGTAAGGGTAGAGGGGAAAAGAATGCCTGCTACGGCTAGTTCCCAGGAACAAGAAGTCCTCCCCGGCTTCTACAAAATCCACCGCATGATGCTGGGGCTCCACTGCGGGAGTCCGCGCCGGTGGGGGCACGTCTTCGACTCTTCAGCCAGGTCTGGGTTCTGTCAGATTTGGATCCTTGGGCAATAGAAATTGTATCCCAAGGCTACAAACTGGAATTCGGAGAAGTGCCTCCTCGCCGATTTTTCAAGTCGGCTTTGCCAGCTTCTCCCCCAGAGAGGGAAATAGGTTTAGCTGCAATACAAAAAGCTGTGTCGACAGCAGGTGATTATCAAGGTTTCCCTAATACAACAGTGGAAAAGGTACTATTCAACCCTATTTGTGGTCCCGGATGGCTCGGTCAGACCCATTCGGAATCTAAAATCCCTATTTAAAGAGGTTCAAATTCAAGATGGAATCTCTCCGGGCAGTGATCTCCAGCCTGGAAGGGGAGGATTTTATGGTATCACTAGACATAAAGGATGCATACCTTCATGTCCCCATTTATCCTCCTCATCAGGCGTACCTGAGATTCGCTGTACAGGACTGTCATTACCAGTTTCAGACTTTGCCGTTTGGACTGTCCACGGCCCCGAGGATTTTCACCAAGGTAATGGCGGAAATGATGGTGCTCCTACGCAGGCAAGGAGTCACAATTATCCCATACTTGGACGATCTCCTGATAAAAGCGAGATCGAGAGATCAGTTGCTGAAAAGCGTGTCACTCTCCCTGAGAGTGCTGCAGCAACACGGCTGGATCCTAAATCTGCCAAAGTCGCAGTTGATTCCAACGACTCGGCTATAATTTTTAGGCATGATTCTGGAGACGGAAAAGAAGAGGGTTTTTCTTCCAACGGAAAAAGCCCAGGAACTCCAGAGCATGGTCAGAGACCTTAAAGCCAAAAAGAGTGTCAGTTCATCAACGCACTCGAGTACTGGGAAAAATGGTGGCGGCCTACGAGGTCATCCCCTTCGGCAGGTTCCATGCGAGGACATTTCAGTGGGACCTTCTGGGCAAGTGGTCGGGGTCCCATCTACAAATACATCAGAATATAAGCCTGTCCCCCAGGGCCAGGGTGTCTCTCCTGTGGTGGCTGCAGAGTGCTCACCTTCTAGAGGGTCGCAGGTTCGGCATTCAAGACTGGGTTCTGGTAACCACGGACGCGAGCCTCCGAGGATGGGGAGCAGTCACACAAGGAAGACATTTTCAGGGACTGTGGTCAAGCCAGGAGGCTTGTCTACACATCAACGTGCTGGAATTAAGGGCTAAATACAACGGCCTACGACAAGCGGAGACTCTTCTTCGCGACCTACCTGTTCTGATTCAATCGGACAATGTCACAGCAGTGGCTCATGTAAACCTCCAAGGCGGGACAAGGAGCAGAGTGGCAATGGCGGAAGCCACCAGGATTCTTCGCTGGGCGGAAAATCTCGTAAGCGCGCTGTCAGCAGTCTTCATTCCGGGAGTGGACAACTGGGAAGCAGACTTCCTCAGCAGACACGATCTCCATCCAGGAGAGTGGGGTCGTCATCAAGAAGTTTTTGCAGAGATAACAAGTCGTTGGGGGCTTCCTCAAATAGACATGATGGCGTCACGCCTCAACAAGAAACTTCGGAGGTATTGTTCCAGGTCAAGGGACCCTCAGGCTGTAGCGGTAGACGCCCTGGTGACACCATGGGTGTTTCCGTCAGTCTATGTCTTCCCTCCTCTTCCACTCATCTCAAAAATACTGAGAATCATAAGACGAAAAGGAGTCCAGACAATACTCATTGTTCCGGATTGGCCTCGAAGGGCCTGGTATTCAGATCTTCAGGAAATGCTCACAGAAGATCTGTGGCCTCTTCCTCCCAGGGAGGACCTGTTGCAGCAGGGGCCCTGCGTGTTCCAAGACTTACCGCGGTTACGTTTGACGGCATGGCGGTTGAACGCCAAATCCTAGCTAGGAAAGGTATTCCGGGGGAAGTCATCCCTACTCTGATAAAAGCTAGGAAGGAGGTGACGGCGAAACATTATCACCGTATCTGGAGGAAATATGTATCTTGGTGTGAAGCCAAGAATGCTCCTACGGAAGGTTTCCACCTGGGCCGTTTTCTCCACTTTCTGCAGACAGGAGTGGATATGGGCCTAAAGTTAGGCTCCATTAAGGTGCAGATTTCGGCCCTGTCAATATTCTTTCAGAAGGAATTGGCTTCTCTCCCAGAAGTCCAGACTTTTGTAAAGGGAGTGCTGCACATCCAACCTCCTTTTGTGCCCCCAGTGGCGCCATAGGACCTTAACATGGTGTTACAGTTCCTTAAGTCACACTGGTTTGAACCTCTTCAAACAGTTGAGTTAAAATTTCTCACTTGGAAAGTGGTCATGTTGTTAGCCTTCGTATCTGCGAGGCGGGTGACCGAATTGGCGGCTTTGTCTCACAAAAGCCCCTATCTGATTTTCCATGTGGATAGAGCAGAGTTGAGGACTCGTCCTTAATTTCTGCCTAAGGTGGTTTCATCGTTTGATATGAACCAACCTATTGTGGTGCCTGTGGCTACGGGTGACTTGGAGGATTCCAAGTCTCTTGATGTAGTCAGGGCCTTAAAAGTTTATGTAGCCAGGATGGCTCGGGTTAGGAAAACAGAGGCACTGTTTGCCCTGTATGCAGCCAACAAGGTTGGCGCTCCTGCTTCTAAGCTGACTATTGCCCGCTGGATCTGTAACACGATTCAGCAGGCTCATTCTACGGCTGGATTGCCGTTACCAAATTCGGTAAAGGCCCATTCCACTAGGAAGGTTGCTTACATAAGGGTTATGTTACAGTTTTGATCAGTCTCTGGCTGATGCTGTTTTGTTTCATACTGTTAACTGGTTCGTATATTCCATGTTGTACGGTGTGGATGGTGTGGGCTGGTATGTATCTTGCCCTTAGATTAACAAAAATCCTTTCCTCGTACTGTCCGTCTCCTCTGGGCACAGTTCTTTAACTGAGGTCTGGAGGAGGGGCATAGAGGGAGGAGCCAGTGCACACCCATCTAAAGTCTTTAGAGTGCCCATGTCTCCTGCGGAGCCCGTCTATACCCCATGGTCCTTACGGAGTCCCCAGCATCCTCTACGGACTAGGAGAAAAAGATTTACCGGCAGGTTTAAAATCTTATTTTTTCTCTGTGATTTAGTCACCATATCTCTCCTTTATCTCTGTTAGTGCTGACTACACTGCGCAGGGGTTTGGTTTTAGAGGTATAGTGCTGCTGATAATTGTACTGTGTTACCTCATACTGCAAGTTATATCATGTCTGCTTCTGAGGGTAACGGTTCTGGGGCTGAACACACTGCCGATGTTGCTGAAGCCACAGACCCATATGAGGAGAATATAGCTGTGGGCTATGGTTCTGGGGGCTCCTTGCCCCCCCCCCCCCAGTGGGACTGTGGCAACGGAGGCACATACTGACCCACCGTGGGCCGCTTTTCCACGCTTCTGCATACGCTAGTTCATAAACTAACACCCCCTATGGGACCCCCAATGCCGGTACAACCGTACGTGGTCCCTGCAGCTAACCCGCCATGGGCGGATGATTTATCTGCTCAATTAAAGAAGTTGAACCAGTCCCTGACTACTAAAAAGTCTGACCATCGCTCGCCTAAGTCCAAGGGGTCCTCTAAGCGAGCGCTTGTCTCCTCACA
This sequence comes from Pseudophryne corroboree, assembly GCF_028390025.1. NCBI lineage: Eukaryota > Metazoa > Chordata > Amphibia > Anura > Myobatrachidae > Pseudophryne > Pseudophryne corroboree. The sequence continues at coordinate 321,461,978 of NC_086452.1, forward strand.
ATCCACTGCTGTCACTGACACCTCGTCTGATGAAGACGGCACGTACTCTGACCCCACAGGTTCTGACTCAGATACGGCTGTTGGGTAGGGGAGTTCACATGTGGATGTTCCTGATCTTTTGGAGGCTATTAAGTTAATTCTACAGATTACGGATGATCCCGAGCCATCCGTTCCTCCTAAGAAACCAGATAGGTTCAAGCGTCAGAAGGTGGTTAAACAAGTTTTACCTCACTCTGACCACCTAGTGGATATACGTCAGGAACCCTGAGAAAACCCGGGTACGAAGTTTGTGCCTCAAAAGAAGATGCTGGCTCGCTATCCCCTCACGCCAGAGCTGTCTAAGAATTGGGAAACGCCTCCTCCAGTGGACTCACATGTGGCTAGGATGGTGCTTTCCTGAGCTCTGCCTGTCACTACCGTCACGTCTCTAAAAGAGCCTACGGATAAGCGTGTGGAGGGATGTCTGAAAGCGATTTACACCCTCACGGGTGCTGCACAAAGGCCCACTATTGCAGCTACATGGGCTGCCGAGGCTATTAAAGCATGCGCCTTGGAGTTAGAAGCTGAAATATCCTTTGACCATGCTAGACAATGCTTGTCATATATTTTCACAGCTTCTCGCTATATTAAAGAGGCGGCTTCTGATGCCGGTATCCTAGCAGTCAAGGCCTCTACTACGTCAGTCCTGGCTCGCCGGATACTGTGGCTGAGATCCTGGTCTGTGGATCTGGACTCTAGAAAAACCCTGGAGGTACTCCCTTTCAAGGGAGATATTCTGTTTGGGGAGGACTTAAATAAGATAGTGGCTGACTTGGCTACTGCCTAAACTGCCTGTCTGCCAAATACCGCTCATTCTGTGTCGAAGGCTAAAGGTATGTCCTTTCGCCCTTCAGGTAAAGCAAAAGGTCAGGCGTACTACAAGCAGGCCCGCACTTCCAAACCTGGTAAGCCGAAGCCCAAAAGAGCCTGGGCTGCCCGTCAGCCAGCTTCCAAGACCGATAAACCTGCCGCATGACGGGGCGGGCCTCCCCCTGGGGGATCCCAGGGTGGGGGGACGGCTTCTAGGGTATACCCAGGAATGGTTGAAGACCACTTCAGATGCCTGGATACGGGAAGTCGTCACTCGAGGTTACGCCATTGCCTTCAAAAACCGACCCACTCATCGATTTTGCCAGACAGACGTCCCGTCGGACCAGACAAAGGCAAACACTGCATTCGGTGGTACAGACCCTCCTGGATACAGGAGTTGTAGTACAGGTGCCTCTTGCTCAGAGGGGACGGGGGTACTATTCTCCGCGGTTTCTAGTCCCGAAACCGAATGGGTCCTCCCGGCCCATTCTCAACCTCAAGGCATTGAACAGGTTTGTGAAGGTTTCCAAGTTCCATATGGAAACCCTTCGCTCTATAGTTCTGGCCTTGGAACCTGGGGACTACATGGTCTCCCTGGACATACAGGATGCTTACCTGCATATTCCTATAGCAGCGTCACATCAGCAATACCTGAGGTTTGCTATTGGCAACCTCCATTACCAGTTTCGGGCGTTACCTTTTGGTTTAACAACGGCTCCGCGAGTCTTCACTAAAGTAATGGCGGTGATGACGGTGTTACTCCGCCGTCAAGGGGTCAGGATACTGCCGTACCTGGACGACTTGTTAATCCTGGCAAATTCCCAAGAACTTCTCCTACGTCATCTGGATATGACGGTCCGGTTTCTACAAGCCCACGGGTGGCTCATCAACTGGAAGAAATCCTCCCTGGTCCCTGCTCAGAGCATGGTGCACCTGGGAGCGCTATTGGACACTCACAACCAGTGGTTGTTCTTGTCTCAGGAGAAAGTCCTGAAGCTTCAGGACAGGATTCGTTGCTTCTTTTCTCGTCCGCAAGTGTCGATACATTCGGCAATGCAGGTACTGGGCCTCATAGTCTCTGCATTCGACATGGTGGAGTATGCTGAATTCCATTCTCTCCCCCTCCAGAGGCTGATTGTAGCCAAGTGGGATGGCCTGCCTCACCGGATCACGTCTCACATGATCTCATTGACTCCGGAGGTCCGTCTGTCGCTGCACTGGTGGCTCCAGGACCAACAATTGTGCACGGGCCGTCCCTTCTGGATATCCAACTGGGTCCTGTTGACGACAGATGCCAGTCTAAGGTAGGGGCGCGGTGCTGGAGCAACACTCCCTTCAGGGTCGGTGGACCAAGGAGGAATCTCTCCTCTCGATCAACATTATGGAATTGCGGGCGGTATTCAATGCGTTGAACCTGGCCCAGCATTTGATTTGCGAACCGTCCTGTTCAAGTACAGTCGGACAACGCCACCACAGTGGCTTACATAAATCATCAAGGCGGCACTCGAAGCCGCCTTGCAATGAAGGAAGTCTCACGGATTCTACAGTGGGCAGAACGCCATCTACCGGCCATATCGGCAATCTCATTCCGGGAGTCCTGAATTGGGAAGCGGACTTTCTCAGTCGTCAGGACGTGCATGCCGGCGAGTGGGGCCTCCTTCCAGAAGTGTTTCAACTCCTAGTGGAAAAGTGGGGTCTTCCAGATGTAGATCTGATGGCGTCTCGACACAATCACAAGGTTCCGGTCTTCGGAGCAAGGACAAGGGATCCTCAAGCAGCATTCGTGGATGCGCTGGCGGTGCCGTGGCGGTTTCGGCTGCCGTACGTGTTCCCTCCGGTGTAACTCCTGCCCAGGGTAATTCGGAAGTTCAAGCAAGAAAAAGGAAATCTGCTTCTCATAGCTCCGGCGTGGCCCAGACGGCACTGGTTCTCAGACCTGCAAGACCTATCGTCAGAGCATCCACTTCTACTTCCACAACGCCCAGACCTCCTCGTTCAGGGCCCCTGTGTCTACCAGGACCTAGCCCGGCTGTCTTTGACGGCGTGGCTTTTGAAGCTTCCGTCTTGAGGGCTAAGGGTTTTTCTGAAGAGGTCATTAAAACTATGTTGCGGGCCCGGAAACCGGCTTCTGCTCGGATTTACCATAGGGTGTGGCATTCCTACTTTCATTGCTGCGCATATAATAATTATGATGCTTCCAAGTTTAGTACAGCCAAACTTTTGGCTTTTCTGCAGCAGGGCCTAGATTTAGGCCTGCGTCTGGCCTCCCCCAAGGTTCTTATTTCTGCCTTGTCGGTGTGGTTTCAGAGAAAAATTGCGACTTTACCTGATGTTCGTACTTTCACTCAGGGTGTGTTGCGTATCCAATCTCCCTATGTCCCAACTTTGGCTCCTTGGGACTTATCGGTGGTTTTGGAGGCGTTGCAGGAGCCTTTGTTTGAACCCCTGGGTTCAGCTGACCTTAAGTGGCTTTCCCTTAAGGTGGTGTTCTTGCTGGCTATTGCCTCTGCTAGAAGAGTGTCGGATCTGGGTGCCTTGTCTTGTAGTTCCCCATATCTGATTTTTCACCGTGACCTGGCGGTTCTTAGGACTCGTCCCGGATATTTGCCTAAGGTGGTTTCTTCGTTCCACCTTAATCAGGAGATTGTGGTTCCGGCCTTTGTCTCTCCTGATTTGTCTCCCAAAGAGCGGTCTTTGGATGTGGTACGGGCTCTCCGTATCTATGTGAAGAGAACTGCTTCTATTCGAAAATCTGATTCTCTCTTTGTTTTGTTTGTATTTCACAAACGTGGCTGGCCTGCTCACAAGCAGACCTTGGCCAGATGGATTAGAATGGTGATTGCACATGCTTATGTGAGGACTGGTCTGTCAGCTCCTGCTCACATTACGGCCCATTCTACTCGGTCTGTTGGACCTTCTTGGGCGGCCCAACGTGGTGCGACCCTTGATCAATTGTGCAAGGCGACTACGTGGTCCTCAGGGAACACGTTCATAAGGTTCTATGCCTTCGATACTGCTGCTTCCCAGGATGCTTCCTTTGGACGCCGGGTTCTTGTGCCCGCTACAGTGCGTCCCCTCCCATAAGGAACTGCTTTAGGACATCCCCATTGTCCAATCCTCGTGGAGCCCAGTGTACCCCGCAGCAGAAACGAGATTTATGGTAAGAACTTACCTTTGTTAAATTTCTTTCTGCGAGGTACACTAGGCTCTACAAGGCGCCCACCCTGATGCACTTAGCTTATTTGGGTTGGTATGGCATTAGCCGCTGACACTTCTCTTGTCGCGAGAGTGTGGTGTATGTGGCTACTAACCGTTGTCGTCTCTTTTCCTGCTACTGCATTGGGCTGGTTAACTAAAAACTGAGCTCCTGTGCAGGGAGGCGGGGTTATAGAGGAGGTGGCGCTGTGCATTCTGGGAACAGTCAAAGTTTGAGCCTGTTGGTGCCTCGGATCAAGATCCTACTCTACACCCCATTGTCCAATCCTTGTGGAGCCCAGTGTACCTCGCAGAAAGAGATTTAACAAAGGTAAGTTCTTACCATAAATCTCGTTTTTTATTCACTGGATACTGTATGGAATACAGTATTAATATTTAACACTACAGATGGTCTTAGTATAGGCTGTATCAAATATTTCAATAATATAAATGGTCAGGAAAAGGTTAAACATGCCATAAAAAAAATAAATACACAAATATAATAGAACTAGTACTGAACTTTCTAAGCACACATTCTCCCACCCCACGATAAGGCTCCTGTCTCTTCTTCCTGGTAAATACTCTCTGGTCCAGTGCACTGATTGAGATCCACACACAGCAATCTTGGTAGAAGACGCTGTTACCACTGGGCATTTGCAGCAGCTCTGCTCTGTCCCTTAAACTGCATGATGTGGCGGCGCCAGAATCCCGACGGCTGGCATATCGACACTTTTTCTTCCTCTTGGGGGTCCACGACCCCCCTGGAGGGAGAATAGATAGCATAGCGCGCCACCGTGCCGCAGCGTGGTGAGCGCAGCGAGCCCGCAAGGGGCTCATTTGCACTCGGCCAGCTGTCGGTATGCCGGCGGTCGGGATTCCGGCGCCGGTATGCTGCCCGCCAGAATACCCTACTACACGCCTAGTAATCATATACCATTGCTATTATTGTCATAATTTGAGCCACTTGCCAAGAGTAGGGGGGTTTCCAGGCAACCGGAAACCCCCTTCGTTTGCCTATGTGTGTGGCATAATCTGTAAGGGGCATTACAGTGTTAGGTACAATATGGTGTCAGGGGCATAACTGTGGGGCATAATATGGTTTAAGGGGCATAATTGTATGAGGTATAATATGGTGCAAGGGGCATTACTGTGTGAGGCATAACATGTTGCAAACGACATTACTATGTGGGGCATAATAATGTGCAAGGGTCATTACAGTGTGTGGCTTATTCTGTAAGGGCATTATGGCATGGTGCATTTTGTGCAAGGGGTAATATGGTGTGCATATTGTGAAAGGGGTATTATGGTGTGTGGCATATTGTGCAAGGGGCATTACCGTGTGGCATATTGTGTCAGAGGTATTACTGGGTATGGCATAATGTGTAAAGCGGCATAGCGGTGTGGTGCATAATGTGAAGGGGCATTACAGTGTGTGGCATTATGTGTAAGGGGCATTATTATAAGGAGGAAATGGTTTGCCAAGCCTCTGGGGTGGCTGGCCACACCCCCTCTAGAGGCTGACCACACACCTAAGCATGGGCCCCTACAACTGCATATCCTGGTGGGCCCTTCATGAGCCAGTCCGACACTGAACTGGGGTGTAAGGTAGTATTTTCCTGTGAGGGGGCACATTTTTACTGATCGCACTGGGAGCCATATTGTCTAGAAACAGCCCTGCTGACCATAGAATAAGACAAATGCACAAGGATAGCAGTAATGTCTCCTTTAGTTACATTTATTTTGCTTTGATTAACATACCCATGAAAAAATCCAAAATAGAAAGATCGATTAGGTCCAATAGTCGTGTTCCCTCACTGTAGGGTGGCATCACTTTCACGGTGTCACAATAATTGAGATTCAGCTCCCAGCTAGATGGAAAACAGAATAAAATAAAAATATTAACATTGTCCAAAATGTAATGTCTGTGTATCAATCTGCACCCATTTTTTCAATACTCACCATTGGTGGCAGCATCTCTCCACAAATCACTGGGAATTTGATGCAGCACCCATTTTCCCGGCATTATGCACATGCGAAGTAAGGAAATCTCCAGGAAAATGGCCACCGCTCCATTTCCCTGGAGATCTGCCCATGTGCAATAGAGTCTGTGCCCCCTAGTGCTGAGACTCTACTGCACTGCCTGGCTGCTGGCGAGAGGGGAGGGGGCCCGGAAGAGTGCGGCTGCACAGGGGCCTCGTCCTCTGTTAATACGCCCCTGCTGAGATTATTGTTATTCATAAAGAAGCGCTGTACATTTACATACTCTTCTAACTAATGTGAATGATTCCACCTTCTCTATAAAGTACTGCATAATAAATTGCCACAATATATAAAGGCTAATAATAAATGGGTGTGTATCCGCTGGTCACCATACCGGCATCGGTGTCCCGGCATTGACCCTGCATGCCACAAGTTCTATTCCCACTCTATGGGTGTCGTGGATATATATTCCCTGTTAGTCGGCATGCCGACTGTTGAGATTGTGGGTCGGCAGAATGTATGTGCTGGTATTGTGAGACCGCCGGTCACATAACTACATCCCATAATAGATAATGTAATAGCCATATTCTTTGTTTCTTAAAATTAGCCTGTTAACAGTTCATGTTCCAGGCAGCAGATGGCAGTACAAAGCCGTTTTTCTCATTATGTACAGTACATGGTAGGGTTATTTATGCATTACAGTGGAGGTCAGATATGAAAGTGCAAAAAGTAGGTCCTGCGGCCACATATTGTTTTACAGTATGTCTCCTAGCACCTATTTATTAATGATTTCATCCTCGATGGTGTTATTTGCGGTATGGTGTAAAAATGTTGTATCATCTGGTGGATTGAGCTTGGGGTATCTCTATTGTTACATACTGTAGGCAGGACAAATAGTAAAAGTGCAGGAAATAAAAATGAAAGGGCTTGATTGTGAATGTGCATTTACAAGGGATTTCCTTATTAAGAATTGAGACACAAAAAAAAGTATCCTTGCAAAAAAAAAACTTTGCCCCGTGGTGGTGGAGTTTGGGCCTTGTTTTATTCTTTCAAATGACTACCTATTTTCAGATGCCCTTTAGAAAGGTAAATACAATTCTACCAATTTGCAGGCATGCCTACTAATAAACCCACATTGGGCTGGTTTCTGCTAAAATGGGGACAGCTGCATGACTCCATGGTGATGTAGCCATGTCGCTTTTTATGATTCGTGGCACTCCAAAGCTAAGAGGTATGAAGCCTCTATAGTGGTGGTGCGGCCACAAAATATGAGTGATTCCACTCAGTTCTGAGGCTTGTTCTGGTATCCCAGCTCTGTAGGTGGTGGCGTATTGGTAATAAAACACTAGCATGGTAAACGGTTTGTGATTCCTCTGTTCCTGTTGACCCTCCAAGTCAACTGAGGACACAGTCATCAGGTGCTCATACAGATTAAATATATTACACATATCACATTATTGTTTTCCATTCTATTCACACTAGAATACAAAAATAAATGTTTATTAGACTACACTTAGGATTTTGGTTTTTCATAAAGTGGTAAAAAATGAGGTTTGTGGAATCCTTCTTTTAGTCAAATGTATTTGAAAACAATGTGTCTGGGAGTGTGTTTTATTAAAGATTATATTTACTATCACTATACTAGCACTAGAATGGAGATGGGTCACAAAGTTACCACTCCAGGGTCCCATTTTTTTCCCATCACCTCAATACACACAGACGAGGGGAGCCTGGAAATCCCTGGTGCTTAGCGTAGGACTGTTATCATATAGGATGGGGGAAGAGGGGGGTTCCTTTAGTGGGCACCTCACCTCGAGCCTGCACTGACCAGGCCTACTTAACATTGTAACAGAGGGAATCCATACTATAGGTTTCCTTCTTATACTTTGATCTGACCAGCGGTTTCCACTCTAGCTGGTGCTTGTTATGTTCATAGCTTAATGACATGGCAGTCCCCAACACTTTATCTTGTACTCACTCTGCCTTTTTGCTTTTGTGATATGAACGTCTCCAAGGGCTTCGCCAGGATTTCCTCTTGGCCAGTTCAGTGTCTGGTAAAAAGGCAGCCAATGATCCCTCTAGAAGGTCAGGCTTGCCACACAGCGCATGCTCCGTGGAACAGTAGTAGGAGCATTCGCCATAAAAGCAAATGTTGTTGGCTGGAAAGTAAAAAAAAAAACAACAGAAAAGTTGTGGATATTAGAAACAACATAAAAGTTAGGTTTTAATATTCACTAGGCGATTCATCGCGCCCTACGGGCGCTCTTCACACCGTCGTGAAGGGCTACGCCCCCTTAACCCTTGCACACCCTTGTGGCGTGCAATATTTTTATTATATGAAGTATTACATCCAATTATAATTGTGTGAGTGGTTAAATATTGCACGGACAAAGCGTGTGCAATGGTTAAGGTGGAGGAAGCCCCTTGCAACGGCGTGAACAGCGCACGCAGGGCCTGGTGAATCACCTAGTAGGTGCTTTGGTTGGGGGAGTAGGGAGTGCGGGGAAAAGGCGGATGGGATCCTGGGGTGCCGCGGTAGGGGCGGTTGCGGTGGTGCCACAGGTGGGGGAGGGGCTGGTGCTGTGGTGCCGCAGGTGGGGGAGGGTGCGTGGGTGCCGAGGGTGGTGCTCCGGAGCCACAGCGGGTGGGGGAAGAGCAGTTGCAGGGTTGCCCCGGGTGGGGAAGGGGCAGATGCGGTGGTGCGGCGGGAGGTAAGGGTGCGGGATCGCTGTGGGTGGGGGAGGGGGCCCGGAGCCACCGCGGGTGCTGGAGGGGAAGTGTGGGGGTGCCGCAGATGGGGCCCGGAGGTACTGTGAGTGGGGGAGGGGCAGGTAATGCTTATCCTGCTTCTCCTCCAGGAAGCAGCTAAGCTGCTGTCCTCCCTTTGGCAGTGGCTCTCCCGGAGACTCACACAGCAGCCAGTCACTATTGTTAGCGCCGGTGTCCCAAAGCGCCGCATTACAGGAAAGGATGTACGCAATAAACTACAGCTCCCAGCAGCCCTAAGGGGCGGAATGATTCGGCGCTAAGGGCTGCTGGGAGCTGTAGTTTATTTAGTGCATCTACTTCCCTGTAATGCGGTGCGTTGGGACACTGGTGCTAACAATAGTGACTGGCTGGCAGAACTGACTGACTGGCTGAATCAATGTAAAAGGTGAGTGCTGTGCAGTGTCAGTGACACTGCACACAGGCCCGGCGCTAGCAGCTCAGCAAAGGGATGCAGTGCAGGGAGGCACCAGGAAGGAGAGACGTTCTCCCTGCTCTGCATCCCTGTGCTGAGCTGCTGCTGCTATCCCTGCTGCTGCTGCCGGCTGCTGTCACACATGCCGGCAGCACAAAACCTCCTCTCCCCCTTGGCGCCGGCAGCACAAAGCCTCCTCTCCTGTGTGACATTCAGTGGCCGGACGGGAGCCAAAGGGGGCGAAGCTAGATGGGAATAAGGGGCGGAGCTAGACGGGACCAAGCTGCAACAGGAGGATGAGCTGCTACTGCTTTGGCCAGCCAGACTTCATTAGATAAGTGTCTGGAAAGAGAGTGTGTGTGTGTGTGTGTGTGTGTGTGTACAGTGTCTATGTATACTGTATATATGTGTGACTGTATGTGTGTAAGCATGTACAGTATGCATGTGTGTGTGTTTGGATATATATATATATGTCTGTTGTGTGTGTATGTGTGTGTATGTGTGACTGTTGCATATTGTGTGTAAGCGTCACTGGTACAGGAGGCGTTACGTGTGTAAGTGGTACTGGTACAGGGAGCGTTACGTGTGTAAGCGGCACTGGTAGAGGGGGCGTTACGTGTGTAAGCGTCACTGGTACAGGAGGCATTACGTGTGTAAGCGGCACTGGTACAGGGGGTGTTACGTGTCTAAGCGTCACTGGTACAGGGGGCGTTATGTGTCTAAGCGTCACTAGTACAGGGGCGTTACGTGTCTAAGCGTCATTGGTACAGGGGGCGTTATGTGTCTAAGCGTCACTGGTACAGAGGGCGTTACGTATGTAAGCGGCACTGCTACAGGGGGCATTACGTGTGTAAGCGGCACTGGTACAGGGGGCATTACGTGTGTAAGCGGCACTGGTACAGGGGGAGTTACATATCTAAGCGGCACTGCTACAACGGGGCGTTACGTGTGTAAGTGTCAATGGTACAGGGGGGCATGACATGTGTATTCATCACTGGTTCAGGGGGCGTTACATGTGTAAGTGTCTCTACTACAGGGGGTATTATGTGCGCTCTGCCTTTTGTAAAGTATGCGAGGGTGCAAATTTATAGTTTGCAGGGGGGCGCCGAACACCGCAGGACCTGGCCCTGACTGCACACCCACTGCACTGCACGGTCACCTTTTACTTTGATTCAGCATCCAGACATTACCCACCGCGATATCACCCACTCTATGCGTTACATTAGCCATCTCGGGGTTTCCAGGCCGGCAGCCCAGATGCTGTGTTGTGGAGTCAGGGCCTCTGGGGATCTGGGCGCGGCTGTGGCGGGGAGGCACTTCTGTGACATCACGCGCAGAGGAGGCTCCAGGGCTCAGAGAGTATGCGGCGCAGGGAGGGCTATGAAAGGCTTCCGCTGTGCGGCTTTCATACACATCTATGCCAGTGGCCGCAGCAGCTTTTGTTCCACTTGTGCCGCGGCTAGGGAGTGGGGATTGTTGATGGCGGAGGGGGCAGGTGGACTGGCAGCAGGACAAGGGATGCTGCAGTAAAAGGATGTTTTTTCCCCCCTGTCTGCAGCGCAGAGACTTGCTGCAGATGCAGTGGCATACCCTCCAGCTGCACCTTTTTGACAGGGACAGTCCCTTTTTTTTATGGTCTGTATCGTTTTTTGACTCTCCAAGCTTCCATTGAAAGTATTGAAAAGGGGCGTGGTCACGCAGCTGCACCCGTGGCCACGCCCCCTTTTCGAATGTGTATCAATGTTTAAATTAAATTGTTGAAGGGTTTGGGTGTGGACCTGGAGCTGCAGCTCCATCAGTCCCATTGCTAATCCTGCTCTGAAAACACAGCAGCCAAAGGCAGAGCCTCCATTGGAAGTAACCTGTGTGGGAGGGCGTTTCTCGCCCAATCAGCTGTGGACTTGGTGTGATAGACCTGCTGCTAACCCAATGAGAGCTCCTAGCCACGCCCAGCGTTAGAAGTGCAGGCACAGAGTCACAGAGCTATTATATAGGAGATTATTACATGGAAAAATGGAAGGACCCATCACTTAGATTATTAGAGAAATATATGTTTTTTTGTGAGGGCACCCAATACAGTACAATTTGTAGGAGGCTGTGCCGGACGTATGGTTTTATGTGTGTGTGTGTGTGCGCGCGCGTGCGTGTGTATGTATGTATGTATATATATATATATATATATTCTATAGATATATGTTACAGGTCGCCTCTCCATTTCTCTAATAATCTAAGTGATGGGTCCTTCCATTTTTCCATGTAATAATGAATATTAAAACATAAGAATATTTAATTCATTCAGATCTAGGATGTGTTATTTTAGTGTTCCCTTTATTTTTTTGAGCAGTGTATATATATATATATATATATACACACACGTATGACCGGCACTCCAACAGCACAGCATAAATACCTGGGTGCCCTCCCGTGGCACTACAGAGCCCAGCAGACAGCACAGATTGGTGGGCGGCACTCCAAGGATTTGCAAGAGAAATTACACAGCTTCACAAGCTTTTTCAATCAACGTTTCAGACGCCTTTATTTGCGCCTTTCGTCAGGATACAAACAATATACAAACAAACCACATACCTTTATAGCACCAGAGCGTGAGAAACCCCTCTCGTCCCTCCCGCGTTTCCGGCACCAGCGCAATTACGTCATACGTCCATCTCCGTCTCATCGGTAACCATAGAAACCGTGGGCGGGACTGTGACCACAGCAACAAGGGTAACAAACAAACCCCCGGACCAACTAGCCCCACAGGTTTGCGCTAGCTAGGAAATATAGGAGATCCAAGAGGTGATTTGGACAGAAAGACACCGTTACGTGCACAAACATTACTCCTGTCCCCGCCACATTGCGCCTGAGCGACCACACACACGGCCCATGCGGCTCAAGGAGTGGGTCCCTGTTCCTAAGTGTTACCTCCACCTCCAACCACATAGTACAGAAACCAAAGAGTGAGAATATATATTATTACAAAACTATCCAACCCCTGTTAGGGTACCGTCATCATGACCCAGACCCATACACTAACCTACCAAAGGTTCCCAACCCCACTATATAGGGGGGGGGATTATTACACATTCCGGCCCTGATGACAACCCCCCACAAGGGATGGAAATGCATTTCTCAAAAAGTACTGTTTTCCTTAAAAACCCTCATAACACCCATATAGAGCATGGAAAGGTGAAAGAAACACAACAAAGGGAAAACTCAAGGATAAACAAGCCAAGACCCGCTCAAAGAAAACAAAGAAGGGAGAGGTTCTCGTTGAGGCCAGAAGGTGCAACCGTATTGAATTCAAAAATCTATCGTGCCTCTAATTGCAACAACTTCCTGTTGCGATCTCCTCCTCTTGTCATTGATGGAACATGGTCGATCAGTTTGTAACGCAAGGCCGCCATCGTATGTCTCACTTCCTTAAAATCCCTGGCCACAGGCTGGTCGATATCTTTGCCTTCCAAGGCCTGTCTTATAGCTGATCTGTGTTGCGCTGCTCTTTCCCTAAACGTACATGTGGTCTTGCCAATATAGGCAAGGCCACAGGGACACTTGATGATATAAATTACAAATTTAGACGTGCAAGTAAGAACATGATTGATCGCCGTTTTCTTCCCCGAATGAGGGTGTAACACCACTGGTCCGGTTTCAAGGTATCTGCAGGTCGTGCAACCAGTACATTTGTATGATCCCGGTGCCTTCGTTAGGAAATGTGATCTCAATTCCCTTTTCTGGGCAGTGGTGTCATTATGCACCAGCCAATCCTTAAGGTTACGTCCCCTCCGATGGCAGTTCAACACCTTGTATTGATTCAAGGCTGGCAACGACTTATCCGTCTTGATAATTGGCCACAGCTTCCTTGCTTTGTTCCTTACTATAGTACTGGCCGTGCTGTAAGTGGTTACTAATGGAATCACCTTTTTCTACGTTTTATCTTTCCTTTGCAGACATTGTGATTGCGGTAATGACAGGGCTTTTGTCTTTGCGCTTATCAGGTCTTCAATTGGATAGCCCCTTTCCAAATACTTCGCTATCATCTTATCCACCTCTACCTCACAATCTTCCTGGTTACTGATGATACGTCTTGCTCGAAGAAATTGTGAAAAGGGGAGACCCTTTTTCATAGCCCTCGGATGAAAGCTCTTAGCATGTAATAGCGTGTTTTTATGGGTCAACTTATGGTACACCGATGTCTGTAAGCCATTCCCCTTCCTTGAAATCAATACGTCCAGATAGTGAATAACGTCAGCACTGCATTCAAAAGTAAACTTAATGTTTGCATCAAGAAGATTAACCGCTTGCATCCGGAGTTCAAACTCTTCTGGAGTGCCGGCCCAAATCAGCAGCAGATCGTCTATATAGCGAGTAAAAAGTAGTAGCCCATCTGCGAATGCTGGGTTCTGCAAGAACAACCGTTTCTCAATGTCCAACATATAGGGATTCGCTGAGGCCGGTGCCACATTGCTCCCCATGGCACAGCCTACCCGCTGAAGGTAGAACTGGCCATCAAAATAGAAGAAATTTCTGGTGAGGGTCTTCTCCAATAATTCAAGAAAGAATTCCACGTCCGGTCCCTTGTAGTACAAGTTTCCCTGGAGTAGACGTCTAACTGCCTCTATTCCTTCAGTGTGAGGAATGTTCGTATAGAGGCTCACCACGTCTGCACTCCCTAATGTACATATGTCAGGAAGTTGTGTCAGGTTCTGTATCAACAATAGCAACTGACTAGTGTCCAAAAGTACAGTTGGTTCTGCTTGTATAACGGGCTGAAGAAAATCATCCAGATATCTTGAGATGTTACTGTAAAGGGAACCCCGTGCCGATATTATAGGGCGTCCCGGGGGGTTATCCAGTTTTTTATGGTCCTTCGGAAGCGTATATTGTATTGGCGTAATTGGATGTTCCACCATCAGTGCTTTTAAAGTCGGCTTGTCAATGATGGCTTCTTGATACGCTCTTGTCAAAATTGCGTCAATTTCCTGTTTGAACCTCATCATTGGGTCTGCATTCAGTTTGCAATACACCACTTGATCATTCAATTGACGATACACCTCCTCATTGTATGTTACCAGGTCCTGTAAAACAATTGCTCCCCCCTTATCAGCGGCCCTAATGACCACTGATCTATTTTTGCTTAAATCAAGCAACGCTTGGAATTCCCCCTTAGATAAATTTGATGTAGCCCTGGATAATTTAGTAGCCTCGTTATCAACACTGCCTTCTAACATACGCGCATAACTTTTTATAGCAGCGTTATGTGTCTGCGGCTCAAAAAGTGATTTAGCTCGTATGGACTGTTTACCACTAACTGGTTCATCCATATCGGCATTTTTTCCATAAACTTCCTTCAACTTAAGATTTCTTTGATGTTTCCAGGAATCCACTTTCCAGTCAAACCGGTTAAATAAACTCTTGTTAAGTAATGATTTCTCATTTGCAGTAAGAACATGGGAAGAGATGTTAATAATCAAATCACTTTTTGGAATCAACATTTTTCTCTGCCTCTCCCCTTGTTTGCTCCACCTTGTTTTACCCCGGCATCTTTTCGTGGCGCGGCCTTTGCTCGTGTTGAGGTCCCTAAAGGGGGCTTCCCCGTACTGGAGCTTGCTGCTTGATCAGAATCAGTGGCTGAACTGTCCATTGCCGACCCTTCTGTATCCGTCAGAAATTTCCTTGCCATGGGTAGCAATGTGGCACCGGCCTTCGCGAATGCCTATATGTTGGACATTGAGAAACGGTTGTTCTTGCAGAACCCAGCGTTCGCAGATGGGCTACTGCTTTTTACTCGCTATATAGACGATCTGCTGCTGATTCGGGCCGGCACTCCAGAAGAGTTTGAACTCCGAATGCAAGCGGTTAATCTTCTTGATACAAACATTAAGTTTACTTTTGAATGCAGTGCTGACGTTATTCACTATCTGGACGTATTGATTTCAAGGAAGGGGAATGGCTTACAGACATCGGTGTACCATAAGTTGACCGAAAAAAACACGCTATTACATGCTAAGAGCTTTCATCCGAGGGCCATGAAAAAGGGTCTCCCCTTTTCACAATTTCTTCGAGCAAGACATATCATCAGTAACCAGGAAGATTGTGAGGTAGAGGTGGATAAGATGATAGCGAAGTATTTGGAAAGGGGCTATCCAATTGAAGACCTGATAAGCGCAAAGACAAAAGCCCTGTCATTACCGCAATCACAATGTCTGCAAAGGAAAGAAAAAACGTCGAAAAAGGTGATTCCATTAGTAACCACTTACAGCACGGCCAGTACTATAGTAAGGAACAAAGCAAGGAAGCTGTGGCCAATTATCAAGACGGATAAGTCGTTGCCAGCCTTGAATCAATACAAGGTGTTGAACTGCCATCGGAGGGGACGTAACCTTAAGGATTGGCTGGTGCATAATGACACCACTGCCCAGAAAAGGGAATTGAGATCACATTTCTTAACAAAGGCACCGGGATCATACAAATGTACTGGTTGCACGACCTGCAGATACCTTGAAACCGGACCAGTGGTGTTAAACCCTCATTCGGGGAAGAAAACGGCGATCAAGCATGTTCTTGCTTGCACGTCTAAATTTGTAATTTATATCATCAAGTGTCCCTGTGGCCTTGCCTATATTGGCAAGACCACATGTACGTTTAGGGAAAGAGCAGTGCAACACAGATCAGCTATAAGACAGGCCTTGGAAGGCAAAGATATCGACCAGCCTGTGGCCAGGCATTTTAAGGAAGCGAGACATACGATGGCGGCCTTGCGTTACAAACTGATCGACCATGTTCCATCAATGACAAGAGGAGGAGATCGCAACAGGAAGTTGTTGCAATTAGAGGCACGATGGATTTTTGAATTCAATACGGTTGCACCTTCTGGCCTCAACGAGAACCTCTCCCTTCTTTGTTTTCTTTGAGCGGGTCTTGGCTTGTTTATCCTTGAGTTTTCTCTTTGTTGTGTTTCTTTCACCTTTCCATGCTCTATATGGGTGTTATGAGGGTTTTTAAGGAAAACAGTACTTTTTGAGAAATGCATTTCCATCCCTTGTGGGGGGTTGTCATTAGGGCCGGAATGTGTAATAATCCCCCCCCCCCCTATATAGTGGGGTTGGGAACCTTTGGTAGGTTAGTGTATTGGTCTGGGTCATGATGACGGTACCCTAACAGGGGTTGGATAGTTTTGTAATAATATATATTCTCACTCTTTGGTTTCTGTACTATGTGGTTGGAGGTGGAGGTAACACTTAGGAACAGGGACCCACTCCTTGAGCCGCATGGGCCGTGTGTGTGGTCGCTCAGGCGCAATGTGGCGGGGACAGGAGTAATGTTTGTGCACGTAACGGTGTCTTTCTGTCCAAATCACCTCTCGGATCTCCTATATTTCCTAGCTAGCGCAAACCTGTGGGGCTAGTTGGTCCGGGGGTTTGTTTGTTACCCTTGTTTCTGTGGTCACAGTCCCGCCCACGGTTTCTATGGTTACCGATGAGACGGAGACGGACGTATGACGTCATTGCGCTGGTGCCGGAAACGCGGGAGCGACGAGATGGGTTTCTCACACTCTGGTGCTATAAAGGTATGTGGTTTGTATATTGTTTGTATCCTGACGAAAGGCGCAAATAAAGGCGTCTGAAACGTTGATTGAAAAAGCTTGTGAAGCTGTGTAATTTCTCTTGCAAGTCCTTGGAGTGCCGCCCACCAATCTGTGCTATATATATATATATATATATATATATATATATATGTTTTTTTGTGAGGGCACCAAATACAGTACAATTTGTAGGAGGCTGTATGGTCGTATGGTTGTGTGTGTGTGTGTATATATATATATATATATATATATATTCTATAGATATATGTTACAGGTCGCCTCTCCATATATATATATATATATATATATATATATATATATTTCCAAATTAAGGGAGCACTCACCAGTCTTCAAGCAGATCAAGGCAATTTATTCAGACCATCAGCATACAGTGTATGTCGACGTTTCGGTCACAATTCTGACCTTTGTCAAGATACCAGTGCAATGAACTAGTGTTACCTATATACCCATATAGGTCCCTCCCTCCAATTAATCAAAGCAACTCCCCCACACCCCACATAACAAACAATGACATACAATAGACACATATTAAAACCAAGAGGTCACTATATTTTATTCTACCACTTTCTTGGCAATCATTCACTTACCCACCCTTGCAGCCAACAAACATTTGTGCAGTAAAGATCAGTATATGCGGCGTGCGTTCCACCACCGGCCAAACTTCCGGTCCGTGGAACGCAACCTCCACATTAACATACAGGATATTACCATTCTAGCCGCGGGTCACGTGATCGGCGCTATACACAAGGGGACCGGCCACATATTATACAGTGAAGATTAGTATATATGGCGTGCGTTCCACCGCCGGCCGTACTTCCGGTCCGTGGAACGCAACTTCCGCATTAACACACAGGACATCACCACTCCAGCCGCAGGTCACGTGATCGGCGCCACACAGCGCTGCTTAGCAACAAGTACATCAAGTCTAAATGCGTTCAGCCATAGACCAAGTATCTGGTCCATAGGACGCATAAAGCCACTACCCATACAAAAGATGCATTTTAAAGGTGCATATATTCATATTACATTACTAATATGCTATTGGCAACACATTATAATAAAGATCAGCCTGATCAAGTTGTAAATATTTGGAAGAAACACGAGTATATATACATCTCCAACTAGGGCTGCAAAGGGAGTAAGTGCATTACAGGGTGGAATAACCTATAGTGGGTATCGTTATAAATTCCATCACGTAGCAGCTTTTAACCATATTCGATCCCACCTACATACATAATGGGTCCCATGCAAATCACTAAAAAACATGATTCGCCAGGGATCCCCCGTATGTATAGTAGGATCCTTTTTCACATCACAAGGTTTCAGTTTCAGAGCATCGTATAGAAAAAATGATAACCGACGACAGGAACATCAAGAAAAGAAAAAAGAAGAAAAAAGAAAAAATGGAAAAAATATTGGAAAAAATATTATACAAAAACAACCATGGAGCCATAGCAGGGCTGTCATTCCAGGAAAATACTGTAGTGTATTGCATCATTGAGGCCACGAGGTCGTATTGTATCCAGTCTATGGATCCACGCTGCTTCGCGTTTCAGTAGTAGTTTTGCCCGATCCCCACCTCTCCTGGGCATCTCCACTCTATCAATCAACATACTCCTCAGAGACGCCAGGAAGTGTCATGCTTCACAGAAGTGCCCGGCCACCGGTTTGTCTGAGTTGCCACTTGTTATGGCATTTCTGATAGAGAGTCGGTGATTGGCCATTCTTTCACGGAATGGACGAATAGTCTTTCCAACATATACCAAGGAGCAGGGCAAGTTCTGGGGCTCTGTGCGCCCGGGGCGGCAATAGGGGGCGTGGCTTCGTACAGGGGGGCGTGGTCATTTACGCCCCCTGTACAGACTGAAATGATGTGCGGTGCGCGATGACATCATCGCGCACCGCACAGTAAAGGACCTGTCCACGAAGGGAAACTAGACGCGTACGCATCTAGTTTCCCTTCACAGCGGGCAGCGGGGGGGCACAGCAGCAGCAGATCTTGCCCTGGTGCGGCGCCCTCCGGGAGGCGGCGCCCCGGGCAAAAGTCCTGCTTGCCCGTGGCAAGATCCGCTACTGCCAAGGAGCATGGGCATGTCAGGGTATACACCACATAATCAGAGGTGCAACTCAATCTATGGCATATAGATATCTTCGCTCCTGTATGCGACAGGTGGTGCAGTTTATACACCTGAAGCATCCTAGTTGGCCCATTAAAGCAAAATCTACCCACATCACAATTTCTGAGGGTTCTTAGAAATAACTCAGATAAAGAAGTGGCTGGTATACAATTGGAGGAGATGATAGTGAGATTTGAGGCAAGGGGATATGACAAACAGACCATCAGTAGATGCCTGAGTAAGGCTAAGAATATTCATGAGGGAGCCTCACATAGAAAATGCAAGGAGGACAATCCTTTTGTTATCTCCACCACCTTCAATACGGCTGGTCCGGCTATTCGGAAAGCAGTCAAAAGACTATGGCCAGTAGTGAGAACGGATCCGGTTCTTATAAAAAAATTACCTGATAAACCACTATTAAGCTTCAGACGTGCTCACAATCTGAAGGATATCCTAATGCAGCCTGACAGACCAGTACCACAGGCTTCTGATATGTGGCTGATGCCTAAGAAACTAGGATGCTTCAGGTGTATAAACTGCACCACCTGTCGAAGTATGACTACTGGTCAATTTTTCCATCATCCGCATACAGGAGCGAAGATATCTATACGCCATAGATTGAGTTGCACCTCTGATTATGTGGCATGCCCATGCTCCTTGGTATATGTTGGAAAGACTATTCGTCCATTCCGTGAAAGAATGGCCAATCACCGACTCTCTATCAGAAATGCCATAACAAGTGGCAACTCAGACAAACCGGTGGCCAGGCTCTTCTGTGAAGCACGACACTCCCTGGCGTCTCTGAGGAGTACTGTATGTTGATTGATAGAGTGGAGATGCTCAGGAGAGGTAGGGATCAGGCAAAACTACTACTGAAACGCGAAGCAGCGTGGATCCATAGACTGGATACAATACTACCTCGTGGCCTCAATGATGCAATACACTACAGTATTTTCCTGGAATGACAGCCCTGCTATGGCTCCATGGTTGTTTTTGTATAATATTTTTTCCAATATTTTTTCAATTTTTTTCTTTTTTCTTTTTTTGATGTTCCTGTCGTCGGTTATAATTTTTTCTATACGATGCTCTGAAACCTTGTGATGTGAAATAGGATCCTACTATACATATGGGGGATCCCTGGCGAATCATGTTTTTTAGTGATTTGCATGGGACCCACTATGTATGTAGGTGGGATCGAATATGGTTAAAAGCTGCTACATGATGGAATTTATAACGATACCCACTATAGGTTATTCCACCCTGTAATGCACTTACTCCCTTTGCAGCCCTAGTTGGAGATGTATATATACTCGTGTTTCTTCCAAATATTTATAACTTGATCAGGCTGATCTTTATTATAATGTGTTGCCAATAGCATATTAGTAATGTAATATGAATATATGCACCTTTAAAATGCATCTTTTGTATGGGTAGTGGCTTTATGCGTCCCATGGACCAGATACTTGGTCTATGGCTGAACGCATTTAGACTTGATGTACTTGTTGCTAGGCAGCGCTGTGTGGCGCCGTTCACGTGACCTGCGGCTGGAGTGGTGATGTCCTGTGTGTTAATGCGGAAGTTGCGTTCCACGGACCGGAAGTACAGCCGGCGGTGGAACGCACGCCATATATACTAATCTTCACTGTATAATATGTGGCCGGTCCCCTTGTGTATAGCGCCGATCACGTGACCCGCGGCTAGAATGGTAATATCCTGTATGTTAATGTGGAGGTTTGCGTTCTACGCAGTGCCGTTTCTTGCGGCGGGCGAGCCGTGCAACCGCACGGGGCGCCCGCCGCGGCACTTCCTGAGCACTTTCAAACCCCCCTCCCCTCTCCTCCCGAGTCACGACGCAATCGCGTCATTCCGCGAAATCCCGCCCCCCGAGCTGGGCACTTGGGAGGAGGGAGAAGGGGGAGCCAAGACGGCCAGCGCTGCGCAGACGAGGACGAGGCGGCTGAAGAGCGGGAAGAACCGCTTCAAATGTAAGTCATCCCCTCTCCCTCTCTCTCTCTCCCTACCCCCCCACCACCTGCCGTACTGTGTAAAATGGGGACACTTGTCTGCCGGAATGTGTAAAATAGGGACACTTGTCTGCCGGAATGTGTAAAATGGGGACACCTGTCTGCTGCAATGTGTAAAATGGGGACACATTCCTGCCGCAATGTGTAAAATGTGAACACTTGCCTGCCGTACTGTGTAAAATGGGGGCACGTGCCTGCCGCAATGTGTAAAATGGGGACACTTTCCTGCCGCAATGTCTAAAATGTGAACACTTGCCTGCCGTACTGTGTAAAATGGGGACACCTGTCTGCCGCAATGTGTAAAATGGGGACACTTTCCTGCCGCAATGTGTAAAATGTGAACACTTGCCTGCCGTACTGTGTAAAATGGGGGCACGTGCCTGCTGCAATGTGTAAAATGGGGGCACGTGCCTGCTGCAATGTGTAAAATGGGGGCACGTGCCTGCCGCAATGTGTAAAATGGGGGCACGTGCCTGCTGCAATGTGTAAAATGGGGACACTTTCCTGCCGCAATGTGTAAAATGGGGGCACTTTCCTGCCACAATGTGTAAAATGGGGACACTTTCCTGCCGCAATGTGTAAAATGTGAACACTTGCCTGCCGTACTGTGTAAAATGGAGGCACGTGCCTGCCGCAATGTGTAAAATGGGGACACTTTCCTGCCGCAATGTGTAAAATGGGGGCACGTGCCTGCCGTACTGTGTAAAATGGGGACACTTTCCTGCCGCAATGTGTAAAATGGGGGCACGTGCCTGCCGCAATGTGTAAAATGGGGACACTTGCCTACCGTGCTGTGTAAAATGGGGACACTTGCCTACCGTGCTGTGTAAAATGGGGACACTTGCCTGCCGTGCTGTGTAAAATGGGGTCGCGTGCCTGCTGTAATGTGTAAAATGAGGACTTTTTTTTTTTTTTCTTCATCCACTAGGGGTCACTGGAGTACTTTAGGGATATGGACGGTTCCACAGGAACTAGGCACTGAATAAATTAAAATTTGAGAGTACTTCCCCCCCTCCATATCCCAGAGTACCTCAGTGTTTTTTTGGTGCTCACCGAGCAACTAGGCCTGTGGAGTTTCTCCACAATTATTGGATTTATTTTTGATTTTTCAATGTTCCACATCCCTTCCCCCCTTCCAGAAAGGCGAGGGTCCGGGATAGTGGAAGCTGCTGAAGCAGCTGTGGGTGTCGGTCCTCTCTGAAAGAGCTCCCTCACCACAACGTGCAGGACTGAAACCTGCAGTAAAGGCTGGACGGAACTTACAGAGAAGCCCCGTCATAGCCCTCACCACAGGGTCCAGGTATGTTGAACGGGGCGGTCAGCTCACGCTGCCGCCCCGCTGTGTGGGATACTGTGTGTGTGGCCGCCGGCCGCTGCCTTCAGCCGCCCGCCGCCGCTTCCAGCGCCGCTGTTTATGCTGTGTCCCCCGCCGCTCCGGCCACGTTGATTTATGCATAGGCCGCTCCACGGCTCTATGCAGCGCGCTCCCCGGCCCTCGATGCCGCTTCCGGCTCCCTCTCCACCATAGCCCGGCTCCGTGTATAGAGATTGGTACACGGAGCACGGGGGGAGGGGGGGGGCACACAAATGAGAGTTTTTGTAAAAGGCAGGCTCCATAGCCTTGTGAGTAACTTTGCTGCCACAGTGATGTTCCCTGCACACAGAAATGTCAGGGTCACTGGATAAAATCTCATGTTCAACTCTTGTTGATAAAAGAAGTACGTTTCTAGAATACAGCAGCGCTGCATATGTGTTACAATAGGCTATTAAGTCTTTGTTAAACAGGATACATGTTATATGTGCAGGTTTGAATGCAACATAGTATGTTTATTAAATCTGCTTACATAATTATAAGTCTGCACAAAGTCTGCACTTTGTGAGCATGAGTACATATTTAACCATGCTTCCTGTTGTTTTTCCTGTTGTATTTCCAGAAATTCCTGTATTACATCTCTTACATCTCTCCTCCATTGAAGGCGCAGGGGTGTTAAGGGGAATTTGGGATCAGGCATATTGCTGGCGTGCTCTGCACTTGGCCAGATATATATTTATAGAGACACCTTACTCATACTTGCCTACCTGACCCTCACCATGAGGGAGAAAATGCTCTGTTCCTGGACTTTCCTGGTTATGTATGATTGCCATCACCTGTGGTGAGCTAGTTAATTGATAAGAAAGGTGTTTCACCACAGGTGGTGGCAATCATAAATTACCAGGAAAGTTCAGGAACAGAGCATTTTCTCCCTCATGGAGAGGGTCAGGTTCTCAAGTATGACCTTACTGCTATTTACTGAGTCAGCTCAGGTTGTATTTTGAATTGTCTGTCTGCATAATGAGTAAGACACCAGCAAAGACTAAAAAGCAGTTTCCCTACTGAAAGGGTTAAAGCTCGTCTCTGCTTCACATGTCATAGAATTGTTTGTGTTACAGAACTGTTTGTTCCAGCACATTTTTTGCTACTGTCCTTGTCCGTTATCTTTTTATACCGTGTGAATAACCTTCCTATTTGAGTACCAACTTGCCCATATATGCATATCCTTCCACTGCGGCAGTTCCTAGCCAATCATGTTATGTTAGCCCCCTTTGTGTTCTGTCCAATTAGTTATTGACTTGGGATATACACGCCCTAAATCCTTTCTTTTATATACTTTTGTTAAACAAACAATAAACAGTGTGAATCTTTACTGCTTGTGTTGTGCATGTTACTTGTAGCAAAAGGTTTACACTCACGGACGTCTAAGAGACTATCACATCGAGGGTTAAAGGAAAGAGGAGGAATCCTTTCAAGTGGGGGCTCCGTCCGTGATTCAGTTGGTCGTCCCCGGACGGTAAGATAGAGAATTTATTGTCTGTCTTTGCCGTACGGGATTGCGGTCATACACTGAAGCTGAATCCGTGTCAGTGTTCTGGGAACACGTGACCAAACATCTTTAATGTCTGGGACTTAAAGATACGTCTGAGAAGGGACCGGGGGTCCAAGCGCAATTCTCCAAAGACGTTAGTATCTGGGATACTTAAAATAGACCTGGGAGTCTATACATAACGTAGATTATACCTCGATTTGATTGTCTACTTATTATGTTATGGCCATAACAGATATTAGAGTATAAGTTTCATGTATTCAGCTTGACGGGTGGTAAGTGCACGTCTGTTGAATACCCTTATAACTTTCTTGCTTCCTATCACAATACGCTGCATTTCCAAGTCCCTGTACGAGTGGTGAGTAAACGTACAGATTATTACTATCAATTGTTTTGTTAAAGTACTATGCAGATGATATTGTGATATTGTCAATAACTAATTAACTGGTTAGCTGATGCATGCATAGAAAGTTGTTGGAAATTGTGTTTTTACTATGGGCTCTGGTCAGCGTAAGAAAACTGTATACCCCCCTCCGAGACATGTAAAGAATACGTGGCCCGTAGTTCTACCTCTGATTATTATTTGATTGATCCCTGGGTGGATAATTTAGCAGGGTAGACAGAGAAAGCAGGACAGGACCCATTCCCACGGGAAGGCAGTAATTACCCTTTCTATATGGAGGATTAAAAATATCAGTTCCCAACAGCACAGAAAAAAGGAAGTGAGAAACTGTAAATCTTTGAAAACCCTCTCGCCTCCCCCTTACATTCCAATATATCCTGCGCTTAAAGACACAGATCTCTTAGCAGCAGTAACCCTTTCACACCAGATGGGATCGCCTCCAACTCCACTGCTAGAAAATGCGTCCACTAGCTCTATCCCTAACGCACCAGTAACCCAGAGTTTAGATAATAGTAAAACACTGTCCCAAGCCCACCATTACCCCCGATGGCTGTATATCTTATTTGCGCAAAGCTTGCAAAGGACGCAGCTATACACATATGAAGGAAGTCTTTAAAACCCGTGCTTCTTTGCCTGTGCTTCTTTGCCTGTCGCTGTAGCTTGTAAACAGAAACCTTCATAGTCTGTTACTGAGTTTTGGAAAAGGTTTAAGGACTGCTGGACAGATGACGCTGGCTTACCTTTGCTTAACTCAGAAAGCTTACTCATTTCCACCTTCATTAACAACCTTCTACCTTCTGTCATAGTTTCTGTTAAGCAAAGCGTCTCTTCCTGGACTTCTGATAGTACGATAGATTTTAAAAAACATCTGTATGAGAAAGAGGCTGCAGGGTGTTTTGATGTAAAGAAACCTGCACTCACTCATAACTATCAGAACTCCAGACGCTTTGACAGACAGAACCAACCCCGCAGTCAGGGAAAGATTCACCTCTGCTGCCACTTATTATAAATGGAAGTAAAGTTCCCTTTTTTGTGGACAGCGGTGCAACAACCAGTGTTTTGTGTTCTGACCTATATGATGGTGATTTGGAAAAGACTGCTCCTTCAATGGGAGTCAATGGGATACCCACCAATGCCTGACTTAGCTCAAGTAAACCCCGCTCTTTGGTCGGAAGGTCCATATGACACTGGCCTAATCTCATGCACACCATATAAGGCCAATCTCAAACCCGACTCACAACCTGTTTATCAAAAGCAGTATCCCCTCTCACCAGAAAAGATAGAAGGTCTCCGCCCCATGATACAGCAATTCTTACAACAGGGTATTCTCAGACATATTGTATCACCATACTGTACTCCTGTGAACCCTGTTGCCAAAGCTGATGGCAGTATAAGATTTGTACAGGATCTCAGAGCGATCAATCAGTTAATTGTCCCAATTGCACCAATTGTTCCAGATGTAAACTCACTCATTTCTGCAATCCCTGCAGATGCTGCGTTCTTCTCTGTAATTGATTTGAAGAATGCCTTTTTCAGCATACCTGTAGATTCACAGACACAATTACTTTTTGCCTTTTCTTTTGAGGGTAAACAACTTACCTGGTGCAGATTATTGACGCACCTGTTGTCTCCAGGCCACATTGGGGCCCTGGCAACCTCACCATGGTTCAGTCCTGCTACAGTATGCAGATGATCTGCTGCTCTGTAGTCAAACTGAGGAGGCCTGCCGAGAGGATGGTGTTTCATTACTAAACTGGCTTTGTGAATGTGGACACAAGGTGTCCAAAACAAAAATGCAATGGTGTAAAAAGCATGTTGATTACTTAGGTTTTGTGCTCACTCAGGGAGAGAGGAAAATCAGTCCACAACGCATACAGTCTGTATTGGGCCTGGTCACCCCAACTACCCAGAAGGAACTACTGTCCTTCCTGGGTATGGTAAATTACTGCAGACAGTGGATTTCTGATTGCTCTTATTATGATAACATTTTGAGACAAGCCACACTGAAGGACAAACCTAAAACTGTACAATGGTCACAAGAAATGTTAACTGCATATGAAAGTTTAAAATGTATGTTGATGAAAAGTCCGGCACTTGGCCTCCCCAATTATGTACTACCTTTCCATCTATATGCAAGGGACAATTGTAAAACCATGGCGGGGGTGCTCACACAGTTTCATGGAGGGAAGTTGCGCCCCGTGGCATTTTTTTTCCAAAGTCATGCCAGTGTCTGTGCAAGGTATGCCTGCCTGCCTCAGGGCTTTGGCAGCCTGTGCAATGGTTGCAGAAATGGCCACTACCCTCACTTTAGGCCACATCACAGTACTCCACACCACACATGATGTCCTGGCAATACTTAAAGGCTTACACACACAGCACATGTCAGCACAACGCCTTAGTGGATATGAAGTACTCCTTTTGAGTAACCCTACCCTTACCATCAAGTACACTGCTAGTTCTTCTGGCCCTGCACCCATTCTCAATGCCCTTTTAGGCTTGAAAGGTCCCGAGGATGAACCACCCGACCTACATGACTGTGCTGCTTCCATTGAAGCTGAAACTTCTCCCAGACTTGACATGTCTCCCGTTCCCATACCAGGCGCAGACATAGTTTTTGTTGACGGCTCCTGTAGTAGGCCCAATGACAATACATACCAGGCTGGCTATGCCATTGTCACCCTCCCTGACACTGTGTTGGAAACCCTACCAATACCTTATCAGTCTGCGCAAGCTGCAGAACTCATTGCACTCACTAGAGCATGTCCCTCCCTTGACAACGTCCATCTGCTCACTCAACTTCAAGCTGCTGCGACTAATACTGATCTCTCCGACTGGACTTACCCAATTCTGCAGAAAAATCCTAAATCAGGATTAATCTGCAAAGAGGGGAAACCCTGTATACCCCAGTCCAGTGCCCCTTTGCTCATTGCCCATTACCATGGTGTTGGTCACCATAGTAAAGCCACAACACTCCTCCTACTAACCAATGATTTTTATGTTACTAATGCCAAATCACTTGTGGACCAGTATGTTAGCAGATGCATCACTTGCCTCAGGAACAACCCTAACAACCCTAATAAAGCTAAACACACTTACAAATTGATTTTACCCATATCCCTGGTACAGGTAAACAAGAATATGCCCTGGTCATTGTAGATATGTTCTCTCGCTGGCCAGAAGTATTCCTAACTAAGTCAGAGGATGCCAAGACAGTAGCAAGAATCCTAACACAGAAAATCATCCCTAGATGGGGGTGCCCCCTGCAAATAAATAGTGATAAAGGCTCAGCCTTTACAGCCAAAATCACACAGGCCTTAGTAAAAGCTCTGCAGGTGGAGTGGAAGTTTCACATCCCGTACCACCTGCAGAGTTCAGGGGTCGTAGGAAGAATGAATAGGACCCTCAAAGACAAACTAAGGAAGGCCACAGGAGGTACCTTCCACAAATGGAAGCAGGTCCTTCCCATTATCCTAGCAGAAATCAGAATGACCCCACAGAAAACTCTAGGATACTCACCCTTTGAAATACTAATGGGTAGACCCTTCCCCACACCCTGGGCTAAGAAACCGTTGATGATACAGGAAGGAGATCTAGAACTTATAAGGGAAGAGTATGTCAGGGCCCTCATAACCAAACTTGATGAGATTGAACATGATGTCGCTTGTAAAAAACCCTCTGAATCCACAGGAACCAACACACCCTTTTAAGGTCGGAGACAGAGTAGTGGTGAAGATCCTCCCCCGCAGCAAGAGCCCAGGAGACTTCACCTATGGCCCAGAGGCGGAAGTCGTTGCTGTAACCCGAACCGCAGTCCTGACAGAAGAGAGTCCCACCTGGATCCATGCTTCCCGAGTAAAGAAAATTCCTAGACCAGACCTAGAGGAGGAAACAGGTGATTCCAGTGAGGTACGAACAGGGGCGGACAGCCCTGACCTCCCACCTAGCGAAGACAGAAGACCGGAGGAGGATGAAGAAAATGCCCCCTATCTTTACCCTGGGGACTATCTTGATAGCCCTACTGGCCCATTTTCCCCTCTCAATGACTGAGGTTGATATAACTCAGAATAAGGGAAACTGACACTATGGTATAACTCTTCCACCACATACACCGCAACCTACATACTAGATTATTTCCAATTCCCCCAACTAGCTGCTGTCCAAAAGTCTGTTGACTACCAGATCCGCGCTGACACCACAGACAACCTAAGCCCCGAGGTACCTTATATTTGCGTTACAGGCCATAACTGGGGAAATGATTGCAGCTCATGGTCCGCGGCTGCCTGGAACACAGGTACCCCATGGGGCTATAAGCCCGCTGAAGCCTTAGATGAAAAGGATAAACACGGAACATCATTAACTCAACGATTAACCCTTCTTAAAATGCCCAACAATTACTGCAACTCCCGCTCAGGCTAAAAATTGCGCCATTGGCGTGCAGAAAGACGTAAGCTTTGCAAGAATCATATAGTATAACAATAATGATTCTAAGAGGGGAATGAAAGGGTTAAAGCTCGTCTCTGCTTCACATGTCATAGAATTGTTTGTGTTACAGAACTGTTTGTTCCAGCACATTTTTTGCTACTGTCCTTGTCCGTTATCTTTTTATACCGTGTGAATAACCTTCCTATTTGAGTACCAACTTGCCCATATATGCATATCCTTCCACTGCGGCAGTTCCTAGCCAATCATGTTATGTTAGCCCCCTTTGTGTTCTGTCCAATTAGTTATTGACTTGGGATATACACGCCCTAAATCCTTTCTTTTATATACTTTTGTTAAACAAACAATAAACAGTGTGAATCTTTACTGCTTGTGTTGTGCATGTTACTTGTAGCAAAAGGTTTACACTCACGGACGTCTAAGAGACTATCACATCGAGGGTTAAAGGAAAGAGGAGGAATCCTTTCACCTACCATGTCTGTAACAGTGTATTACATGGATCTACACTCACTTCTCTTAATTTTTTTTTTATCATAACTGTTTATAATGATATTATCCCAAAGACTGCAAATCTGAATCATGGCTGTTGTCAGCCAAATACTGGCTTTGTTCACTGTTGTAAAGTAAGATGTGTTATACAATTGGTCAGCACATGGTGATTATAAAACAGTATCTGTGGAGCACTGCAAGCATTGTGAGTTCAGGCTCACCTGCAGCAGCTTTGCTTAATTCAATTAGCCACACCACAATTGGATACGCCCGATCTCATCTGATCTTGGAAGCTAAGCAATGTTGGGAGACCCATTAACTAAGCTGCGGTTAAGCAGCAGACTTCTCAGGTTTTTAAGCCTGCGAGTGGTCACATTTAGTTTCAGACTTCTAAGAATTATTATACCTCTGAATCAGGATATATCTGGATATATGTATATGGGTATATAATATATATGTGTATGTATGCATATATGAAATATATATATATTTATAAGGTCTGAGTATGTGTGAATATACATTGTTGTATATGTGTGTGTGTATATATATATATATATATATATATATGTATATTATGCTGACATTAAAAATCTATTTTGCAATAAGCAAGACTACAGTGGCGCAGTTGGTCGGCACACAGTGCTTATTAAACAGTATCTGTTGAGCACTGCAAACATTGCGAGTTCAGGCCTCACCTCCCCAGATCCCCAGTGGCCTAATGGATAGGACACTGCCCTCCTAAACCAGGGATTGTGGGTTCAGGTACCATCTGGATTGCAAGGCACTACAGCAACCATTTCATCACCAGAGTTGATGTTTAAACAGCAGCTTTGCTTATTATTTTTACAGGTGGCTCTGTAGCCAAGTGGTAGGCTTCCCGGCCACAGTGAACATTGTGATTGCATGGACACTGGTTCAGATCCTGGCAGGTGTAATATATATAATATAATGCTGGAGGTTGCTGCCCTACAACACTCAGCCTCTGGGGGAGCGGGGGGTTGTTAGGAGTTTAATTTATTAATTGTTTTTGACAGCATGTCTCTACAGGAAGATTCACTATTGCTGGAAACCACATGCACAATAATGCAGGTTTATACACAGATTACTTCCGTGGTGTACTTACTGGTCGGGGTACATGATCACTAAGTCTAATGCATAATCAAACAAGCAGCTTCGCTGCAGAGTCGGTCACACAGTGTGTAGGACAAATTCGACTGCACGGACAGACCCTTACCGGTCCTCTTTGGGGGGAATGCAGGCGCATGTACTGCCTGAGAGGGAAAAATTTTACTGTTTCAGCTAGATTGTTGCGGTCGATTCGCCGCCAGCCCTCATAGCACCAGGCCAGTATGTCAAGTTCTCAGCGAAGGCTGAACAATTTCCAATGAGAGACAATTGCAATTATTGGGCGTTTAACTACCTATCGGAGTGTACCCTACACAGCAGTAGGGCTGTTGCTTCGCCCTGCTTTGGTAAGGTTTTGAGGTAACAAGGCTGTAGTGGCAGGGCGCTCCAGTTCAGGTTTGCCCTAAATAAAGACCACCTTACACTTCTTGCTGCCTACAGCTTCTGTGAAGTTGGCAGTTAGTTCTTGCGTTTCAGCTTCGCTAGTGGCGCACAACGTCCACTTTGGCTACGTTCCAAACAAGAATAGATCGCGGACCAAGTGGGGGGGGGGGGGGGGGAATCTGATTTCCTACCATTGTCTATGCGAATTCTTGAATGATTCCGTCTCAATGATTTCAATTCCTAGGTATGATTCTCGATGAGGTAGATCAAAGAATTTACCTACCCGAACAGAAGTACAGGTCATTCGTCATCTGGTACAATTAGTGCTCAAGCCTCGCACAGTCTCGGTTCATTTGTACATTCGCCTATTAGACACAATGGTGGCGGCTTTCGAAGCGCTTCAGTTCGGAAGCCTTCACTCACGTCCTTTTTAACTGGATGTGCTCGCAATGGTTGGCTGTGGCCTAACGAGTACAGTGTCTGCCTGCAATGCATGCCAAAAACAATGGTCGGGCTCGCTTCTGCAGATTCACCGCAGGGTGAGGTGGTCTCCAAGGGCCAGGGTGTCTCTACTCTGGTGGCTCAAAGTACAGAATCTAACCGCAGGGAAACGGTTCGGCGCCTGGAATTGGATAATTCTCACTGCGGACGCAAGTCTCAGAGGTTGGGGAGCTGTAGTTCAAAATTTTCAGCTCCAGGGTCTCTGGGCGGATCACGAAAGAGTGCTGTCTATAAATGTCCTGGAACTCCGGGCAATTTACAATGCGCTACGACAAGCAGTGCACATGCTGCAGGCTCAGGCTGTTCAGGTGCAGTCAGACAATGCGACGGTGGTCGCATACATCAACAAACAAGGAGGAACGAAAAGCCGCATGGCAATGCGGGAAGTAGCTCGAGTCCTCAATTGGGCCAACGTGATTTTGTTGGCAGTATTCATTCCGGGAGTGGACAACTGGGAGGCGGATTATCTCAACTGCCGGGATTTTTATCCAGGATGTGCATTAAATCCAGAAGTGTTTCACATGCTGGTCCAGAAGTAGGGTTACCCGCAAGTGGACCTGGTGGCATCTCGCCACAATTATCAAACGCCCCAGTACGTGTCCAGAACGAGAGATCCAAAGGCAGTGGCGGTGGATGCTCTCACAATCACGTGGCCATACAGTCTCGTGTATCTGTTTCCACCGTTTTCCGCTGCTCCCTCTGTTGCTAAAACGGATCAAAAGAGAGTCCGTCACAGTCATACTAGTGGTGCCTCATTGGCCTCGGAGAGCTTGGTTTTCGGATCTCCGCGGTCTACTCGCGGACGTTCTTTGGCCGCTCCCACTGCGTCCGGACCTGTTACAACAGGGTCCGTTCTTTTTCTCCGATTTAGTGCGGCTGCGTTTGACGGAGTGGCTGTTGAGACAGCCCTCTTAAAAAGAGAGGGCATTCCAGAATAGGTTATACCAACCATGTTACGAGCTAGGAAGCCGGTTACGACAGCTCATTATTACAGAATTTGGCGTGCCTATATAGGTTGGTGTGAAGTTCGGAAGTATCCAACATCATCTTTCAAGTTATCCCGTCTTTTGTTATGTCTACAGATGGGGTTAGATGGAGGTCGGCATTTATCCACACTAGAGGTGCAGATATCTGCATTGTCAATTTATTTTCAAAGAAGATTGGCTCTATTGCCGTCGGTACACACCTTTATGCAGGGTGTCCTCAAAGTACAGCCTTACAACAAGTGGATATTAAGTTTCTCACTTGGGAAACAATTTCTCTCCTAGCCTTAGCTTCGGCAGGGCGGGTTTCAGTTTTGGGTGCCTTGTCATGCAATCCACTGTATTTAGTGTTTCATAATGACAGAGCGGAACTTTAGACGAATCCCGCTTTCCTGCCAAAAGTAGGGTCCTCTTTTCACATCAATCATCCAATAGTAGTTCCTGTGTTAACAGGAGATTCTGGAATTTTGGTTGTGGTACGAGCATTACGCGTTTATGTATTCCGAACGTCTACAGTTCCTAAGACGGATACGTTGTTATTCTCTATGATGCGGCCAAGATGGGTTGGCCACCTTCTAAGCAGACCTTAACCAGATGGATAAAACTGACCATACGTCAGGCTTACCTTCATGTTAGGTTACAGCCGCCTACATCAGTAACAGCTCATTCCACACGTTCTCCGGGAATGTCATGGGCAGCTGGTCGTGGAGTTCTACGACACAGCTTTGCAGTGCGGCTACATGGTCTTCAGTGCACATGTTTGTGCGCTTTTACAGGTTTGATACTTTTGCGGCATCAGCATCTAGCTTTGGCCATCTAGTGTTACAGGTGCCAAACAGCTCTCCCGCCCAGGGGGGAAACTTTGGTACGTCCCTAGAGTACTCCAGTGACCCCTAATGGATGAAAAAGAAAATAGGATTTTGGTACTTACCAGGTAAATCCTTTTCTTTGAATCCATAGGGGGCACTGGACGCCCACCCAGAGCAGTTTTACCTGGCTTGTGGTAAGTTCAGGGAATCTTATGGTAACACACTCTCACTCTCACCGACTGGTTCAAATTAGCAAGTTTATCGGGTTGGTGTCAACTGATAGTTGTCAGTAATGTTATGTGTCAACTTTATTGTTGTCCGTTTGTTATATGTAATTCTCCATTAACCTCTATAGCTCCTGTTCGGCTCAGTAAAAAAACACTGAGGTACTCTGGGATATGGAGGGGGGGAAGTACTCTCAAATTTTAATTTATTCAGTGCCTAGTTCCTGTGGAACCGTCCATATCCCTAGAGTACTCCAGTGCCCCCTATGGATTCAAAGAAAAGGATTTACCTGGTAAGTACCAAAATCCTATTTTTTTAATCGTGTGGTGGCCGTGATGATGAGATCAGATGAGGCCACACCCATCGTAACAAAGTCACGCCCATTTTAATGAGGTCACGCCCCTTGCCGGGAGCGCGTGCGCCTTCGGCGCGCACATACTTTTCCTCTTTATATCTATGGGAGGGGCACATTTTTAAATCTCGCACTGGGAGCCAAGTTGGCTAGAAACGGCCCTGGTTCCACAGACCGGAAGTTTGGCCGGCGGTGGAACGCACGCCGCATATACTGATCTTTACTGCACAAATGTTTGTTGGCTGCAAGGGTGGGTAAGTGAATGATTGCCAAGAAAGGGGTAGAATAAAATATAGTGACCTCTTGGTTTTAATATGTGTCTATTGTATGTCATTGTTTGTTATGTGGGGTGTGGGGGAGTTGCTTTGATTAATTGGAGGGAGGGACCTATATGGGTATATAGGTAACACTAGTTCATTGCACTGGTATCTTGACAAAGGTCAGAATTGTGACCGAAACATCGACATACACTATATGCTGATGGTCTGAATAAATTGCCTTGATCTATTTGAAGACTTAATTTGGAAATATATTGGAGTGAGATTTCTCCCTCATTGGAAGCCACCCCAGCATTTTCTTCATAAGTAAACACGTGAGTGTGGACCCTCTATGTTTATATATATATATATATATATATATATATATATATATATACATACACTGCTCAAAAAAATAAAGGGAACACTAAAATAACACATCCTAGATCTGAATGAATGAAATATTCTTTTTAATTACTTTGTTCTTTACATAGTTGAATGTGCTGACAACAAAATCACACAAAAATTATCAATGGAAATCAAATTTTTTAAACCCATGGATGTCTGGATTTGGAGTCACACTCAAAATTAAAGTGGAAAAACACACTACAGGCTGATCCAACTTTGATGTAATGTCCTTAAAACAAGTCAAAATGAGGCTCAATAGTGTGTGTGGCCTCCATGTGCCTGTATGACCTCCCTACAACGCCTGGGCATGCTCCTGATGAGGTGGCGGATGGTCTCCTGAGGGATCTCCTCCCAGACCTGGACTAAAGCATCCGCCAACTCCTGGACAGTCTGTGGTGCAACGTGGCGTTGGTGGATGGAGCGAGACATGATGTCCCAGATGTGCTCAATTGGATTCAGATCTGGGGAACGGGCGGGCCAGTCCATAGCATCAATGCCTTCGTCTTGCAGGAACTGCTGACACACTCCAGCCACATGAGGTCTAGCATTGTCTTGCATTAGGAGGAGCCCAGGGCCAACCGCACCAGCATATGGTCTCACAAGGGGTCTGAGGATCTCATCTCGGTACCTAATGGCAGTCAGGCTACCTCTGGCGAGCACATGGAGGGCTGTGCGGCCCCCTAAAAAATGCCACCCCACACCATGACTGACCCACTGCCAAACCGGTCATGCTGGAGGATGTTGCAGGCAGCAGAACATTCTCCTTGGCATCTCCAGACTCTGTCACGTCTGTCACATGTGCTCAGTGAGAACCTGCTTTCATCTGTGTAGAGCACAGGGCGCCAGTGGCGAATTTGCCAATCTTGGTATTCTCTGGCAAATGCCAAACGTCCTGCACGGTGTTGGGCTGTAAGCACAACCCCCACCTGTGGACGTTGGGCCCTCATACCACCCTCATGGAGTCTGTTTCTGATCGTTTGAGTAGACACATGCACATTTGTGGCTTGCTGGAGGTCATTTTGCAGGGCTCTGGCAGGGCTCCTCCTGTTCCTCCTTGCACAAAGGCGGAGGTAGCGGTCCTGCTGCTGGGTTGTTGCCCTCCTACGGCCTCCTCCACGTCTCCTGATGTACTGGCCTGTCTCCTGGTAGCGCCTCCATGCTCTGGACACTACGCTGACAGACGCAGCAAACCTTCTTGCCACAGCTCGCATTGATGTGCCATCCTGGATGAGCTGCACTACCTGAGCCACTTGTGTGGGTTGTAGACTCCGTCTCATGCTACAACTAGAGTGAAAGCACCGCCAGCTTTCAAAAGTGACCAAAACATCAGCCAGAAAGCATAGGAGCTGAGAAGTGGTCTGTGGTCACCACCTGCAGAACAACTCCTTTATTGGGGGTGTCTTGCTAATTGCCTATAATTTCCACCTGTTGTCTATTCCATTTGCACAACAGCATGTGAAATTGTCAATCAGTGTTGCTTCCTAAGTGGACAGTTTGATTTCACAGAAGTGTGATTGACTTGGAGTTACATTGTGTTGTTTAAGTGTTCCCTTTATTTTTTTGAGCAGTGTGTGTATATATATATATATATATATATATATATATATATACATACACACACACACATAGGGAATGGACGTGGATTGGCACTCCGTTTTCAATATTCAAAAATGCGCCGGTGCCCTCTCAGCAGCAGTGGATAAACAAACAAGGAAGAAGAAGCGGCACTGAGCGTCTTAATCAAAAATAGAAAAGTGTATTCACAACACCATCTTAAACCAACGTTTCGGGACACGCAGGTACCTTTGTCAAGGTGTACACCTTGACAAA
Organism: Pseudophryne corroboree; assembly: GCF_028390025.1. Taxonomy (NCBI): domain Eukaryota; kingdom Metazoa; phylum Chordata; class Amphibia; order Anura; family Myobatrachidae; genus Pseudophryne; species Pseudophryne corroboree. The sequence continues at coordinate 321,497,994 of NC_086452.1, forward strand.
GGGACCTGCGTGTCCCGAAACGTTGGTTTAAGATGGTGTTGTGAATACACTTTTTTATTTTTGATTAAGACGCTGAGTGCCGCTTCTTCTTCCTTGTTTGTTTATATATATATATATATATATATATACACACACACACACACACACACACACACACACACACACACACATACATACATACATAAACACTGGATATAATACAAGCAGCTTCTTTTATTTTTCTCACTCTGAAGGATAACATCAGGTAACTTTTCAACAGCATAGGCTTCACAGCATGGCAGTTCACAAATCAGAGGCAAGTTGTGCACAGGTTACAGACACGTTGTTAGTACATCCCAAATGGCTTCCTAGCATAAACCCCTCACCCCCCGTCCTATCGTCCAGCCGGCTGGTCCAGCATCAGAAGCAATGTGTTCCTGCACTGAACACATATTTAAAGGCAGATGACAGGTTATGATAATTAATTAGCCTAGCTTCTGGCTGACAACTGATTGAGGCAAAATCTGGACTGGACCCCTCAGTCCTGCTGCTGCTTCTTCTTCTCTACAGCGGAGGAATCCTTCTGTTCCACATTAACTTCATGTGAAACTATGCTGTCACTGCCACAATATTTAAATATCTATCTATCAATATATAAAATATCTATCTATCTACAACAGCTTATAAAGTTATCCAACTTGTGTTCCCCACCAGGGCCGGCTCCAGGCCTACTAGCACCCTTAGCGAGAAAATGTTGAAGCGCCTCTCCCCCCCCCCCACACTCCAGGAAAAGTGGGCGTGGCCCCGCAAGTTCATATTATCAAACTATAAATAAATATATTTTTACACCCCCTCTACACACACAATTAGCAGCCAAACACATAACAGCCACAGTAGTGTTCCTTACACATAATATCTCCAGTATAGTGTCAGACACATAATGACCCCAGTAGTGCAGTGCCAGATAGACATGATATGCCACCAGCAGTGCCAGATACACATGATCTGCCCCCCAGAAGTGCCACATAGACATTATATGCCCCCCAGCAGTGCCAGATAGACATGATATGCCCCTCGGCAGTGCCACATAGACATGATATGCCCCCCAGCAGTGCCACATAGACATGATATGCCCCCCAGCAGTGCCACATAGACATATGCCCCACAGCAGTGGCACATGGACATGCCTCCCAGCAGTGCCAGATAGACATGAATTGCCCCCCAGCAGTGCCAGATAGCCATCATATGCCCCACAGCAATGCCACATAGACATGATTTGCCCCCAGCTGTGCCAGATAGACATGATTTGCCCCCCAGCAGTGCCAGATAGAGATGATATGCCCCCCAGCAGTGCCAGATAGCCATCATATGCCCCCCAGCAGTGCCACATAGACATGATTTGCCCCCAGCTGAGCCAGATAGACATGATTTGCCCCCCAGCAGTGCCAGATAGACATGATTTGCCCCCCAGCAGTGCCAGATACACAGGATATGCCCCAGCAGTGCCAGATACACAGGATATGCCCCCCAGCAGTGCCAGATACACATGATATGTCCCCCAGCAGTGCCAGATACGCATGATATGACCCCCCGGAAGTGCCAGATATGCATGATATGCCCCCCAGCAGTGCCAGATACACACAATATGCCCGCCAGCAGTGCCAAATACACATGATATGCCCCCCAGCAGTGCCTGATACACATAATATGCCCACCAGCAGTGCCAAATACACATGATATGCCCCCAGCAGTGCCAGATACACATAATATGCCCCCAGCAGTGCCAAATACACATGATATGCCCCCCAGCAGTGCCAGATACACATGAGATGGCCCCCAGCAGTGCCAGATACACATGAGATGGCCCCCTGCAGTGCCAGATACACATAATATGCCCCAAAGCAGTGCCTGATACACATGATATGCCCCCCAGCAGTGCCAGATACACATGATATGCCCCCCAGCAGTGCCAGATACACATGATATGCCCCCCAGCAGTGCCAGATACACATGATATGCCCCCCAGCAGTGCCAGATACACGAGATGGCCCCCAGCAGTGCTAGATACACATAATATGCTCCCCAGCAGTGTCAAATACACATGATATGCCCCCCAGCAGTGCCTTATACACATGATATGCCCCCCAGCAATGCCAGATACACATGATCTGTCCCCCAGCAGTGCCAGATGCACATGATATGCCCCCCAGCAGTGCCAGATACACATGACATACCCCCCAGATACACATGTCCCCACAGTGCCAGATACATATATGCCCCACAGTGCCAGATACGTATATGCCCCACACAGTGCCAGATGCATATATGCCCCAAACAGTGCCAGATATGCCTCCAGTGCCAGGTACACATGTCCCCATAGTGCCAGATATGCCCCCAGTGCCAGATACATATATGCCCCCAGTGCCGTATACTCATGTCCCCACAGTGCCAGATATGTCCCCAGTGCCAGACACACATGTCCTCACACAGTGCCAGATATGCCCCCAGTGCCAAATGTGTCCCCAGTGCCAGATACACATGTCCCTACACAGTGCCAGATATGGCCCCAGTGTCAGCTACACATGTCCCTACACAGTGCCAGGTATGCCCCCAGTGCCAGATATGTCCTCATTGCCAGATACACATGTACCTACACAGTGCCAGATATGTCCCCAGTGCAGATACACATGTCCCTACACAGTGCCAGATATGCCCCCAGTGCCAGATACACATGTCCCTACACAGTGCCAGATATGCCCCCAGTGCCAGATACACATGTCCCCAGTGCCAGATATGCCCCCAGTGCCAGATACACATGTCCCTACACAGTGGCAGATATGTCTCCAGTGCCAGATACACATGTCCGTACACCGTGCCAGATATGTCCCCAGTGCCAGATATGCCCCCAGCCAGTTACACATGTCCCTACACAGTGCCAGATATGCCCCCAGTACCAGACACACATGTCCCTACACAGTGCCAGATATGTCCCCAGTGCCAGATACACATGTCCCTACACAGTGCCAGATATGCACCCAGTGCCAGATACACATGTCCCTACACAGTGCCAGATATGTCCCCAGTGCCAGCTATTTAGTGCCAAATACACATGTCCCTACACAGTGCCAGATATGTCCCCAGTGCTAGATACACATGTCCCTACACAGTCCCAGATATGCCCCCAGTGCCAGATATGTCCCCAGTGCCAGTTACACATGTCCTCACACAGTGCCAGATACACATGTCCCTACACAGTGCCAGATATGCCCCCAGTGTCAGGTATGTCCTCATTGCCAGATATGCCCCCAGTGCCAGATACACATGTACCTACACAGTGCCAGATTTCCCCCCCAGTGCCAGATACACATGTCCCTACACAGTGCCAGATATGTCCCTAGTGCCAGATACACATGTCCCTACACAGTGCCAGATATGCCCCCAGTGCCAGATATGTCCTCATTGACAGATACACATGTCCCTACACAGTGCCAGATATGTCCCCAGTGCCTGATACACATGTCCCCAGTGACAGATATTTCCCCAGTGCCAGATACACATGTCCTTACACAGTGCCAGATATGCCCCCAGTGCCAGGTATGTCCTCATTGCCAGATATGCCCCCAATGCCAGATACACATGTACCTACACAGTGCCAGATATGCCCCCAGTGCCAGATACACGTCCCTACACAGTGCCAGATATGTCCCTAGTGCCAGATACACATGTCCCTACACAGTGCCAGATATGTCCTCATTGACAGATACACATGTCCCTACACAGTGCCAGATATGTCCCCAGTGCCTGATACACATGTCCCCAGTGACAGATATTTCCCCAGTGCCAGATACACATGTCCTTACACAGTGCCAGATATGTCCCCAGTGCCAGATACACATGTCCCTACACAGTGCCAGATATGCCCCCAATGCTAGATACACATGTTCCTACACAGTGCCAGGTATGTCCCCAGTGCCAGATACACATGTCCATATACAGTGCCAGATACACATGTACCTACACAGTGCCAGATATGTCCCCAGTGCCAGATACACATGTCCTTACACAGTGCCAGATAGGTTCCCAGTGCCAGATACAAATGTCCCTACACAGTGCCAGATATGTCCTCATTGCCAGATACACATGTCCCTACACAGTGCCAGATATGCCCCCAGTGCCAGATACACATGTCCCTACACAGTGCCAAATATGTCCCCAGTGCCAGTTACACATGTGATCACACAGTGACAGATATGTCCCCAGTGCCAGATAAACATGTCCCTACACAGTGCCAGATATGCACCCAGTGCCAGATATGTCCTCATTTCCAGATATGCCCCCAGTGCCAGATAGACATGTACCTACACAGTGCCACATATGCCCCCAGTGCCAGATATGTCCCCAATGCCAGATATGCCCCTAGTGCCAGATACACATGTCCTTACGCAGTGCCAGATATGTCCCCAGTGCCAGATACACATGTCTCTACACAGTGCCAGATATGTCCCCAGTGCCAGATACACATGCCCCCAGTGCCAGATATGCCCCCAGTGCCAGATACACATGTCCCTACACAGTGCCAGATATGTCTCCAGTGCCAGATACACATGTCCGTACACAGTGCCAGATATGCCCCCAGTGCCAGATATGTCCCCAGTGCCAGATACACATGTCCCTACACAGTGCCAGATATGCCCCCAGTGCCAGATACACATGTCCCTACACAGTGCCAGATACACATGTCCCTACACCGTGCCAGATATGTCCCCAGTGCCAGATATGCCCCCAGCCAGTTACACATGTCCCTACACAGTGCCAGATATGCCCCCAGTACCAGACACACATGTCCCTACACAGTGCCAGATATGTCCCCAGTGCCAGATACACATGTCCCTACACAGTGCCAGATATGCACCCAGTGCCAGATACACATGTCCCTACACAGTGCCAGATATGTCCCCAGTGCCAGCTATGTAGTGCCAAATACACATGTCCCTACACAGTGCCAGATATGTCCCCAGTGCTAGATACACATGTCCCTACACAGTGCCAGATATGCCCCCAGTGCCAGATATACATGTCCCTACACAGTGCCAGATATGCCCCCAGTGCCAGATATGTCCCCAGTGCCAGTTACACATGTCCTCACACAGTGCCAGATACACATGTCCCTACACAGTGCCAGATATGCCCCCAGTGTCAGGTATGTCCTCATTGCCAGATATGCCCCCAGTGCCAGATACACATGTACCTACACAGTGCCAGATTTCCCCCCAGTGCCAGATACACATGTCCCTAAACAGTGCCAGATATGTCCCTAGTGCCAGATACACATGTCCCTACACAGTGCCAGATATGCCCCCAGTGCCAGATATGTCCTCATTGACAGATACACATGTCCCTACACAGTGCCAGATATGTCCCCAGTGCCTGATACACATGTCCCCAGTGACAGATATTTCCCCAGTGCCAGATACACATGTCCTTACACAGTGCCAGATATGCCCCCAGTGCCAGGTATGTCCTCATTGCCAGATATGCCCCCAATGCCAGATACACATGTACCTACACAGTGCCAGATATGCCCCCAGTGCCAGATACACGTCCCTACACAGTGCCAGATATGTCCCTAGTGCCAGATACACATGTCCCTACACAGTGCCAGATATGTCCTCATTGACAGATACACATGTCCCTACACAGTGCCAGATATGTCCCCAGTGCCTGATACACATGTCCCCAGTGACAGATATTTCCCCAGTGCCAGATACACATGTCCTTACACAGTGCCAGATATGTCCCCAGTGCCAGATACACATGTCCCTACACAGTGCCAGATATGCCCCCAATGCTAGATACACATGTTCCTACACAGTGCCAGGTATGTCCCCAGTGCCAGATACACATGTCCATATACAGTGCCAGATACACATGTACCTACACAGTGCCAGATATGTCCCCAGTGCCAGATACACATGTCCTTACACAGTGCCAGATAGGTTCCCAGTGCCAGATACAAATGTCCCTACACAGTGCCAGATATGTCCTCATTGCCAGATACACATGTCCCTACACAGTGCCAAATATGTCCCCAGTGCCAGTTACACATGTGATCACACAGTGACAGATATGTCCCCAGTGCCAGATAAACATGTCCCTACACAGTGCCAGATATGCACCCAGTGCCAGATATGTCCTCATTTCCAGATATGCCCCCAGTGCCAGATAGACATGTACCTACACAGTGCCACATATGCCCCCAGTGCCAGATATGTCCCCAATGCCAGATATGCCCCTAGTGCCAGATACACATGTCCTTACGCAGTGCCAGATATGTCCCCAGTGCCAGATACACGTCTCTACACAGTGCCAGATATGTCCCCAGTGCCAGATACACATGTCCCCAGTGCCAGATATGCCCCCAGTGCCAGATACACATGTCCCTACACAGTGCCAGATATGTCTCCAGTGCCAGATACACATGTCCGTACACAGTGCCAGATATGCCCCCAGTGCCAGATATGTCCCCAGTGCCAGATACACATGTCCCTACACAGTGCCAGATATGCCCCCAGTGCCAGATACACATGTCCCTACACAGTGCCAGATACACATGTCCCTACACAGTGCCAGATATGTCCCCAGTGCCAGATACACATGTCCATATACAGTGCCAGATATGCCCACAGTGCCAGATACACATGTACCTACACAGTGCCAGATATGCCGCCAGTGCCAGATACACATGTCCCTACACAGTGCCAGATATGTTCCCAGTGCCAGATACACATGTCCCTACACAGTGCCAGATATGTCCCCAGTGCCAGATACACATGTCCCTACACAGTGCCAGATATGCCCCCAGTGCCAGATACACATGTCCCTACACAGTGCCAAATATGTCCCCAGTGCCAGTTACACATGTCCTCACACAGTGCCAGATATGCCCCCAGTGCCAGATATGTCCCCAGTGCCAGATATACATGTCCCTACAAAGTGCCAGATATGCCCCCAGTGCCAGATAGACATGTACCTACACAGTGCCAGATATGCCCCCAGTGCCAGATATGTCCCCAATGCCAGATACACATGTCCCTACACAGTGCCATATATGCCCCCAGTGCCAGATATACATGTCCCTACACAGTGTCAGATATGGCCCGCAGTGCCAGATATATCCCCGGTGCCAGATACACATGTCCTCACACAGTGCCAGGTATGCCCCCAGTGCCAGTTACACATGTCCTCACACAGTGCCAGATATGTCCCCAGTGCCAGATATACATGTCCCTACACATTGCCAGATATACCCCCAGTGCCAGATATGTCCTCAATGCCAGATATGCCCCCAGTGCCAGATACACATGTACCTACACAGTGCCAGATATGCCCCAATGCCAGATATGTCCCCAGTGCCAGATACACATGTCCCTACACAGTGCCAGATATGTCCCCAGTGCCAGATATGTCCCCAGTGCCAGATACACATGTCACTACACAGTGCCAGATATGTCCCCAGTGCCAGATACACGTCACTACACAGTGCAAGATATGCCCCCAGTGCCAGATATGTCCCCAGTGCCAGATACACATGTCCCTACAAAGTGCCAGATATGCACCCAGTGCCAGATATGTCCTCATTGCCAGATATGCCCCCAGTGCCAGATAGACATATATGCCCCCAGTGCCAGATATGTCCCCAATGCCAGATATGCCCCTAGTGCCAGATACACATGTCCCTACACAGTGCCAGATATGCCCCCAGTGCCAGATATACATGTCCCTACACAGTGTCAGATATGGCCCGCAGTGAAAGATATAACCCCGGTGCCAGATACACATGTCCTCACACAGTGCCAGGTATGCCCCCAGTGCCAGTTACACATGTCCTCACACAGTGCCAGATATGTCCCCAGTGCCAGATATACATGTCCCTACACATTGCCAGATATACCCCCAGTGCCAGATATGTCCTCAATGCCAGATATGCCCCCAGTGCCAGATACACATGTCCCTACACAGTGCCAGATATGTCCCCAGTGCCAGATACACGTCACTACACAGTGCAAGATATGCCCCCAGTGCCAGATATGTCCCCAGTGCCAGATACACATGTCCCTACACAGTGCCAGATATGTCCCCAGTCCCAGATATGCCCCCAGTGCAGGATACACATATCCCTACACAGTGCCAGGTATGTCCCCAGTGCCAGATATGTCCCCAGTGCCAGATACACATGTCCCTACACAGTGCCAGATATGTCCCCAGTGCCAGATATGTCCCCAGTGCCAGATTCACATGTCCCTACATAGTGCCAGATATGCCCCCAGTGCCAGATACACATGTCCCTGCACAGTGCCAGATATGCCCCCAGTGCCAGATACACATGTCCCTACACAGTGCCAGATATGCCCCCAGTGCCAGATACACATGTCCCTACACAGTGCCAGATATGCCCCCAGTGCCAGATACACATGTCCCTACACGGTGCCAGATATGTGTCCCACCTCCCCCCGCCCCCGCTAGCTGCTCACCGCGCGTCTTGTGTGCTGAAGAGCGGGGAGGCTTCTGCTCTTAAATTGAGGGCGGGGAGGAGAGCGAAACGTGCGCCTCTCCTGCCCCTCAGTCTCCGGCGGCCGCGGCGGTGTTTAACTCCAACTGGGCACCGGTCTGCGAGACAATCATAGCTTGCGGTCCGGCAGCCAATCAGGAGCCTCAGCTGCCGGACCGAGAGCTCTGATTGGCTCACGGGCCGGTTAGCGGGGAGGGGCTTTGGACTGTGGGATGTGATGCAGGGCACAGCACGTCTCTGCTAGTAGGCGGACACTGCTGCAGCTGTAGGGACGGCTCCAGGCTCCAATATGGCGGCCAGAGCCAGCGGCGCCAATAAAGTGTGGTGCCCTGTTCGGCCGCTCTATTGGAACGTGCCTGGAGCTGGCCCTGTTCCCTACCTCTCATGTCTATCCACCTCTTCCCCATGTCCATACCTCTCAACTGTCCCTATATCAACGGGACAGTCCTACTATTCAGATACTTTCCAGCTGTCCCTCTAATGGGTTGAGGTGTCCCGTAGGCCGGGGGGCAGGTTGGGGAGCCTGTGGTCACTGCTACTCTGCACAGCAAAGAAGAGGGTGATCTCTGGATAGATGCCGTGCAGTTCAGTGCAGTGAGCCTGCCCCCAAGATGCTGAAAACGAGAAACGTGATATGAGGCCTCAGTCGCCTGCCCTAGACCACACCCCTTGTCCGTCGTGGCCCCACCTCCTTTTCAGTCGGCCCCAAATCTCACATCTTAAAATGTGGGCGATATGCCATGTATGTTTTATTTCACCTTCCCTTAATGTCTCTTGTGTTACCCCTGCTCCTCTTACTTCCTCCTTCCCTTACTTAACCCCTGCTCCTCTCATAGCCTTTGTCCTTCTGTCCCTTACCCCTGCATCTATTACTCCCTCCTTTTCTTACTATCCCTCTCTAATTCTGCAGTTTTTAATCCCTCCTTCCATCCCTTACTCCTGCACCTCTCAATCCCTCCTTCCCTCTATCACCCCTTTACCTCTTACTGTCTCTTTCCCTACACCTCTTTTCCCTCTTTCACACCTGCATCTCTCACTCCCTCCTTTCCTACACCTTTCCTTCCCTCTATCACTCCTGCACCTCTCAATCCATCTCCCCTTTATGCAGGGGTGTATCTTCGGGTCCGAGCGCCTCTGGCAAAGTAAGGGTCTGGCGCCCCCTATATTTTAAATAGGGAAGGTGCAAGTGCAATAAAAGGGACATGATCTTGTGGGAAAGGGGCATGACAATACAACAGTTCCACCAATTCAAATTACGCTACACAGTAGTAACCCTTATACACATCATGCCCACACAGTAGCAGTTCCCTTTACACATTATGCCCACACAGTAATTCTTATAACACTGAGGAGACATCAGCAGTGCCTGGCCTGCCTGAGGATGCAATGCCACCCAGGGCCAGGTAGTATAACCAAATAGTACTGCAAAGCAGTACCCAGTGGTGCAAGTAGAAAAAAAAAATGTTAGTGGTATGGCGCGCGCCCAAAAAATTGGTGTACATGGGGCGTGACCAATGAAAATGGGGGCGTGATACACATATGACCCCCAATACTGCAGTGCCAGATACACATATGCCCCCAACAGTGCCAGATACACATATGCCCTCACAGTGCCAGATACACACATGCCCCCACAGTGCCAGATATGCCCCCATGGTGCTAGATATGGCCCCACAGTGCCAGATACACATATTCCCCCACGTTGCCAGATAGACATGCCCCCACAGTGCCAGATATGCCCCCATGGTGCTATATATGCCCCCACAGTGCCAGATACACATATGCCTCCACAGTGCCAGATAAGCCCCCACAGTCATATAGTCTCAGTCCCCATCCCCCTCCCCCTCCCAGCACATAGCCATAGTCCCCTCCCAGTAAATAGCCATAGCCCCTACCTCCCCAAGCAATAGCCATAGTCCCCTCAGCACATAGCCGTAGTCTCCACCTCTCCCAACACAGTCATACAGTAGTCCCATCACATAACAATAGTTCCCTGCCAACATAGATAGCCATAGTCCCCCTCCCGAAACATATAACCATAGTCCCCATCCCCCTCCCAGCACATAGCTGTAGTACGCCCTTAGCACATAGTAGTCCCCCCCACTCCCAGCACATACATAGACTCCCCACACAGCCCTAGTCCCCACCCCCACAACATCCCAGCAGATAGCCGTAGTGTCTGTCAATACCTGCTGTGCCAAGCTGCCTGGGATGGAAGGCGGTGGATCGCTCAGCAGGCAGAAGCTGGTGCCGGTGTCCGGCACTGCACCAAACTACGTGAAGAAACTGAAAAAAAAAACTACAGCTACCCGCAGCCCTTGCCGCCGGGAGCACCCGACAGCAACGGTTGCTGGGAGTTGTAGTTTATTTTCAGTTTCTTGCCTGCAGTGCATTGCTGTGCCGTACGCCTGCGCCAGCTCCTGTCTGCTCAGTGATCCTCAGCCCTTGGTATGCTGACCGCCGGAAAGCCATACTACACCCTCCGTCCTCCATCCCAGGCAATGCACTGGCAGATCGGCACAGCAGGTGTTGCCAGACACTACGGCTTATGGGATTCCACCCATTGGCCGAGGGTGGCACCATCGGGCGGTGCCCCCTGCTTGGTTGGTGCCCCTGGCGAGTGCCATCCTGGCCAATGGGTAGATACGCCTCTGCCTGCATGGTATTCCAGTGAGCAGCTGTATTACTATAGCAGAGCTGCTGGCTGATTTCCATTCCCAGCAATTCTGACTAGCCGACAGACTGGTGTTGGCAGAGGGAGGATCATAGGCGTTTTTATAATGGGTGCAGTGTGTGTGGTGCACACGGGTCCCTGGGTCCAGGTCACCCACACCGCACACCGTGCACCCATATGTTATACTTACCTATCCGGAGTCCCATGGCAGCGGTCATGCAGTGCAGACACAAATCACTTGCGAGTGATCATTAATTTCCGAGTGATTTGCGCATGTGTGCTTTAGATGTCCTTGAGAACAAGGCACGGGTGTACATGCATTTTGCCAGAGTCTACTGCGCATGCACATGTCTCTGGCAACATGGTGCCCATACCTTGTTCCTGGGCACACCCCCAGTGCGCATGCGCAAATCACTCAGAAATGGCCGCAGTGGCCATTTTCCAAGTGATTTGTGTCTGCACTTCAGGGATGCCGCAGCGGAACTCTGGAGGGCTATGTTTGATATATGGACGCAGGGTGTGCACCGTGGGCCACCCTGGTTCCAAGGGCCCATATGCACGGCACACCTTGCAAATACCTACGGTTGGACAGCAAGGTATTTATTTTAATGTTTATTTCTATTTTTTTGCACACTAAAACTAGGCCAGTCGCACCAAAGCAACGGACTTGTGTGATCTCTCAGCTGCTGTATCCTGCCATCTACCCCAGGAGATGGTACCTGTTCCCCTGGCCCTGTTACAATGTGGTGGAGAATTAGCTTGCATGAGTTGCGCATAAGTAAAAGGAGTAGCAGCTTTGAGAGCCCTGCATAGAGCAGGTCAGTGTCTGCCTGGACTGAAACTAAAGATACAGCACAGAGTAAAACTGCAGGTGCAATACGCTGCAGAGGCTTTTTCACAGTGTGACATGCTGGGAGCTGTGGTGCCTCAAACACTGAAGCAAGTCCAAGTGGTGCTTTGGCTGCATGATTGTTGAAACCTGCACAGTTAAAGGGCCAGACCCAACCGTTTTGGAAACCAGTTCTTCTAATACATGTTCTGGGTGAAAGTGACTACAAAATTGCTGGAAAAACCCGACAACATGGAGGGCGTAATTAAGGTCTTACCATACCTCCCAACTTTCTTCTTCTTTGAAGCGGGACACAAGCACGGCGAAGCCTGCTCCTGAAAAAGAGGCATGGCCTCGAAAAAGGGGACATGGCTTTGCGGTGATTCCACGATTGTAAGCCACGCCTCTCTTGTCCGTCACTCGTGAATAGACGCTGTGCTGTGAGCAGCATTGACAGAAGCCTCCCAACTGCACCCACCCACCTCGGGACACTCTGGCCCACGGGTGGGACAATCCCAAAAAAACTGGACTGTCCCGCGAAAATCGAGACAGTTGGGAGGTATGGTCTTACTACAAGCAACCGCAGTGCAGCAGGATGCCACCAGGGTCCAGCAATAAGAAACAGGCAATACCCATTGGAGGATGAGGAGATACAACAGCACTAGGACTGTTAGATTCTTAAAGAGGTGGTGCAACACCTCACAGCGTGTCCTGGACATGCTTTCCCAAATGTCCCATCCAGCTCCAGCTCCATATGGGCTAGCCATTTCCTTAAAAAAGCACAGAGACTGATGATGTGAAGGCTTATCTGATCAGATTTGAGAGGACGTCCGAGCGAGAGAGTTGGCCTAAAGGACAGTGGGCCGGCCTGCAGAAGCAGTATGTGTATCCTATTCACATAGCGATGCATATAAGATGCATTTACAGCCAAAAAAAAAACACCTGACGTTAGCAGAACTACCCGGGAACTGACGGCTCACTCACGCCAGGCACCTCACAGCATGCCTTACAAATTAACCCAGCTCGGGTTTTACCGCCTGACTCGGAAACCCGAACGCGGCAAAACGTCATCATCCCGCTGTAGGATTCTCGCGGGATTTGGATTCCATATAAGGAGCCGCGCGTTGCGGCCATTTTCACTCCAGTCTCGGAGAGTGTATTGAGAGGACGTGTCCTCAGTGTCTGTGTGGGGGCGGGAAAGTGGGGTGGTGAGTCTTGTGCTGTGTTGTGCTGCTCAGTCCAGTCCAGTCCAGTGTAGTCACAGTGTTGGTGTCATCTGCTGCCATATATCCAGTGTAGCTGTATAAAGTGGTGCTGTGTTGTGCTGTCCAGTCCAGTGTAGTCAGTGTATTGTGCTGCATCAGTCCAGCCAGTCACAGTGTTGGTGTCCTCTGTTGCCATATATCCAGTGTAGCTGTATAAAGTGGTGTTTTGTTGTGCTGCATCAGACCAGTGGTAGTGTCCTGTCTCATCAGTCATTCCAGTGACGAGGCAGTCACAGTGGTATACGCTGCTGCTATATGTCCACTGCTGCCGTATAATAATAATAACAACAACAACAACCACAAGTCCCTTAACAGTGTTGTTGTGTTGTGCTGCATCAGACCAGTGGTAGTGTCCTGTCAATCAGTCATTCCAGTTTCCGCATATTGGTGGTTATTCCGAGTTGATCGCTAGCTGCTTTCGCTCGCAGCGCAGCGATTAGGCTAAAAAGCAGCACTTCTGCGCATGCGTATGGGGCGCAGTTTCACAAAAGCCGATGCAGTTTCACACAAGGTCTAGCGACGCTTTTGAGTCGCACTGCTGACCGCAGAGTGATTGACATGAAGTGGGTGTTTTTGGGTGGTAACTGACCGTTTTCAGGGAGTTTGTGTAAAAACGCAGGCGTATTGGATAAAAACGCAGGAGTGGCTGGGGAAACGTAGGCGTGGCTGGCCGAACGCAGGGCGTGTTTGTGACGTCAAAACAGGAACTAAACAGTCTGAAGTGATCGCTAGCTAGGAGTAAGTCTCGAGCTACTCAGAAACTGCACAATCTTTTTATGTAGCAGCGCTGCGATCCTTTCGGTCGCACTTCTGCTAAGCTAAGATACACTCCCAGAGGGCGGCGGCTTAGCGTTTGCACTGCTGCTAAAGCAGCTAGCGATCGAACAACTCGGAATGAGGGCCATTGGGGTAAATTTACTAAGGTGGGAGTTTTTTAGAACTGGTGATGTTGCCTATAGCAACCAATCAGATTCTATCTATTATCTTCTAGAAGCAGCTTGATATATGTTAAGTAGAATCTGATTGATTGGTTGCTATGGGCAACATCACTAGTTCTAAAAAACTCCCACCTTAGTAAATTTACCCCATTGTCTCATATAACTCCCAAAAAATAATGGAGAACAAAAATGTTGAGGATAAAATAGGGAAAGATCAAGAAGAACCACTTCCTCCTAGTGCTGAAGCTGCTGCCACTAGCCATGACATAGACGATGAAATGCCATCAACGTCGTCTGCCAAGGCCGATGCCCAATGTGATAGTAGCGGGCATGTAAAATCCAAAAAGCCAAAGTTCAGTAAAAAGACCCAAAAAAAGAAATTTAAATGGTCTGAGGAGAAACGTAAACTTGCCAATATGCCATTTACGACACGGAGTGGCAAGGAACAGCTGAGGCCCTGGCCTATGTTCATGACTAGTGGTTCTGCTTCACATGACGATGGAAGCCCTCATAACTGAGGCCTTGACATTTATGTTGGTGTTAGACGTGCATCCGGTATCCGCCATTAGTGCAGTGGGATTTAGACAATTGATGGAGATATTGTTTCCCCGGTACCAAATCCCATCTAGATTCCACTTCACTAGGCAGGCGATACTGAGATTTTGCCATTTAATTCCAGTGATTTGGACGTGTAATTATTAATTACAGTGATTTTGCCAAATAATTACAGTGATTTGGATGTATAATTCCAGTGATTTGGACGTATAATTCCAGTTGGAATTGTTTGTGTTGCTTGGCTTAGTCATACAGCTACCTCATTGCACCTCTTCGACACACTGCCATACGAGTCCAGGGGTGCTGCTGTATTAGTCCTGGGGTACTGCCATATAAGTCCACCAATTGCAGAATTTTTTTAAAATTACAGGGGCGTGCTATCAGATGCTGTCAGTGGACCGAACAATTGCGGGCCACTCTCGACATTCAGCCACTCCGTGACTCTACTAGATGGGCCAGGTGGTTGTGTCGCTTAGCTTAGTCATACAACAACCTCAGTGCACCTTTTTTTCTTCTTTGCATCATGTGCTGTTTGGGACCTTGGCCCTCATTCAGAGTTGTTCGCTCGCAAGGCGATTTTAGCAGAGTTACACACGCTAAGCCGCCGCCTACTGGGAGTGAATCTTAGCTTCTTAAAATTGCGAACGATGTATTCGCAATATTGCGATTACAAACTACTTAGCAGTTTCTGAGTAGCTTCAGACTTACTCGGCATCTGCGATCAGTTCAGTGCTTGTCGTTCCTGGTTTGACGTCACAAACACACCCAGCGTTCGCCCAGACACTCCTCCGTTTCTCAAGCCACTCCTGCGTTTTTTCCGGAAACGGTAGTGTTTTTATCCACACGCCCATAAAACGCCGTGTTTCCGCCCAGTAACACCCATTTCCTGTCAATCACACTACGATCGCCGGAGCGAAGAAAAAGCGGTGAGTAAAAATACTATCTTCATAGCAAAATTACTTGGCGCAGTCGCAGTGCGAACATTGCGCATGCGTACTAAACAGAAAAACGCTGCGATGCGAAGAAAATTACCGCGCGAACGACTCGGAATGAGGGCCCTTGTTTTGATATCTGCCCTCCTGTCTGCCACTGCAGTGCCACTCCTAGATGGGCCAATTGTTTGTGTCGCTTGGCTTAGTCATACCTCATTGCACCTCTTCTACATCTTTGCATGAGGTGCTGTTTGGGGCCTAGTTTTTGAAAAGTGCCATCCTGTGTGACACTGCCGTTTGAGTCCAGGGGTACTGCTGTATTAGTCCTGGGGTACTGCAGTATAAGTCCACCAATTGCAGATTTTTTTTTTGAAGTGACGGGCGTGCTGGAGATGCTGTCAGTGGACCGAACAATTGCGGCCCACTCTCGACATTCAGCCACAGTCTCATAAAAATAACACTCCTGTAATTTGAAAAGCCACACTTGTGTTGTATATCTGTGTCAAAATTAGCATCCACAGCTGGGAAAAGCAGAAAAAAGCTGTGGATGCTTATTTTTACACAGATATGCAGTGTGTATGCTTCATTATCGTGATTTCCAGGAAAACACTGTAACATATAATTTTTTAAGCAGATATACAGTAGCCGCAGTCTCACACTGAATATAGGCATGCCACATATCATTTTAATCAACAGAAGCAGCTTGTGTATCCTATTCATGTAGCGATGCTTATAAGACGCGTTTACGGCAAAAAAGATACCAGACGTTAGCAGAGCTACCCAGGAACGGACGGCTCACTCACGCCAGACATCTCACAGCATGCCTTACAAATGAACATGTCTATTTAACATACAGTACTATACTGTACAGTACTATACTGTACTGTACGGTAAAGTAATTCTTGCGCTATAGTGTATTTCAATGGAATCCTCACACATGCGCAATGGTGATTCTTGCACTATAGTATTTTATTGGCCACCTCACGCATGCGCAATGGTGATTTTCAAAAGTGGCATCTAGTGGATGATCGCCGGTATTACACTCACCGGTAACACCATACACCACGCTAAGCTCTATGCCCACCCTGCGATAAAATCCGCCACCTTGCGACCAGGCACACCGCCACTATGTGATCGGGACAAACACCAAAGATGGTATAGATGAGCGAGGCTCCATCTGTAGTGGAGATGGTGGAAAGGTATCTGTTGGCAGAGTAACTACTGGATATACCCCAGTGACCTCTAGATCCATGACAGTGTACTCCTTTAAAACCTGGTAAGACTTTTGTAGTAAAAGGGTCCTGGGTGGTTAAAGGAACTCAAAAATGAGGAGACTGTCAGTGCTCGGTCCAAAGGTCTAAGCCACCTAAAACACTTGACAGTTATGTGATTAAATGTTTTAGATGTGTTATGCCAGGACATGTTGGTAATTGCCCAATTGTTCAAGAACCCGTGCAATGTGATGATGTCTTTGAATGTCGCAGAATTCTTTGCCAGGTTAGCCTGTACTCAGGGGCGCTTTAAGAGAGGAGGAGGCCCGTGTTCAGCCTCCTCCGTTCGGGCCCCCTCCTCTCTGCCAGCAGTGCTGAAAGTGTGAGCACTAGAGGGCTCAGACTCTACTGCGCTTGCGCAGATCTCTGTGAAAATGGTGCGGCGGCCATTTTTCCCTGAGATTTCTCTACTGCGCATGCGCAGAACTCTGTGGAAATGGCTGCTGAGCCATTTTCACAGTGTTTTAACAGCGCTGCGGATGCTGGCGCTGGACTCCGGAGGGGTGAGTATTTTAAAAATGGGTGCAGCGTATGCGGTGGGGGCCCCCTCTGCACTCAGGGGCCCGTGTGCTCCGCACACACTGCACCCATTATAGAAACACCAGGGCCTGTACTGTTGCACCTTCAGCTGAACCCGAAAAACAAATGTGTGAAATTTTTATGGAAGGCAACCATGTAGGAGGCATTGTTAGACTTGGCTAGCTTAATTAACCTGGTGAAAGATGGGTTGGTAAATACTTTAAAGTTCCAGCGAAAAACTGTTGGTGTAACTTGCATACATGGTAACACCTGCCATTATAATACTGCTGAAGTGAATATTGAGATCTCATGTGGTTCAGCTATTGTTAATGTGGGAGTGGTCCCTTCCTCAATACATGATTCTATAATAGGGAGAGACTTTCCCCATTTTTTTTAAATTATGGGGTTCCAGAATAGTCACAGATGTGAATAGTATAGAGCCAGTAGACCATCTTGGTGAAATGCTGGCCACAAGTGTCACCTCAAAACCCTCAGACCCATGTTCTTTAACTTGTATGGATGGAGAAGTAGTAGACATTGAGGAACAAAATGAGGTACCTCCTCCAGGAAAAGGAGGAGCTGTAGATGGTGCTGAAAGCATGCCTCATGTTGAAGTGAGAAAGGATCTATTTTACGTCACAACAGTTACGGGACCGAAACTTGATAACAGCCAGAGAAAATGTGAAAGTTATCAATTGGGAACTAGTAAATCCTGATAACAGGCTTACTTGCCCTCTGCAATGAGCTCTTGTACCAAGTGACAAAAAGGGGTGAGTAGTTTGTAGAACAACTTGTGGTTCCCTAGCCGTATTGGACCTAGGTCATAGTGACATTACAGCAGAACACTTAGGGGCTGAAAAGACTACTGAGAGGATTTTGCAGCATTTCTTTTGGCCCAGGGTGTATAAAGATGTGTCTTGAGTATTGTACTTCCTGCCCTGAGTGCCAGTATCATGCACTCAATCCCCATTTTAAAAGCCCCCATGTACGTACAATTGCTCCTTGGAATAGAGTTCTTGTATTGATATCCACAGTTTAAAGTAAGTTTTTGGCTAAATGGCATGGTCTGTTTGAGATCAGGGAGAAGTGAATGAGGTTAACTATAAAGTTTACCAAGCAAGCAAGAGAAAGCCTGAACAAATTATACCACGTTAACCTAATGAAACACTGGAAGGATAGGGTAGCCCTGTCAGCTAAACCTTGTGCAGAAGTAACTTTAATCCCCAGTTCCTTAAGTAAAGGTGTCAGAGACACTGTCAGCTACTCAAAAGAACGAGGCTAAGGAATTCCTCATTAGGAACAGAGGTGTGTTCTCAGCGCTGCTTGGCTGAAAGACCATAATAAATTGAGATGTGCGGCTGGCACTTTTCGTGTTTTGGTTCTAATTCCACTTTTGTGTTTTGGTTTGTTTTTGCCAAAACCACGTTTCGTGTTTTGGTTTTAGATCTGGATGATTTAAAAAAAAAACATAAAAACGGCTAAAATCACAGCATTTGGGGGTCATTTTGATCCTACGGTATTATTAACCTCAATAACGTTCATTTCCACTCAATTCCAGTCTATTCTGAACACCTCACAATATTGTTTTTAGGCCAAAAGGATTTACCGGTAGGTATTAAAATCCTATTTTCTCATACGTCCTAGAGGATGCTGGGGATGCTTCAAGAACCATGGGGTTTATACCAAAGCTCTAGAATGGGCGGGAGAGTGCGGATGACTCTGCAGCACCGATTGACCAAACAAGAGGTCCTCAAACTTGTAAAACTTCGCAACCTTGTTTGAACCGGACCAAGTAGCTGCTCGGCAGAGTTGTTATGCCGAGACCCCCCCGGGCAGCCGCCCAGGATGAGCCTACCTTTCTGGTAGAATGGGCCTTCACCGATTTCGGTAACGGCAATCCAGCCGAAGAATGAGGCTGCTGAATCGTATTACAGATCCAGCGTGTCATAGTCTGCTTGGAAGCAGGAGCCCCAATCTTGTTGGGAGCCCACAGGACAAACAGAGCCTCTGTTTTCCTAATCTGAGTCGTTCTGGCGACATAGATTTTCAATGCTCTGACCACATCGAGAGACTTCGATTCCGCCAAGGCGTCAGTAGCCACTGGCACCACAATAGGCTGGTTTACGTGAAACGATGAAACCACTTTTGGCAGAAAATTGCTGACGAGTTCTCAACTCCGCTCTATCTGCATGGAAGATTAAATAGGAGATTTTGTGAGACAAAGCCGCCAATTCAGACACCCGCCTTGCGGATGCCAAGGCCAACAGCACGACCACTTTCCAAGTAAGGAATTTCAACTCAACCTTACGTAAAGGTTCAAACCAATGAGATTGCAGGAACTGCAACACCACATTAAGATCCCATGGTGCCACTGGGGTCACAAAGGGAGGTTGGATGAGCAGCACGCCCTTCACGAAGGTCTGAACTTCTGGAAGGGAGGCCAATTCTTTCTGAAAGAAAATAGATAAGGCCGAAATTTGTACTTTAATGGAGCTTAACTTGAGGCCCGCATCCACACCTGCTTGCAAAAAATGGAGCAAACGCCCCAGCTGAAATTCTTCCGTAGGAGCCTTCTTGGATTCACACCAAGACACATATTTCCTCCAAATACGGTGGTAAAGCTTTGCCGTTACTTCTTTTGTAGCCTGAAGCAGTGTGGGAATGACTTCACTGGGAATACACTTTCGGGCTAGGATATGGCGTTCAACCGCCATGCCGTCAAACGCAGTAACGCGGTAAGTCTTGATATACGCACGGTCCTTGCTGTAACAGGTCCTCTCATAGAGGAAGAGGCCAGGGATCTTCTATGAGTAATTCTTGAAGATCTGGATACCAAGCCCTCCTTGCCAAGTCCGGAACAATGAGGATCGTCTGAACCTCTGTTCTTCTTATGATCCTTATCACCTTTGGAATGAGTGGAAGTGGAGGGAACACATATACCGACTGAAACACCCACAGTGTCACCAGGGTGTCCACCGCTATTGCTTGAGGGTCCCTCGACCTGGAATAATATCTCTGAAGTGTCTTGTTGAGGCGAGACGCCATCATGTCTATTTGAGGAATTCCCCAAAGACTTGTCACTTCTGTGAAAACCTTTTGATGAAGACCCCACTCTCCTGGATGGATATCGTGTCTGCTGAGGAAGTCAGTTTCCCAGTTGTCTACACCCGGAATGAAGACCGCTACCAGAGCGTTTACATGCCTTTCCGCCCAGCGGAAAACTTTTGTGGCTTCTGCCATTGCCGCTTTGCTCTTCGTTCCGCCCTAGCGGTTTACTTACACCACTGCTGTTAAGTTGTCTGACTGAATTAAGACGGGCAGATCGCGAAGAAGATGTTCCGCTTGCAGAAGGCTGTTGTAAATAGCCCTTAATTCCAGAATGTTTATTGCAGACAAGCTTCCCGGCTTGACCATTTTCCCTGGAAATTCTTCCCCTTGAAAGACTGCTCCCCAGCCTCGGAGACTTGCATCCATGGACACCAGGATCCAATCCTGGATCCCGAACCTTCGTCCCTCTAGGAGGTGAGAACTGTGTAGCCACCACAGTAGAGAGATTCTGGTCCTGGAAAATAGGATTATTTTCCGGTGCATGTGCAGGTGAGAGCCGGACCACATGTCCAACTGGTCCCATTAAAACCACTCTGGCATTTAACCTGCTCACCGAATGGCCTCGTAGGCTGCAACCATCTTCTTCATCAACGGATCGTATTGATGGATTTACACTGTTGCAAATCTGATCCGACTCTGGATCCTCAGAGCTCTTTCCACTGGAAGAAACAAACTCTCAACAGTTTTGTATCTAACCTTATTCCCAACTCCGACAACCGCGTCATTGAGATCAACAGTGATTCTGGCAAGTTCAGGAGCCAACCACTTTGTGGAAGAACTGTCAGAGAGAAAACAACGATTTGCACCACTTGTTTCTTGACCTCGCCATAGTCAGGAGAGCGTCCCAGTACAGAATAATAATGACTTTTACTATTGAAGGAAAACCATCATACTGCCATCACTCCAGTGAATTGGCAATGACAATCCTGAATAGCAAACCCAGGTAAGCCTAATGTGGAAGAAACCGTACTTAGACCCTCTTTCTCCTTTTACAGATTGGAGATCCCTGCCCTGAGAGATTCCATCTTGTAGTACAACTTCTTAAGTAGAAATTTTTGGGATTGTTCTGACCGAGCCGTCCGGGCTCAGAAGCACGAAAAAGCTTGAATAACAGCTTTTTATTTTTTATTTTTTGTGACCGGGACAGCGGGACAATGTCCTGATCCTGACCCAACTCCTGTATGGCGTCGCATACTACCTCCCCGTCCAGTGGAGAATCGGTAAGGTCTATTTGAAAAATCAGTGAGGGGAACCGTCTGGAAACTCCAGTATGTCCCCCTTGGGAATCTATTCTTAACTCACTGGTCCATGTCCATTCCAGGACTGACTAAAGAGTTTTAGACGTGGTCCCACCGGTGTGGGCTCCCGCAAGATAGACCCAGCGACATGCGGTGGATGTGGTAGAAACAGAGGAAGATTTCTGCTTCTGCGAACTTGAAAAGGCTGCTGACCTCTTACCCTTTCACCTTCCTCTACCTGCAAAGAAGGGGAAAAACCGTATCCATCCGGTCGAAATGACTGCATCCTACAAAAATGCGTCACCAACCGTTGTGAGGGAACATAGGTCCAGAAGGTTGACTTACCAGTGGTATCTGCCGAGATCAACTTAACAAAGCCATCCCCAAACCAGGTTTCACCTTCATGGGGAAGATACTTCAATACTTCTCGGAGTCAGCCTCAGCATTCCATTGGTGAATCCACAACGTCCTCCTAGTCGAGACCGCCATGGAAGTGGCCCGCGAACCCAAGAGTCCTATATCCCTTGTAGTTGCACGGCAGTATGCTGCAATGACTCAACTTCAGGAGTACCCTGCATACAACTACTCCCCCATGCGCATGTAATGCTAGTATAATCAACGTACATGCAGACACATAATTAGAGTATCACATATTTTCCTGCATACGATCCTTTGTGACAGAGCCCAGTGCAGAACCGGGGTGACTCTCACTTTATTCTATCCATGAGAAGGAATAACTTTACCTCAGCATTCATTATAAATATATATATATATATATATATATATATATATATATATATATATCAACAATAGGGGGGAAAATTATTGCGCCACTTGTGTACAACACCAAATGATCTAGGATCCACGTATAGAAAATAAATGACACTCCCTAGGGACTAACACAGGGCGTCAGCTGTCCCCCAAAAACACAGGGATGGTAATTCCCTGAAACAACGACTAATGCACATAGGGGGGTGGGGGATATAGCGACCGTCGGTGTCTTAGAATAGTTCAGTAAGTGTGGATCTAAAAAATGTATCTAAAAATGAGTAACCAGATCAAAAAAGTGAATTAAAAAAAGGGGGATGTTTATTTAGACACTAAAACAAATTGCAATAGCTAAAATTTAAACAGCAATATTTCTTAAAAAATGGGACAAAAACAACATACACAAAGCTTTAAAATACCAGTTAAAATGTGTTAAAAATATGTAAAACAATTTTAACTTAACTTGGTATGAGGTCACTGCCAGGTAGCCCAACGCGTTTCGTCATTCAGGCTTCATCAAGGGGCCCCCTTGATGAAGTCTGAATGACGAAACGCGTTGGGCTACCTGGCAGAAATATTGCTGTTTAAATTTTAGCTATTGCAATTTGTTTTAGTGTCTAAATAAACATCCCCCTTTTTTTAATTCACTTTTTTGATCTGGTTACTCATTTTTAGATACATTTTTTAGATCCACACTTACTGAACTATTCTAAGACACCGACGGTCGCTATATCCCCCACCCCCCTATGTGCATTAGTCATATATATATATATATATACACATACATAAATATACCTTCAAATGCACCTATACACACATATATCTAAAAATCTAATACGTATACATATATCCTTTTGTCAGGAACAGCAGGGTCCCTAGTGACGTTAATACGTTCCAATGTGTATGAACAGGTACTGAATGCCGATTTTGTGGATCTGATCAGGAAACATTATGGTCGACATAAAAAGCATTATTCGAGTCGATCTCAGGGAGTAGTAACTGGGCAAAATAAAATTTTTGCGATCCCGAGGGGTCTGAAAGAAATCAATTCTATGAATATGACTCACTCCCATAAATATTATCACGTCTGTGATCGTGCCACAGACCTATGTAACCTGGTTCCGGTATGAATGGTTGACCATGTTATGGTTGACAGTCATTAGGTCGACCACTATTGGTCGACATGGACATGGTCGACATGGACACATGGTCGCCACATGGAAATGGTCGACACATGAAAAGGTCGACATGGGTTTGTTTACTTTTTGTGGTGTTGTTTTTTGCGTAAAATGACTGGGAACCCCAATTAGTACACCGCGTCCCCTCGCATGGCTCGCTTCGCTCGCCATGCTTCGGGCAAGGTGCCTCGCTCCGCTACTGCTGCGCTCGGCACAGATTACCGTTATAATCGTAGTCCACGTGGATCGTAAAGTATGGAAAAGTTCCACAAAAGAAAAAAAATGTGAAAAACTCATGTCGTCCTTTTCATGTGTCGACCATGTGCCCATGTCGACCATGTCAATGTCGACCAATAGTGGTCGACCTAATGACTGTCGACCATAACATGGTCGATCATCTGAACGGATACCATGTAACCTTACTATACATACATATACATATAGGTATAGCCAGTGGCGTAAGTTCGTCCCAGTTGCCCGGAGGCAAGATAAATATTGGTGCCCCCCTATTTCCTATATTAAGATAAATATATGTATGTGTGTGTGTGTGTGTGTGTGTGTGTGTGTGTGTGTGTGTGTGTGTGTGTGAGTGTGTGTGTTTATGGAGTGTTCTGAAAAAAAAAATGATATACTGTATTTATACATTTAATTGTCTTTTATTTTAAATCACACATTTCTTAGCAGTCATACCCAGGATTAGAACCCATGACCTGTTACACTGACAGCAGACACTTTACTGATGGAGTTATTTGCTCCTGTAGAGGTAGCATGAGAATTCTAACTATATGAAGTTACGTGTAATTGTCAGAGAAGTATCTTCATATAGTTAGAATTCTCATATTTCCTGCACAGGAGCAAATAGCTCCATCAGTAAGGTGTCTGCTTCCAGTGTAATAGGTTGTGGTTTGTAATCCTGGGTGTGACACTTGTAAAATGTGTATATTCAGTATAATAAAGGTGTGATTTGTAAGGTGCAGGGACCAGTGAGCAAGTCGGCCACTGAAAAGATAGTGGCAGCTATCAATTAACTTTAATTCAATAGTGTCACAGAATGGGAGGAGAGGTGCCCCCCCTTCAGAGCAGGAGCCCGGCGGCAGATGACTCCGTTGCCTCCCAGAGTTCTGCCTCTGGGTATAGCTCTTTCTCATATGCATCACATTATCATGTCAATATCCACCCAGTCGGATATTGTTGGTGCCGACAGGGTCACCCCCCACGTCTGTGTCTCCCATATAGTTTTCTCTTGGGAAAAATATACCTCTACTGACATGTTGACATTGATTTACATGTACCATGTACTATTAGGAGTCAACAGCGCCGACATAGTCATTCCCTTTGTGGCAGAGCACTCAGCCTCAGATATGCCGACACACATGTACCAAACACCCACCAACATTATACTGGCTATAAGGGATAGACCCCAGTACATTCTGTCATGGAAACACATAAGGAGTTTACCAGCTCATTTACACCGCGCTCATGATATAGTGTGCTTTTATTTTTAACTTATATTGCACCAAACAACTGTGCACCCCCTCGTTTTTCACTCTGATCTGTACAGCAGTGTTTTGGAAGGACCAGCGTCTCTGTGAGAATATGGCGCTGGTTAGAGCTGTGAGGGCTAAGCCACGCCCCCTTAATGGCGCGCTTCAGTCCCGCTTATTTTTATATATTTATACTGGCGGGGGTCTGTATTTAGTGCCCAGGCCCTATATACTCTTACGCCAGTTGCTATTGAGGTTTTTATGCGGCCCAGGGTGCCCCCCCTGCGCCCTGCAGTGCCGTTTTGTATGTGGGAGCATGGCGTGCAGTGCGGCCGCTGCGCGGTACCTCAAAAGCCGTCACTGAAATCTTCTGCCGTCACTGAAGTCTTCTGATCTTCTTCTACTCACCCGGCTTCTGACTTTTGGCTCTACAAGGGGGGTGACGGCGCGGTTCCGGGAACGAGAATCTAGGCGTACCTACCGATCATACCCTCTGGAGCTAATGGTGTCCAGTAGCCTAAGAAGCAGAGCCTTGAAACTCACAGAAGTAGGTCTGCTTCTCTCACCTCAGTCCCACGATGCAGGGAGACTGTTGCCAGCAGTGCTCCCTGAAAATAATAAACCTAACAAAGTCTTTTTCAGAGAAACTCAGTAGAGCTCCCTTGTGTGTGACCAGTCTCACTGGGCACAGAATCTAAACTGGAGTCTGGAGGAGGGGCATAGAGGGAGGAGCCAGTTCACACCCATTCAAAGTCTTAAAGTGTCCATGTCTCCTGCGAATCCCATCTATACCTCATGGTTCTTGAAGCATCCCCAGCATCCTCTAGGACAGGGGTGGGCAATTATTTCAGCTGGGGGGCCGCTTAACACTTCCAACGAATATTCGAGGGCCACACACAAAATACTCAAAAAGAGTCCCCTTTTTACACATTACGGCAGATAGCGTCCCCTTTTTACACATTACGGCAGACATCGTCCCCCTTTTTACACATTACAGCAGACAGCTCCCCCGTTTTTACACATTACGGCAGACATTGTTCCCCTTTTTACACATTACGGCAGACTGCGTCCACTTTTTACACATTACGGCAGACATCATCCCCCTTTTTACACATTACAGCAGACAGCGCCCCCGTTTTTACACATTACGGCAGACATTGTTCCCCTTTTTACACATTACAGCAGACTGCGTCCACTTTTTACACATTACGGCAGACATCATCCCCCTTTTTACACATTACAGCAGACAGCGCCCCCGTTTTTACACATTACGGCAGACATTGTCCCCCTTTTTACACATTACGGCAGACTGCGTCCACTTTTTACACATTACGGCAGACTGCGTCCCCTTTTTACACATTACGGCAGACATTGTCCCCCTTTTTACACATTACGGCAGACTGCGTCCACTTTTTACACATTACGGCAGACTGCGTCCCCTTTTTACACATTACGGCAGACTGTGTCCCCTTTTTACACATTACGGCAGACATCGTCCCCCTTTTTACACATTACAGCAGACAGTGCCTCCGTTTTTACACATTATGGCAGACATCATCCCCCTTTTTACACATTACGGCAGACAGCATCACCCTTTTTTACACATTACGGCAGACAGTCCCTACCCCCCTATCCCCTCCCTCCCCTAAACCCATATTGTAGTTTTTAACTCAGCTGCCTCCCCACCCCTAAACCTATATGGCAGCTTAAGCAGTGATCCAGGGGCTGGCAGGACAGGGGGTTTACCTGTTCGTCACAGTGGCAGACGATCCACGCTGTCCGATGATGCCGCCTGGAGTCACTGCTGATGTGGCCTCTTGCTCCCGCTCGCTGGCCGCTGCTTCTTCTCCTCACTCAGCCGCCAAGCGCAGTGCCCGCCCCCCGTGCCGCCCAGCGCGCTTGGTAACAGAGGAAATCCCGGTCAGCTGACCTTGTGACGTGACCGGGATTTCCTCAGCGGCGCCTCGTCTGAGAACAGTGCAATGACAAGCGGCCTGTCGGGCCGCTTGTCATTGCACTCTAATGGGGCACAGTGGGCCAGGCACGATCGGTCCGCGGGCCGAATCCGGCCCGCGGGCCGCCTGTTGCCCACCCCTACTCTAGGACATATGAGAAAAAGAGGTGCAAGATGGAATTGTCCATAGGCCCTCCCACCCACCCTTATGTTGTATAAATTGGACATGCACACTTTAACAAACCAATCATTTCAGCGACAGGGTCTGCCACATGACTGTGGCTGAAATGACTGGTTTGTTTGGGCCCCCACCAAAAAAGAAGCAATCAATCTCTCTTTGCACAAACTGGCTCTACAGAGGCAAGATGTCGACCTCATCCTCAGATTCCTCACCCCTTTCACTGTGTAAATCCTCCTCCTCACATAGTAACTAAGGTTGAAAAAAGACAATTGTCCATCAAGTTCAACCTATTTGTGGTCTCCTATGCACGATTATTTTGTATAAAATTTTGACTGAAGTTGATGACTGCCGTTACGTTTTACCCCTCTTTGTTATAATAACCATAGTGCGTGACTATGCCCCGTAACCCTGGCTATCCTTATCCATTAGGAATTTATCTAACCCATTCTTAAAGGTGTTGACTGAGTCGGCCATTACAACTCCCTCAGGCAGGAATTCCAAACACGTATTTTCCTTACCGTAAAAAAGCCTTTACGCCGTATTGTGCGGAATCTCCTCTCCTCTAACCTGAGCGAGTGTCCACGAGTTATCTGCACAAGATCTGTATATTGTCACCTTATATATTTGTAAATGTTGATCATGTCCCCTCTTAATCTCCTCTTTTCCAGTGTAAACATGCCTAATCTTGCAAGCCTTTCCTCGTATTCCAGCGTCTCCATACCCTTAATTAGTTTGGTCGCCCGCCTTTGAACCTTTTCTAGCTCCAGGATATCCTTTTTGTAGTAAGGTGCCCAGAATTGCACACAGTATTCAAGGTGTGGCCTCACAGGTGATTTATATAATGGGAGTATAATACTCTCGTCCCTAGCATCAATTCCCCGTTTTATGCATGCTAATAATATATCTTATTAGCCTTCTTTGCTGCAGTCCTACTTTGGGTACTACTGCTTAGTTTGCTATCTATGAGGACACCTAAGTCCTTTTCCAATACAGAATCCCCTAATTTTACCCCATTTAGTAGGTAGGTGTCATTTTTGTTCTTGTTACCACAGTGCATTACCTTACACTTGTCTGTATTGAAGCGCATTCTCCATTTCGCTGCCCAAGCTTCTAATTTAACTAAGTCCTTCTGAAGCGACTCCTCATCCCCCTCCGCATTTATAACTTTACACAATTTGGTATCATCTGCAAAAATTGACACCATGCTCTGCAGACCTTCTGTTAGGTCGTTAATGAAAATATTGAACAATAGCGGTCCTAATACTGTGCCTTGCGGCACACCACTTAGTACTTCAGTCCAATTTGAAAAAGATCCATTAACCACAACGCGCTGCTCCCTATTATCTAACCAGTTTTTGACCCAAGTGCATATTGTGCTTCCTAGCCCTGATTCTTGTAGCTTGTAGATAAGTCTCATGTGTGGTACAGTGTCGAATGCTTTGGCAAAATCTAAAAAGATTACATCCACCTCTTTACCCTGATCTAGGTTTGCGCTTACTGTTTCATAAAAGCCAAGTAAGTTGGTTTGACAGGATCTGTCCTTCATAAACCCATGTTGATTCCTTTTAATGACCTTATTGACTTCAAGGAACTTCTGAATACTATCTCTTAGAATACCTTCCAATACTTTCCCCACTATAGATGTAAGACTAACTGGTCTATAATTACCTGGTTCAGCTTTACTTCCCTTTTTGAATATAGGCACTACTTCCGCTATACGCCAGTCTTTGGGAATCATACCTGATATTACTGAATCCTTAAAGATCAAAAATAGCGGTTTTGCAAGTTCAGAATGAAGCTCCATTAGAACCCTTGGGTGAATACCATCGGGACCTGGTGACTTATTAATCTTTAAATGTTTTAATCGGTCACAGACTACTTCCTCGCTTAAATAAGTACCTATCAGTGGGATATTCTCATTATTGAGATTGTGTTAGTCCCTGAATTAGGTCCTCTCTAGTAAATACTGTTGAATAAAACTCATTTAGTGAGTCCGCTATGTCACAATCATTTTTGCTTAAGACTCCCAACTTGTCTTTTAAAGGGCCTATACTCTCCTTCTTTAGTCTCTTGCTATTAATGTATTTAAAGAATTTTTTGGGATTCGCTTTGCTTTCCTTTGCTACTAGTTTTTCAGTTTCTACTTTAGCCGCTCTTATTTCCTTTTTGCATATTTTGTTACATTCCTTATAGTGCTGAAATGACTCTGCTTCCCCGTCAGATTTGTATTTTTTAAATGCTCGCCTTTTCTTGCCCATAAGTTCCTTTATCTTTTTGTTAAGCCACATCGGTTTATGATTTTTATTCCTTTTTTTGCTGCTCGTAGGAATAAATGTGAGTGTATTTTTAGCTAGCAGGAATTTTAGTACCTCCCATTTCTCCGTAGTATTTTTTCCTAAAAACAAACCTTCCCATTCAATATCCCTGAAAAACACCCTCATCTTTTCAAAATTTGCTTTGCTAAAGTTTAGAGTCCTAGTTGAGCCAGTATAGGGCTGGTTATGAAAACTGATATTGAATGGGACCATATTGTGGTCGCTGTTTCCTATGGGTTCCCTACTATAATACCTGATACCAAATCCCCATTGTTTGTTAATACCAGGTCAAATATTGCATTGTACCTAGTTGGTTCCTCAATTAGTTGAACTAAGTAGTTATCATTAAGTGTGTTAAAAAAACATATTGCCCCTAGCAGTATCACATGAATCGTTTTTCCAGTTTATCTCTGGATAGTTAAAATCTCCCATCACTACTATGTCTCCTACTCCTGCTGCTCTTTCAATTTGCTTTAGTAACAATTCCTCATCAGATACGTTGATACCAGGCGGCCTATAGCATACACCCAATACTAACTTTTTTATTCCTTTTTCCCCGCATGCAATTTCTACCCATAATGTCTCGACAGTGTCTCCATTCCCATCCTGAATATCTTCCCGTATATCAGGTTTTAAAAACGGCTTTACGTAAAGACACACCCCTCCACCCTTTTTATTTAGTCTGTCTCTCCTAAACAGTGTATAGCCCTCTAGATTGACTGTCCAATCATGAGATTCGTCCCACCAAGTTTCAGTAATGCCTATAATATCATACTGTTTGCTTGCTGCAAGTATTTCTAGTTCGCCCTTTTTACCAGTAATGCTTCTCACAGAGTATTAATTCGTCCCCACTGGAATCCACCAGCACAGGTCCCTCTGTACTTTCTGGAGGCAATTACTGGTACAGGTCTTCCCGGAGGAATTTATAATTCATTTTGGTGAACATCATCTTCTCCACATTTTGTGGAAGTAACCTCCTACGCCGATCACTGACAAGATTACCAGCTGCACTAAACACTTTCGGAGTACACACTGGAGGGCGGGCAACTTAGGTAAAATAAAGCCATTTTGTGCAAGGGCATCCAAATTGCCTCTTTTTCCTGCCAGTATACATACGGACTGTCTGACATGCCTACTTGGATGCTGTCGCTCATATAATCCTCCACCATTCTTTCAATGGTGACAGAATCATATGCAGTGACAGTAGACATGTTAGTAACCATTGACAGGTCCTTCAGTCTGGACCAGATGTCAGCTTTCGCTCCTGACTGCCCTTCGGCATGCGGTAGCTGAATGCCGAAAGTGGCCTGCAAATTTTTTGGCCACCGACAGCATCTCCTGCACGCCCCTGTCATTTTTCAAAATATTCTGCACCACCAAATTAATTGTATGTGCAAAACATGGGACGTGCTGGAATTTTCCCTGATGTAATGCACGCACAATATTGGTGGCGTTGTCCGATATCACAAATCCCCAGGAGAGTCTAATTGGGGTAAGCCATTCTGCGATGATGTTCCTCAGTTTCCGTAAGAGGTTGTCAGCTGTGTGCCTCTTACGGAAAGCGGTGATACATAGCATGGCCTGCCTAGAAACGAATTGGCATTTGTGAGATGCTGCTACTGGTGCTGCTGCTGTTGTTGCTGCTGCGGGAGGCCATACATCTACCCATTGGGCTGTCACAGTCATATAGACCTTAGTTTGCCCTGTTCCACTTATCCACATGTGTGTGGTTAAGTGGATAGTGGGTACAACTGCATTTTGTAGGATACCAAGGACACTTTTTCTGACGTCTCTGTATCGCCTGCCTAGAGAAGTGGAACCTAGATGGGATTTGATACCGGGGACACAGTACCTCAAACAATTTTGTAAGTCCCACTGAACTAATGGTGGATACCGGACACACGTCTAACACCAACATAAGTGTCAAGGCCTCAGTTATCCGCTTTGCAAAAGGATGACTGCTGTCATATTTCATCTTTCTCACAAAAGGACAGTTGGACAGTCAATTACTTACTGGAAGTAGTACAAGTGGTCTTCCGACTTCCCCTCTGGGATGACGATCGACTCCCAGCAGCAACAGCAGGCATACTACTCAAGGATCCTCTGGAGGAATCCCGATTAGGAGAGGACTCCTCAGTCTTGACAGTGACATGGCCTGCAGGACTACTGACTTTTCTGACTGAGGAGGAAGTGGATGTTGAGGGAGTTGGTGGTGTGGCTTGCAGGAGCTTGGGTACAAGAGGAAGAAGGGATTTAGGTGTCAGTGGACTGCTTACGCTCTTACCCAAAGTTTCACAACTTGACACTGACTTATGATGAATGCGCTGCAGTTGACGTATGAGGGAGGATGTTCCTAGGTGGTTAACATCCTTACCCCTACTTATTACAGATTGACAGAGGCAACAGATGGCTTGACACCTATTGTCTGGATTTGTGGAGAAATAATTCCACACCGAAGAGGTGGCTTTTTTGGTATCACAATGGGCTTCTTCAACCCACAGACAACAGGTATCTCCCCCGGTGCATGACTTAAACAAACCACATCACCATCAGAATCCTCATCGTCAACTTCCTCCTCAGCGCCAGCAACACGCATATCCTCATCCTGGTGTACTTCAACAGTGACATCTTCAATTTTAATATCAGGAACTGGACTGTGGGTGCTCCTTCCAGCACTTGCAGGGGGCGTACAAATGGTGGAAGGAGCAACCTCTTCCCATCCAGTGTTGGGAAGGTCAGGCATTGCAACCGCCGACACACTTGGACTCTCCTTAGGGATTTGTGATACCATCTTAGAACGCACAGTTCTTTTCTGTGCTTTTTCCAGCTTAACTCTTAATTTTTCTAGCAGGAGGCTGAGGGCTTCCATTGTCATGTGAAGCTGAACCACTAGTCATGAATATAGGCCAGGGCCTCAGCCGTTCCTTGCCACTCCGTGTTGTAAATGGCATATTGGCAAGTTTACGTTTCTCCTCAGACCATTTAAATTTCTTTTTTTGGGTCTTTTTACTGAACTTTGGCTTTTTGGATTTTACATGCCCTCTACTATCACATTGGGCATCGGCAGCATTAGGTGAAATACATGCTGTAATGCTGATATTTAAAAAGGACATTGGATTTTTATCGTGTCACCATATGAGGAAGCTCCAGTCGGAGCGAAACGCATCAGAGAAGCTACCCATTGGGGACCCTAAATGGACGTTTACTTGTCGCTGCAGCGGTTGCCAACAATACGAAGCTGTCTGCATCAATACTGAGGAGTTGTTACACCAGGAGGCGGAGGGTGCTGTACGCGGCGGCTACAGGACCGGAGCTCATTGAGCTAAAGACACCTACGGTGTGCCAAGCCCCAGAGCCGGATAAAAACCTAAAGAGTCTGATGACATTACTCCTTCTCCTCAGACTAGTCACCTTGTTGGGAACTACACGTAACTATTTTCATCAATAGAGAATAATAATTTCTACTGCAAAGCATTTTATATGAGATCAGTCATTATTGATTAAAAATGGATTATAATTAATCTTATAATTGTTGGATCAGGTTTATTCATGTCCTATTGCTTCATTATAGTTAAACAGCGCAGGGAGAGAAAAAAGTTGTTTTATATGGCAGCAAGAGGACACAACCACTGTGACTGGACAAAAACAGCACAAGACGCAGACACTGAGAGAACGGAGACACGTCCTCTCTCTACACTCTCCAATGCCGGAGTGAAAATGGCGGAGATGAACGGCTTCTTATATGGAATCCAAATCCCGCGCGAATCCGACAGCGGGATGATGACGTTTTGCCTCATTCTGGTTTCCGAGTCAGGCAGGAAAACCCGAGCCTTACTCAGATCCGGACTCGGGTAGCGAAGTTCGGTATGGCTCGGTTCTTAGAGAACCGAACCCGCTCAGCTCTATAATAAATCATGACATAGTCACTGGGGTGTGGTATGGTATGCCGGCGGTCGGGCTCCCGGCGACCAGCATACCGGCGCCGGGAGCTCGACCGCTGGCTTACCGACAGTATGGCGAGCGCAAATGAGCCCCTTGCGGGCTCGCTGCGCTCACCTCGCTGCGGGCACGGTGGCGCGCTACCACACTATTTTATTCTCCCTCCAGGGGGGTTGTGGACCCCCACGAGGGAGAATAAGTGTCGGTATGCCGGCTGTCGGGATTCTGGCGCCGGTATACTGTGCGCCGGGATCCCGACAGCCGGCATACTGAAGACCACCCAGTCACAGAACCAGGGGTTTAGGACAACATAAAGCCATATAGAATTGCTGAAGCTGAAGAGTGGCTGTCTCTGATGAGATTAAGAATATGCTAGAACTTGGTGTCATCTAAGAGTCTAACAGTGAATGACCCAGCCCTATGCTAGTTCTAATTCCGAAACCAGCCTACGCTTCAGCAATGATTTTCGTAAGTTAAATGCAGTGTCCAAATTTGATGCGTACCCCATGACCCGTGTGGATGAGTTTATAAAAAGGATAGGAACAGCCAGATATCTCACCAAACTGGACATGACAAAAGGTTACTGGCAGATCCCATTACCTGACAGGAGGAAAGAAAGAAAAAACAACTTTCTCTGTTCCAGAAGGGTTGTTTCAGTATAGTGTGTTGTCGTTTGGGTTGCATGGAGCCATAGCAACCTTCCAAAGTGACATGGATAGAATTTTGAATCCTCATAGGCAGCATGCAGCCTATTTTGATGATGTGGTAATCCACAGTCCAGACTGGGAGTCTCACTTAGTGAGACTACAAGCAGTTATGGACTCAATCAGAGCAACAGGGCCAACAGTCAACCCAAAGAAATGCTGCTTAGCGATGGAAAAGGTTAAATACTTGGGTTTACCATAGGTAGAGATCTGATTAAGCCCCAACTGAACAAAATTGAGGCTATCCAAAACTATCTGTTAAATAAAAACAGGCGAGAGCCTTCTTGGGGATCACCAATGGTTTATTCCTAATTTTGCCACCAGTGCAGTTCCTTACCTAAGGTAAACAATCAACTATGGTGTAATAGAACCCTGAGGCAGAAAAAGCATTTCAGGCATTAAAAGTGGCATTATGGGCCTAATTCAAGGTTGATTGCAAAAGCAAAATCATCCTCTAATGGGCAAAACCATGTGCACTGCAGATGGGGTAGATGTAACATGTGAATTCTAAAGAATTTGTGGTTCAGACGAATGCCTCAGAGGTAGAAGTAGGGGGTGGTCTTCTGTTTGCCGGCGGTCGGGCTCCCGGCGCTCAGTATACCGGCGCCGGGAGCCCGACAGCCGGAATACCGACAATTATTTTCCCTCGTGGGGGTCCACGACCCCCATAGAGGGAGAATAAAATAGTGTGGCGGTAAGCCGGCGGTCGGGCTCCCGGCGCCGGGATGCTGGTCGCCGGGAGCCCGACCGCCGGCCAGCCGTAGTGAACCCGAAGTAGGTGCCGTGCTGTACAAAAACCAAGATGGGGAGGAGCACCCCATTATTTATTTGAGTAGAAAAATCAATCAACTTGAGAAGAGGTACACTATTGTTGAAAAGGGGATCTTGGATATCAAGTGGGCATTAGACACGTTGCAGTATTACCTCTTCAGCAAACAGTTTAAACTAGTGACTGATCAAGCTCCTTTAAAATGGATGTCTGTAAATAAAGGGCAGAATGCCAGAGTAACAAGGTGGATTTAGCATTGCAAGACTTTACGTTTACTGTGGCGCAAAGTGACCCAAGGCACAACTAGCCAATGCATATGCATTGTCTCACATCTTTTGTTTAGGGGCTACAACTGTTCCACGCCCTATGTTGAAACAGGGGAGATATGTGACAAGATTACTGGAATAATGGCGGAATGCAGGTACATTTGGCCTAGGGTTCTTACTTATATGTTTTAAAACCTTGGGAATATTGGGGGTAATTCCAAGTTGATCGCAGCAGGAATTTTGTTAGCAGTTGGGCAAAACTATGGCCCTCATTCCGAGTTGATCGGTCGCAAGGCGAATTTAGCAGAGTTACACACGCTAAGCCGCCGCCTACTGGGAGTGAATCTTAGCTTCTTAAAATTGCGACCGATGTATTCGCAATATTGCGATTACTAACTACTTAGCAGTTTCAGAGTAGCTCCAGACTTACTCTGCCTGTGCGATCATTTCAGTGCTTGTCGTTCCTGGTTGACGTCACAAACACACCCAGCGTTCGCCCAGGCACTCCCACCGTTTCCCCGGCCACTCCTGCGTTTTTTCCGGAAACGGTAGCGTTTTCAGCCACACGCCCCTGAAACGCCGTGTTTCCGCCCAGTAACACCCATTTCCTGTCAATCACATTACGATCGCCGGAGCGAAGAAAAAGCCGTGAGTAAAATTACTTTCATCATAGTAAAGTTACTTGGCGCAGTCGCAGTGCGAACATTGCGCATGCGTACTAAGCGGATTTTCACTGCGATGCGATGAAAAATACCGAGCGAACAACTCGGAATGAGGGCCCATGTGCACTGCAGGGGATGCAGATTTAACATGTGCAGAGAGAGTTAGATTTGAGTGGGGTGTGTTCAATCTGCAATCTAATTTGCAGTGTAAAAATAAAGCAGCCAGTATTTACCTTGCACAGAAATAAAATAACCCACCCAAATCTAACTCTTTCTGCACATGTTATATCTGCCTCCCCTGCAGTGCACATGGTTTTGCCCAACTGCTAACAAAATTCCTGCTGCGATCAACTTGGAATTACCCCCATTGTGTTGGTTCTGCTGAGAAATTTTGGCTTTTGGAAAAAAACTGATTAGGGTTCTGGGGTTGGATTGAGAAGAGAGGGCGGGTTCTCTTTTTATTTTTGGCTCAGTTCGGGTCTTTGGGATATTAGCCTCACAGAATGCTAATTAGGACTTTCAACTGTAGGTGAGTGTTAAAAGGCTGTCTGCCTGATCATCTGTCTCTCACACTGCTTGGGGAAAAGGAAAGGCTATGGAGTCTCTATGAGAGAAACCTGCTCTTGAAATCCAGTGACCTGTGACTAAAAGAAAATTTCTTGTATTTTTTTTTTTAGTGCGTTAGGATAGTGTATGTATAGTTAGCGCTGGATGACAAGGTATTTATTTTGATGAATATATCTATTTTTTTGCAGAATAAATATGCTTGAGGCCAACTGCATTAAATGTACTTGTGTGATCAAGGAAATGCCGGCACTCTCTCCAAATGCAGTCGGTGCCCAGGTGCCTCCTAACAGGCCTGGCAGACCTCATAGATAGGTGGATGAGGAAGTGGTACTCACGGGACTTCAACAATAGAAAAAACACAGGACACAGCGGTCTCAAATAAGATCTAGTTTGAGACCGCTGTGTCCTGGGTTTTTTCTATTGTTGAAGTCCCGTGAGTGCCACTGCCTCATCCACACACACACGAGCGTGGCTGCATCGCAGAAGGGGTGCGCGGCTTGCTTAGGCGTGCCTGTCCTCGCCAGCCAGCTTAAAAAGATACTCCCATTCACTTTGAATAGGGTGTGTGTGTGTGTGTCTCTGATGCATGTGTGTCCTATTCATTCCTGGAAGTGCGCCTCGCCGGGCGCACTGAGTCGCAGATGGAGCCACGATTAGCGTGTCACCATCTCTCTCTCTCTCTCTCTATTACATATATATATATATATATATATATATACACATTCAAATCCACTGCATTCGTCATTCCTAGGCTTGGGGTGCAAAGTGGCATCTCAGCTCAGCATTCACCATAATAAACTCAACCAGTGATAGAGTAGAACTTGCAGTTCCTTGACGTTGGGCTGCTAGCTTAAATGCATTGATCAGTTCATGAACTAAAAGCCCACTGTATGTTAAGGCGAGTGAGTTTATTATAATGAGTGCAGGGCTCTGTTTATATATATATATATATATATAAAAGAGAGAGAGAGAGATTTATGGTAAGAACTTACCCTTGTTAAATCTCTTTCTGCGAGGTACACTGGATTCCACAGAGAATAACATCGGGGTGTAGAGTAGGATCTTGATCCAAGGCACCAACAGGCTAAAAGCTTTGACTGTACCAAAGATACTCAGCGCCACCTCCTCTATAACCCCGCCTCCGTGCACAGGAGCTCAGTTTTGTTAACCAGTCCAATGCAGTAGCAGGTAAAAGAGACGACAACAGTTAGTAGCCACAATCACCACATTCTCACAACAGGAGAAGGTATCAGCGCCTAATGCCATACCAACCCAAAGTGCATCAGGGTGGGCACCCTGTGGAATCCAGTGTACCTCGCAGAAAGAGATTTAACAAAAGGTAAGTTCTTACCAAAAAAAAATATTTTCTGCAGCGGGTTACACTGGTATTCCACAGGGAATAACATCGGGGATGTCCTAAAGCAGTTCCTTATGGGAGAGGATGCACTGTAGCAGGCACAAGAACCCGGCATCCAAAGGAAGCATCCTGGGAGGCGGAAGTATCAAAGGCATAGAACATTATGAACGTGTTCACAGAGGACCACGTAGCCGCTTTGCACAACTGTGCACCATGACAGGCCGCCCAAGAAGGTCCAACAGACTGAGTAGAATGGGCTTTGATGGTAGCAGGAGCTGGAAGGCCAGCCTGTACATAAGCATGTGCAATCACCATTCTAATCCACCTGGCCAAGGTCTGCTTGTTAGCAGGCCAGCTACGTTTGTGAAAACCAAACAGTACAAAGAGAGAATCAGACTTCCTAATGGAGGCTGTCCTCTTCACGTAGATACCACAATCTCCTGGTTAAGGTGGTAAGAAGACACCACCTTAGGTAGATAACCAGGGCGCGTTCGAATAACTGCACGCTCACGGTGAAAAATCAGATAGGGGGTCCTACAAGACAAGGCACCCAAATCTGATAAACGTCTAGCAGAGGCAATAGCGAGCAGAAACAAGACCTTGAGGGAAAGCCACTTAAGGTCAGCAGATTCAAGAGGTTCAAACGGAGACTCTTGCAAAGCCTCCAGAACCACCGACAAATCCCAAGGAGCCGCAGGTGGGACATAGGGAGGTTGAATCCGTAAAACACCCTGAGTGACTGTATGAACATCAGGCAGAGTCACAATTTTTCTCTGAAACCATACCGACAAGGCAGAAATCTGAAAGTTGAGGGAGGCCAGCCGAAAACCCAAGTCCAGGCCCTGTTGTAGGAGGCCAAAAATTTGGCCGTAATAAACTTGTAAACGTCATGATTGTTAGATGCGCACCAAGCAAAGTAAGAATTCCATACCCTATGGTAAATCCGAGCAGAAACCGGCTTACAGGCCTTCAATATAGTTTGAATGACCGCCTCAGAAAATCCTTTGTCCCTCAGTACGGAAGCTTCAAGAGCCACGCCGTCAAAGCCAGTCGGGCCAAATCCTGGTAAACACAAAAGGGCCCTGAACGGGGAGGACTGGTCGTTGCGGAAGCAGAAGAGGACGCTCTATCGAGAGGTCTGAGAACCAATGCCATCTGGGCCACGCTGGAGCTATTAGACAAAGGATTCCTACTTCTTGCTTGAACTTCCTCACTACTCTGGGCAGGAGTGACACCGGAGGGAACACGTACGGCAGCCGAAAGTTCCATGGAATTGCCAGTGCATCCATGTACGCCGCTTGAGGATCCCTTGTTCTTGCTCCGAAGACCAAAACCTTGTGATTCTGTCGAGACGCCATCAGGTCTACATCTGGTAGGCCCCACTTGTCCACTAGGAGTTGAAATACTTCTGGATGAAGGCTCCACTCTCCGGCGTGTACGTCCTGACAACTGAGGAAGTCCGCTTCCCAGTTGAGGACCCTCAGAATGAACACTGCTGATATGGCTGGCAGATGGCTTCCACCGATTGAAGAATCTTTGACACTTCCATCATTGCCAGGTGGCTTCGAGTGCCGTTGTCTGACTGTACTTGAACAGGCCTGTTCGGTACCAGATGCCAGGCCAGTTTCAGAGCATTGAACACTGCCCGCAATTCCAGAATGTTTATCAGGAGTAGAGACTCCTTCCTTGTCCACCGAACCTGAAGAGAGTGTTGCTCCAACACGCGCCCCAACCCCTCAGACTGGCATCTGTCGTCAGAAGGACTCAGTTGGAGATCCAGAAGGGACGACCCCTGCTCAATCGTTGGTCCTGCAGCCACTAGGGCAGTGACAGACGGACCTCCGGAGACAAGGAGATCATTTGAGACCTGATCCGGTGAGGCAGGCCGTCCCACTTGGCAAGAATCAGCTTCTGCAGAGGGCAGGAATGAAATTGAGCATACTCCACCATGTCAAAAGCTGACACCATGAAGCCTAGTACTTGCATCCCCGAGTGTATCGACACACGCGGACGAGAGAGGAAGCAACGTATCTTGTCCTAAAGCTTCAGGACTTTCTCCTGTGACAAAAACAACCTCTAGTTCTGTGTGTCCAACAACGCTCCCAGATGCACCATGCTCTGTGCAGCGACCAGGGATGATTTCTTCCAGTTGATGAGCCACCCGTGGGCTTGCAGAAACTGGACCGTCAGATCCAAATGATGGAGGAGAACTTCTGGGGAATTGGCCAGGATCAGCAGGTCATCCAGATACGGCAGGATTTGGATGTCCCAACGGCGGAGTGAAGCCGTCATAACTGCCATGACATTGGTGAAAATTTGCGGAGCCGTGGTCAGACCAAACGGTAAGGCCCGGAATTGGTAATGGAGATTGCCAATAGCAAACCGCGGTTATTGCTGATGTGACATGGCAATAGGGATATGCAGGTAAGCATCCTGTATATCCAGGGATACCATATAGTCCCCTTGTTCCAAAGCCAGGACAATAGAGCGAAGGGTCACCGTACGAAACCTGGAGACCCTCACAAACGTGTTCAAAGATTTGAGGTTGAGAATGGGCCGGGAGGAACCATTCGGTTTGGGGACTAGGAACAGCATTGAATAGTACCCCCTGCCCCTCTGAGCCAGAGGCACCGGCACTACCACTCCGGTGTCCAGGAGGGATTGTACCACTAAAGGGAGAGTTGTTGCCTTCACCTGATCCCGAAGGGATGTCCGTCAGGCAACAGCGAGGAAGGGGACGTATTTTGAAGGATATAGCATATTCGTGAGTGACGACTTCCC
This sequence comes from Pseudophryne corroboree, assembly GCF_028390025.1. NCBI lineage: Eukaryota > Metazoa > Chordata > Amphibia > Anura > Myobatrachidae > Pseudophryne > Pseudophryne corroboree. Next base: position 321,538,796 of record NC_086452.1, read on the forward strand.
GTACCCAAGCATCTGAAGTGGTCTTCAACCATACCTGGGTTAACTGTAGATCGCCCCGTCATGCCGCAGGCTTGTCAGATTTAGAGGCCGGCTGACGGGCAGCCCAGGCACGTTTAGGCTTGGGCTTGGTGGTTTTAGAAGTGCGAGACTGTTTTGGGTACGCATGAATCTTTGCTTTACCCGGAGGGCGAAAGGAACGAATGGAAGTACTCTTCGCCTTCGGGGCTGAAGGAGTAGTACTAGGTAGACATGCAGTCTTAGCAGACGCCAAGTCAGCGACAATCTTGTTGAGATCCTCACCAAAGAGGATGTTTCCTTTAAACGGGAGCACCTCCAGTGTTTTCTTAGAGTCCAAGTACATCGACCAGGATTGCAACCAGAGAATACGGTGAGCCAAAATGGATGTCGTAGCAGCCTTGGCCACCAGAACACTTGCATCTGAAGCTGCTTCTTTAATGTAATGAGATGCCATGACAATATAAGAGAGACATTGTCTGGCATGTTCCCACGCCTCAATAGCTTCTGCGGCCCAAGTAGCCGCAATGGTGGGCCTATGTGCAGTCCCTGCAAGGGTATAGATAGCTTTTAAGCAGCCCTCCACTCGCTTATCCATCGGCTCCTTGAGAGAAGTGACGGTAGTGACAGGTAGAGCAGATGACACCACCAGCCGAGCGATTTGCGAATCCACCGGCGGTGGAGTTTCCCAATTTTTACTCAATTCTGCGCAAGGGGATAGCGGACCAGCATCTTCTTGTGCAGGGTGAATTTCTTTCCTGGGTTCTCCCAGGATTCCTGACGTATGTCAACCAAATGGTCAGAATGAGGTAAAACCAATTTAGTAACCTTCTGACGTTTGAACCTGTATGGTTTCTTAGATGTAATAGCAGGCTCAGGATCATCATCGATCTGAAGAATGAGCCTGAAAGCCTCTAGCAGATCAGGAACATCCACCTGTGAAACAGATTCCCCATCAGAAATGTCATGATCAGAGTCTGTGGGGTCAGTATACACGCCATCTTCATCGAAAGAGGTATCCGGAACATGCGTGGATTGAAAGGAAGTAACAGCCCGCTTAGAAAACTTCTTAGGTTTAGTCTTAGGCGGGCGAGGGTCAGGAATATGTTTATCCAAAGAGTTATTCAAATGCTGTAACTGAGTGGACAGAGCATCTGTCCATGGCAGATTAACCGCAGGGACCATATAAGGCTGATAAGGCACAGGAGGTCCCGTAGGGTGCACAAGTCTAGTTACCAGCGTAGTCAGTAAATTAGAAAAGGCAGACCAAGGCGGGCACTGATGTGCCCCCGTTGTTACAAACTGACTGGGGGGTACAGAACCCCAAAACCTGAACCCTCCGCAGACATGTTATCCTCAAATGAATCTGGGACATCATAACCGCGCATGGCGCCCCCTGTAGCTGTCATGATATGAAAGCTTAAACCATGGGCGACACGGTACAATATCAGCAGATACAACCCCCCCCCCCCGTGCAGTGTGACAGCTCAGAGGATTTCTGAGGTAAAATGTGACTGAAAAACACAGAGAAAAATACAAAATTCGTATATCCTGTGAAATACCTATATTATCTAATAACCCTGACGCACGGAGCCCCCTCAGATTGCAGAATATAGGGATAGCAGTAGGAGTGAGATACACAGAGTAGAGATCACCCAGCAGCTATATGCACACACACACACACACACACACACACACACACAGTCACATGTACAATGCGAATTATGACAAACAAAACTGCACTGGACTAGCAATACTATTACTGAGTAAAGCTATGTATATAAACAGATATATCAATGCACAGTAAAAACTGGATGAATATCACAGGGTACTTGTACTAAATAACCCTGAAGTATGCACTTGTTCTTAACTAACACTGTCTAAACGACATGTAGAATACTTAAGTGTCCTGTAAATGCACAGCGCTGATGATGCAGGCGGCTTCACAGAGGAGGTATCACCCAGCAGTCCCAGAATCAGCGCAGCTGTGTAATGGCGCCCGAACGCTGACAGGGAGTGAGGGAGACAGGAGATGCAGCTCCAGGGCGGGAACATTTACTCTAAATGGAGCCCAGGGGCTGGGGGAGGGGCTACAGGTCAGAGCCTTATCCTTCTGCTGGACTTCACCACCGGGTGCTGCGGGCCTTAATAAAATGGATTATAGCCTAATCCAACCTGTGCCCTTGCACTGGTGGTCTAGTGGAGTACCTGTACTGCCACACTGTCCACGCCAGCGTGTGCGGCCCACCTCCTAATGGCCGCGGCGAATCGCGATTTCCAGCGGGTCCCACCAGGGGGACCCTCTTACCTCCACCCTGAGTGCAGCCACGCGATCCAGGAGAACTTCGGTTAGTGTGTGTGCCCTGGGTGAAGAACGGGAGCTTCCGCTGTAAGTACCCGGACGCGGGAGTATACAGCGCCACTGGGGGAGGTGATGGAGCTGCAGCAGGAGATATCAGAATGATATCTAGCACTAGAGTGCCTCTGCTGCAGCCCTTGAAGCCTTCTATCTTCTTTAAAATAGCTCTTCTTAGGGCTGCTGGAGCAGCCCAACTTACAAACTGAGCTCCTGTACACGGAGGCGGGGTTATAGAGGAGGCAGCGTTGAGCATCTTGGGAACAGTCAAAGCTTTTAGCCTGTTGGTAGCTTGGATCAAGATCCTACTCTACACCCCGATGTTATTCCCTGTGGAATACCAGTGTACCCCGCTGCAGAAATATATATATATATATATATATATATATATATATATGCACAGATAGGCAGTTGCTTCTGACGACTGTTGTAATAAACCAAAACGTTAAGCTTTGAAAACAGAGGGGGCGATTCCGAGTTGATCGCAGCCAACAACTTTTTGCTGCTGGTGCGATCAACTAACCCCGCCTATGGAAATCCGCTCGTGTGAGACAGCAGGATTAGACATTATTAAAGCTGATAGTAGCACTGACTGGTTACCTAAACTGGAGGAAAGTGTGGCCACGTTTAAGACAGAACTATTAGCATTTAAGAAAGGAAAATACAAAAAGGTAAAAGAGGATTTCCGTGTTTACCCCTGGTTGATTCCGCAAACTAATAGGCGTCAGTGGCAAACAGGTCAAACATTCAGAAGGCGACAGCCTAGACATTTTACAGATATTGAATCTAACACCTCCCAGAGTGACTCAGATAACTCGGGTAAATCCAGACAGCATTTTTTATGGGGGAAGGCCTCCACACGCAGCAAGGTGCCACTAGACAGGGTATTAGAAAACCCTGCAGGACAGGGGGTGTCAGGCATCAGAAATCAAAGAGAGAAAAACAGCAGGACAATTCGCAAATAGCACTATTTAATTTATCTTCTTATAGTTTGACTGAACCCAAGGTTAATGTATTAACCAAAGGTCTATCCTTTTGTTCAAACTCACCGACAAAAACCTTTTGATTTTGAGGTTGAGTTATACAGATTTCATAGGCAGTTACGTTTGAAAGATTTTTTCAGTAAACGGGCATCTACAGAACCGAAACAAACTCCATTTAAAATTTCCAGTACTTTTGATCCGCCCTCATCAAACGCATCGATTGAAACTTTCATGCGTTTGGTGAGGATGGATACTCTACCGATATTACGGAAGAATAGGATTAAATATTCTAACCTAACTAATGAAGAAACATTGGCAATTAAAACGTTGAACAACAACACCAATATCGTAATACGCCCCGCCGATAAAGGCTGAGGCATTGTGATATTAGATAAAAGCAAGTATATTGATGAGGTTATGAGGCAGTTGTCAGATACAACCTGTTATAAAAAAACTTCTTTTTGATACAACATTGAACTTTAAGAAAGAAATAGACTCTATAATTCAATTGGGGTTCAGTAACGGCTGGATAGACGAGCAAACTGAGAAATTTATCTTCCAAGATTACCCGAGGATCCCACTCTTGTATATCCTGCCCAAGGTGCACAAGAGTACAGTGGATCCTCCGGGGAGGCCGATAATTTCCTCTAGAGGTTCGCTAGGGCATCCCCTGTCACAATATGTTGACTACTATCTACAACCGGTAGTTCAACATACTCCTTATTTTGTTAAAGATACATCTGATTTTATTAACAAATTGGAGAAGTATGGCCAACCACCAAATGATTGTCTTCTGGTGACCCTAGATGTCTCAAGTTTGTACACGAGTATTGACCATGTTGAGGGCATTGAGTCAGTCAGGAAGGCTGTCGCCGCCAGTCCACAGTATGAGGGTCCACCAGTTGATTTTTTGTTATTGCTCATTGAAGTCATTTTACATAAAAATTATTTTTTATTCAAGAACTAATTTTATTTACAACTTCACGGGACAGCGATGGGGTCGAACATGGCCCCATCGTATGCCAACTTATTTATGTATGATTTTGAGCAGGATAACATTATGAGGGATTTAGATTTTTCAAAATTCATATCTTTCTATGTTAGATTCATTGATGACCTGTTCATGCTGTGGACTGGCGGTGAAAAAGCACTTGTAGAATTTGTTGATAGATTGAACAGCAAGCCTGGTTCTATCAGATTCACTTATCGGTACAGCATGACTAATATGGAATTTCTAGATGTTATGGTAGGAATTGAGAAGGGGTGCTTTACTACCAATATCTTTAGAAAACCCACCGATAAAAACACACTTCTCCTCTCATCAAGTTTCCATCCACAACCTTTAAAAAAAGGACTCCCATATTCGCAGTTGATAAAAGTAACGCGGATAACTTCAGACCGCACCAAACTACCAGAGGCTCTAGCAAATATGGGGCAGAACTTTATTGATCGTGGCTATGATCCAATGGAGGTAAATAAAGCGGTAACAAGATGTCTGGGACTCAAGCGTGAGGACCTTTTGGTCCCTAAGATCAAGGAAGTGGAGACTGAGCGTTTGGTATTTACAAGTACTTATGCCATCACGTCGGGTTTAGTTAAAAAATCAATATTGAAACACTGGCACATTGTCCAGACTGATCCATCACTGAGTAGATTCTGCGCCAATACACCCCTCTTCAGCTATAAGAGGAGCAAGAATCTGAAGGAACGTATTTCACAATCTATCAGTCCTGGAGTGATGTCAAACACGAATTGACTCAGCTTACAGAAGGGGGCCTTTAAATGCGGTAGCTGTGCCAACTGCACCTTCATGTTAACTGGGAATGAGTTTGTACACCCTGTGTTGGGTGATAAACATGTGTTGAGGCACAGGATTACCTGTGAGACCCGGTACGTAACGTACATCATTGTATGTCCATGTAAAAAATTATACGTGGGCAAAACAATTCGGATGCTAAAAGGAAAGAATCTCCATGCACCGTTCGTCAATTAAAAAAGCGCTGCAGATAGTGGAACCAAATACACCGCCGGTTGACGGACATTTCGTGAACTGTGGCCACAGTATAAGGGACTTTACATTTATGCCACTGGACCATGTGCCACCGTTGAGGAGAGGTGGTGATCGGAACAAGCAGTTACTAAAACAAGAAAGCCGGTGGATATATCAATTAAAGGCTATGACCCCTCGAGGGCTGAACGAGGAATTAAGTCTTTCTTGTTTTTTATAGATATTAGTTATTGGGTCTGAGTAGGGATTAAGGCTTGCTGTTCTAGGTAGTTGTGATCTGAGAGCGGATGCCTTCTCCACTTGTAAATTTATTTGTTTGTCTATTTGGTTATAATGTCCATTTTTTTGTATTAGCATGGGAGCAATACATTAAGATTTTGATACCTCCTACATGCGGTGTAGATATGTGTGTGACCGAGTTAGTGCTATCCAGGTGGATACGTTGGTTGATTAAATCAATATTAGAAAGTAGGATGATTGATTAAAGACGGCAGGCATTTATTTATTTAATATCGGACACACGCATATAGGAGGGCAGATTGCTTGTGGCATGAGTATCTCTGGCCCGAGCAAGAAGTTTAATGTTGATGAAATGATGTCTTTTGCAAAATGGATATATATTGAATTAGGCTAATGGTTTTAGGACAACTTATAAGTTTGCATAGATATGTACACTGATGTCTTTCGATTCTCCGCCGTAGGTGTGTGGAGGTGACGTGGTCGGGTCGCTAGGAGACGGGAGAACCAGGGGATGGACGTCATGGCAGGCGGGCAGATCACTTATGTGAGTGGACCTATCGACTAGCCACTGATCGCTGAGAGGGCGGAGGGTGCCGCACGAGCGTCACAAGTATGTGACGTGGTGTGGCGGCGTCCCCGTTACCATAGAGACGGACGGGATGCCGGAAGTATCTCAATTGAGGCGGTGGGCAAGGCTGAATGACGCTATTGCTGGGCGCCTCGGCGTCTGTGTGACCGGACCCACGCGCCCTCTAGCATCATTAGGCGGAGAGGAGTAAGATTGAAGGGACAGGTGAGCACACTTTTGTTTGATTCACTGGGTATAAATAGAGCAAGATTGGCTCACTGATGGAAATCACTCTCCCGACGACGGCTGGAGCCGAAACGGCTGTTGGGAGATTCTGCTGGGTATGATGAAGATCCCCAGTATGCACAGGACTTGTGAGAAGCCTGTTGTTGACTAAGCCATGTTTCCAATCTGCTGAATTTGCACAGAATGTTTATTGTTATAGTAACATAGTAACATAGTATCTGAGGTTGAAAAAAAGGCAATTGTCCATCGAGTTCAACCTATTTTGTGGTCTCCTATGCATGATGATTTGACTAAAATTTCTGACTGATGCTGCTGTCAGCCGTTGCATTTTATCCCTATTTATAGTAACTATAATGCATGACTATGCACCATACCCCTGGATATCCTTATCCATTAGGAATTTATCTAACCCATACTTAAAGGTGTTGACAGATTCCGCCATTACAACTCCCTCAGGCAGGGAATTCCAGACACGTAATGTCCTTACCGTGAAAAAGCTTTTACGCCGTATTGTGCGGAATCTCCTCTTCTCTAACCTGAGCGAGTGTCCACGAGTCCTCTGTGTTGATTTAACCAAAAACAGGTCCCGCGCAAGCTCTGTGTATTGTCCCCTTATATATTTGTAGATGTTGATCATAACCCCTCTTAGTCTCCGCTTTTCCAATGTAAACATGCCTAGTCTTTCAAGCCTTTCCTTGTATTCCATCGTCTCCATGCCCTTAATTAGTTTGGTCGCCCTCCTCTGAACCTTTTCTAGCTCCAGGATATCCTTTTTGTAGTACGGTGCCCAGAATTGTACACAGTATTCAAGGTGTGGCCTCACTAGTGATTTATATAACGGGAGTATAATACTCTCGTCCCTAGCATCAATACCCCGTTTTATGCATGGTAATATCTTATTAGCCTTTTTTGCTGCAGTCCTACTTTGGGTACTATTGCTTAGTTTGATATCTATGAGGACACCTAAGTCCTTTTCCAGTACAGAATCCCCTAATTTTACCCCATTTAGTAGGTAGGTGTAATTTTTGTTCTTGTTACCACAGTGCATTACCTTACACTTGTCTGTGTTGAAGCGCATTCTCCATTTGGCTGCCCATGCTTCTAATTTAACTAAGTCATTCTGAAGAGACTCGGCATCCTCCTCTGTATTTATAGCCTTACACAATTTGGTATCATCTGCAAAAATTGACACCATGCTCTCTAGACCTTCTATTAGGTCGTTAATGAAAATATTGAACAATAGCGGTCCTAATACTGAGCCTTGCGGCACACCACTTAGCACTTCAGTCCAAGTTGAAAAAGATCCATTAACCACAACGCGCTGCTCCCTATTATCTAACCAGTTTTTGACCAAGTGCATATTGTGCTTCCTAGCCCTGATTCTTGTAGCTTGTAGATAAGTCTCATGTGTGGTACAGTATCGAACGCTTTGGCAAAGTCTAAAAAGATTACATCCACGTCTTTACCCTGATCTAGGTTTGCGCTTACTGTTTCATAAAAGCCAAGTAAGTTGGTTTGACAGGATCTGTCCTTCATAAACCCATGTTGATTCCTTTTAATGACCTTATTGACTTCAAGGAACTTCTGAATACTATCTCTTAGAATACCTTCCAATACTTTCCCCACTATAGATGTAAGACTAACTGGTCTATAATTACCTGGTTCAGCTTTACTTCCCTTTTTGAATATAGGCACTACTTCCGCTATACGCCAGTCTTTGGGAACCATACCTGATATAACTGAATCCTTAAAGATCAAAGATAGCGGTTTTGCCAGTTCAGAGTGAAGCTCCATTAGAACCCTTGGGTGAATACCATCGGGCCCTGGTGATTTATTAATCTTTAAATGTTTTAATCGGTCACAGACTACTTCCTCGCTTAAATAAGTACCTATCAGTGGGATATTCTCATTATTGAGATTGTGTGTCAGTCCCTGAATTGGGTCCTCTCTAGTGAATACTGTTGAAAAAAAATCATTTAGTGTGTCCGCTATGTCATTAGCATTTTTGCTTAAGACTCCCAACTTGTCTTTTAAAGGGTCTATACTCTCCTTCTTTAATCTCTTGCTATTAATGTATTTAAAGAATTTTTTGGGATTCGCTTTGCTTTCCTTTGCTACTAGTTTTCAGTTTCTACTTTAGCGGCTCTTATTTCCTTTTTGCAAATTTTGTTACATTCCTTATAGTGCTGAAATGACTCTGCTTCCCCGTCAGATTTGTATTTCTTAAATGCTCGCCTTATGAATTACGAAATGACATAAAATATATTTTTGGAGTGTTGGTCTCTTCTACAACATAGCCCCTGCTGGAGCCTCATGGTGTGGTTGGATTTATATATATATATATATATATATATATATGCACAGATAGGCAGTTGCTTCTGACGACTGTTGTAATAAACCAAAACGTTAAGCTTTGAAAACAGTTTCCGAGTAGATCGCGGCCAGCAACTTTTTGCTGCTGGTGCGATCAACTAACCCTGCCTATGGTGGAGTGTATTTCAGCTTAACAGGGCTACGATCGCTTGTGCAGCCCTGCTAAGCAAAAACGAGTTTTATGGTAAGAACTTACCCTTGTTAAAACTCTTTCTGCGAGGTACACTGGGCTCCACAAGTCTGGACAATGGGGTGTAGAGTAGGATCTTGATCCGAGGCACCAACAGGCTCAAAGCTTTGACTGTTCCCAGAATGCACAGCGCCGCCTCCTATATCACCCCGCCTCCCAGCACAGGAGCTCAGTTTAGTTAAACAGCCCAATGCAGTAGCAGGAAAAGAGACGACAACGGTTAGTAGCCACATACACCACACTCTCACGACAAGAGAAGTGTCAGTGGCTAATGCCATGTCAACCCAAAGAAGCTAAAAGCTAAATGCGTCAGAATGGGCGCCTTGTGGAGCCCAGTGTACCTCGCAGAAAATAAGAATTTACTTACCGATAATTCTATTTCTCGTAGTCCGTAGTGGATGCTGGGGACTCCGTAAGGACCATGGGGAATAGCGGCTCCGCAGGAGACTGGGCACGAAAGTAAAGCTTTAGAACCACCTGGTGTGCACTGGCTCCTCCCCCTATGACCCTCCTCCAAGCCTCAGTTAGGATACTGTGCCCGGACGAGCGTACACAATAAGGAAGGATTTTGAATCCCGGGTAAGACTCATACCAGCCACTCCAATCACACCATATAACTTGTGATCTAAACCCAGTTAACAGCATGATAACAGAGGATCCTCTAGAAAAGATGGCTCACTACAGCAATAACCCGATTTTTTGGTAACAATAACTATGTACCAGTATTGCAGACAATCCGCACTTGGGATGGGCGCCCAGCATCCACTACGGACTACGAGAAATAGAATTATCGGTAAGTAAATTCTTATTTTCTCTAACGTCCTAAGTGGATGCTGGGGACTCCGTAAGGACCATGGGGATTATACCAAAGCTCCCAAACGGGCGGGAGAGTGCGGATGACTCTGCAGCACCAAATGAGAGAACTCCAGGTCCTCCTCAGCCAGGGTATCAATTTTGTAGAATTTTACAAACGTATTTGCTCCTGACCAAGTAGCTGCTCGGCAAAGTTGTAAAGCCGAGACCCCTCGGGCAGCCGCCCAAGATGAGCCCATCTTCCTTGTGGAGTGGGCATTTACAGATTTTTGGCTGTGGCAGGCCTGCCACAGAATGTGCAAGCTGAATTGTACTACAAATCCAACGAGCAATAGTCTGCTTAGAAGCAGGAGCACCCAGCTTGTTGGATGCATACAGGATAAACAGCGAGTCAGATTTTCTGACTCCAGCCGTCCTGGAAACATATTTTCAGGGCCCTTATAAAACGTCTAGCAACTTGGAGTCCTCCAAGTCCCTAGTAGCCGCAGGCACCACAATAGGTTGGTTCAGGTGAAACGCTGAAACCACCTTAGGGAGAAACTGAGGACAAGTCCTCAATTCCGCCCTGTCCGAATGGAAAATCAGATAAGGGCTTTTACAGGATAAAGCCGCCAATTCTGACACGCGCCTTGCCCAGGCCAGGGCCAACAGCATGACCACTTTCCATGTGAGATATTTTAACTCCACAGATTTAAGTGGTTCAAACCAATGTGACTTTTGGAACCCAAAAACTACATTGAGATCTCAAGGTGCCACTGGAGGCACAAAAGGAGGCTGTATATGCAGTACCCCTTTTACAACGTCTGAACTTCAGGGACTGAAGCTAGTTCTTTTTGGAAGAAAATTGACAGGGCCGAAATTTGAACCTTAATGGACCCCAATTTCAGGCCCATAGACACTCCTGTTTGCAGGAAATGCAGGAATCGACCCAGTTGAATTTCCTCCGTCGGGCCTTACTGGCCTCGCACCACGCAACATATTTTCGCCAAATGCGGTGATAATGTTTTGGGGTTACATCCTTCTTGGCTTTGATCAGGATAGGGATGACTTCATCCGGAATGCCTTTTTTCCTTCAGGATCCGGCGTTCAACCGCCCTGCCGTCAAACGCAGCCGCGGTAAGTCTTGGAACAGACAGGGTCCTTGCTGGAGCAGGTCCCTTCTTAGAGGTAGAGGCCACGGATCCTCCGTGAGCATCTCTTGAAGTTCCGGTTACCAAGTCCTTCTTGGCCAATCCGGAGCCACGAATATAGTGCTTACTCCTCTCCATCTTATCAATCTCAGTACCTTGGGTATGAGAGGCAGATGAGGGAACACATACACTGACTGGTACACCCACGGTGTTACCAGAGCGTCCACAGCTATTGCCTGAGGGTCCCTTGACCTGGCTCAATACCTGTCGAGTTTTTCCCAACGGTTTATAATCATGTGGAAGACTTCTGGGTGAAGTCCCCACTCTCCCGGGTGGAGGTCGTGTCTGCTGAGGAAGTCTGCTTCCCAGTTGTCCACTCCCGGAATTGCTGACAGTGCTATCACATGATTTTCCGCCCAGCGAAGAATCCTTGCAGCTTCTGCCATTGCCCTCCTGCTTTTTGTGCCACCCTGTCTGTTTATGTGGGTGACTGCCGTGATGTTGTCCGACTGGATCAACACCGGCTGACCTTGAAGCAGAGGTCTTGCTAAGCTTAGAGCATTGTAAATGGCCCTTAGCTTCAGGATATTTATGTGAAGTGATGTCTCCAGGCTTGACCATAAGCCCTGGAAATTTCTTCCCTGTGTGACTGCTCCCCAGCCCTCTAGAAGATGAGCACTCTGCAACCAACACAGGAGGGACACCCTTGTTCTTGGTGACAGGGTTATCCGCTGATGCATCTGAAGATGCGACTCGGACCATTTGTCCAGCAGGTCCCACTGGAAAGTTCTTGCGTGGAATCTGCCGAATGGGATTGCTTCGTAGGAAGCCACCATTTTACCCAGAACCCTTGTGCATTGATGCACTGAGACTTGGCTCGGTTTTAGGAGGTTCCTGACTAGCTCGGATAACTCCCTGGCTTTCTTCTCCGGGAGAAACACCTTTTTCTGGACTGTGTCCAGGATCATTAACAAAAAGGGAGGTAATCTGCGCACTGGGGTGGTTTTACTGTATGGGATGTGCTGCTAGTCAAAAGGGTGTCCTTGCCCTTTGGTTCAATATGGATATCTGGTTTTCACCTGACTGCGCTCATCCCCTACAGTTTGAGTACTCGTGAAATGATGCAAATGGATGCTTATATAAAGGTGTGTTTTACTTTCACATGTATCAAATATGACACTCAATATAATGAAACAGTGCGGATAAATATTGTTGAACATGAAAAAGGTGGTAATCACAATGTGTGCTCCACGGGGAGCACCTGTTTAACTCAGTCCTTTAATCACTCAAATTGGTGATTAAATCCTTTAGGTTCTTGGCGTGTGTGTTCTGACACAAAGGCCAATGGGCTGGAAAAAAAAATATATAAATGTAATGATTAAATCTGGCTGTGTTGCTTTAAAAGTCAAATATAGATTTTCCAGTGGAAATGTCTCTAGTCCTGACCGGACTGTGTGGGCTTTAAAAATCTGTCTTTAGTAATTAGATTCATATAGTTGCAGAGGACGGCGTCCCGTACCTCTGCGTGTGGAAGTCAGGTATTCGTGCACTATCGTTGCGGCCGTACTTGTAAGATGTACAGGTGCGGGGGGCAGCGGGAACCTCCTGGCAGCTCCGGACAGACTCGTCCCTCAGCTCGCGCACCCGCTCTCCGGTTCGTCCTGTTAGGGATCTCCCAATGTGCCTGCGCCGCTCGCTGGGTTGGTCGTGTTCGCGTGGGGGGGAGCTCAGCCGCAGGATCTAAACAGAGCCTGTGGCAGTGTTGCACCTCCCCACAACGGAGTACAGGTGAGTACTCCGTTGTGGGGAGGTGCAACACTGCCACAGGCGCCGTCCTCTGCAACTATATGAATCTAATTACTAAAGACAGATTTTTAAAGCCCACACAGTCCGGTCAGGACTAGAGACATTTCCACTGGAAAATCTATATTTGACTTTTAAAGCAACACAGCCAGATTTAATCATTACATTTATATATTTTTTTTCCAGCCCATTGGCCTTTGTGTCAGAACACACACGCCAAGAACCTAAAGGATTTAATCACCAATTTGAGTGATTAAAGGACTGAGTTAAACAGGTGCTCCCCGTGGAGCACACATTGTGATTACCACCTTTTTCATGTTCAACAATATTTATCCGCGCTGTTTCATTATATTGAGTGTCATATTTGATACATGTGAAAGTAAAACACACCTTTATATAAGCATCCATTTGCATCATTTCACGAGTACTCAAACTGTAGGGGATGAGCGCAGTCAGGTGTCCAGGATCATCCCTAGGAACAGAAGACGAGTCGTCGGAACCAGCTGCGATTTTGGAATATTGAGAATCCAATCGTGCTGCCGCAACACTACCTGAGATAGTGCTACACCGACCTCCAACTGTTCCCTGGATCTTACCCTTATCAGGGAATCGTCCAAGTAAGGGATAACTAAAATTCCCTTCCTTCGAAGGAATATCATCATTTCGGCCATTACCTTGGTAAAGACCCGGGGTGCCGTGGACCATCCATACGGCAGCGTCTGAACTGATAGTGAAAGTTCTGTACCATAAACCTGAGGTACCCTTGGTGAGAAGGGTAAATTTGGACATGAAGGTAAGCATCCTCGATGTCCCGAGACATCATGTAGTCCCCTTCTTCCAGGTTCGCAATCACTGCTCTGAGTGACTCAATCTTGAATTTGAACCTCTGTATGTAAGTGTTCAAAGATTTTAGATTTAGAATCGGTCTCACCGAGCCGTCCGGCTTCGGTACCACAACAGTGTGGAATAATACCCCGTTCCCTGTTGCAGTAGGGGTACCTTGATTATCATCTGCTGGGAATACAGCTTGTGAATGGCTTCCAAAACTGTCTCCCTGTCAGAAGGAGACATCGGTAAAGCCGACTTTAGGAAACGGCGAGGGGGAGACGTCTCGAATTCCAATTTGTACCCCTGAGATATCACCTGAAGGATCCAGGGGTCTACTTGCGAGTGAGCCCACTGCGCGCTGAAATTCATTGAGACGGGCCCCCCACCGTGCCTGATTCTGCTTGTAAAGCCCCAGCGTCATACTGAGGGCTTGGCAGAGGCGGGAGAGGGTTTCTGTTCCTGGGAACTGGCTGATTTCTGCAGCCTTTTTCCTCTCCCTCTGTCACGGGGCAGAAATGAGGAACCTTTTGCCCGCTTGTCCACGAAAAGACTGCGCCTGATAATACGGCGTCTTCTCATGTTGAGAGGCGACCTGGGGTATAAACGTGGATTTCCCAGCTGTTGCCGTGGCCACCAGGTCTGAAAGACCGACCCCAAATAACTCCTCCTTTAATAAGGCAATACTTCCAAATGCCGTTTGGAATACGCATCACCTGACCACTGACGTGTCCATAACCTTCTACTGGTAGAAATGGACAACGCACTTAGACTTGATGCCAGTCGGCAAATATTCCGCTGTGCATCACGCATATATAGAAATGCATCTTTTAAATGCTCTATAGGCAAAAATATACTGTCCCTATCTAGGGTATCAATATTTTTAGTCAGGGAATCCGACCACGCCAACCCAGCACTGCCCATCCAGGCTGAGGCGATTGCTGGTCGCAGTATAACACCAGTATGTGTGTAAATACATTTTAGGATACCCTCCTGCTTTCTATCAGCAGGATCCTTAAGGACGGCCATCTCAGGAGAGGGTAGAGCCCTTACAAGCGTGTGAGCGCTTTATCCACCCTAGGGGGTGTTTCCCAACGCACCCTAACCTCTGGCGGGAAAGGATATAATGCCAATAACATTTTAGAAATTATCAGTTGTTATCGGGGGAAAACCACGCATCATCACACACCTCATTTAATTTCTCAGATTCAGGAAAACTACAGGTAGTTTTTCCTCACCGAACATAATACCCCTTTTTGGTGGTACTCGTATTATCAGAAATGTGTAAAACATTTTTCATTGCCTCAATCATGTAACGTGTGGCCCTACTGGAAGTCACATTTGTCTCTTCACCGTCGACACTGGAGTCAGTATCCGTGTCGGCGTCTATATCTGCCATCTGAGGTAACGGGCGCTTTAGAGCCCCTGACGGCCTATGAGACGTCTGGACAGGCCCAAGCTGAGTAGCCGGCTGTCTCATGTCAACCACTGTCTTTTATACAGAGCTGACACTGTCACGTAATTCCTTCCAACAGTTCATCCACTCAGGTGTCGACCCCCTAGGGGGTGACATCACTATTACAGGCAATCTGCTCCGTCTCCACATCATTTTTCTCCTCATACATGTCGACACAAACGTACCGACATACAGCACACACACAGGGAATGCTCTGATAGAGGACAGGACCCCACTAGCCCTTTGGGGAGACAGAGGGAGAGTTTGCCAGCACACACCAGAGCGCTATATATATATATATATATATATATATATATATATATATACAGGGATAACCTTATATAAGTGTTTTTCCCCTTATAGCTGCTGTATCTTTAATACTGCGCGTAATTAGTGCCCCCCCTCTCTTTTTTAACCCTTTCTGTAGTGTAGTGACTGCAGGGGAGAGACAGGGAGCTTCCCTCCAACGGAGCTGTGAGGGAAAATGGCGCCAGTGTGCTGAGGAGATAGGCTCCGCCCCCTTATCGGCGGCCTTATCTCCCGTTTTTCTATGTATTCTGGCAGGGGTTAAATGCATCCATATAGCCCAGGAGCTATATGTGATGCATTTTTTGCCATCCAAGGTGTTTTTTATTGCGTCTCAGGGCGCCCCCCCCCAGCGCCCTGCACCCTCAGTGACCGGAGTGTGAAGTGTGCTGAGAGCAATGGCGCACAGCTGCAGTGCTGTGCGCTACCTTGTTGAAGACAGGACGTCTTCTGCCGCCGATTTTCCGGACCTCTTCTGCCTTCTGGCTCTGTAAGGGGGCCGGCGGCGCGGCTCTGGGACCCATCCAGGCTGGGCCTGTGATCGTCCCTCTGGAGCTAATGTCCAGTAGCCTAAGAAGCCCAATCCACTCTGCACGCAGGTGAGTTCGCTTCTTCTCCCCTTAGTCCCTCGATGCAGTGAGCCTGTTGCCAGCAGGTCTCACTGAAAATAAAAAACCTAAAACTAAACTTTTCACTAAGCAGCTCAGGAGAGCCACCTAGTGTGCACCCTTCTCATTCGGGCACAAAATCTTAACTGAGGCTTGGAGGAGGGTCATAGGGGGAGGAGCCAGTGCACACCAGGTGGTTCCAAAGCTTTACTTTTGTGCCCAGTCTCCTGCGGAGCCGCTATTCCCCATGGTCCTTACGGAGTCCCCAGCATCCACTTAGGACGTTAGAGAAAGAGTTTTAACAAGGGTAAGTTCTTACCATAAAACTCGTTTTCTGCTGCGGGGTACACTGGGCTCCACAAGTCTGGACAATGGGGATGTCCTAAAGCAGTTCCTTATGGGAGGGGACGCACTGTATCGGGCACAAGAACCCTGCGTCCAAAGGAAGCATCCTCGGAAGCGGCAGTATCGAAGGCATAGAACCTTATGAACGTGTTCCCGGAGGACCACGTAGCCGACTTGCACAATTGATCAAGGGTGGCACCACGTTGGGCCGCCAAAGAAGGTCCAACAGACCGAGTGGAATGGGCCATAATATGAACAGGAGCTGACAGACCAGCCTTCACATAAGCATGCGCAATCACCATTCTAATCCACCTGGCCAGGGTCTGCTTGTGAGCAGGCCAGCCACGTTTGTGAAATCCAAACAAAACAAAGACAGAATAAGACTTTCGAATAGAAGCAGTTCTCTTCACATAGATACGGAGAGCCCGTACCACATCCAAAGACTGCTCTTTGGGAGACAAATCAGGAGAGACAAAAGCTGGAACCACAATCTCCTGATTAAGGTGGAACGAAGAAACCACCTTAGGTAAATATCCGGGACGAGTCCTAAGAACCGCACGGTCACAGTGAAAAATCAGATATGGAGAACTACAAGACAATGCACCCAAATCTGACACTCTTCTAGCAGAGGCAATAGCCAGCAAGAACACCACCTTAAGGGAAAGCCACTGAAGGTCAGCTGAACCAAGAGGTTCAAATGGAGGCTCCTGCAACGCCTCCAAAACCACGACAAGTCCCAAGGAGCCACAGGCGGGACATAGGGAGGTTGGATACGCAACACACCTTGAGTGAAAGTATGAACATCAGGTAAAGTCGCAATTTTTCTCTGAAACCACACCGACAAGGCAGAAATATGAACCTTGAGGGAGGCCAGACGCAGGCCTAAATCTAGGCCCTGCTGTAGAAAAGCCAAAAGTTTGGCTGTACTAAACTTGGAAGCGTCATAATGGTTAGATGCGCACCAAACAAAGTAGGAATGCCAGACCCGATGGTAAATCCAAGAAGAGGCCGGTTTCCGGGCCCGCAACATAGTTTTAATGACCTCTTCAGAAAAACCCTTAGCTCTTAAGACGGAAGCTTCAAGAGCCACGCCGTCAAAGACAGTCAGGCTAGGTCCTGGTAGACACAGGGGCCCTGAACGAGGAGGTCTGGGCGTTGTGGAAGTAGAAGTGGACGCTCTGACGATAGGCCTTGCAGGTCTGAGAACCAGTGCCGTCTGGGCCACGCCGGAGCTATGAGAAGCAGATTTCCTTTTTCTTGCTTGAACTTCCGAATTACCCTGTGCAGGAGTGACACCGGAGGGAACACGTACGGCAGCCGAAACCTCCACGGCACTGCCAGCGCATCCACGAATGCTGCTTGAGGATCCCTTGTCCTTGCTCCGAAGACCGGAACCTTGTGATTGTGTCCAGACGCCATCAGATCCACATCTGGAAGACCCCACCTTTCCACGAGGAGTTGAAACACTTCTGGATGGAGGCCAGACTCGCCGGCATGCACGTCCTGACGACTGAGAAAGTCCGCTTCCCAATTCAGGACTCCCGGAATGAATATTGCCGATATTGCCGGTAGATGGCGTTCTGCCCAACGTAGAATCCGTGAGGCTTCCTTTATTGCCAAACGGCTTCGAGTGCCGCCTTGATGATTTATGTAAGTCACTGTGGTGGCGTTGTCCGACTGTACTTGAACAGGACGGTTCTGAATCAAATGCTGGGCTAGGTTCAACGCATTGAAGACCGCCCGCAATTCCAGAATGTTGATCGAGAGGAGAGATTCCTCCTTGGTCCACCGACCCTGCAAGGAGTGCTGCTCCAGCACCGCGCCCCAACCTCTTAGACTGGCATCTGTCGTCAACAGGACCCAGTTGGATATCCAGAAGGGACGGCCTCTGCACAATTGTCAGTCCTGGAGCCACCAGAGCAGCGACAGATGGACCTCCGGAGTCAAAGAGATCATTTGAGACCTGATTCGGTGAGGCAGGCCGTCCCACTTGCGGACGAGAAAGGAAGCAACGAATCCTGTCCTGAAGTTTCAGGACTTTCTCCTGAGACAAGAACAACCTCTGGTTGTGAGTGTCCAACAGCGCTCCCAGATGCACCATGCTCTGAGCAGGGACCAGGGAGGATTTCTTCCAGTTGATGAGCCACCCGTGGGCTTGTAGAAACCGGACCGTCATATCCAGATGACGCAGGAGAAGATCTGGGGAATTTGCCAGGATTAACAAGTTGTCCAGATACGGCAGTATCCTGACCCCTTGACGGCGGAGTACCACCGTCATCACCGCCATAACTTTGGTGAAGACTCGGAGCAGTTGTTAAACCAAAAGGTAATGCCCGAAACTGGTAATGGAGGTTGCCAATAGCGAACCTCAGGTATTGTTGATGTGACACTGCCATAGGAATATGCAGGTAAGCATCCTGTATGTCCAGGGAGACCATGTAGTCCCCAGGTTCCAAGGCCAGAACTTTAGAGCGAAGGGTTTCCATACGGAACTTGGAAACCTTCACAAACTTGTTCAGTGCCTTGAGGTTGAGAATGGGCCGGGAGGACCCATTCGGTTTCGGGACTAGAAACAGCGGAGAATAGTACGCCCGGCCCCTCTGAGCAAGAGGAACCTGTACTACGACTCCTGTATCCAGGAGGGTCTGTACCACCGAATGCAGAGTGTTTGCCTTTGTCTGGTCCGACGGGACGTCTGTCTGGCAAAATCGATGAGGGGGTCGGTTTTTGAAGGCTATGGCGTAACCTCGAGTGACGACTTCCCGTACCCAGGCATCTGAAGTGGTCTTCAACCATTCCTGGGTATACCCTAGAAGCCGGCCCTCCACCCTGGGATCCCCCAGGGGAAGGCCCGCCCAGTCATGCGGCAGGCTTATCAGTCTTTACTGCTGGCTGACGGGCAGCCCAGGCTCTTTTGGGCTTCGGCTTACCAGGTTTGGAAGTACGGGCCTGCTTATGGTACGCTTGACCTTTTGCTTTACCTGAAGGACGAAAGGGGCGAAAGGACGTGCCTTTGGCCTTCGACACAGAAGGAGCTGTATTAGGCAGATAGGCAGTTTTGGCAGTAGCCAAGTCAGCCACTATCTTGAAAGGGAGTACCTCCAGGGTTTTTCTAGAGTCCAGATCCACAGACCAGGATCTCAGCCACAATATCCTGCGAGCCAGGACTGACGTACAGTAGTAGAGGCCTTGGCTGCTAGGATACCGGCATCAGAAGCCGCCTCTTTAATATAGCGAGAAGCTGTGACAATATATGACAAGCATTGTCTAGCATGGTCAGAGGAGATTTCAGCTTCTAACTCCAAGGCCCATGCTTCAATAGCCTCTGCCGCCCATGTAGCTGCAATAGTGGGCCTTTGTGCAGCACCCGTGAGGGTGTAAATCGCTTTTAGACAACCCTCGACATGTTTATCCGTAGGCTCTTTTAGAGATGTGACGGTAGTGACAGGGAGAGCTGAGGAAACCACCATCCTAGCCACATGTGAGTCTACTGGAGGAGGCGTTTCCCAATTCTTAGACAGCTCTGGCGCGAGGGGATAGCGAGCCAGCATCTTCTTTTGAGGCACAAACTTCGTTCCCCGGGCTTTGCCAGGGTTCCGGACGTATATCCACTAGGTGGTCAGAGTGAGGTAAAACTTGTTTAATCACCTTCTGACGCTTGAACCTATCTGGTTTCTTAGGAGGAACGGATGGCTCGGGATCATCCGTAAACTGCAGAATTAACTTAATAGCCTCCAAAAGATCAGGAACATCCACATGTGAACTACCCTCCCCATCAACCGTATCTGAGCCAGAACCTGTGGGGTCAGTGTATGTGCTGTCTTCATCAGACGAGGTGTCAGTGACAGCAGTGGATTGTGAGGAGACGAGCGCTCGCTTACAGGACCTCTTGGACTTAGGCGAGCGATGGTCAGACTTTTTAGTAGTCAGGGACTGGTTCAACTTCTTTAAATGAGCAGATAAATCGTCCGCCCACGGCGGGTTAGCTGCAGGGACCACATACGGTTGAACCGGCATTGGGGGTCCCATAAGGGGTGTTAGTTTATGAACTAGCGTATGCAGAAGCGTGGAAAAAGCGGCCCACGGAGGGTCAGTATGTGCCTCCGTTGCCACAGTCCCACTGGGGGGCAAGGAGCCCCCAGAACCAGAGCCCACAGCTGCTATATTCTCCCCATATGTGCCTGTGGCTTCGGCAACACCAGCAGTGTGTTCCGCCCCAGAACCGTTACCCTCAGAAGCAGACATGATATAACTTGCAGTATGAGGTAACACAGTACAATTATTAGCAGCACTATATCCCTAAACCCAAACCCCTGCGCAGTGTAGTCATCACCAGCAGAGATAAAGGAGAGATATGGTGACTAAATCACAGAGAAAAATACGTAATACAGTATATCTTTGTGAAAATCCTATATTAAATAACACCTGACGCACCAAGCCCCCTCAGGCTATAGAATATAGGGATAGCAAGTTGAGTGAAAGACACGAGATGGACACCACTCAGCTATCAATGCACACACAAATAGTCACAGTTTGTACAATGCAGAGGTTATTACAGACAATAATACTGCACTGGACTAGCTTACACAGCTATAAAGTCAATAGATATAACACTACACAGTAAGAAACTGGATGTATATCACAGGGTAATTGTACTATAAACCCCTGACTAAATGCACTCTTTCTTACTAACACTGACTAAAAAGGCAGGTAGAATACTTAAGTGTCATGTAAAGGCACAGCGCTGACAACCAGGCGGCTTTACATAGGAGGATTTGCCCAAGCAGTCCCAGGAACAGTGAGCTGAGGAGTAATGGCGCCGCAGACACTAACAGGGAGTGAGGAAAAGACAGAGATACAGCTCCAGGGCGGGAACACTTGCTGGAAATGGCGCCCTGGGGCTGGGGGAGGGGCTTCAGGTCTAAGCCTTATCCCCCTTGCTGGCAAAACCACCGGGTACTGTGGGCGATATTAAAATCGGTTTTAAGAGAAAACCTGACCTGCGCCCATGCCCTGGTGATCTAGTGGTATCCACAGTGTCCACCGCCAGCGCGCGCGGCCCGCCTCCCACTGACCGCGCAATAAAGATCGGGTCCCGCGAGCAGGACCCACTTACCACCTCCCGAAGCGCGGCCACGCGATCCTGGAGAGCCCCAGCCGTGTGTGTCTAACATGAAGAAAACCGGAGCCTCCACTGTAGGTACCCGGCAACCAGGGCTCGGGAGTGTACAGCGCCGCTGGGGAGAGCTGGAGCTGCAGCAGTGAATGTCACAAGACATTTACCACCGCTGCTGCCCTTGAAGTCTTCACTTTTTAACTCATAAAAAGGTTTTCTCAGGGCTGCTTGGAGCAGCCCCTCTGTTAAGTGCCTGCTTACTGCAGCACCAACTGACAAACTGAGCTGCTGTGCTGGGAGGCGGGGTGATATAGGAGGCGGCGCTGTGCATTCTGGGAACAGTCAAAGCTTTGAGCCTGTTGGTGCCTCGGATCAAGATCCTACTCTACACCCCATTGTCCAGACTTGTGGAGCCCAGTGTACCCCGCAGCAGAAAAAAAGTTTTCATCAACCTAGGAGTAAGGCTGGAGCTACTTACCCTGTGCGACGGATCCAGCGACTTTCCTCCCGGCTTTGACGTCAGACATCCGCCCTCCGTTTGCCTGGACACGCCTGCGTTCGGACGACCACTCCCCGAAAACGGCATCCAACGGTGAGTATCCGCCCTGAAATGCCTCTCCGCTGTCAATCTTTGTGCGATCGGCGCTGCTTCTTCTTTTTTCGCTGTGCATGTCGTTGCCCGGCGATGTGCGCATTTGCATGCACAGTTCCGACCCGTTCGCACCGCAGCGAAGAACTGCTGCTTGCGAACGAGTCGGAATGACCCCCAGAGTCAGGTCTGTTTCTTCATTCTGAAAGGTCTGTGAGTGCCGCCTATCTGTGCATCTATATTGCTGGTAGTGGCTGAGGAGGGCACGTTGTTCATTATAAATCATTCAGAGTGCCGAATATATGAGAGAGAGAGAGAATGAGAGAGAGAGAGAACACGAGAGAGAGAACAAGAGAGAGAGAGAGAACAAGAGAGAGAGAGAGAGAGAACAAGAGAGAGAGAGAGAGAGAGAGAGAACAAGTGAGAGGAAAGAGAAATAGAGAGTTACATTTTATGGTTAACAATCCATCACTTTAGTCACCGTAGAACACGTATGTTGTGTGAAACCAATAATACGCAGACTGATGAATTATAAAAAGTACAAGGTTATGGCAGACACTGTAGATTTTCCCTGACGGAATGTAATTACACAATTGCTATAGTGTGAATCATATGGAGGATCATATGGGTAGTAATATTCCTGGCGTTTCCAAACATTGCAGCAACATTGGAATGCAGTGAATACTGACTTTCAGCATACAGAAAACAGAAATACTTTATACCAGGAGATATTGGGACTATACATTTAATTGAAAAGGCTCTATCTCTAAAGTATCCATAGAAACAATCACACCGCCAGCTATTTGTGTTTAGAAATGTCAATGTATGTGTATATTTTTTACATTAAGGGTTCAAGCCACCCTAGCCTAATACAGAAGTGCCAACTCAACCCCCCCCCCCCCTTTCCCCACCAGCAATTTTATTGCTCACATTTAACTAAAAATCTGTAACAGGCTTGAGCATCAGCTCCATTCATATTGCCACTTACCGCCCTAGCAGTGCTGGCAACGGCAGCAGTGGAATCAATCACAGCCTCTGAGGTGGAGCCAGCCACGGCGGAGACAGGATCTCCTCTTCCCAGCGTCTCTGCCTGGTGACACCGGCAATCCCAGCAGGCATGGCTGCTCCCACAGTTCCCAGGAGAGATCTCACAAGACCTTGCTCGGCCCCAACTCCAGTGGCACCAGGAAGTGCTCCCATTCCAGCGCAATTTATTTTGCTGGCGCTGCGCCCCCCCAGGACCCAGCGCTCCAGGCTGCAGCCTAATCAGCCTATTGGTTAATCAGGCCCTGAAAACAGCCATTCTAGGGGGTAAATTTACTAAGATGGGAGTTCTACTTAAGATGGGGTGTTGCCCTTAGCAACCACTCAGATTCTACGTCTCATTTATCTAGCACATTCTAGAAGATAATACCTGGAATCTGGTTGCTATGGGCAACATCTCATCTTAAAACAGAACTCCAATCTTAGTAAATTTACCCCTAGGATGGGCAAGGCTTGGGCTGGCAGCTAAAGTTACTACTATGTCCATATTATGTACTTATTATATTATATATACAGCAGGGACGTGCGGTGAGGTAAATTTCTCAGGAGGCACTGGTTACCCACCGCATGTCACTGATATACAGTACAGTATGTATTAGCACCAACTTGCGTACCTGGGAACTGAATTTGAGTGCGGACCCACCCTGAATATAGCCAAGCTAACGCTGTGCTAAAAGTACAATTCTATGGATCTCATATAGGAAGAAGAATAAGGTTCAGGTGCAGTGCCAAATGCTATTGGTAATGTCATCTGTCTTTATTTGTGCTAATGCACCTAGAGTTTCATAAAATCGCTTTGGATTGTGGCAAAGAGGACAGTTACACCGTCCAATAGAAGGAATTGGATCTTATACAACTTAACTCAGTACAGAGTGAGCAATGTGATTTCATACTGTGGAACTGGATAATGGAAATGAGAGAGGGTGGCGTGAGTGCATATTTAGGGATGTCACTTGCAGTTATATTCAGTCTGATAAAGTGCATTATGCACTAGCTCAGAGCTGTCTATCTTGTCCAATTTTTAAATAAAAGTGCTCAAACATACAAGAGCCATGACTTATAAAACGAGTTTTATGGTAAGAACTTACCCTTGTTAAAACTCTTTCTGCAAGGTACACTGGGCTCCACAAGTCTGGACAATGGGGTGTAGAGATAGGATCTCGATCCGAGGCACCAACAGGCTCAAGGCTTTGACCTTCTTCCCAAGATCCATAGCGCCGCCTCCTATATCACCCCGCCTCCCAGCACAGGAGCTCAGTTTAGTTAACCAGCCCAATGCAGTAGCAGGAAAAGAGACGACAACGGTTAGTAGCCACATACACCACACTCTCACGACAAGAGAAGTGTCAGCGGCTAATGCCATATCAACCCAAAGAAGCTAAGTGCGTCAGGGTGGACGCCTTGTGGAGCCCAGTGTACCTCACAGAAAGAGTTTTAACAAGGGTAAGTTCTTAACATAAAACTCGTTTTCTGCTGCGGGGTACACTGGGCTCCACAAGTCTGGACAATGGGGATGTCCTAAAGCAGTTCCTTATGGGAGGGGACGCACTGTAGCGGGCACAAGAACCCGGCATCCAAAGGAAGCATCCTGGGAAGCGGCAGTATCGAAGGCATAGAACCTTATGAACGTGTTCCCGGAGGACCACGTAGCCGCCTTGCACAATTGATCAAGGGTCGCACCACGTTGGGCCGCCCAAGAAGGTCCAACAGACCGAGTAGAATGGGCCGTAATGTGAACAGGAGCTCACAGACCAGCCTTCACATAAGCATGCGCAATCACCATTCAGATCCACCTGGCCAGGGTATGCTTGTGGGCAGGCCAGCCACGTTTGTGAAATCCAAACAAAACAAAGAGAGAATCAGACTTTCGAATAGAAGCAGTTCTCTTCACATAGATACGGAGAGCCCGTACCACATCCAAAGACCGCTCTTTGGGAGACAAATCAGGAGAGACAAAAGCTGGAACCACAATCTCCTGATTAAGGTGGAACGAGGAAACCACCCTAGGCAAACACCCGGGACGAGTCCCAAGAACCGCACGGTCACGGTGAAAAATCAGATATGGGGAACTACAAGACAAGGCACCCAAATCCGACACCCCTCCAGCAGAGGCAATAACCAACAGAAACACCACCCTAAGGGAAAGCCACTTAAGGTCAGCTGAACCAAGAGGTTCAAATGGAGACTCTTGTAACGCCTCCAAAACCACCGACAAGTCCCAAGGAGCCACAGGCGGGACATAGGGAGGTTGGATACGCAACACACCCTGAGTGAAAGTATGAACATCAGGTAAAGTCGCAATTTTTCTCTGAAACCACACCGACAAGGCAGAAATATGAACCTTGAGGGAGGCCAGACGCAGGCCTAAATCTAGGCCCTGCTGTAGAAAAGCCAAAAGTTTGGCTGTACTAAACTTGGAAGCGTCATAATGGTTAGATGCGCACCAAACAAAGTAGGAATGCCAGACCCGATGGTAAATCCGAGCAGAGGCCGGTTTCCGGGCCCGCAACATAGTTTTAATGACCTCTTCAGAAAAACCCTTAGCTCTTAAGACGGAAGCTTCAAGAGCCACGCCGTCAAAGACAGCCGGGCTAGGTCCTGGTAGACACACGGGCCCTGAACGAGGAGGTCTGGGCGTTGTGGAAGTAGAAGTGGACGCTCTGACGATAGGCCTTGCAGGTCTGAGAACCAGTGCCGTCTGGGCCACGCCGGAGCTATGAGAAGCAGATTTCCTTTTTCTTGCTTGAACTTCCGAATTACCCTGGGCAGGAGTGACACCGGAGGGAACACGTACGGCAGCCGAAACCTCCACAGCACTGCCAGCGCATCCACGAATGCTGCTTGAGGATCCCTTGTCCTTGCTCCAAAGACCGGAACCTTGTGATTGTGTCGAGACGCCATCAGATCCACATCTGGAAGACCCCACCTTTCCACGAGGAGTCGAAACACTTCTGGATGGAGGCCACACTCGCCGGCATGCACGTCCTGACGACTGAGAAAGTCCGCTTCCCAATTCAGGACTCCCGGAATGAATATTGCCGATATTGCCGGTAGATGGCGTTCTGCCCAACGTAGAATCCGTGAGGCTTCCTTCATTGCCAAACGGCTTCGAGTGCCGCCTTGATGATTTATGTAAGCCACTGTGGTGGCGTTGTCCGACTGTACTTGAACAGGACGGTTCTGAATCAAATGCTGGGCTAGGTTCAACGCATTGAAGACCGCCCGCAATTCCAGAATGTTGATCGAGAGGAGAGATTCTTCCTTGGTCCACCGACCCTGCAAGGAGTGCTGCTCCAGCACCGCGCCCCAACCTCTTAGACTGGCATCTGTTGTCAA
Organism: Pseudophryne corroboree; assembly: GCF_028390025.1. Taxonomy (NCBI): domain Eukaryota; kingdom Metazoa; phylum Chordata; class Amphibia; order Anura; family Myobatrachidae; genus Pseudophryne; species Pseudophryne corroboree. The sequence goes on from NC_086452.1 coordinate 321,565,146, forward strand.
CAGGACCCAGTTGGATATCCAGAAGGGACGGCCTCTGTACAATTGTCGGTCCTGGAGCCACCAGAGCAGCGACAGACGGACCTCCGGAGTCAAAGAGATCATTTGAGACCTGATTCGGTGAGGCAGGCCTTCCCACTTGGCTAGAATCAGCTTCTGGAGGGGGCGAGAATTGAATTGAGCATACTCCACCATGTCGAATGCTGATACCATGAGGCCCAGCACCTGCAATGCCGAATGTATCGACACTTGCGGACGAGAAAGGAAGCAACGAATCCTGTCCTGAAGTTTCAGGACTTTCTCCTGAGACAAGAACAACCTCTGGTTGTGAGTGTCCAACAGCGCTCCCAGATGCACCATGCTCTGAGCAGGGACCAGGGAGGATTTCTTCCAGTTGATGAGCCACCCATGGGCTTGTAGAAACCGGACCGTCATATCCAGATGACGCAGGAGAAGATCTGGGGAATTTGCCAGGATTAACAAGTCGTCCAGATACGGCAGTATCCTGACCCCTTGACGGCGGAGTACCACCGTCATCACCGCCATAACTTTGGTGAAGACTCGGAGCCGTTGTTAAACCAAAAGGTAACGCCCGAAACTGGTAATGGAGGTTGCCAATAGCGAACCTCAGGTATTGTTGATGTGACACTGCTATAGGAATATGCAGGTAAGCATCCTGTATGTCCAGGGAGACCATGTAGTCCCCAGGTTCCAAGGCCAGAACTTTAGAGCGAAGGGTTTCCATACGGAACTTGGAAACTTTCACAAACTTGTTCAGTGCCTTGAGGTTGAGAATGGGCCAGGAGGACCCATTCGGTTTCGGGACTAGAAACAGCGGAGAATAGTACGCCCGGCCCCTCTGAGCAAGAGGCACCTGTACTACGACTCCTGTATCCAGGAGGGTCTGTACCACCGAATGCAGAGTGTTTGCCTTTGTCTGGTCCGACGGGACGTCTGTCTGGCAAAATCGATGAGGGGGTCGGTTTTTGAAGGCTATGGCGTAACCTCGAGTGACGACTTCCCGTACCCAGGCATCTGAAGTGGTCTTCAACCATTCCTGGGTATACCCTAGAAGCCGGCCCCCCACCCTGGGATCCCCCAGGGGGAGGCCCGCCCCGTCATGCGGCAGGCTTATCAGTCTTTACTGCTGGCTGACGGGCAACCCAGGCTCTTTTGGGCTTCGGCTTACCAGGTTTGGAAGTGCGGGCCTGCTTATGGTACGCCTGACCTTTTGCTTTACCTGAAGGACGAAAGGGGCGAAAGGACGTGCCTTTGGCCTTCGACACAGAAGGAGCTGTATTAGGCAGATAGGCAGTTTTGGCAGTAGCCAAGTCAGACACTATCTTGAAAGGGAGTACCTCCAGGGTTTTTCTAGAGTCCAGATCCACAGACCAGGATCTCAGCCACAATATCCTGCGAGCCAGGACTGACGTAGTAGAGGCCTTATCTGCTAGGATACCGGCATCAGAAGCCGCCTCTTTAATATAGCGAGAAGCTGTGACAATATATGACAAGCATTGTCTAGCATGGTCAGAGGAGATTTCAGCTTCTAACTCCAAGGCCCATGCTTCAATAGCCTCTGCCGCCCATGTAGCTGCAATAGTGGGCCTTTGTGCAGCACCCGTGAGGGTGTAAATCGCTTTTAGACAACCCTCGACATGTTTATCCGTAGGCTCTTTTAGAGACGTGACGGTAGTGACAGGTAGAGCTGAGGAAACCACCATCCTAGCCACATGTGAGTCTACTGGAGGAGGCGTTTCCCAATTCTTAGACAGCTCTGGCGCGAGGGGATAGCGAGCCAGCATCTTCTTTTGAGGCACAAACTTCGTACCCGGGCTTTGCCAGGGTTCCGGACGTATATCCACTAGGTGGTCAGAGTGAGGTAAAACTTGTTTAATCACCTTCTGACGCTTGAACCTATCTGGTTTCTTAGGAGGAACGGATGGCTCGGGATCATCCGTAAACTGCAGAATTAACTTAATAGCCTCCAAAAGATCAGGAACATCCACATGTGAACTACCCTCCCCATCAACCGTATCTGAGCCAGAACCTGTGGGGTCAGTGTATGTGCTGTCTTCATCAGACGAGGTGTCAGTGACAGCAGTGGATTGTGAGGAGACGAGCGCTCGCTTACAGGACCTCTTGGACTTAGGCGAGCGATGGTCAGACTTTTTAGTAGTCAGGGACTGGTTCAACTTCTTTAAATGAGCAGATAAATCGTCCGCCCACGGCGGGTTAGCTGCAGGGACCACATACGGTTGAACCGGCATTGGGGGTCCCATAGGGGGTGTTAGTTTATGAACTAGCGTATGCAGAAGCGTGGAAAAAGCGGCCCACGGAGGGTCAGTATGTGCCTCCTGTCAAAGTCGGAAAAATATCATGCTACACGTTGCCATATATTCACCTCATGCGTTTGCCCGCTGCACGTGCACAATCTCTCCCGTGCGTGCGGATACTCGCAGCTGCGTGATGGCGCCTCCTCGGCCATGCGCTCGAGCGCGTGGTATGTGCATTTATGGTAGAGTTTGTGTGCGTCTAGCGGGCGACTCAATCGTTAAATAATAAAACCAAATAGTATGTTTTATAGATAATGTTCCCCTTAATAATGACTGTAAGTTTGTTTAATGTAACTGGTCGCTGGACAGAGAAATTCCTCTTTGCATGATACGAAGGGTCAGACAGGGTTTGAGCAGTGGTGTTTGGTACCTAACTAAAGAACATTTTATTAGGAACAATCCGGTGCTGGTTAGGTAAAGATTAATCGCTCCTGCGTATAGTTATGTCTATTAGTAGTTTCTGGACATTTACTATATTTGCGGTTCATTATCCATGCGGCGGGAATTCTGAGATTCCCTCCCACCTGAGCAGTTTGATATAGTCACAGCCCTCCTGTTCAAACTAACCTATGACCTTTTGTTATAATGCGGAGAGACATTCCTGTGTCCAATGAACAATAAGATTGTAGGGCCCTTTGCAGTACACTGTATGTTGTGTATATAAGGGTCACTGTCCCCAGACCGGCCAGTACTCTCTCTCATCAACATTTATCTCTGATAATTGGAGGACTGGATCCGGTTGCGCTAGCGAGTGTTCCCCGTATGGTATGTTTCTCTGTGGCCACTTTGTTACGCGTTTTAATGTTAGCCATTCATTCTTAGTCGATGTATTTGTGTTTGCGATCGTTCGCTATTGCGTATATTTCTGTTTAGTTATTTTGTTAGATATTAATGTTAGCCTGTAGTGTATGAACTGTTAACTGTTTTTTCCCTTTTACTTAGCTAAATATTGTTAGTAAAGGTGTTGGAACCTTAGCAAGGAGTGTGTCTCACCATTTGTTATTAAGGGTTGCTGAGCATCTCAATCGCTCAAACAGCTAGCTTACAGACCAAGGTTAAATAGTGTTATATCATTGCAGTATCTCAACACTAAGATTTACAGTATAAGCATACTCTGTGTAAGGTTTAAAAGGTTATTATCTGTGTGTACGCTCGCTGTGTGTATTCCGTACTCACAGCGCAGCGTGTGTACGTAACTTGCGTACCACGTGCAAGGTCTTTGTACGCAAATAGCGTACAAAGTGCGTAGCACGTGCACGAGGGACTGCGGCCATTACGGCTTCACGATATTAGTAAATAGCTTGTGTTCTAAGGTATACAATCAGCTTTATCACTCCGTTGCCACAGTCCCACTGGGGGGCAAGGAGCCCCCAGAACCAGAGCCCACAGCTGCTATATTCTCCCCATATTTGCCTGTGGCTTCAGCAACACCAGCAGTGTGTTCCACCCCAGAACCGTTACCCTCAGAAGCAGACATGATATAACTTGCAGTATGAGGTAACACAGTACAATTATTAGCAGCACTATATCCCTAAACCCAAACCCCTGCGCAGTGTAGTCAGCACCAGCAGAGATAAAGGAGAGATATGGTGACTAAATCACAGAGAAAAATACGTAATACAGTATATCTTTGTGAAAATCCTATATTAAATAACACCTGACGCACCAAGCCCCATCAGGTTATAGAATATAGGGATAGCAAGTTGAGTGAAAGACACGAGATGGACACCACTCAGCTATCAATGCACACACAAATAGTCACAGTTTGTACAATGCAGAGGTTATTACAGACAATAATACTGCACTGGACTAGCTTACACAGCTATATAGTCAATAGATATAACACTACACAGTAAGATACTGGAAGTATATCACAGGGTAATTGTACTATAAACCCCTGACTAAATGCACTCTTTCTTACTAACACTGACTAAAAAGGCAGGTAGAATACTTAAGTGTCATGTAAAGGCACAGCACTGACAACCAGGCGGCTTTACATAGGAGGATTTGCCCAAGCAGTCCCAGGAACAGTGAGCTGAGGAGTAATGGCGCCGCAGACACTAACAGGGAGTGAGGAAAAGACAGAGATACAGCTCCAGGGCAGGAACACTTGCTGGAAATGGCGCCCTGGGGCTGGGGGAGGGGCTTCAGGTCTAAGCCTTATCGCCCTTGCTGGCAAAACCACCGGGTACTGTGGGCGATATTAAAATCGGTTTTAAGAGAAAACCTGACCTGTGCCCATGCCCTGGTGATCTAGTGGTATCCACAGTGTCCACCGCCAGCGCGCGCAGCCCGCCTCCCACTGACCGCGCAATAAAGATCGGGTCCCGCGAGCGGGACCCACTTACCACCTCCCGAAGCGCGGCCACGCGATCCTGGAGAGCCCCAGCCGTGTGTGTCTAACATGAAGAAAACCGGAGCCTCCGCTGTAGGTACCCGGCAACCAGGGCTCGGGAGTGTACAGCGCCGCTGGGGAGAGCTGGAGCTGCAGCAGTGAATGTCACAAGACATTTACCACCGCTGCTGCCCTTGAAGTCTTCACTTTTTAACTCATAAAAAGGTTTTCTCAGGGCTGCTTGGAGCAGCCCCTCTGTTAAGTGCCTGCTTACTGCAGCACCAACTGACAAACTGAGCTGCTGTGCTGGGAGGCGGGGTGATATAGGAGGCGGCGCTGTGCATTCTGGGAACAGTCCAAGCTTTGAGCCTGTTGGTGCCTCGGATCAAGATCCTACTCTACACCCCATTGTCCAGACTTGTGGAGCCCAGTGTACCCCGCAGCAGAAAAAAAGTTTTCATCAACCTAGGAGTAAGGCTGGAGCTACTTACCCTGTGCGACGGATCCAGCGACTTTCCTCCCGGCTTTGACGTCAGACATCCGCCCTCCATCTGCCTGGACACGCCTGCGTTCGGACAACCACTCCCCGAAAACGGCATCCAACGGTGAGTATCCGCCCTGAAATGCCTCTCCGCTGTCAATCTTTGTGCGATCGGCGCTGCTTCTTCTTTTTTCGCTGTGCATGTCGTTGCCCGGCGATGTGCGCATTTGCATGCGCAGTTCCGACCCGTTCGCACCGCAGCGAAGAACTGCTGCTTGCGAACGAGTCGGAATGACCCCCAGAGTCAGGTCTGTTTCTTCATTCTGAAAGGTCTGTGAGTGCCGCCTATCTGTGCATCTATATTGCTGGTAGTGGCTGAGGAGGGCAACGGGCACGTTGTTCATTATAAATCATTCAGAGTGCCGAATATATGAGAGAGAGAGAGAGAGAGAATGAGAGAGAGAGAGAGAGAGAGAGAGAGAGAGAGAGAGAGAGAGAGAGAGAGAGAGAGAGAACATGAGAGAGAGAACAAGAGAGAGAGAGAGAGAGAGAGAGAGAGAGAGAGAACAAGAGAGAGAGAGAGAGAGAGAGAGAGAGAGAGAGAGAGAGAGAGAGAGAGAGAGAGAACAAGTGAGAGGAAAGAGAAATAGAGAGTTACATTTTATGGTTAACAATCCATCACTTTAGTCACCGTAGAACACGTATGTTGTGTGAAACCAATAATACGCAGACTGATGAATTATAAAAAGTACAAGGTTATGGCAGACACTGTAGATTTTCCCTGACGGAATGTAATTACACAATTGCTATAGTGTGAATCATATGGAGGATCATATGGGTAGTAATATTCCTGGCGTTTCCAAACATTGCAGCAACATTGGAATGCAGTGAATACTGACTTTCAGCATACAGAAAACAGAAATACTTTATACCAGGAGATATTGGGACTATACATTTAATTGAAAAGGCTCTATCTCTAAAGTATCCATAGAAACAATCACACCGCCAGCTATTTGTGTTTAGAAATGTCAATGTATGTGTATATGTTTTACATTAAGGGTTCAAGCCACCCTAGCCTAATACAGAAGTGCCAACTCCCCCCCCCCCCCCCCCTTTCCCCACCAGCAATTTTATTGCTCACATTTAACTAAAAATCTGTAACAGGCTTGAGCATCAGCTCCATTCATATTGCCACTTACCGCCCTAGCAGTGCTGGCAACGGCAGCAGTGGAATCAATCACAGCCTCTGAGGCGGAGCCAGCCACGGCGGAGACAGGATCTCCTCTTCCCAGCGTCTCTGCCTGGTGACACCGGCAATCCCAGCAGGCATGGCTGCTCCCACAGTTCCCAGGAGAGATCTCACGAGACCTTGCTCGGCCCCAACTCCAGTGGCACCAGGAAGTGCTCCCATCCCAGCGCAATTTATTTTGCTGGCGCTGCGCCCCCCCAGGACCCAGCGCTCCAGGCTGCAGCCTAATCAGCCTATTGGTTAATCAGGCCCTGAAAACAGCCATTCTAGGGGGTAAATTTAATTTACTAAGATGGGAGTTCTACTTAAGATGGGATGTTGCCCTTAGCAACCACTCAGATTCTACGTCTCATTTATCTAGCACATTCTAGAAGATAATACCTGGAATCTGGTTGCTATGGGCAACATCTCATCTTAAAACAGAACTCCAATCTTAGTAAATTTACCCCTAGGATGGGCAAGGCTTGGGCTGGCAGCTAAAGTTACTACTATGTCCATATTATGTACTTATTATATTATATATACAGCAGGGACGTGCGGTGAGGTAAATTTCTCAGGAGGCACTGGTTACCCACCGCATGTCACTGATATACAGTATGTATTAGCACCAACTTGCGTACCTGGGAACTGAATTTGAGTGCGGACCCACCCTGAATATAGCCAAGCTAACGCTGTGCTAAAAGTACAATTCTATGGATCTCATATAGGAAGAAGAATAAGGTTCAGGTGCAGTGCCAAATGCTATTGGTAATGTCATCTGTCTTTATTTGTGCTAATGCACCTAGAGTTTCATAAAATCGCTTTGGATTGTGGCAAAGAGGACAGTTACACCGTCCAATAGAAGGAATTGGATCTTATACAACTTAACTCAGTACAGAGTGAGCAATGTGATTTCATACTGTGGAACTGGATAATGGAAATGAGAGAGGGTGGCGTGAGTGCATATTTAGGGATGTCACTGTCTTGCAGTTATATTCAGTCTGATAAAGTGCATTATGCACTAGCTCAGAGCTGTCTATCTTGTCCAATTTTTAAATAAAAGTGCTCAAACATACAAGAGCCATGACTTATAAAACGAGTTTTATGGTAAGAACTTACCCTTGTTAAAACTCTTTCTGCAAGGTACACTGGGCTCCACAAGTCTGGACAATGGGGTGTAGAGATAGGATCTCGATCCGAGGCACCAACAGGCTCAAGGCTTTGACCTTCTTCCCAAGATCCATAGCGCCGCCTCCTATATCACCCCGCCTCCCAGCACAGGAGCTCAGTTTAGTTAACCAGCCCAATGCAGTAGCAGGAAAAGAGACGACAACGGTTAGTAGCCACATACACCACACTCTCACGACAAGAGAAGTGTCAGCGGCTAATGCCATATCAACCCAAAGAAGCTAAGTGCGTCAGGGTGGACGCCTTGTGGAGCCCAGTGTACCTCACAGAAAGAGTTTTAACAAGGGTAAGTTCTTAACATAAAACTCGTTTTCTGCTGCGGGGTACACTGGGCTCCACAAGTCTGGACAATGGGGATGTCCTAAAGCAGTTCCTTATGGGAGGGGACGCACTGTAGCGGGCACAAGAACCCGGCATCCAAAGGAAGCATCCTGGGAAGCGGCAGTATCGAAGGCATAGAACCTTATGAACGTGTTCCCGGAGGACCACGTAGCCGCCTTGCACAATTGATCAAGGGTCGCACCACGTTGGGCCGCCCAAGAAGGTCCAACAGACCGAGTAGAATGGGCCGTAATGTGAACAGGAGCTCACAGACCAGCCTTCACATAAGCATGCGCAATCACCATTCAGATCCACCTGGCCAGGGTATGCTTGTGGGCAGGCCAGCCACGTTTGTGAAATCCAAACAAAACAAAGAGAGAATCAGACTTTCGAATAGAAGCAGTTCTCTTCACATAGATACGGAGAGCCCGTACCACATCCAAAGACCGCTCTTTGGGAGACAAATCAGGAGAGACAAAAGCTGGAACCACAATCTCCTGATTAAGGTGGAACGAGGAAACCACCCTAGGCAAACACCCGGGACGAGTCCCAAGAACCGCCCGGTCACGGTGAAAAATCAGATATGGGGAACTACAAGACAAGGCACCCAAATCCGATACCCCTCCAGCAGAGGCAATAACCAACAGAAACACCACCCTAAGGGAAAGCCACTTAAGGTCAGCTGAACCAAGAGGTTCAAATGGAGACTCTTGTAACGCCTCCAAAACCACCGACAAGTCCCAAGGAGCCACAGGCGGGACATAGGGAGGTTGGATCTGCAACACACCCTGAGTGAAAGTATGAACATCAGGTAAAGTCGCAATTTTTCTCTGAAACCACACCGACAAGGCAGAAATATGAACCTTGAGGGAGGCCAGATGCAGGCCTAAATCTAGGCCCTGCTGTAGAAAAGCCAAAAGTTTGGCTGTACTAAACTTGGAAGCGTCATAATGGTTAGATGCGCACCAAAGTAGGAATGCCAGACCCGATGGTAAATCCGAGCAGAGGCCGGTTTCCAGGCCCGCAACATAGTTTTAATGACCTCTTCAGAAAAACCCTTAGCTCTTAAGACGGAAGCTTCAAGAGCCACGCCATCAAAGAAAGCCGGGCTAGGTCCTGGTAGACACACGGGCCCTGAACGAGGAGGTCTGGGCGTTGTGGAAGTAGAAGTGGACGCTCTGACGATAGGCCTTGCAGGTCTGAGAACCAGTGCCGTCTGGGCCACGCCGGAGCTATGAGAAGCAGATTTCCTTTTTCTTGCTTGAACTTCCGAATTACCCTGGGCAGGAGTGACACCGGAGGGAACACGTACGGCAGCCGAAACCTCCACGGCACTGCCAGCGCATCCACGAATGCTGCTTGAGGATCCCTTGTCCTTGCTCCGAAGACCGGAACCTTGTGATTGTGTCGAGACGCCATCAGATCCACATCTGGGAGACCCCACCTTTCCACGAGGAGTTGAAACACTTCTGGATGGAGGCCCCACTCGCCGGCATGCACGTCCTGACGACTGAGAAAGTCCGCTTCCCAATTCAGGACTCCCGGAATGAATATTGCCGATATTGCCGGTAGATGGCGTTCTGCCCAACGTAGAATCCGTGAGGCTTCCTTCATTGCCAAACGGCTTCGAGTGCCGTCTTGATGATTTATGTAAGCCACTGTGGTGGCGTTGTCCGACTGTACTTGAACAGGACGGTTCTGAATCAAATGCTGGGCTAGGTTCAACGGATTGAAGACCGCCCGCAATTCCAGAATGTTGATCGAGAGGAGAGATTCCTCCTTGGTCCACCGACCCTGCAAGGAGTGCTGCTCCAGCACCGCGCCCCAACCTCTTAGACTGGCATCTGTCGTCAACAGGACCCAGTTGGATATCCAGAAGGGACGGCCTCTGCACAATTGTCGGTCCTGGAGCCACCAGAGCAGCGACAGACGGACCTCCGGAGTCAAAGAGATCCTTTGAGACCTGATCCGGTGAGGCAGGCCGTTCCACTTGGCTAGAATCAGCTTCTGGAGGGGGCGAGAATGGAATTGAGCATACTCCACCATGTCGAATGCTGATACCATGAGGCCCAGCACCTGCATTGCCGAATGTATCGACACTTGCGGACGAGAAAGGAAGCAACGAATCCTGTCCTGAAGTTTCAGGACTTTCTCCTGAGACAAGAACAACCTCTGGTTGTGAGTGTCCAACAGCGCTCCCAGATGCACCATGCTCTGAGCAGGTACCAAGGAGGATTTCTTCCAGTTGATGAGCTACTCGTGGGCTTGTAGAAACCGGACCGTCATATCCAGATGATGCAGGAGAAGATCTGGGGATTTTGCCAGGATTAACAAGTCGTCCAGATACGGCAGTATCCTGACCCCTTGACGGCGGAGTACCACCGTCATCACCGCCATAACTTTGGTGAAGACTCGCGGAGCCGTTGTTAAACCAAAAGGTAACGCCCGAAACTGGTAATAGAGGTTGCCAATAGCGAACCTCAGGTATTGTTGATGTGACACTGCTATAGGAATATGCAGGTAAGCATCCTGTATGTCCAGGGAGACCATGTAGTCCCCAGGTTCCAAGGCCAGAACTATAGAGCGAAGGGTTTCCATACGGAACTTGGAAACCTTCACAAACTTGTTCAGTGCCTTGAGGTTGAGAATGGGCCGGGGGGACCCATTCGGTTTCGGGACTAGAAACAGCGGAGAATAGTACCCCCGGCCCCTCTGAGCAAGAGACACCTGTACTACGATTCCTGTATCCAGGAGGGTCTGTACCACCGAATGCAGAGCGTTTGCCTTTGTCTGGTCCGACAGGACGTCTGTCTGGCAAAATCGATGAGGGGGTCGGTTTTTGAAGGCTATGGCGTAACCTCGAGTGACGACTTCCCGTACCCAGGCATCTGAAGTGGTCTTCAACCATTCCTGGGTATACCCTAGAAGCCGGCCCCCCACCCTGGGATCCCCCAGGGGGAGGCCCGCCCCGTCATGCGGCAGGCTTATCGGTCTTGGCTGCTGGCTGATAGGCCGCCCAGGCTCTTTTGGGCTTCGGCTTACCAGGTTTGGAAGTGCGGGCCAGCTTATGGTACGCCTGACCTTTTGCTTTACCTGAAGGACGAAAGGGGTGAAAGGACGTGCCTTTGGCCTTCGACACAGAAGGAGCTGTATTAGGCAGACAGGCAGTTTTGGCAGTAGCCAAGTCAGCCACTATCTTGAAAGGGAGTACCTCCAGGGTTTTTCTAGAGTCCAGAACCAAAGACCAGGATCTCAGCCACAATATCCTGCGAGCCAGGACTGACGTAGTAGAGGCCTTGGCTGCTAGGATACCGGCATCAGAAGCCGTCTCTTTAATATAGCGAGAAGCTGTGAGAATATATGACAAGCATTGTCTAGCATGGTCAGAGGAGATTTCAGTTTCTAACTCCAAGGCCCATGCTTCAATAGCCTCTGCCGCCCATGTAGCTGCAATAGTGGGCATTTGTGCAGCACCCGTGAGGGTGTAAATCGCTTTTAGACAACCCTCGACATGTTTATTCGTAGGCTCTTTTAGAGACGTGACGGTAGTGACAGGTAGAGCTGAGGAAACCACCATCCTAGCCACATGTGAGTCTACTGGAGGAGGCGTTTACCAATTCTTAGACAGCTCTGGAACGAGGGGATAGCGAGCCAGCATCTTCTTTTGAGGCACAAACTTCGTACCCAGGCTTTGCCAGGGTTCCTGACGTATATCCACTAGGTGGTCAGAGTGAGGTAAAACTTGTTTAATCACCTTCTGACGCTTGAACCTATCTGGTTTCTTAGGAGGAACGGATGGCTCGGGATTATCCGTAATCTGCAGAATTAATTTAATAGCCTCCAAAAGATCAGGAACATCCACATGTGAACTACCCTCCCCATCAGCCGTATCTGAGTCAGAACCTGTGGGGTCAGTGTATGTGCTGTCTTCATCAGACGAGATGTCAGTGACAGCAGTGGATTGTGAGGAGACGAGCGCTCGCTTAGAGAACCTCTTGGATTTAGGCGAGCGTTGGTCAGACTTTTTAGTAGTCAGGGACTGGTTCAACTTCTTTAATTGAGCAGATAAATCGTCCGCCCACGGCGGGTTAGCTGCAGGGACCACATACGGTTGTACCGGCATTGGGGGTCCCATAGGGGGTGTTCGTTTATGAACTAGCGTATGCAGAAGCGTGGAAAAAGCGGCCCACGGAGGGTCAGTATGTGCCTCCGTTGCCACAGTCCCACTGGGGGGCAAGGAGTCCCCAGCTGCTATATTCTCCCCATATGTGCCTGTGGCTTCAGCAACACCAGCAGTGTGTTCCGCCCCAGAACCGTTACCCTCAGAAGCAGAGATGATATAACTTGCAGTATGAGGTAACACAGTACAATTATTAGCAGCACTATATCCCTAAACCCAAACCCCTGCGCAGTGTAGTCATCACCAGCAGAGATAAAGGAGAGATATGGTGACTAAATCACAGAGAAAAATACATAATACAGTATATCTTTGTGAAAATCCTATATTAAATAACACCTGACCCACCAAGCCCCCTCAGGCTATAGAATATAGGGATTGCAAGTTGAGTGAAAGACACGAGATGGACACCACTCAGCTATCAATGCACACACAAATAGTCACAGTTTGTACAATGCAGAGGTTATTACAGACAATAATACTGCACTGGACTAGCTTACACAGCTATATAGTCAATAGATATAACACTGTACACAGTAAGAAACTGGATGTATATCACAGGGTAATTGTACTATAAACCCCTGACTAAATGCACTCTTTCTTACTAACACTGACTAAAAAGGCAGGTAGAATACTTAAGTGTCATGTAAAGGCACAGCACTGACAACCAGGCGGCTTTACATAGGAGGATTTGCCCAAGCAGTCCCAGGAACAGTGATCTGAGGAGTAATGGCGCCGTAGACACTGACAGGGAGTGAGGAAAAGACAGAGATGCAGCTCCAGGGCGGGAACACTTGCTGGAAATGGCGCCCTGGGGCTGGGGGAGGGGCATCAGGTCTAAGCCTTATCCCCCTTGCTGGCAAAACCACCAGGTACTGTGGGCGATATTAAAATCGGTTTTAAGAGAAAACCTGACCTGCGCCCATGCCCTGGTGATCTAGTGGGATCGCCTGTATCCACAGTGTCCACCGCCAGCGCGCGCGGCCCGCCTCCCACTGACCGCGCCGGATCGCGATAAAGACACTTACCACCTCCCAAAGCGCGGCCATGTGATCCTGGAGAGCCCCAGCCGTGTGTGTCTAACATGAAGAAAACCGGAGCCTCCGCTGTAGGTACCCGGCAACCAGGGCTCGGGAGTGTACAGCGCCGCTGGGGAGAGCTGGAGCTGCAGCAGTGAATGTCACAAGACATTTACCACCGCTGCTGCCCTTGAAGTCTTCACTTTTTACCTCATAAAAAGCTTTTCTCAGGGCTGCTTGGAGCAGCCCCTCTGTTAAGTGCCTGCTTACCGCAGCACCAACTGACAAACTGAGCTCCTGTGCTGGGAGGCGGGGTGATATAGGAGGTGGCGCTATGCATCTTGGGAAGAAGGTCAAAGCTTTGAGCCTGTTGGTGCCTCGGATCAAGATCCTACTCTACACCCCATTGTCCAGACTTGTGGAGCCCAGTATACCCCGCAGCAGAAAAACAGTTGTGATGCTGCCTCATTCTCATGATGAACTAAATGAGGATAAACAGAGCAGTATATTAGCAGAAAAGCTAAAGAGTTACTTTGATGATGGTTGCAGTTCCAAAGTAGTAGGATGTTGGATTTTGACATTTACACTTTTGCTTAGTGGCCTCTTGTATTCTGAGAACGGAAAGTAGACGAGTGCCTTGATGTGTATAGAGTAGACAAACTAGGGGGTATATTTACTAATATTCGTGTTTTAGCCGTTTTTAAGGGTGTTTACTTTGAACTCGAATGGTATCGGGTGCATTTTACTGCAACTTTTTGAATCCTGATACGGTCATTTACTAAGCTGCCGGGTTTGCAACATTCGTCTTTTCCGATGTCGATGTGATTCGTAATGTCAGGCAGTGTTTTACGGGAGTGATGAGTAAAACACTGCCTGACAAAACACAATGAATCCCGGCCGGATCTGTGAGATCCGTGCAGGGCTTCATTGTGCACCTTTAAAAAAAAAATGTAAGTGTTAAAAATCAAGAAAAAAATTGCGTGGGGTCCCCCCTCCTAAGCAAAATCAGCCTCGGGCTCTTTGAGCCGGTCCTGGTTGAAAAGATATGGGGAAAAAATTGACAGGGGTTCCCCCATATTTTAACAACCAGCACCGGGCTCTGTGCCTGGTCCTGGTGCCAAAAATATGGGGGACAAAAAGCGTAGGGGTCCCCCGTATTTTTAACACCAGCACCGGCATCCACTAGTCAGAGAGATAATGCCACAGCCGGGGGACACTTTTATATAGGTCCCTGCGGCCCTGGCATTAAAACACTAACTAGTCACCCCTGGCCGGGGTACCCTGGAGGAGTGGGGACCCCTTAAATCAAGGGGTCCCCCCCCCCTCCAGCCACCCAAGGGCCAGGGGTGAAGCCCGAGGTTGTCCCCCCCATCCAAGGGCTGCGGATGGGGGGCTGATAGCCATGTGTAAAAATAAGAATATTGTTTTTTGTAGCAGTACTACAAGTGCCAGCAAGCCTCCCCCGCAAGCTGGTACTTGGAGAACCACAAGTACCAGCATGCGGTGGAAAAATGGGCCCGCTAGTACCTGTAGTACTACTACAAAAAAAATACCCAAATAACAGAACTCACACACCTTGAAAGTAAAACTTTATTACATACATGCACACCTACATTCACACATACTTACCTATGTTCACACGTGGCTCGGTCCACTTCTCCAAGTAGAATCCATGGGGTACCTGAAAATAAAATTATACTCACACAATCCAGTGTAGATCGGTCCTCTTCTGAGCTTGTAATCCACGTACTTGGCAAAAAAACAAACCGAAAAACCCGAACCACGCACTGAAAGGGGTCCCATGTTTACACATGGGACCCCTTTCCCCAACTGCCGAGACCGGGAGGGGGTGGGGCGGTGTTGTCAAGCCGCCGTTTAAGGGGCGCGGTCCGGCCAACGCAGGCGTGGCCGGACCGTGCCGGGGGGTGGGCTGCAGCAGGGCAGCAACGAGTAGCACCCAGTCAGCGCGCAGGAGCTGCGCTGGCCGGGAGCTATTCCTGAAGTACAAAAGCATCGCCGCTGTGAGATGCTTTTGTACTTCTGCGACAGGGCAGGAACTGACATGCGGGGCGGGCTAGCCCTGTCAGTGTGCCTGATCGTAGCTGTGCTAAATTTAGCACAGCTACGATCAAATCTGAATCACCCCCACTGTATGTTCACTTTGACTGTACTCATTTGCTTTTGTCTTGTACGCAGTGCCGGATTTCTCATTAGGCACGTGAGGCACGTGCCTGTGGGCGGCACCTACTGGGGGTGGCACACCAGGCCATTGTCCGTACCACCCTCCAGAAGTGGACTTCCGACCAAGCAGCACAAACGGGTGCTTAGGGCCCAATGGGTCCCCGGGGGCCCGCAGAAAGGCTGTCGCGGATATAGGCCCTCATTCCGAGTTGTTCGCTCGGTAAATTTCTTCGCATCGCAGCGATTTTCCGCTAATTGCGCATGCGCAATGTTCGCACTGCGACAGCGCCAAGTAAAATTTGCTAAGAAGTTTGGTATTTTACTCACGGCATTACAAGGTTTTTTCTTCGTACTGGTGATCAGAGTGTGATTGACAGGAAGTGGGTGTTTCTGGGCGGAAACTGGCCGTTTTATGGGTGTGTGTGAAAAAACCCTGCCGTTTCTGGGAAAAACGTGGGAGTGGCTGAAGAAACAGGGGAGTGTCTGGGCGAACGCTGGGTGTGTTTGTGACGTCAAACCAGGAACGACAAGCACTGAACTGATCGCACTGGAAGAGTAAGTCTCGAGTTACTCAGAAACTGCACAGAGAAATCTTTTCGCAATATTGCAAATCTTTCGTTCGCAATTCTGCTAAGCTAAGATTCACTCCCAGTAGGCGGCGGCTTAGCATGTGCAATGCTGCTAAAAGCAGCTTGCGAGCGAACAACTCGGAATGAGGGCCATAGAGTCTCTGCATACCAAATATCGTTACGCCGGCAGTCAGTTCAGTACCTGATTTATGGGGACAGTAGCAGCCCTCCTCTTCAGCCTGCGCGTGCCGCTCTGTCTCATGAGTGCTGAATGCTGCGTGTGACTTGCTATGTCAAACGCAGAGAGAGAAGCTGAGGAGAAAGGGGGATGCCAATGTGTGCACAGCACTGCCATTGAAGGTAAGCGGTGGTGCCCTGCAGCACTGATTACTGTAAAGGGCGGGGGGGTATCCAAAGTAGAGGCAAGGTTCTGTCATGGCAGAGGGTGACTGGGTGGAGGACACTGAAAGGGAGTGATCATCACTTGCATCCATGTCATGTGACCTCTGTACAGCACAGGGAGGATCACAGGGCCCATGCAATCAGGAAAGTAGGAGAAGCAAGAGGAATGTGTTGCAAAGGTCCACAGAAGGTGCGTGTAGGTGTGTGTGAGGGGGGGGGCAATAATGTTGTGCCTAGGGGCGGCTAGACCCCTAAATCTGCCACTGCTTGTACGGATGTTAATCAACATTTGTTAAAAATGAAAAATAAATAAATCTACTTTAAGGCGCAGTTCTAAAAGTTTATATTTCTTCTGCATTTTTTGGTAGTAGATACAAACTGTACTGAAAAAGCTATATAATGTAGTTCAATGCAATATATCAAGGATACGGCAGCAGGATTACTGCAGAAATAGACTGACTTACCTGGTGAGATGTAAAAAGTTTTGAATAACTTTTTGTCTGTAGTGATATCTCTGACTTCTTTGGTAATATTCACAAGACGTCCAACCACAGGAGGAATCCTTCGGAAATCCAGGATCCTTTATAGCAAGAAGAAAAGCTAAACTGAATGACTGGGCCTGTACAGCGAGAGCTGTGATGTTATGCACCTATTTCAGCCCTTGTATAAGTTTCCATGGTTTAGAGCAGTGATGGGCAACTGGTGTCCCTAGGATCGCAGGCAGCCCTCCAATTCCTCCCCTGAAGCCCACAGCTCTTCCTGCTTTATTGTCATATTTGTGTGATAGCTTGCAGCAGTTGTTTTAAATATCTACTGATACATTGTTACAGACAGGGGTCTTTGAATTTGATTAAGGTATGGTTTAGACTTATAACGGAGTCTTAGGGTAATGTGCGTCCATTTGTACGGAACTGCGTAGTTTGTATATCTGTGCAAACATGTCTTGTTTGTACCTGTCCAGGTGGAACGCTGCAATCTCTGCGTTGTGCCTCTCAAAATCTGAGAAATAAAAGAAATCTGGGGATGTTTCCTGGTTGCGATCTTGTCTGTGAAAAGATGGAGTTTGAAAACTTAAATATAGATTTTGCCAATTAAAAAACAACTAATTATACTTACGATAATTACGTTTCTTTGAAGTACTTCATGGCAGCTCTTACAATGGGTTAACATCCTATTCTCCCAAACTAGACAGGTGGTTTTTTCTTGCAAAACCCGCTCACCTCGGGTATATAGCCGTACTCCTCCCCTTACTCCCTTGTCTTTTGAGTGTCTCTGTAATTAGTGCTGAAAAAAACCCTCACAACAGGGAGGGCAAATCATGGGCTGCCATGAAGTACTTCAAAGAAAAGTAATTATCGTAAGTATAATTAATTGTTTTCTTTGTCCTACTTCATGGCAGCCCTTACAATGGGATATACCAAAGGCAATAAGGGAGGGACAATAAACACGAATAAACAATAATAATGCTTAACAATTTATTTATAAGAAGGCCTGTTGAAGGACCTGGTTCCCAAAGTGGGCATTAACAACATCCATAGTGTAATGTTTCGAAAACGTATGTATAGATGACCATGTATCCGCTGCATAGATGTCCTTGACTGCCACCCAGTGCTGCAAGTGTGGCGGTACTGGGTGGTATTGCGTACCGGTTAAAAATTTCCAGCCGGCACGCAGTACCGCCGGGCCGCCACCTTGCAGACACCGGGTGTCGGAGAGAGGAGAGCGCAGCATGAGCCTCTCTTCTCTTGCCTGCCCAGTGACTCCGGTGACCGGCGGTCTCTCCTCCTCCTGCGGTGGCGTTGGCGTCACTTATCTTAGATCTGGCACTTGTTCGTGAACCAATCAGGAGCTGCCGCCGCGAGCTCTGATTGGCTCACGGACTGGCACCAGATCTAAGATACAGGACGCCAACGCAGGAGGAGAGGAAACCAGACTGAGCGGGCAGGAGAGGCGCGTGCTGCGCTCTCCTCTCCCCGACAGTCACACTGCACAG
The DNA here is from genome assembly GCF_028390025.1 of Pseudophryne corroboree. Classification (NCBI taxonomy): domain Eukaryota; kingdom Metazoa; phylum Chordata; class Amphibia; order Anura; family Myobatrachidae; genus Pseudophryne; species Pseudophryne corroboree. Next base: position 321,583,373 of record NC_086452.1, read on the forward strand.
CCGGCCCCAGACAGCAGCAGCAACAATGGTGAGTTGCTCTGCTGGGGGCATATCTGGCACTGTGGGGTCATGTGTATTTGGCAACGTGGGGGGCATATTTGGCACTGTGGGGGGGACATGTGTATTTGGCACTGTGGGGGCATGTGTATTTGGCAACATGTGGGCATATCTGGCACTGTGGGCGCATGTGTATTTGGCACTGTGGGGGCATATCTGGCAATGTGGGGGCATATCTAGCACTGTGGGGGCAGATGTATTTGGCAACATGGGGGCATATCTGGCACTGTCAGGGCATGTGTATTTGGCACTGTGGGGACATATCTGGCACTGTGGTGGCATGTGTATTTGGCAAGGTGAGGGCATATCTGGCACTGTAGGGGCATGTGTATTTGGCACTGTGGGTGCATATCTGGCACTGTGGGGGCATGTGTATTCTGCAACATGGGGGCATATTTGGCACAGTGGGGGCATGTGTATTCAGCAACGTGGGGGCATATCTGGCACTGTGGGGGCATGTGTATTTGGCAACGTGGAAGCATATCTGGCACTGTGGGGGCATGTATATTTAGCAACGTGGGGGCATATCTGGAACTGTGGAGGCATAGGTGTATCTGGCACCGTGAGGGCATATGTGTATCTGGCAGTATTGGGGGCATATGTGTATCTGGCACTGCAGTATTGGGGTCATATGTGTATCTTGCCCCCATTTTTATTGGCCACACCCATTTTTTTGCACACGCGCGCGCACGCAGTACCACTAAGACATTTTTTCTACTTGCACCACTACTGCCACCTGCACTTTCTTGGCCCAAAAGGCTGACACTGCCCTAGTCGAGTGTGCCTTAATATCATCCAGAACTTCCTAACCATTCTCTTGATACACAAACAAAATCACTTCCTTAATCCATCTCGCGATGGTCTGTTTTGTTGGTGCATAACCTTTTCGTGCCCCGATCGGTATGACAAAAAGATTCTTTGTCTTCCTGAATTCCTTAACTCTCTCCAAATAGACAGGGATTGCCCTAACCAAATCCAACATATGAAATCTCTCTTCCCTCTTATTCGTTGGTTGAGGAAAAAAGTATGGCAGAACAATTTTTTGGTTGATATGAAAAGTCAAAAACACCTTCAGTAGAAAAGATGGATTTGTCCTCAACCTCAAGACCACACTATCAGGAAAAATCTTCAAACAGGGTTCTTCCATCCATAAAGCCTTTAACTCACCAACTCTCCTTGCAGATGTAATAGCAGCGAGAAACACAACCTTCCAGGTCAACAGTCTCATACTGATTTGTTCCAATAAACAGATAAACAAAATGTTCAGCGCACACCTGATCTGTTCCAATTGCCTTAAACGGATGCTTCATTAATGCATTCAGCACTAAATTTAAAACACAGGGAGGCAATACTGATCTAATTCGTGGCCTTAGCCTCCTTATAGCCCGACAGAAATTTTTAATTAGTTCATCCTCTGATAATTTCCTGACCAGTACAATACTTAAAGCTGATATTTGAACTTTCAAAGTTGACACTGCCAGACCTTTAACAAAAGCGTTGTGAAAAAAAATTACCATCCGCCCACAAAATGAAAGTTCTCCAAATCTTATAGTACATATTGGAAAATAATTTCTTCCTGGCTTGTAAAAGGAGTTGAATCACTGAATAAGACAAACCTTTTTCTTTCAATAATTTCGACTGTATCTCCATGCCGTCAACTGGAACTTTTGCGGATCTGGATACAGCAGAGGCCCCTGATGTAACAGCTCTGGTATCACTAGTAATTTCCCAAGTCTCCTTGCGCCATCCTCTGCACTGTCGGGGACCATGTTCTTCTTGGTCAATAAGGAATTATCATGATCACCTCCACTCGCTCCTCTCTGATCTTTTTCAATGTTCTGGCGATCAATGAAAATGGTGGGAATACATATCCCAGACTGAACTCCCATCTCAGGGATAACGCATCTACTCCGCTTGTCCTGGGCAGATGATACCTGGAAAAAAACCAGGGTACCTTCGTGTTCTGACTTGTAGCTATGAAATCTATCTCTGGCTGTCCGAATTTCCTTACTATGTCCTGGAATACTTGCATATCTAGCTCCCATTCTCCAGACTGCACTTGATTCCTGCTCAGGTAATCTGCCAGTATGTTGTTTTTTTCCAGACACGTGCAATGCTGTCAGGGACTTCAGATATTTTTCCGCCCAATTCATGATAGAAGACACTTCCATCATTATAGCTCGACTCCTTGTACCCCTTTGGTTATTTAAATAAGCTACCACTGCAGCGTTGTTGGAAAAAAATCTTAAATGACGTCCTTTTAATTGATCCTGGAAGCGGAGTATCGCCACCCACACTACTATCATCTCTGGTTGATTTGTAGAATATTCTGCTTCTTGCGGGGACCATAGACCTTGATGGTCCTGATGTAACAACTGTGCACCCCATCCAACTGCACTCGCATCTGTTGTCAAAACCAGAAACTGAGGTTCCGTCAAAGATATTCCGATCGTTATTCCACCAGGACAGAGATTCCTTGGCTTTCTTTGCTAGTTTTATCTGACGGCATAAAGGAACGCCTCTCCTGGAATATTTCAAGATGTCCCACTGCAATACCCTCATTCTCCACTTTGCCCATGGGACCACTTCTATGGTGGATGACATCATCCCCGGAAGCCGCAATGCCACTTGCAATGGTATTCTGACCCTCTTCTGAACAAAGGAGGATAAAACCTGAATTTTTTCGCACCTTTCTTTTGAGAGTATAACGATGTAATTTAAGGTATCTATCTGAACGCTCAAAAATTGTAGTCTTTGCATTGGTTTTAACGGACTCTTTTTCCAATTAATCAGCCAACCATGAAACTGGAGGAATTTCAATGTGTCCTCCAACATCTTCTGTACTAGCACCTCTGATTTTCCTGCAATCAGTAAATCGTCGAGATAAGGCCAGATAGTTACTCCTTTCTCTGTGAGGCAGGCTATAAGGGTTATAAAAACCTTTGTAAATACTCTCTGAGAAAACTTAAGACCGAAAGGAAGACACGTAAACTGGAAATGCCGTCCCCTGACACTGACTCTTAGAAACTTTCTGGTGCTCCTGTTTTTCGGGATATGAAAATATGCATCTTTCAGATCTACTGAGACCAGGAAATCCCCTCTGTTTACTCCCATCAAGATAGTCTTCTGAGTCTGCATATGGAATTTCATTTTCTTTATTAGCTGATACAATCTCCTGAGGTCTAAAATTGGCCTGAATCCTATGTAAAAACTGCTTATCACATGTAGGACAAATCTTAAGGCCCATACACACTAGACAAGAAAGTGAAAGATTTTGCTCAGAAGGGCCGATCTGAGCGAGACCTTTCACAAACTCGACCAGTATGTACACTAAATGTCGTTAACGATGCGCGCTCCAGCGCATCGTTAACGCCCCCCTCCCTCGTCTGAACATATACAGATGAGGGAGGTCCTCGTTAACAACAGCCGTTGTTCCTTCCGCCGCCCCCCTGCCGGTCCCGGCTGCATTGGCAAGTGTGTATGAACTTGCCATTGCCGGCCCCCCGTCGGGTCCCCGCCACCGCCAATATTGGCTTCAGTGGGGATCCTGTAGCGTGTATGGAGCTTTAGATAAATTATTTTTCTTGCAAATTCTCTTCTTAGGGCCTGAAGCAGACACACTAAAATAAATAATAATAATAATAATAATAATAATAATAATCACAATCATAATCTAATTACTGTCCCTAACTAAACTTTACATACAGAAAGGAAACCATCCCTCTGTGAGGACTTACCTCGGCTGGACAATTACAGGCTTCTGGGGAGAAAGCTCATCCACATTTTCAACACAGTTGCTGCTGCTGTCTGACCCAGCCCGGTGCGCAATGCCATTTTAAAGCCCTTCGCCCTTTGACCCAGCTAGGTGCATGTGCACTGCCTCACTGCAATCCCTCCTGTGACGGATTGCATCCCCGGAGCTTCCGGGCAACTGACCACCAGCTCCCCAGTTATCATGCGGCTGCACACCTGCTGCTCCCTGGGGTGCCTGACCCCTGCCACAGAACGCGGCTCTAACGGCATCTATACTGTGTAAGAGAAATGAGGTAAGTCCTATTTAAAACAACAAACCTACTTCTGTCTAGCTAACTTAATCAGAAGACAGGAAAAAAGGACAAGGGAGGAAGGGGAGGAGTACGGCTATATACCCAAGGTGGGCGGGTCCTGCATGAAAAAACCTCCTGCCTAGTTTGGGAGAATAGGATGTTAAACCATTGTAAGGGCTGCCATAAAGTAGGAAAAAACAGGATTTTGATACCTACCGGTAAATACTTTTCTCCTAGTCCGTAGAGGATGCTGGGGTCCACTTCATGACCATGGGGTATAGATGGTTCTGCAGGAGCCATGGGCACTCTTAAGACATTTCAATGGGTGTGAACTGGGTCCTCCCTCTATGCCCCTCCTCCAGACCTCAGTTATAGGAACTGTGCCCAAGGAGACGGACTGTCATGAATCTGCATTCTCCATCGTATCACTACTGTGGAACTACAGGTTCCAGCAGTTCATTTCTGTTCCAGTTCTAGTTTTCAGTCTACTGCAGCCTGGAGTACACAGTGCTTCAGCTAACTCACAGCTGATCTGAACACCTAATCCAGCGGGGTGTGCTCTCACAGAGATGCCACACCCAATCACCACAGGCCAAGGTGTATAAACTTCAGCTCCTGCCTCAGTCTCATCGCCTTGGACAACACGTCACATTCTGTGAACAGGAGTCTCCTGTATGGATGGTGATATTATACAACTTTCCTGCCTGAACGACCGGCTTGCCTGGTCTGGGGCAGGGGCCTTTTGGGGTCTTCCCCTTGCGGGGAGCCCCTGGCTTTGAGTGGTGATCGCACACCGGTGCACACTTCTGCATTAGTACCTTGGGTACATCTTCCCTGATTGGAAATGTCTGGCGTAAAGAATACTATTCGTTTGGAGTTGGAAAAGGATTCATCGCAGAATGATCTGAAATTTGTCTTCCATGAGATACTGGAGAAGCTAGGGAAAGTGACTCTGAGTGACCTTTATTGTATTCAAGACTTCCCTAAACAAGGTATTTATGACGTGACATTTCATTCAAATGGCTTCTGCCTCAATGTGTATGAGGTTTTGAGGGGCAAGGAACATGAGCCTGCAATGAGGTTGGTGAGAATGAAACCTCTTTTTGCCCTTGAAGAAATTTCAATTACTGTTCATGTTTATAACCCATACACAGAGGTGAGCTTGTTAAAAGCCTTCCTACTGCAATCCTGTTCTAATGTGCGGGGTGGAGTAAAACAAAAAAATGCCCTGGGAATTTTCAATGGCAAAATACGGTTCTGGGTGAGACTAAAACCTGACCCAGATAATGTGGGTGGTACTAAGCATCCCCCTGCTAGTTTCTGCATTGGTGGTAATAGGGGATTCTTGTACTATTTTGGACAGCCAAGCTTCTGCAGACTGTGCTTTATGTATGGACACACTAAGGAGGAATGTTCCACAGGCAAAGTTTGTAGGAATTGCAAGCAAAAAGATCATGAGGCTGGCAATTGCCCAATGGCAAAAAGCTGTGATATCTGTGGAGAGGTAGGACACAGTGTCCGAAACTGTCCTGCTGCTAAAGTCAGTATGCGAAGGCAAATGTTTAAAGAGCTTGATGATGAGAGCAAAAAACTTTGCAGATCGTGGGGTTAATATACAACAGTCTGTGCCTGGTGGGAATTCCACTAGTGAAGAGCAGGCTAGGTCTGGACCCAGTGCTGATAACGAGGAACAGCTTGTTCGGTCTGATGAGCCTGCATGTGTGGCTGCAAATGAGGGACAGCAAGAGGAGTTTGCTGATGTAATGGAGGATGTGGTGGAAGCATCAAGTGACTGTGTGGAGAGTCCAGCTCTTAGTCTGGTAATAGATGACTGTCAGAGTCCTGTACCATCGGTGGACTCTACTAGAGTGGAGGAGTTCAGCAGTGGGCCTGAGGAGTCTGGCTCAGTGGCTAGGAAAGCTGAACGACAGGTGCGCAGAGCTAAGAAGCCACGGATGGAGAATACAACAGGACATAATACTGAAGGTATAGAAGATGTGTCCTCTGCTGAGGAGGATGGCGATAGATCACAAGAGGCATCGGCTTATTTTTTAGATGGGGGAAATGTTATCCCAAATGTAAAGAAGTGTGCCTCTTACAAGGGGCCGCAAGGTATAGGGTGAGGAGGACTGCAAAGCTGTTGAGGAAGAACTGCTTTAGATCTCAGCTAAAGAGATGGTGGTCAAAAATAGCTATTTTTTGTGCTGTACCTTGGGCTGCTTAATTAGTTCCCTGATGTTTTTTAGGGTGAACTTCTGTTTACGTGCTGTGATGCTAACAGTGCATAGTGGATGTCTAATGTTTTTGTTTTACAAAGTTTATTATTATTTTTTTGTTGTCTGTTTGTTTTATTTTGTTTCAAATGTTTAATTTAAAAATATTCTCGCTGAATGTGAGATTAATCACAAGTAAAGCCAGAAGATCGGCAGTATTAGAATATGTGGCAGCAAGAAATGCTGATATTTTTTGTTTGCAGGAATGTGGATTGTCTCATATACCGGAAAAAGAGGAATGGGGCTATGGGGAGGCTATATGGTCTGGTTCTAGCTGTAACAGGAATGCAGGGGTGGGTATTTTGTTTAAAAATAAAGAAATTAATATAGAAAGTTATTTGGTGATAGAAGAGGGGAGAGCTATCTCTGTAAGTGCTAAATATAGAGGCTGGAGATTTAGGGTGTTTTGTGTTTATGCTCCAGCAGAGAAGAAAGAGAGGAAATGTTTTTTTGAAAAATTAAAGTTTTTTTTGTCTGGAAGAATTCCTACATTGCTTGTAGGTGATATGAATTGTATTCTAGAGAAGGAAGGTAGGAGTGGGAGAGGGGAGGTAGTTGTTGATATTACTGGGAAAATCCTGAAGGATATTATTCTGGATTTTGGTTTTGTTGATATTGCAGAGACAAGTATGGGTAAGCCTGTCCCAAATACCTTTTTTGCGGACAGAGGAGGGGTAATGTCTCGTATAGACTATTTACTATGTTCTAAAGATGTGATGTTTGGAGAGTTTGTACAGGAGAAAGTGCCTTTTACAGATCATGTTTCTTTATGTTGCAATGTTTGTTGTGAGTCTAGTACAATATGTGGGAAAGGATTGTGGAGACTAAATGTTAAGCTTTTAGAAGATGAGGTGTTATTCAAAGATTTCTGTAAGAAATATAGTTTCTGGCAAAGTAGGAAAAATGAGTTTGTCAATATATTGGAATGGTGGGACTGGGTTAAGGAAAGGGTTAAGAAGTTCTATCAGAGAGCAGGATATAGAAAAGCTGTGAGAGAGAGGAATAAGTATCAGCTGTGGAATAGCAGGCTTAGTTTTCTTTATAAATTAAGAGAGGAAGGTGTGGATGTGAATGATGATATTATTAAAGCAAGATCTGAGGTTAGTAAATGTTTGAATAATAGAGGTAAAGAAATTATTTTTAGGTCTAGGGTGGAGGTATTAGAGGAAAATGAAAGATGTACAAGGTTTTTTTCAAAAAAAGCTTGAAAAATAAGCATGTGATAAAGTATGTGTTAGATAAAGATGGAGAGGAAGTGAGTGGTGAAAGAATGATGGATGTGATTACAGAATTTTATGAAAAGTTGTATGATAGGAAGGAAGTAGATAGTGATATGGAAGAAGAAGTATTGTGTGGTTTGTCTGAGAGAGTGTATGAGGGAAATTTGCCGGTTTTGATGGATAAGGTAACAGGTGATGAAGTGAAAAGAGCTGTGGATAGTGCTAAAAGGAATAAAACTCCAGGTATGGATGGGTTGCCGATTGAGTTTTACAGTTGTTTTTGGGATGTCATAGGGAAGGATGTGTGTGATTTGTGTGCTTTTATGTTTGGAAATGCAAGATTATGTGATAGTATGAAAGAAGGTATTGTGGTGTTAGTGCATAAAAAAGGTGATAGGGGTTTGTTAGAAAATTGGAGACCTATTACGCTTTTAAATTCAGATTATAAAATTCTGGCAAAAATATTGGCAAATAGGATGCGGGATGTGGTGGATCAGGTGGTGGGTGATGATCAAGTGTGTGGTGTGCCTGGTAGAAGGATAACAGATAATCTGATTTTGCTGAGAGATGTGTTGGGTGACTGCAGAGAAAGGAAGAGAGTATGTATGTTATTAGCTTTAGATTTTGAAAAAGCGTATGACCGCGTGTCTCACAATTTTATGTTTAAAGTATTGGTACGTATGGGGTTCCCGGTGGAATTTGTAAGATGTGTGAGAGGGTTATATGATTCTGTTGTGAGTAAGTTTTTGGTGAATGGGAATATAAGTAAGAATGTAGTGATTAGGTCAGGAGTACGACAAGGATGTCCATTGTCAGCTATTTTGTTTATTTGTGTTATTGAACCATTATTACAGATGATTAGGAGAGATAAAGTTGTAGGGGGGGTGTTGGTACCAGGTAGTGGAGGTAGGATGGTGAAAGTATTGGGGTATATGGATGATGTTGCGGTTGTGAGTAAGAGTGTTGCAGAATTGAGAAGAGTTAAATTACTGGTTAGTTTCTTTTGCAGTGCTTCTGCATTTAAAGTTAATTGGTGTAAAACAAAATTGAAGTGCTTTGGGGATGAAAGTTGCAGTGTGGAAGGGATTATGAGCGTGAGTGAAGGGATTAAAATATTAGGTGTGGTGTTTGAGGATGATTTGAAAGGGAGTGTGAGTTGGGAAGAATGTAGTAAGAGGGTACAGAAGAAGGTGGATTTTTGGAAGATGAGACAGATGACAGTGTTTGGGAAAGTGTTGGTGATTAAAAGTGTGGTGTTACCTATTTTATTGTTTCTGGCATGTGTTTTTCCTCCGTCTGTGCTGGAGATCAAGAAAATAAACAGAGTTCTTTTCATGTTTGTTTGGGGTGGGAAGATGGAACGTTTGAAACGTGAAGTGTTGATAAAGGCAAGAGAGAAGGGTGGGTTGGATTTCCCTGATATTGAAATCTTTTTGTATGTTAATTATATTCGTGTTATTGTAGAGTTAATGGGGAAGGGGAGTAAAACTGCCTGTATGGTGAGATATATGGCTGGGTGGACTTGGTATGGTTTAGGGTGGATCAAAAGGGACCTGAAGGTACCTGTGGCGTTTAGAAGTCCGTGGTGGTACAATGTAATTGAAGTTTTCATTAAAAAGAAAGATCTTTTGAATATTTCTTTAAGTGGGTTTAAAGACAGAAAGAAGGTTATGAAAGTTATAAAAGATAGAGAGATAGTTTGTAATATCAATTATATGCGCTCAAGTGAAGCTGTGATTATATGGAAGAGGCTATGTTCGTATGGTATGTCAAATACACAAAAGGAGATTGTATGGTTGTGTATGCATGAGGGGTTGCCAGTGAGAGTGTTTATGAAAAAAAGAGACTTGGTAGCTTCAGATGTCTGTCCGAGAGACAATTGTTATAATACTGAAACAGTGATGCATGTAATGTGGAATTGTGGTTTTGCAAATGATGTATGGAAGTGTTTGGGTGGCTTGTGTAGAGAGATTACTGGTGTTAGGTATATTGGATGGAAGGTGGCATTATTTGGTATGGGAGCATGTGATAGAGGAAAAGAGAGACTTTTGTGGTTGATCATGAGCTGTGTGATGGAAGTTTTGTGGAATGCAAGGAATCTGTGTGTGTTTAGGAGTGAGTGCTGGTCTGTGAATGAGTGTGTTAGAATGGTATTGGGTAAGTTATATGTCTATTATCTGAGAGATAGGAAAGGAAGAAAAGAGCTTGATGCTGAGGGAGTTTGGAAAGTTAAGAAATGGAGGCATGTGGTTAGATATGTTAACGAAGATTGATAGCCTAATATTGTGGGTATGTGTTAAGTTGTATATTGTTTTTTGATTATGAACAGGTGTTTTTTTTAATAATAATAATTGTTGTTTTTCAAAAAAATTCATGCTGATGATTTGTTTACTGTCTAAATCTGTATTGTAGATGACTATGTTTACTAACCTAAATGGTTTAATTAAAAAAAAAAAAAGTCTCATCGCCTTGGACAACACGTCACATTCTGTGAACAGGAGTCTCCTGTATGGATGGTGATATTATACAACTTTCCTGCCTGAACGACCGGCTTGCCTGGTCTGGGGCAGGGGCCTTTTGGGGTCTTCCCCTTGCGGGGAGCCCCTGGCTTTGAGTGGTGATCGCACACCGGTGCACACTTCTGCATTAGTACCTTGGGTACATCTTCCCTGATTGGAAATGTCTGGCGTAAAGAATACTATTCGTTTGGAGTTGGAAAAGGATTCATCGCAGAATGATCTGAAATTTGTCTTCCATGAGATACTGGAGAAGCTAGGGAAAGTGACTCTGAGTGACCTTTATTGTATTCAAGACTTCCCTAAACAAGGTATTTATGACGTGACATTTCATTCAAATGGCTTCTGCCTCAATGTGTATGAGGTTTTGAGGGGCAAGGAACATGAGCCTGCAATGAGGTTGGTGAGAATGAAACCTCTTTTTGCCCTTGAAGAAATTTCAATTACTGTTCATGTTTATAACCCATACACAGAGGTGAGCTTGTTAAAAGCCTTTCTACTGCAATCCTGTTCTAATGTGCGGGGTGGAGTAAAACAAAAAAATGCCCTGGGTATTTTCAATGGCAAAATACGGTTCTGGGTGAGACTAAAACCTGACCCAGATAATGTGGGTGGTACTAAGCATCCCCCTGCTAGTTTCTGCATTGGTGGTAATAGGGGATTCTTGTACTATTTTGGACAGCCAAGCTTCTGCAGACTGTGCTTTATGTATGGACACACTAAGGAGGAATGTTCCACAGGCAAAGTTTGTAGGAATTGCAAGCAAAAAGATCATGAGGCTGGCAATTGCCCAATGGCAAAAAGCTGTGATATCTGTGGAGAGGTAGGACACAGTGTCCGAAACTGTCCTGCTGCTAAAGTCAGTATGCGAAGGCAAATGTTTAAAGAGCTTGATGCTGAGATGAGAGCAAAAAACTTTGCAGATCGTGGGGTTAATATACAACAGTCTGTGCCTGGTGGGAATTCCACTAGTGAAGAGCAGGCTAGGTCTGGACCCAGTGCTGATAACGAGGAACAGCTTGTTCGGTCTGATGAGCCTGCATGTGTGGCTGCAGATGAGGGACAGCAAGAGGAGTTTGCTGATGTAATGGAGGATGTGGTGGAAGCACCAAGTGACTGTGTGGAGAGTCCAGCTCTTAGTCTGGTAATAGATGACTGTCAGAGTCCTGTACCATCGGTGGACTCTACTAGAGTGGAGGAGTTCAGCAGTGGGCCTGAGGAGTCTGGCTCAGTGGCTAGGAAAGCTGAACGACAGGTGCGCAGAGCTAAGAAGCCACGGATGGAGAATACAACAGGACATAATACTGAAGGTATAGAAGATGTGTCCTCTGCTGAGGAGGATGGCGATAGATCACAAGAGGCATCGGCTTATTTTTTAGATGGGGGAAATGTTATCCCAAATGTAAAGAAGTGTGCCTCTTACAAGGGGCCGCAAGGTATAGGGTGAGGAGGACTGCAAAGCTGTTGAGGAAGAACTGCTTTAGATCTCAGCTAAAGAGATGGTGGTCAAAAATAGCTATTTTTTGTGCTGTACCTTGGGCTGCTTAATTAGTTCCCTGATGTTTTTTAGGGTGAACTTTTGTTTACGTGCTGTGATGCTAACAGTGCATAGTGGATGTCTAATGTTTTTGTTTTACAAAGTTTATTATTATTATTTTTGTTGTCTGTTTGTTTTATTTTGTTTCAAATGTTTAATTTAAAAATATTCTCGCTGAATGTGAGATTAATCACAAGTAAAGCCAGAAGATCGGCAGTATTAGAATATGTGGCAGCAAGAAATGCTGATATTATTTGTTTGCAGGAATGTGGATTGTCTCATATACCGGAAAAAGAGGAATGGGGCTATGAGGAGGCTATATGGTCTGGTTCTAGCTGTAACAGGAATGCAGGGGTGGGTATTTTGTTTAAAAATAAAGAAATTAATATAGAAAGTTATTTGGTGATAGAAGAGGGGAGAGTTATCTCTGTAAGTGCTAAATATAGAGGCTGGAGATTTAGGGTGTTTTGTGTTTATGCTCCAGCAGAGAAGAAAGAGAGGAAATGTTTTTTTGAAAAATTAAAGTTTTTTTTGTCTGGAAGAATTCCTACATTGCTTGTAGGTGATATGAATTGTATTCTAGAGAAGGAAGGTAGGAGTGGGAGAGGAGAGGTAGTTGTTGATATTACTGGGAAAATCCTGAAGGATATTATTCTGGATTTTGGTTTTGTTGATATTGCAGAGACAAGTATGGGTAAGCCTGTCCCAAATACCTTTTTTGCGGACAGAGGAGGGGTAATGTCTCGTATAGACTATTTACTTTGTTCTAAAGATGTGATGTTTGGAGAGTTTGTACAGGAGAAAGTGCCTTTTACAGATCATGATTCTTTATGTTGCAATGTTTGTTGTGAGTCTAGTACAATATATGGGAAAGGATTGTGGAGACTAAATGTTAAGCTTTTAGAAGATGAGGTGTTATTCAAAGATTTCTGTAAGAAATATAGTTTCTGGCAAAGTAGGAAAAATGAGTTTGTCAATATATTGGAATGGTGGGACTGGGTTAAGGAAAGGGTTAAGAAGTTCTATCAGAGAGCAGGATATAGGAAAGCTGTGAGAGAGAGGAATAAGTATCAGCTGTGGAATAGCAGGCTTAGTTTTCTTTATAAATTAAGAGAGGAAGGTGTGGATGTGAATGATGATATTATTAAAGCAAGATCTGAGGTTAGTAAATGTTTGAATAATAGAGGTAAAGAAATTATTTTTAGGTCTAGGGTGGAGGTATTAGAGGAAAATGAAAGATGTACAAGGTTTTTTTTTCAAAAAAAGCTTGAAAAATAAGCATGTGATAAAGTATGTGTTAGATAAAGATGGAGAGGAAGTGAGTGGTGAAAGAATGATGGATGTGATTACAGAATTTTATGAAAAGTTGTATGATAGGAAGGAAGTAGATAGTGATATGGAAGAAGAAGTATTGTGTGGTTTGTCTGAGAGAGTGTATGAGGGAAATTTGCCGGTTTTGATGGATAAGGTAACAGGTGATGAAGTGAAAAGAGCTGTGGATAGTGCTAAAAGGAATAAAACTCCAGGTATGGATGGGTTGCCGATTGAGTTTTATAGTTGTTTTTGGGATGTCATAGGGAAGGATGTGTGTGATTTGTGTGCTTTTATGTTTGGAAATGCAAGATTATGTGATAGTATGAAAGAAGGTATTGTGGTGTTAGTGCATAAAAAAGGTGATAGGGGCTTGTTAGAAAATTGGAGACCTATTACGCTTTTAAATTCAGATTATAAAATTCTGGCAAAAATATTGGCAAATAGGATGCGGGATGTGATGGATCAGGTGGTGGGTGATGATCAAGTGTGTGGTGTGCCTGGTAGAAGGATAACAGATAATTTGATTTTGCTGAGAGATGTGTTGGGTGACTGCAGAGAAAGGAAGAGAGTATGTATGTTATTGGCTTTAGATTTTGAAAAAGCGTATGACCGCGTGTCTCACAATTTTATGTTTAAAGTATTGGTACGTATGGGGTTCCCGGTGGAATTTGTAAGATGTGTGAGAGGGTTATATGATTCTGTTGTGAGTAAGTTTTTGGTGAATGGGAATATAAGTAAGAATGTAGTGATTAGGTCAGGAGTACGACAAGGATGTCCATTGTCAGCTATTTTGTTTATTTGTGTTATTGAACCATTATTGCAGATGATTAGGAGAGATAAAGTTGTAGGGGGGGTGTTGGTACCAGGTAGTGGAGGTAGGATGGTGAAAGTATTGGGGTATATGGATGATGTTGCGGTTGTGAGTAAGAGTGTTGCAGAATTGAGAAGAGTTAAATTACTGGTTAGTTTCTTTTGCAGTGCTTCTGCATTTAAAGTTAATTGGTGTAAAACAAAATTGAAGTGCTTTGGGGATGAAAGTTGCAGTGTGGAAGGGATTATGAGCGTGAGTGAAGGGATTAAAATATTAGGTGTGGTGTTTGAGGATGATTTGAAAGGGAGAGTGAGTTGGGAAGAATGTAGTAAGAGGGTACAGAAGAAGGTGGATTTTTGGAAGATGAGACAGATGACAGTGTTTGGGAAAGTGTTGGTGATTAAAAGTGTGGTGTTACCTATTTTATTGTTTCTGGCATGTGTTTTTCCTCCGTCTGTGCTGGAGATCAAGAAAATAAACAGAGTTCTTTTCATGTTTGTTTGGGGTGGGAAGTTGGAACGTTTGAAACGTGAAGTGTTGATAAAGGCAAGAGAGAAGGGTGGGTTGGATTTCCCTGATATTGAAATCTTTTTGTATGTTAATTATATTCGTGTTATAGTAGAGTTAATGGGGAAGGGGAGTAAAACTGCCTGTATGGTGAGATATATGGCTGGGTGGACTTGGTATGGTTTAGGGTGGATCAAAAGGGACCTGAAGGTACCTGTGGCGTTTAGAAGTCTGTGGTGGTACAATGTAATTGAAGTTTTCATTAAAAAGAAAGATCTTTTGAATATTTCTTTAAGTGGGTTTAAAGACAGAAAGAAGGTTATGAAAGTTATAAAAGATAGAGAGATAGTTTGTAATATCAATTATATGCGCTCAAGTGAAGCTGTGATTATATGGAAGAGGCTATGTTCGTATGGCATGTCAAATACACAAAAGGAGATTGTATGGTTGTGTATGCATGAGGGGTTGCCAGTGAGAGTGTTTATGAAAAAAAGAGACTTGGTAGCTTCAGATGTCTGTCCGAGAGACAATTGTTATAATACTGAAACAGTGATGCATGTAATGTGGAATTGTGGTTTTGCAAATGATGTATGGAAGTGTTTGGGTGGCTTGTGTAGAGAGATTACTGGTGTTAGGTATATTGGATGGAAGGTGGCATTATTTGGTATGGGAGCATGTGATAGAGGAAAAGAGAGACTTTTGTGTTTGATCATGAGCTGTGTGATGGAAGTTTTGTGGAATGCAAGGAATCTGTGTGTGTTTAGGAGTGAGTGCTGGTCTGTGAATGAGTGTGTTAGAATGGTATTGGGTAAGTTATATGTCTATTATCTGAGAGATAGGAAAGGAAGAAAAGAGCTTGATGCTGAGGGAGTTTGGAAAGTTAAAAAATGGAGGCATGTGGTTAGATATGTTAACGAAGATTGATAGCCTAATAGTGTGGGTATGTGTTAAGTTGTATATTGTTTTTTGATTATGAACAGGTGTTTTTTTCTTTGTTAATATTAACAATTGTTGTTTTTTAAAAAAATCCATGCTGATGTTTTGTTTACTGTCTAAATCTGCATTGTAGATGACTATGTTTACTAACCTAAATGGTTTAATAAAAAAAAAAAAAAAAAAAAGTCTCCTGTTTGCAGTCCTCTGTCTGCAGAGATACCCCTGTGTATTGGACCTGTGGAACTACAGGTCCCAGCAGTTCCAGTTCCGTTCCAGTTTCCAGTTCCAGGTTCCAGTCTTCAATTCTTTGTTTCCAGCAATCTCCTATTTCTGGCATCTCCAAGTTGTTTCCCTGTTCCAGTGTTCCTGTGGAACTACAAGTAGCAGCAACCACTCCAGCTCTCCTGCGAGTCACATTCAGTGTGCAAGTTCCTGTGTTCCAGTCTCCAGTCTTCATTGTTCCAGTTTGCTACAAACTCCAGCCACAGTCTGCTACACCAATCTGCAGTAGAGACTTTCCTCAGGTGTGTTCTCAGTTCTCAGCCTCTTCACCTAATTACCAGCATTCCACACTGTGCATTGCCTTTAGCACTTAACATCTTACTGTGTTAGGTCTGTCTCCTGCTAGGGCCTTGCTTGGCTTAAAGACGTGTGCTTCTACAGAGACTGTGTGCTTTGATGGCTATTCGTTATATACCAGAGTTTTGTTTGCTGCATCTGATTTCATTATTGCCTTATCATTTATATCAAGTTTCAAGTTCATCTTCATTGCTTATTTGTTACCAGTGACTTTTGAAATATTAATTTATCGGATTAAGTTATTATTCATTGTTCCTGTCATCGGTTATCCCTGTGTGATAATAAATATCAAGCGCACATGCGCGGAACTTTTTGTCCGTTTCCCAGTCTCCTCTATCACTCCTACACTGACCCACTAGTGCCCCCTCTGGGGACATACTAAATCAGAATCCTGACAGTTTGTCCAAGGCCCATGGACCCGGATGGTGGTCAGAGTGTGGGGTCAGGGTCACTCCAGAGTTCAGTGTCACGACTCAATGATCAAGAGTCCAAGAATCAAGAAACCTCCTTCGGTTCCAGCCGATTCCAGCATCCTCGGATCAAATACGGTCCTATCCGTCAGTCTGAGGACTCCTCCGGTTCCAGCTGGTTCAAGCTTTTCTGGACCCAATCCGGTCCCATCCGTCTGTCCAGATCAGCCGATTCCAGTTCCTCCGAACCCGGTGTGGTTCTCTCCAGTGTGTCAAGTAATGAACTCCTGTCTGTCAGTTTTGGAGATGACGTCCTCTCCATCCTAGAATATTTCAAGTTGATTCTACTCTCAAGTGTCCTACATTGTCTTCTGAGACTTCAATTGACATTCAGCCTTCCAAATTCCAGCGTGGGTGTTCGGTGCCCACCCATAAAAGGGGGGGTACTGTCATGAATCTGCATTCTCCATCGTATCACTACTGTGGAACTACAGGTTCCAGCAGTTCATTTCTGTTCCAGTTCTAGTTTTCAGTCTACTGCAGCCTGGAGTACACAGTGCTTCAGCTAACTCACAGCTGATCTGAACACCTAATCCAGCGGGGTGTGCTCTCACAGAGATGCCACACCCAATCACCACAGACCAAGGTGTATAAACTTCAGCTCCTGCCTCAGTCTCATCGCCTTGGACAACACGTCACATTCTGTGAACAGGCGTCTCCTGTTTGCAGTCCTCTGTCTGCAGAGATACCCCTGTGTATTGGACCTGTGGAACTACAGGTCCCAGCAGTTCCAGTTCCGTTCCAGTTTCCAGTTCCAGGTTCCAGTCTTCAATTCTTTGTTTCCAGCAATCTCCTATTTCTGGCATCTCCAAGTTGTTTCCCTGTTCCAGTGTTCCTGTGGAACTACAAGTAGCAGCAACCACTCCAGCTCTCCTGCGAGTCACATTCAGTGTGCAAGTTCCTGTGTTCCAGTCTTCATTGTTCCAGTTTGCTACAAACTCCAGCCACAGTCTGCTACACCAATCTGCAGTAGAGACTTTCCTCAGGTGTGTTCTCAGTTCTCAGCCTCTTCACCTAATTACCAGCATTCCACACTGTGCATTGCCTTTAGCACTTAACATCTTGCTGTGTTAGGTCTGTCTCCTGCTAGGGCCTTGCTTGGCTTAAAGACGTGTGCTTCTACAGAGACTGTGTGCTTTGATGGCTATTCGTTATATACCAGAGTTTTGTTTGCTGCATCTGATTTCATTATTGCCTTATCATTTATATCAGGTTTCAAGTTCATCTTCATTGCTTATTTATTACCAGTGACTTTTGAAATATTAATTTATCGGATTAAGTTATTATTCATTGTTCCTGTCATCGGTTATCCCTGTGTGATAATAAATATCAAGCGCACATGCGCGGAACTTTTTGTCCGTTTCCCAGTCTCCTCTATCACTTCTACACTGACCCACTAGTGCCCCCTCCGGGGACATACTAAATCAGAATCCTGACACGGACATTTCGAGGAAAGGATTTACATTAATACTAATGGTAAGATACATACCAGCTCACACCTCAGCCATGCCGCACAACATGGCATTCAACATAACACACGCCAACAGGCATGAACAAATTACAGCAAACATGCTGAAACTAATAAAACACAACATGTGTAACTCTATTAAACAAAATTGCAAGTAAAGTATGCACTGGGACGGGCGCCCAGCATCCTCTACGGACTAGGAGAAAAGGATTTACCGGTAGGTATCAAAATCCTGTTTTCTCATACGTCCTAGAGGATGCTGGGGTCCACTTCATGACCATAAGGGTTTATACCAAAGCTCCAGTACGGGCAGGAGAGTGCAGATGACCCTGCAGCACCGATTGACCGAACTTGAGGTCTTCATCGGCCAAGGTGTCAAACTTGTAGAATTTTGCAAATGTGTTTGACCCTGACCAAGTAGCTGCTCGGCAAAGTTGCAATGCCGAGAATCCCCCGGGCAGCCGCCCAGGATGAGCCCACCTTCCTAGTGGAATGGGCCTTCACCGACGTCGGTAACGGCAATCCAGCCGTAGAATGAGCGTGCTGAATCGTACTTCTGATCCAACGCGCAATAGTCTGCTTGGAAGCAGGACACCCAATCTTGTTGGAAGCATACAGGACAAACAAAAACTCTGTTTTCCGTATCCAAGCTGTTCTAGCTACATAAATCTTCAAAGCTCTAACCACATCTAGAGACTTTGACTCAGTGAACGTGTCAGTAACTACTGGCACCACAATAGGTTGGTTTATGTGGAAAGATGAAACCACCTTTGGAAGAAAATGTTGACGAGTTCTCAACTCTGCCTTATCTTCATGGAAGATCAGGTAAGGGCTCTTGTGAGACAAGGCCCCAAACTCAGACACCCGCCGTGCGGATGCCAATGCCAAAATCATCACCACTTTCCAAGTGAGAAACTTCAACTCTATCTCTTGTAGAGGCTCAAACCAATCCAATTGAAGAAACTGCAACACCACATTAAGGTCCCGTAGTGCCACTGGAGGCACAAATGGAGGCTGGATGTGCAGAACCCCTTTCACGAAGGTCTGAACCTCTGGAAGAGAGGCCAATTGTTTTTGGAAGAACACTGACAAGGCCGAAACCTGGACCTTTATTGATCCCAATCGGAGGCCCGCCTCCACACCAGCCTTCAGAATATGGAGAAAACATCCCAACTGAAACTCTTCCGTAGGAGCCTTCTTGGATTCACACCAAGACACATATTTTCTCCAAATACGGTGGTAATGTTTCGACGTTACTCCTTTCCTGGCCTGAATAAGGGTGGGGATGACTTCCTTGGGAATACCCTTACGGGCTAGGATCCGGCGCTCAACAGCCATGCCGTCAAACGTAGCCGTGGTAAGTCTTGATACACGCACGGCCCCTGCTGCAGCAGGTCCTCGCGAAGAGGAAGAGGCCGAGGATCTTCTATGAGCAACTCCTGAAGATCTGGGTACCAAGCCCTCCTTGGCCAGTCTGGGGCAATGAAGATTGCTCGAACTCTTGTTCTCCTTATAATCCTGAGCACCTTTGGGATCAGCGGAACTGGAGGGAAGACATACACCGACTGGAACACCCACTGGGCCACTAGCGCATCCACTGCTATTGCTTGAGGGTCTCTCGACCTGGAACAATATTTCTGAAGCTTCTTGTTGAGACGAGATACCATCATGTCTACTTGAGGAACTCCCCAAAGACTTGTCATCTCTGCGAAGACTTCTTGGTGGAGGCCCCACTCTCCTGGATGGAGATCGTGTCTGCTGAGGAAGTCTGCTTCCCAGTTGTCTACTCCCGGAATGAAAATTGCCGACAGAGCCTTTACATGTCTTTCTGCCCAGAGGAGGATCTTCGTCACCTCTGCCATTGCCTCTCTGCTTTTCGTTCCGCCCTACCTGTTTATGTACGCGACTGCTGTTACATTGTCCGACTGGATCTGCACGGAATGATCTTGAAGAAGATGTACCGCTTGTTGAAGGCCGTTGTAAATGGCTCTCAATTCCAGTACGTTTATGTGAAGGCAGGCTTCCTGACTTGACCATTTTCCTTGGAAGCTTTCCCCCTGAGTGACAGCTCCCCAGCCTCGGAGACTTGCATCCATGGTTACCAGGACCCAGTCCTGAATCCCGAACCTGCATCCCTCTAGTAGGTGAGAACTGTGTAGCCATCACAGGAGCGAAATCCTGGCTTTTGACGACAGGATTATCTTCCGGTGCCCATCTTCCCCAACAACTGAATGCACTGATTGATTGACACACTCGATGGTTTCAATATCTGTTTTACCATTTTCTGGATTTCCAGAGCCTTTTCCACCGGAAGAAATACTCACTGAACTTCTGTGTCCAGAATCATCCAGAGAAAAGACAATCTTGTCGTCGGTTCCAACTGTGACTTTGGATAATTTATGATCCAACCGTGTTGTTGGAGTATTGACAGGGAGAGTGTGATGTTTTGTAGCAACTGCTCCCTGGATCTCGCCTTTATCAGGAGATCGTCCAGATAAGGAATTATATTGACTCCTTTTTGACGCAGGAGAACCATCATCTCCGCCATCACCTTGGTGAATACCCTCGGCGCCGTGGAGAGACCGAAAGGTAACGTCTTGAATTGGTAATGGCAATCCTGAACCGCGAATCTCAGATAAGCCTGGTGAGGAGGATTAATGGGAACATGCAGGTAAGCATCTTTTATGTCTACAGACACAATGTAGTCCCCCCTCCTCCAGAGTGGAAATCACTGCCCTCAGTAATTCAATTTTGAACTTGAATCGTTTCAAGTAGAGATTCAGATTTTTCAGGTTTAGGATCGGTCTGACCGAGCCGTCCGGCTTCGGAACTACAAAAAGGCTTGAATAAAACCCCTCCCCTTGTTGTGACAAAGGTACCAGGACTATGACCTGATCCTGACATAAGTTTTGGATTGCCGCTGTTACTGCTTCCCTTTCTGGAAGAGAAGCTGGCAAGGTCGATTTGAAAAATCGGCATGGGGGAACGTTTTGAAACTCCGGCTTGTATCCCTGGGACACTATTTGCAACACCCAGGGATCCAATCCAACCTTGTGTCACACGCCATAGGCGGCGTTCACCGCGCTTACCCCTGCATGCCTGCTGGTCTGTGTTGCGGCCTCTGCTTTCGGTGGTCCACGGGCTCCGGCGTCTGGCCGGCGCGGCTCCCGGCGGTTCCCCGGGGCAGGGGCGCCGCCATGACACCCGGCATCACGTGGGCAGGGAGCAGGTGACGTCATCAGACTGTTCCGCCAATCCAGCGGAGGCGCGAGATTCAAAGTCAGACGCCGGGCAGAGCCTCGGCGCCTGAGTATCGTCTTTTCCCCTGACGTGGATGCCAGTGCTCTTGTTCCTGACGTATCTCTCTGCAGTCGTACCCCAGTGTCTCCGGCACTTCCAGGTGCCAGTGGCTGCACAGTTCAGCGTAAACTGCGGCTGGTGTGTTTCTCTGCAATCCAGTCACCAGTGCTTCTTGGACTCAGCGTGTGCTGCGGGCTAAACGCCGCTCTCAAGTTCTACAAATCATCAGCGTCTTTAAACGCCGCTCTCAAGTTCTGCAAATCATCAGTGTCTTTAATCACCGCTCTCAAGTTCTACAAATCATCAGTGTCTTTAATCACCGTTCTCAAGTTCTACAAATCAGCAGTGTCTTTAACCACCGCTCCCAAGTTTTGCAAGTTGCCAGTGTCTTTAACCACCGTTCTCAAATTCTACAAATCATCAGTGTCTTTAACCACCGCTCTCAAGTTTTATAAATCATCAGTATCTTTAGTCACCGCTCACAAGTCATACAAATCATCTGTGTCTTTAACCACCGCTCACAAGTGTTTCAAATCGTCAGAGTCTTTAACCACCGTTCACCAGTTCTTCAAATCACCAGTATCTTTAAAAACATCACTTACAAGTTCTTCAGTCATTATTATCTTGTATCAACACTCACAAGGACTTTTTTTCCTGGAATCCTTAGCATTACTTACAAGTTCTCCTATAGGCCTGGACATTTCCCCATACGTTCCTTCTCTGCTATGTGACATTGTGTTGCTCTCTTCCTGCAATAAAGTTCTTTAATATTTTCACCAAGCTTTACTGTCAGAGTCCTGTATGAGGAAGACCTATATTAAGCCATCCCTGTTCCGACCATCGGGAGAACCCCCGAGTTCACAATACCCCCAACCTAGGTCAGTGACACCTTGGCTGAACAGTTTGAGACCTGCCCCCACCCGAGTGGCCTCCCGCAAAGGAGCCCCAGCGTCATGATGAAGATTTGGCAGAAGTAGGGGTAGACTTCTGCTCCTAGGAACCTGAAGCTATGGTGGACTTCTTTCCCTTTCCCCTTCCCGCAAAGAAGGGGGAACCTCTCGCTTTTTTGTATTTATTGGGCTGAAAGGACTGCATGTGCGGGTGATATGTCTTTTTGGCCGGTGCAGGCACAGAGGGCAAAAATGTCGACTTACCTGCGGTAGCCGCCGAGACTAACGCATCCAGTCCATCGCCAAATAAGGCCTCACCTTTATATGGGAGAGCCTCCATACTTCTTTTGGAATCTGCATCCGCGTTCCACTGGCGAATCCACAACGCCCGCCGAGCCGATACTGCCATGGTAGCGGCTTGTGAACTCAAGAGTCCAATATCTTTCATCGCTTCTAGCATGTATGCGGCAGCATCTTTGATATTCCCTAACTTAAGGAGTATCTCATCTTTATCAATCGTGTCAATGTCTGATGACACGCTTTCTGACCATTTTTCAATAGCGTGCAAGCAATTGTGGGCCTGAGCAGCGTACCATTGGCAACATAAATGGATTTCAATGTAGTTTCTATCTACCGGTCTGCAGGGAGAATTACCTTCTTTGTCAACCTGGACAGTGCACTGTCTAACACAGGGGGTGACTCCCATTTTTTCCTGTCCTCCACCGGGAAAGGATAAGCTATCTGAATTCTCTTGGAAATGTATTTTCGGGATTCACCCACATCCCTTCAAAGAGTGTATTAAGCTCGTGGGAAGGAGGGAAAGTGACCTTAGATTTCTTTTCTTTATAGAAATAAGCCTTCTCCTGAGGTACAGGAGTGGCTTCCGTGACTTCCAGAACTTCCCTTACAGCCACAATCATATATTGTATATTTTTTGCCAATTTATGATCAATTTCTCTGGAGTCACTATCGTCGACACAAGAATAAGTGTCCGTGTTCGTATCAGTATTCACAATATTCGCAAATGGTCAAATAGTCTCTTATGTGACCCAGAGGGGTCGCCTGCGGATGGAAGTACAGAGCCCTGAAAAATCACATCCTCCATAGATTTTCTCCAGCACTCAGCATGAGATTCAGACTTATCTAATCTCCTATTGATATGATGCATACTATCAGGTATTTCTTTCACCCATGCAGGCTCTTGGTGTGCCAGCAGCGCCACCACATTACACTTCTGTGTCCCTAAAATGGTTTCCTCCGGGGAGGAACTTCCTGCCTCTGACATGTCTTACACACGTGTACAACACACACAGACACACTGGGACTTATAGGGGACAGACCCACAGAAAAATCTGTCAGAGGGACACAGTTTAGGAGCAGCCAGTTCACAACCCCAGCGCCAGTATCTAATGCCTGTGAACACAGAATGCCCACTGACATGCAGTGCTTTTTACACAGTAAAACACACTTGTAAAGCACCAAATTCGCTTGTGCCTCCCCCTATTTTGCACCCTTATACTTGTAGTCAGAAGTGAAGGAGGACCAGCGATGTCTCTGCAGCCTGAGGAGAGAGAAAATGGCACTGAGCAGTGTGCTGGCTGCCTGAGGAAGAAGCTCCGCCCTTTTTACCTCAGAAACTTTTCATAATATTTATACTGGCGGGGGTAGGGCTGTGCCTGGGCATCTTATGCCATTTTTTTGCCAGTTTATGGAGGTGTTTTTTGCTGCCCAGGGCACCCCTCCCCCCCGCACCCTGCACCCTGCAGTGCCTGTGTGTGTGGGCAGAAATGGCGCGCTGCGCTCCCGCCAGCCGCGCTGTACCTCAGCCGTCACTTTTCTTGATAGAAGATCTGTCTTCTTCTACTCACCTGTCTTCTGACTTCTGGCTCTGTGAGGGGGGTGACGGCGTGCTGTGGGAGTGAGCATCTAGACACGGCTAGCGTTCAGTACCCTTCAGGAGCTAATGGTGTCCTGTCAGCCAGAAGCAGAGCCATGAAACTCTTCAGGAAGTTGGTTCCTACTTCTGCCCCCTCAGTCCCACGAAGCAGGGAGACTGTTGCCAGCAGTTCTCCCTGAAAACAAAAAACCTAACATAAGTCTTTTCAGAGAAGCTCAGTAGAGCTCCCCTAGAGTGCATCCAGTCTGCCTGGGCACATTTCTACAACTGAGGTCTGGATGAGGGGCATAGAGGGAGGAGCCAGTTCACACCCATTGAAAAGTCTTAAGAGTGCCCATGGCTCCTGCAGAACCGTCCATACCCCATGGTCATGAAGTGGATCCCAGCATCCTCTAGGATGTATGAGAAATAAATGATAATTTCATCACACATCTTTTATGTAATGTGGCTAGGCAGATGTCTTGCAGCTACGCACTCGAGAGTTTCATTGTGGCCTTATCCCCTCCCATTACATCTCTCACTGACTGAAAGACTTCTAGATATACAGTAGCCCCTCCTGCCAGAATGGGCCGATATATTTTAGCAATTAGAAAGATATAGCAGAGGTGGGGGGGGGGGAGAGAGAGAGAGAGAGAGAGAGAGAGAGAGATGAGGAAACACAGGGAGAGAGAGAGATGAGGAAACACAGGGAGAGAGAGAGAGAGAGATGAGGAAACACAGGGAGGGAGAGAGAGAGAGAGAGAGAGAGAGAGAGATGAGGAAACACAGGTAGAGAGAGAGAGAGAGAGAGAGAGAGATGAGGAAACACAGGTAGAGAGAGAGAGAGAGAGAGAGAGATGAGGAAACACAGGGAGAGAGAGAGATGAGGAAACACAGGGAGAGAGAGAGAGAGAGAGAGATGAGGAAACACAGGGAGAGAGAGAGAGAGAGAGAGAGAGAGAGATGAGGAAACACAGGTAGAGAGAGAGAGAGAGATGAGGAAACACAGGTAGAGAGAGAGAGAGATGAGGAAACACAGGTAGAGAGAGAGAGAGAGAGAGAGAGATGAGGAAACACAGGTAGAGAGAGAGAGAGAGAGAGAGAGAGAGAGAGAGAGAGAGAGATGAGGAAACACAGGTAGAGAGAGAGAGAGAGAGAGAGATGAGGAAACACAGGTAGAGAGAGAGAGAGAGAGAGAGATGAGGAAACACAGGTAGAGAGAGAGAGAGAGAGAGAGAGAGAGAGAGAGATGAGGAAACACAGGTAGAGAGAGAGAGAGAGATGAGGAAACACAGGTAGAGAGAGAGAGAGAGAGATGAGGAAACACAGGTAGAGAGAGAGAGAGAGAGATGAGGAAACACAGGTAGAGAGAGAGAGAGAGAGAGATGAGGAAACACAGGTAGAGAGAGAGAGAGAGAGAGAGATGAGGAAACACAGGTAGAGAGAGAGAGAGAGAGAGATGAGGAAACACAGGTAGAGAGAGAGAGAGAGAGAGAGAGAGAGAGATGAGGAAACACAGGTAGAGAGAGAGAGAGAGAGAGAGAGAGAGAGAGAGAGAGAGAGATGAGGAAACACAGGTAGAAAGAGAGAGAGAGAGAGAGAGAGAGAGATGAGGAAACACAGGTAGAGAGAGAGAGAGAGAGAGATGAGGAAACACAGGTAGAGAGAGAGAGAGAGAGAGAGATGAGGAAACACAGGTAGAGAGAGAGAGAGAGAGAGAGAGAGAGAGAGATGAGGAAACACAGGTAGAGAGAGAGAGAGAGAGAGATGAGGAAACACAGGTAGAGAGAGAGAGAGAGAGAGAGAGAGAGAGAGAGAGATGAGGAAACACAGGTAGAAAGAGAGAGAGAGAGAGAGAGATGAGGAAACACAGGTAGAGAGAGAGAGAGAGAGAGAGAGAGATGAGGAAACACAGGTAGAGAGAGAGAGAGAGAGAGAGAGAGAGAGAGATGAGGAAACACAGGTAGAGAGAGAGAGAGAGAGAGAGAGAGAGAGATGAGGAAACACAGGTAGAGAGAGAGAGAGAGAGAGATTAGGAAATAGGGTGGGGAGATAAGGAGAGCCAGGTAAGGGATAATGCAGTAGGAAAGAGACACAGAGAGATGGGGGAAAACGGGAGGGAAGACTTTGACAGGGGGAAAACAAGTTGTGGTCACAAAAGTTAGTGTCCCACATAGGCAAACGCAGGGGGGGGGGGGGGGGGGGGGGGTTCTGGTTGCCCGGAAACCCCCCCTTCTCTTGGCTCAAATTTTGACAATACCAACGGTATATAATATGATTACTAGAGCTGCTGCCACATCATGCAAGTTAAGAGACAGAGCAGAGCTACTACACATGCCCAGTGGTAGCAGCTTCTTCTATCAAAATTGCGGTGTGTGGATCTGCGCACTCAATCAGTGCACTGGACCAGAGAGTAGCTACCAGGAAGAAGAGACAAGAACCTTATCATGAGGTGGAAGAATGTGTGCTTAGAAAATGTAGTACTGGTTCCATTGTGTTTGCGTATTTATTTATTTATTTATTTATTTATTATAGTATGTTTAACCTTTTCCTGACCACTTATCTTATTTATTTTATTTAAATGTTTGATACAGTCTATACTATAGACCGTCTGTAGTATTACATATTAAATTAATAATACTGTATTCCATGTTCTGCAGACTGTGGATTACATTTGGAAACCTCCCTCTATAAATCCTGCGTTTGCCACTGGCCCAGGGAACGTTTTATCCTTAAGTGAGGAGTTCTTAACCAGTGTATGGCCAGCAAGCTTAGGTGGTACTTGAGCTTGAATGTCACCTATGCAGCCTACACGGTCGTAATCCCTGGACCAGCCTCTGCATTGCTAACCAGCAACAATGCATCAGTGACTTTTTGAATTTGACGCCTGTCAGTGATAAGCTGGTGATGACATGGCTAGAGAGCCTTGGAAGGAACATGTGTCGTCAGTCGCTGTGCTAAGACCGGAGCTAGAGGAGCCAATTCCAAGCTACAGAGTTCAGACACAGACAACAGGGAAGTGAACACTGAACACCAATATGGTAAGTTAACCACTGTGGTTGAGACTGGAACAAATGAATGGGCATACAGATAAGCAAGGGATGGGAGAGGGACAAAACACATGCAGATGAGGGAGGGAAATAGCACATACAGATAAGGTAGAGAGGGGAGGGGAATGCACATGAATGAACATACAGCTAAGGAAAGAGGAGAGCACATACATTGACTGGGAGGTGTGTGTGTGTGGGGGGGGGGGGACACAATACTGGACACAGATGAGAGGGTGGATGAGAAGAATAAAGAACAGGATGTTACATTTAGGCCCTCATTCCGAGTTCTTCGCTCGCTAGCTGCTTTTAGCAGCCGTGCAAATGCTAAGCCACCGCCCTCTGGGAGTGTATCTTAGCTTAGCAGAAGTGCGAACGAAAGGATCGCAGCGCGGCAACAAAAAAAGATTGTGCAGTTTCTGAGCAGCTCCAGACCTACTCAGCAATCACTTGAGACTATTTAGTTCCTGTTTTGACGCCCTGCGTTCGGCCAACCACGCCTGCGTTTCCCCAGGCACGCCTGCGTTTTGTATCTGACACGCCTGCGTTGTGAAAGTACGTCGCGCATGCGCATTGCGCCGCATACGCATGCACAGAAGTGCCGCTTTTGTGCCTAAACGCTGCGCTGCGAACGAAAACAGCTAGCGAACAACTCCGAATGCCACCTTAGAGAGGAGAATACGTGTTCAGGAATTCATACTTTCTGCAAAATGGCGTACCTTTTCAAAGTTTTTATTTGGTAATTGCCCAAAAAAAGTTGAGAACTGGTTTAAATCATTCACGTTAGTGAAGTAGTACTAGTAACATAGAACATCCATATCAAATTAACTTTATTATATTATTGTAACATAGATTGGAGTATCTTCCATATGGCACACTCCGTATTGTGTTATGTGCTATCGGAATGCTCTTTCAGCATAAAGAGTACACTCAAGGAAGATTGGCCAAATATCATGGTTCTCAGGTCTTTGACAGCATCGACAGAGGCCAAAAATGGAGAGACAGCTACTGTAGTTATTGGTTACATCCTGCACATGTGCACAATTAGGAGGACTGTCCAGACCAGCAGACATACCCCTTTTATCTCTGTATGGGAAAATCACCTGACACTGAGGAGTCTACTCATGAAGATGAGTGGTAAAGAATAGTCACTTATCACTATAGAGCGCATCAGTTCGATGCGATCTGTAGCTTGGTTAAGTAGCTATTCATGTACCGCCACCTTTTTAGTGAAGCGATCCGGTACAGACCGGTCTTGTGGTGCCATCTTCTCTTTGTGTTCACTGACGTTTTTTCTAATATTCTGCGCATGCTCTGGCGCCTTCCGTCCTGTGTGATTATGACTGCACATGTGCCGGGGTCACCTCAGCAGCTGGGGTAGGGGCAGTGTGAGGGGTTAGTGGGCAGTAAGAAGGAGGTGACCTGGCATATGCATATGTCTGGTCACCTCGTCGGAAGTGGCGTTGGGGGCAAGCAGGCAGTAAGGAGGTGGGAGCAGAGCAAGGAGGCACTGTGGAGGCAGCAGGCCGGCAGTCAGGAGGAGGAGACCCAGTGTATGCATATGCCCTGGGCTCCTCTGATTGGCTGCTGTCACAGAAGGAGGCGGGAAAAGCGCAGGAGTCAGCCATCTTTACTTCACTTCTCCCCTAACAAGCCTCCTTATACCATCCTGAGATGGCAAATGGATTTCCGGTCTTTCATACAAAAGTATGGTGATGCGATTCAGCCACAGAGCGAGGGTGCTGCTGGAGAAATCAGGAGCTTCTCCACAGTAACCCACTCTATGAATAGCAGCAGGCAGAGAAAAGCCCTGTTTAATGCAAAACAGGGCTTTTCTCTGCTACATGAATAGGCCTCTAAGAGCTAAGTGATTAAACTCCAGTCCCGGATATTTCCTTGATCCTGTGTTTGACTTGTGCTTTTGACGCTCCCTCTGCCTCCATAATGGGTCTCATAACATCTGTATCAACCCAACTTGTGTTTTGACTTTTGAGAGATCTAATATCCTGTGTAACAATTAATTATTTTATCTATTTAAACTAGCTACCTGCATAAATACAGTATATTGTCATCAAAACTGGCAGGGCTCACTTCTGAATATGGGGTTAATTTATCAAGTAGTGAATAAAGAGTGGAGAAGTGTACCACTGGAGAAGAAGATGTCCATAGCAGCTTCTACCTATAAATTTATAGAATGTACTTAATAAATGCTACCTCAAACCTGAAAGGTTGCTATGACAACTTCTCCAACGGTCCACTTCTCTACTATTTTCAATGTGTGATACATCAACGCCATGGTTTCTAATGATAGAAGTACAAAGTGAAGTGGGCCCAGAAACGCCATAAAATACATTGGGGTAGATGTATTAACCTGTAGATGGCATAAGGAAGTGATAAAGCAGTGATAAAGCAGTGTTAAGTGCAAGGTGATAATGCATCAGCCAATCAGCTCCTAACTGTTAATTTACATATGGGAGCTGATTGGCTGGTGTGTTTATCACCTTGCATTTATCACTGGTTTATCACTTCTTTATGCCTTCTCCAGGTTAATACATCTGCCCCATTGTCTTGAAATTTATTTTTTTCATCTATTTTTGGTGAATGATTATCCATAAATGCAACACAATCAGTACTAATAACTGAAAGTTTAAAAAAATACGCACCACTGCCCTCCTCACCAACACTGACATGTTACACCCATCTTCCAAATTTCCTAAACTCTAAAATGACTGTGAGATCCACCAATAAATATATATTATATCTGTTGGTACAGTAACTGATAGTCCAACTCCTGTCATATACTGTGTACTGTGCAGCTTCCCAGTTTAATACTCACTTCATGGGTTTGAAGAGAGCCTGTCCATAGTTTGGAAAAGTCATAAGCAGTTTAAGCTGTGTCCCACCAGTTTTCTGAACTAGAAGAAAGATTGTTACAATATTTAGTTGAATTAAAAAAAATACAAATCATTCATGTTTCTTCTTCAGGTACGTCACTGAGATTGGTGACAAGGACTATTGTAATGTAGCACTCCTCTTATTCAACAATATCAAATTAAAACCAAAATTATTGTAGAATGCCTTTAAACTTCAATATAAACAGTATATGGCACTGGGATGGAGTCTTGCATCTTTATAGTATAATACACACACATACATATATATATATATATAAAAGACAGAGGAGAGTGGCCTTGTCAATAGGAATTCAATCCAACGTTACTTGAAATAACTGCTCACACATCAAAGTTAAAAACAAAAACTTAGCAGTAATATGTCCTTCTGCCATGGAAAGCCTCAAACGGCTGTTGTTCTTACAACACACATAGGGGGTCATTCCGAGTTGATCGCTCGTTGCCGATTTTCGCAACGGAGCGATTAAGGCGAAAATGCGCATGTGCATGGTACGCAGTACGCATGCGCTAAGTATTTTAGCTCAAAACTTAGTAGATTTACTCACGTCTGAACAAAGAATTTCCATCGTTGAAGTGATCGGAGTGTGATTGACAGGAAGTGGGTGTTTCTGCCGTTTTCTGGGAGTGTGCAGAAAAACACAGGCGTGCCAGGATAAAACATGGGAGTGTCTGGAGAAACGGGGGAGTGGCTGGCCGAACGCAGGGCGTTTGTGACGTCAAACCAGGAACGAAACGGGCTGAGCTGATCGCAGTGTAGGAGTAAGTCTCGAGCTACTCAGAAACTGCTAAGAATTTTCTATTCGCAGTTCTGCTAATCTTTCGTTCGCAATACTGCTAAGCTAAGATACACTCCCAAGAGGGCGGCGGCCTAGCGTGTGCAATGCTGCTAAAATCTGCTAGCGAGCGAACAACTCGGAATGACCCCCATGGACCACTGCCGGCTCTGGAGAACAGTGAGTGATGTCACAATGCCTACGTCATACACCACGTCCAGCACATTTCGTGAAATGGGACTTCGTCAGAGGGTTATATACATATAATAAAACTGTAAGGGTTGTGTCTGTACATAGCATTTTTTTTATTTTTGAGAAATATACTTCTAGGGACTGTTTATGAAATATGGAGATGGAGAATATTTTTGGGGGGAATTTTAGTGTACTCTGGTATCACGCAAAAACTACTGTATGAATTGGTTTTCACTACTGTATTGCTTAGTGACCTAGAAAGAACTGAGGTATGTATGATCTGGATGTGATATCAGGGAGAGGAGCAATAAAGAAAAAAACAAATGCTTGACTTCCATCGCACAGCATTGCACTGAAAGTTGGTGTTCCAACCATACTTCTGCGTTGCTTGACTCCGCTCAAGTTATGCAATGAAACCCGCTTTAAAGTCACTGCTTTGTAGAGGAAGCTAATTGAGGCAGAGATTCTAACGGGATGTGTCACAGGTGAGACTATGTTCCTATCATATGTACCCTTTATCCTCAACAATTTTTATTTTCAGTTCAAGCGCCTGCAGTTCCTATAAGAGTCTGCTTCGCTATGATGATCAGCAAGTCGCGGCGGCAAATGCTCAGATCTGCAGATGTAGATCTTAGGGCCAGCTGCTTCTCCCATGACCAGCTTTACGTGGCTTCCTCAGGAGTTGGTAGACCCAAGCATCTTTTTGTAAAAAACTGCAAATATTGAAATTTTGTGATCAATGTGTAAAATATAAACAAGGCTGTTTCGTGGGCCAGGCAAGCCGTGCGATTCTACGGGGCACCACAGCCAATGTCTGCAGCTGTATTTCATGTGGACTGGCTGTCTGCGTGGAACACAGCTGAAAATGTCCCTGCTAAAATGGCTGCCGCCTGATTTAAGACATGCTAGAGGTCCTACTAGACCTCTAGTAACAGGGACATGATGCAGGAGCTCATAGCGCCACTCGCTGGCATTTGGGAAAAAGAAAAGGGGGGGGGGAGGAATGGTTGCACCAACCCCTGACAACGAGCTGGGAGAGGAGGGGGAGGGGAGGGGGGGGGGGGGGGGAGATGCTGCCACCAGCCCCTGACAATGATCTGGAAGAATTGGGGAAGACACGGGCACCAGCCCCTGACCAACAAGCAGTGAGTTTAAAGGTAAGTAGCCTCACTTTGTGTGTGTTATTATTTGCAAATGCTAATAAATATATTATATATATATATATATATGCTGAAGAAAAGGTACAGGTGCGCTGGTGATCATATAATAGGGGTTTAATCAGTCCACAGTGAATGAATCCCTGGGCTGTAGCACTGGTGAAACCAACACCGCTGCAAATCTCCAAAAACGCTCAGAACTCCTTGAGCAAATGTGTCTGGGAAAAAATCAGGAGAATGCGCCCATAGTGCAGATAAATTTATTACACACACAGATTAAAAACAGAGCATTCCATGGATAATAAAAGACTCGTACCATAAATGACCCACTCTTTGGGCCAGTTTGAGCACATAAAACAATCCACCAGGCACAACACCAGACCTGCTGCAATCACAGACCGAACCATGCACCGCGCCGGTGTAAGCCGAACCCGTCAGGTCACTCACGATGAAGCAGCCGG
This sequence comes from Pseudophryne corroboree, assembly GCF_028390025.1. Lineage (NCBI taxonomy): Eukaryota > Metazoa > Chordata > Amphibia > Anura > Myobatrachidae > Pseudophryne > Pseudophryne corroboree. The sequence goes on from NC_086452.1 coordinate 321,615,715, forward strand.
GATGTGTGAGCCGGGTGGGAGAAGACGCACGTCTGACAAGCCCCGCCTCTACGCGTTTCGTAGTTACTTCGTCAGGAGGCTGGCTTGTCAGACATAGTGGGAGCTATATATATCACAGCCGGATGTTTTACAAGCTGAGGGGCAGATTTATTAAGCTCGGTGAAGTGATAAATTGGAAGGTGATAAAGGACCAGCCAGTCAGCTCCTAACTGTCATTTTTTAAACCCAGCCTGTGACATGGTAGTTAGGATCTGATTGGCTGGTCCTTTATCACCTTCCACCTTATCACTTCACTGTGCTTAATAAATCTGCCCCTGAATTCACTAATTAACAACAGTTATATTAGTCCTCCTCCATTACTGCAGTCTTAACCAGAGGCGTAACTAGGGTTTTTGGAGCCCAGGGCAAGATCAATAATGGCGCCCCCCCCAAAAAAAAAAAAAATAATAATAATTTTTTCTTAATAAAAATAATAAATTAATAAAATGATAATAAAAAAAAAAATACAAAAGGAAAGTATGTGCAGACGCCACCGGTGTCACTGCATATAAAGATGTCAGGGTGTGTATGTATGTGTATGTAGGTGCAGTGGTCGAAGTTGAATTTTTGAAGGTGGAATTAAAGAGTGCAGATAGCAATTATGCGCACGCCGAAGGCGCGCGCGCCCCGGAAAAGGGGCGTGGTCACTCAAAAGGGGCGTGTCCTTCAGTGTAGTAGGACCCCTTATACTAACTAGTACTGGTGCCCCTTTCACATTATAGCACACGGTATGAGCCGAAATTCACATTATAGCACACAGTATGAGCCGAAATTCACATTGCCCCACACGGCATGAGCCGAAATTCACATTATAGCACACAGTATGAGCCGAAATTCACATTACCCCACATGGTATGAGCCAAAATTCACATTATAGCACACGGTATGAGCCGAAATTCACATTATAGCACACGGTATGAGCCAAAATTCACATTACTCCACATGGTATGAGCCAAAATTCACATTTCCCCACATGGTATGAGCCGAAATTCACATTACAGCACACGGTATAAGCCGAAATTCACATTACAGCACACGGAATGAGCCAAAATTCACATTACCCCACATAGTATGAGCCGAAATTCACATTATAGCACACGGTATTAGCCAAAATTCACGTTACAGCACATGATATGAGCCAAAATTCCCATTATAGAGTTAGGGGATCCTACACCCAGAATTAACATGGCCTGTGGGGCACTATGATGAGGGGAGCCCGCCCCCTTAATAGACTAATTGCAGAGTTTAGCAGCGGAAGGGCTGCAGCGGTTTCTCACCCCAAGCTGCGGCGCTTCTGCCACCTCCGACACTCCACATCTTCGGCACCACCCGGGATGCAGAGCACCGCACCGGGTATGCACCCTTTTCAGTGTGGTCTGCTGCGCTCCGAAGGGGTTCTTGTTTCATGCTGCAGGATCCCGATGTGCGCCTTCCTCCCCGCTGTTACTGTCACGGTAAGCATTAGTATCGTTTACCGCAGAGGCCATTTTCTGAGGCATATGTGTTAAACCTCAGGAACTGAGATGCCCTTCTCACCATACAGCTGTGTGGCCGAGCCGGGCGGGGGGACAGCCAGCAGCAGCATGCCGGATATCAGCAGCAGAGGGTGCGGGCTGTACATACTTGAGGCAGCTGGATATTCAACAGTGCTGAAAGCCTCCGGAGCCCGCACCCCCGGAGCTGCAGTACACCGGCAGAGGACACCCATCCCCCGAACCCTGCGTAGCCCAAAGCCGGAGATCAGCAGCATGTTGAACGCGGAAGCAGAAGCTGCTTATTGCCGGTCAGCATGCTGCTGATCTCCGGCTTTGGGCTCCACATGTGCATTACAGCCCCCACCCTCGGCTGCTGATATCCGGCATGCTGCCCCTGCTGCTGGCTTTCCACCCGCCCGGCTCGCCCACCCAGCTGGATGGTGAGTGAGAAGGGCATCTCAGTGCCCGTGGTTTAATACATATCTCTCTTCGGTAAATGGCCATTAGTACATCCCACACACACTGATTACACACACACAGACTGGCCACCCCCAAATCCTACACACACCCACTCAGACTACACACACACATTCTCATACTTTCCTCTCCCCCACACACACACTGGACTGCAAAAATTTACGCACACTGACACTGTTCCACACACACACAATTAACACACACTCACACTGTCCCACACACACAATTAACACACACTCACACTGTCCCACACACACAATTAACACACACGCACACTGTCCCACACACCAGTGGCGTGCGGTGAGGTCAGTGGCGTGCAGTGAGGCACTACAGCCATAATGTCCGCCGAATCCTGCCGATGACCCCTACCGCCACTGAGCCAATGCCCGCCACTACCTCTGAGCCGATGCCCGCTGCCACCACCAATGGCTTACAAACTCGCCCACCATCAACTGACCCAGCCCTCCGCCACTAATTTGCAACTCAGTCCAAAGTCGCCAATGCCCGCTGCATGCCTGCTCATCATACTTGTGATATATTGTACATTTTTATAGAAAAAAATAATAATCAGTGTTTGGGACTGGGAAGGGAGTGGGAGGAGGACATGAATGCAATTTTGTTGTCCAGGGTTTCCATTAACTTAATGGAGAAGGGTCTGAATGGGTTAAAAATGTAAAAAAAAACTGCGTGAGGTCCCCCTCCTAAGTATAACCAGCCTCGGGCTCTTTGAGCCGGTCCTGGTTGTTTAAATACTGGGAAAAAATTGGACAGGGGTTCCCCGTATTTAGACAACCAGCATCGGGCTCTTAGTCCGGTCCTGGTTCCAAAAATACGGGGGACAAAAGATGTAGGGGTCCCCCCGTATTTTTAAAACCAGCACCGGGCTCCACTAGCCAGGGACATAATGCCACAGCCGGGGGACACATTTATGTAGGTCCCTGCGGCCGTGGCATTACCCCCCCAACTAGTCACCACTGGCCGGGGTTCCCTGGAGGAGTGGGGATCCCTTAAATCAAGGGGTCACCCCCCTCCAGGCACCCAAGGGCCAGGGGTGAAGCCTGAGGCTGTCCCCCCATCCGTGGGCTGTGGATGGGAGGCTGATAGCCATGTAAGTAAAAAAAGAATATTGTTTTTTGTTGTGGAACTACAAGGCCCAGAAAGCCTCCCCCGCTTGCTGGTACTTGGAGAACCTCAAGTACCAACATGCAGGGAAATAACGGGCCCGCCGGTACCTGTAGTTCTACAACAGAAAAAATACCCAAATAAAAACACAACTCACACACCGTGACAGTAAAAATTTATTAAAGCACACTGACACACTCACACATACTTACCTATATCCCACGCCGGTCACGTCCACTTGTCCAGTAGAATCCAATAGGGGTAGCTGTAAAAATGAGAGACAGATTACTTACCTACATCCCACGCTGGTCACGTCCACTTGTCCAGTAGAATCCAGTAGGGGAATCTGTAAAAATGAGAGACAGATAACTTACCTACATCCCACGCCGGTCACGTCCACTTGTCCAGTAGAATCCAATAGGGGTACCTGTAAAAATGAGACACAGATTACTTACCTACATCCCACGCCGGTCACGTCCACTTGTCCAGTAGAATCCAATAGGGGTACCTGTAAAAATGAGACACAGATTACTTACCTACATCCCACGCCGATCACGTCCACTTGTCCAGTAGAATCCAATAGGGGTACCTGTAAAAATGAGAGACAGATTACTTACCTACATCCCACGCTGGTCACGTCCACTTGTCCAGTAGAATTCAATAGGGGTACCTGTAAACATGAGAGACAGATTACTTACCTACATCCCACGCTGGTCACGTCCACTTATCCAGTAGAATCCAGTAGGGGAATCTGTAAAAATGAGAGACAGATTACTTACCTACATCCCACGCCGGTCACGTCCACTTGTCCAGTAGAATCCAATAGGGGAATCTGTAAAAATGAGACACAGATTACTTACCTGCATCCCACGCCGATCACGTCCACTTGTCCAGTAGAATCCAATAGGGGTACCTGTAAAAATGAGAGACAGATTACTTACCTACATCCCACGCTGGTCACGTCCACTTGTCCAGTAGAATTCAATAGGGGTACCTGTAAAAATGAGACACAGATTACTTACCTGCATCCCACGCCGATCACGTCCACTTGTCCAGTAGAATCCAATAGGGGTACCTGTAAAAATGAGAGACAGATTACTTACCTACATCCCACGCTGGTCACGTCCACTTGTCCAGTAGAATCCAGTAGGGGAATCTGTAAAAATGAGAGACAGATTACTTACCTACATCCCACGCCGGTCACGTCCACTTGTCCAGTAGAATCCAATAGGGGTACCTGTGAAAATGAGAGAGAGATTACTTACCTACATCCCACGCCGATCACGTCCACTTGTCCAGTAGAATCCAATAGGGGTACCTGTAAAAATGAGAGACAGATTACTTACCTACATCCCACGCTGGTCACGTCCACTTGTCCAGTAGAATTCAATAGGGGTACCTGTAAAAATGAGAGACAGATCACTTACCTACATCCCACGCTGGTCACGTCCACTTGTCCAGTAGAATCCAGTAGGGGAATCTGTAAAAATGAGAGACAGATTACTTACCTACATCCCACGCCGGTCACGTCCACTTGTCCAGTAGAATCCAATAGGGGTACCTGTAAAAATAAGAGACAGATTACTTACCTACATCCCACGCCGGTCACGTCCACTTGTCCAGTAGACTTCAATAGGGGTACCTGTAAAAATTAAAATGATACTTACAAACTGCAATCCACAGGAGGAGAGAGAGAGAGAGAGAGAGAGGGGGGGGGGAGAGACTAACCTGCTGCTGCTGCTGGGGAGACCGGCACACACTGCAGGGCCACGACGGGAGGACGGAGCCGGCGGAGGAGGGGGGAGAGCCGCACACAGCCGCTCCTGTCAGCGGCAGCGGAGGAGGACGGGGCGCACACTACAGACGCCAATAACCGCCGGGACAATTAACACACACACACAATTAACACACGCACACTGTCCCACACACAATTAACACATACGCACGCACACTGTCCCACACACACAAATAACACACACGCACACTGTCCCACACACACAAATAACACACGCACACTGTCCCACACACACAATTAACAGACGCACACTGTCCCACACACACAATTAACAAACACGCACTGTCCCACACACACACAATTAACACACTCACACTGTCCCACACACACACACACACTTAACACACGCACACTGTCCCACACACACACAATTAACACACACGCACACTGTCCCACACACACACAATTAACACACGCACACTGTCCCACACACACACAATTAACAGACGCACACTGTCCCACACACACACAATTAACACACACGCACACTGTCCCACACACACACAATTAACACACACTCAAACTGTCCCACACACACACAATTAACACACTCACACTGTCCCACACACACACACACACACACAATTAACACACTCACTGTCCCACACATACACAATTAACACACACGCACACTGTCCCACACACACACACAATTAACACGCACTCAAAACTGTCCCACACACACAATTAACACACTCACACTGTCACACACACAATTAACAAACACGCACTGTCCCACACACACAATTAACACACTCACACTATCACACACACACAATTAACACACACACACTGTCCCACACACACAATTAACACACGCACACTGTCACACACACACAATTTACACACACTCAAACTGTCCCACACACACAATTAACACACTCACACTGTCCCACACACACACACAATTAACACACGCACTGTCCCACACACAACACACACGCACACTGTCAGACACACACACAATTAACACACACACACTTAACACACACACACACACAAAATGTCCCGCACCCCCTACCCGCTCACCGGCACTCACTGCTGTTCAGGGGCCGCACGCCCCCCCGAGGTCGCGCACGCGCATGCGCGCACCTCCGCGGTCGCGATCGCGCACACAGTCACTTTGCAGGGGGGAGTAGGGGGAGGCTCCTGGCTGCCGCTGCCTGTCTATTGTGACAGGCACAGCAGCCGGGGAGGCAGGGAAAGCGACGCGGGTAGCGCCGGCGGAATCCCTGAAGCATGGGGCGAGTGGGCCGTGCAGGTGCCGGTGGCGCCCCCCTCTGTTGGGGCTGCCATGGCGCCCAGGGCACGTGCCCTGCTCGCCCCGTGCTAGATACGCCTCTGGACTCTTAACATACCACGGGAATACATAGATAATTAGACATCTACCAAACAAGCATGTGTCAATGAATACTTATAAACCACATATTTAAAACAGTTTAAAAATGAATTATATAGTATGTGTCAATAAAACAAGATTTTTTAAAAACATTAAATGTCTGCTACATTAAAGTGCCAGTGCCAGCTTCATACAGGAATATATTACCGCCCATATGCGCTAATTGTACAGCTGAAATTAGTGCAGTTTTGCAGAGTGTCCAAGAGGCAGCTGGTTATGAAAAAAAATAATAATAACAGGCATACTGTGAGAAAGTATGCAACTATAGATATAGTAAACAATATCACAGTAAGCGTATATATCAATTTTGAATTGCTCACGATATATTATCATCAGTGTTTTCCCAGTAGCAGGTAAAGCTAGTCATTTCAATTACACAGTCCTATTAATTTAATTTTCTTAAGAGGCAAAAAAATGAGAGTATGACAGAACGTCACTACCAATATACTAGATATTATTAATGGACATTACATATAGTAACCATCTCCAGAGTGCTAGCACATCTTATTTAAGGAAGTATATAACCAAACAGGATCCAAACAGAGTATATTATCTGTCTCTAATAAATGGGGTGATCTCATAGTTTTCATTGAGACCATGGGGGATCAGTGTATTAAGTGTTAGTATCCAAAATGTCTCTCTTTTAAGTAAACGTTCCTCTCTATTACCTCCCTATTTTTTAGGTGCCACATGTTCAATCCCGGCAAATCTTAGAAGAGATGGATCTGCATTATGTCGTTCTAAGAAATGCCGCGGGACACTGTGGTTCATAACTCGATTCTTGATATTTCTGCTGTGCTCCAATATTCTAGTTTTCAGCACTCTTTTGGTCTTTCCAACGTATCTGAGACCGCAAGGACACATCAGGACGTAGATACAAAAGCTAGTATTACAATTTATGAAAGATTGAATAGTATGATTATAACGTGAGGAATTTTTCTCCATAATCTTTTTGGCCCCCTTATCAGCCAGATTACAGACTTTGCACCCTCCACACTGAAAAAAACCTTTCACAGGTGCAAGGAAATGAGCATCCTTTTCTACCTGAACCTTCTCAAGTTTACTTTTTGACACTATAGTTTTTAAAGATCTTGCCCTTCTATAAATTATGTCAGTTTTTTTAGGGAGCTCAGGTCCCAATACGGGGTCCAGTTTAAGAATCTTCCAATTTTTTTGGGCTATTTTTTCCAAATCCTTAAAACCAGTACTAAATTTTGTAACCAGTGGACAAAACAACTTGCGTTCCCTTTGATCTTTATTCTTATATACCAATAGCGAATCTCTTTCCTTGTCCCTAGCTTTGAGCATAGCCTTCTGTGTAAGATCTTTAGGATAACCCCTCTCCCTGAATCTATCTGTATATATTTCTGCTTGTTCATCAAACTTGGAGAGGTTGGTACAATTTCTTCTTAGTCGGGTGTATTGGGAGTAAGGTATATTCTCCTTCCATTGAGGAAGGTGACAACTCTTAAAATCTAAATAGCTGTTGCTATCCACCTTTTTAAAATGTGTAGACGTCTCTATCTGACCTGTATTTGTAAAATCTTCAGTGGATATGACTAAGTCCAAGAATTCTAACCTGTTTGGATCAAACGTGCCAGTGAATTTCAGGTTATACGTATTCACATTAATTTTTTCCAAGAATTCACACCATTCTGTTTCTTTCCCGTCCCAGACAATAATCAAATCGTCTATGTATCTTTTATACATAACGATTTTGGATCTCATCTCACCTTGCAACGTTTCAACCTCCCATTGACCCATGTAGATATTAGCCAGGCTTGTTTTATGTGCTCAAACTGGCCCAAAGAGTGGGTCATTTATGGTACGAGTCTTTTATTATCCATGGAATGTTCTGTTTTTAATCTGTGTGTGTAATAAATTTATCTGCACTATGGGCGCATTCTCCTGATTTTTCCCCAGATATATATATATATATATATATATATATACATACATACATACACACACACACACACACGCACACACACGCACATACATGAAACTCAGTAAATTAGAATATCGTGCAAAAGTTAATTTATTTCAGTAATTCAACTTAAAAAGGTGAAACTAATATTATATTATATTGCCAAGAGAAAGATTAGAGACATGAGACCGAACAATGCAGAAGAGCTGAAGTCAGCTATTGAAGCATCCCGGTCTTCCATAACACCTCAGCAGTGCCACAGGCTGATAGAATCCATAACATGTCGCAATGAGACAGTAATTCATGCAAAAGGGGCCCAAACCAAGTACTGAGTACATAAGCATGATTATACTTTTCAGGCGGCCAACATTTCTGTATTTAAAATCCTTTTTTTATTGTTTTATCATGTAATATTCTAATTTTCTGAGATTTTGGATTTTGGGTTTTCTTAAACTGTAGGTCACTATCATCAAAATGATAACAAATAAAGGCTTGAAATATCTCACTTTGCATGTAATGAGTCTATATAATATATTAGTTTCACCTTTTAAGTTGAATTACTGAAATAAATGAACTTTTGCACAATATTCTAATTTTCTGAGTTTCACCTTATATACTAGTATAAGGAGATTTATGGTAGACTTACCATTGTTAAATCTTTCTGCGAAGTACCTGTACATTGGGTTCCACAGGGAAACATTGGGTGTAGAGTGGATCTTGATCCAGAGAGGCACCAACAGGCTAAAGCTTTATGCTGTCCCAGGAAGCATTGTGGGGCCTCCTCTATAACCCCGCATCCAGGCACTGTGAGCTCAGTTTTGTTAACCAGTCCAATGTAGGAGCAGACAAAAAAGAAGGCAGATGTTAGTCACATAGAACCACATTCTCACGACAGGAGAAGGGACCAGCGGCTAATGCCATACAAACCCATAGAAGCTAGGTACGTCAGGGTGGGCGCCCTGTTGAACCTAACATACTTCTCAGAAAGAGATTTAACAATGGTAAGTCTACCATAAATATCCTTTTCTGCAGCAGGGTACATTCGTTTCCACAGGGAAACATCAGGTGATGTCCTAAAGCAGTTCCTCAAGGGAGGGGACGCGCCTTAGCATGTATGAGAACCCGGCGTCCAAAGGTACCATCCTGGGAAGCAGAAGTATCAAAGGCATAGAACCTAATGAACGTGTTCACTAAGGACCACGTAGCTGCCTTGCACAATTGTTCAGGGGACGTGCCACGGCGGGCCGCTCGAGAAGGTTCAACAGACCGAGTAGAATGGGCAATAATAGCAGCAGGAACTGGGAGTCCAGCCTGTGCTTAAGCTTGTGCATTCCGCAGGCCAAAACCGTCCAAAAAGGAAATCTGACCTCCAGATAGAGGCAGTCCTCTCCACGTATATACTGAGAGCCCATATCACATCCAAAGACCGCTCTTTGGAGGACAAACCAGAATAGATGAGGATCGGAACCACAATCTCCTGGTTTGGATGAAAAGATGACACCACCTTAAGTAAATAACCAGGGCGAGTTCTAAGAACTGCTTGGTCACGGTGAAATATCAGGAAGGGTGGACAACAAAGCGCCTAGGTCTGACACCCTCGTAGCAGAGGCAATAGCCAGTAGGAACAGGACCTTCACTGTGAGCCATTTAAGGTCCATTGACTCAAGAGGTTCAAATAGGGACTCTTGCAGGGCATTCAGGACAACAGACAGACCCCATGGAGCCACAGGAGGGACATAGGGAGACTGAATCCGTAAAACACCCTGAGTGAAAGTAGGAACATCAGGAATTGACCCAATTTTTCTCTGAAACCAAACCTACAAGGCAGATATATGAACCTTGAGAGATGCCATAAGAAAGCCGAAGTCCAGGCCTTGTTGCAGAAATCTGGAAGTTCCGAATTTGTATGCATTTTAATTCTTAGCAGCACAACAGGTGAAGTAAGAATTCCAGACCCTGTAATATATACGTGCCTTTAGCATATATTTTCGGGCCTTTAGTATAGCTTGGATGACCGCCTCAGAGAATCCTTTGGCCCTCAGGAGTGACGCTTCAAGAGCCACACCGTCAACGCCAGTCTGGCCAAGTCCGGATAGACACAAGGGCCCTGAACAAGGAGGTCTGGGCGTTGAGGAAGTAGAAGAGGACGCTCTATCGATAGACCCTGCAGGTCTGAGAACCAATGCCGTCTGGCCCACGCTGGAGCGACTAGATGTAGTATTCCTCCTTCTTGTTTGAACTTCTGGAGTACCCTGGGCAGGAGTGACACTGGAGGGAACACATAGGGAAGCCGAAAGTTCAATGGAATTGCAAGTGCATCCACGAACGCTGCTTGAGGATCCCTGGTTCTTGATCCGAAGACCGGAACTTTGTGATTGTGTCGAGATGCCATCAGGTCTACATCTGGTAGGCCCCATTTGTCCACTAGGAGTTGAAAGACTTCCTGATGAAGACTCCACTCTCCGGCATGCACGTTCTGACGACTGAGGAAATCCGCTTCCCAGTTGAGGACTCCCAGAATGAACACTGCCGATATTGTTGGCAGATGGCGTTCCACCCAACGAAGGATTTTTGACACTTCCATCATTGCCATGCGGCTTCGAGTGCCTCCTTGATGGTTTATGTATACCACTGTGGTGGCGTTGTCTGACCGTACTTCAACAGGCCTGTTCTTTAACAGAGGCAGGGCGAAAGACAAAGCATTGAACACTGCCCTCAATTCCAGAATGTTTAATGGGGAGGAGTGATTCCTCCTGGTCCACCGACCCTGGAAAGAGTGTTGCTCCAACACCATGCCCCAGCCCCTCAGACTGGCATCCATAGTCAGTAAGACCCAGTTGGGGACCTAGAAGAGACGGTCCCTGTTGAACTGCTGGTCCTGTAGCCACCAGGTCAGCAATAGACGAACCTCCGGAGTCAAGGAGATCATGTGAGACCTGATCCGATGAGGTAGGCCATCCCACTTGGAAAGGATTAACCTCTGCAGAGGGCGGGAATGAAACCGAGGGCACTCCATCATGTCGCAAGCCGACACCATGAGGCCTAGTACTTGCATCGCTGAGTGTATTGACACTCTTGTGTGAGAGAGGAAGTATCTTATCCTGTCCTGAAGCTTCAGGACCTTCTCTGGAGACAGAAACAGTGTGTTCTGCTGAAACTGTGTGTGTTCAGCAGTGCCCCCAGGTGCACCATGCTCCGAGCAGGGACCAGAGAGGACTTCTTCCAGTTGATGAGCCATCTGTGGGCTTGTAGGAAGTTTACCGTCAGTTGCAGATGACTGAGGACGACATCGTGGGAGTTTGCCAGGATCAGCAAGTTGTCCAGATACGGCAGGATCCTTACTCCCTGGCGACGGAGATGAGCAATCATCACGGCCATAACCTTTGGTGAAGATCCGAGGGGCCATGGCCAGTCCAAACGGCAGAGCCTGGAAATGATAGTGAAGGTTGCTAATATCAAACCGCAGACATTGCTGATGCGATATGGCAATAGGTATATGCAAGTAAGCATCTTTTATATCCAGGGATACCATAAAAATCTCCGGATTCTATGGCCAGTACGATTGAGCGCAGCGTTTCCATACGTAAGTTGGATACTCTCACAAACTTGTTCAGTGATTTGAGGTTGAGTATAGGCCAGAAAGACCCATTGGGTTTCGGTACTAGAAACAGGGTCGAGTAGTATCATCTGCCTCTCTGGGATAGAGCTACCTGCACCACCACTCTTGTATCCAGGAGGGAACTCACAATTATTTGTTGAGCTTGCGCCTGTAATGGCTCCGAAGGGATAACTGTTGTGCAGAACTGGCGAGGGGGATGCCTCTTGAAAGAGACTGCGTACCCGTGAGAGAGACAACTTCTCGCACCCATGCGTCTGAAGTGGTCTTTAACCAGACCTGGGTGAATCGCAGAAGTCTGCCTCCTACCATGGGGTCCCTCAGGGGGAGGCTTGTCCCATCATGCAGCAGGCTTGTCGTGTTTAGAAGCAGGCTGACGGGATGCCCAGGATTGTTTAGCCTTGGGCTTTGTGGTTTTGAAAGCATGAGATTGTCTCGGGTATGCCTGACCTTTTACTTTCCCTTGAGACCGAAAAGTGGTTCCTTTTGCCTTCTGTGCAGAAGGAGTAGTGTTTGGGAGAAATGCAGTCTTAACAGCCGCCAAGTCAGCCACAATTTTATTGAGGTCTTCCCCAAACAGGATGGCTCCCTTAAAAGGGAGTACCTCCAAGGTCTTTTTGGAGTCCAGGTCCACCTTCCATAACCTCAACCACAGAATATGGCGAGCCAGGATGGACGTAGTCGATGCCTTGGCCGCCAACACACCTGCCTCAGAGGACGCATCTTGAATGTAATAGGCGGCGGTGGTCATGTGAGACAGGTACTGTCTGCCAATGTCAGATATATCATGAGGCAGCTCTTCCTCTGTGCCTGAACCCATGCTTCAATTCCTTTTTGCAGCCCAAGAGGCTACTATAGTGGGTCTATGTACAGTACCTGTAAGGGAGTAAATAGACTTCACGCATTCTTCCACACGCTTATCTGTCGGTTCCTTCAGTGAGGTGACACTGGTGACAGGCAGAGTAGATGACACCACTAGACAGGTGACATGGGAATCCACCGGTGGTGAATTTTCCCACTTGTTACACAACTCTGTAGGGAGAGGATAGTTAGCTACCATCCTTTTAGACAGGGAAAAGACCAGGGTGCTTGTCGTATGTCCACTAGATGGTCAGAAGTAATAATGTTTTAGTGACCTTCTGACATTCAAACCTATCAGGTTTCTTTAGACACCGTAGTGGAATCCTCGTCATCATCTGTGATTTGTAGGATCTGCTTAATAGCAACCACTAAGTTAGGGACATCAAGCTGAGTACTGGATTCCTCGTCAGAAGCAGCTGTGTCAGTGTCTGACGGGACAGTATACTCCCCATCCTCATCAGAAGAATCTTTTAAGAGATTAGTAAATTGTAAGGAGGGAGTGGATTGTGACGCGAGAGTGAGTTGGGGCAGTTTTATGTCTAACCAAGGAGTGACTCCATTGCTGCAACTGGGTAGGCAAATTATCCGCCCAAGGCGGATTTGCCATAGGGACAATATGTTGCTGTAATTGCACAGGAGGTCCATAGGGGGCGTAAGGCGTGTCACAAGCGTATTGAGCATAGTTGAGAACGCCGCCCAAGGTGGCTTTGGTTACAGGACCGCAGACTGACTAGGAGATGTATGGCACATTGGCCCTCATTCTGAGTCGTTCGCTCGTTGCCGATTTTCTCTATAATGCGATTAGTCGCTTACTGCGCATGCGCAATGTTCGCAGAGCGCATGCGCTTAGTTATTTTACTCAACAGTTAGGTATTTTACTCACGGCTTTACGAGGATTTTTCTTCGTTGTGGTGATCGGAGTCTGATTGACAGGAAGTGGGTGTTTCTGGGCGGAAACTGGCCGTTTTATGGGTGTGTGCGAAAAAACGCTGCCGTTTCTGGGAAAAACGCGGGAGTGGCTGGAGAAACGGGGGAGTGCCTGGGTGAACGCTGGGTGTGTTTGTGACGTCAAACCAGGAACGAAACTGACTGAACTGATTCAGAGTAAGTGTCGAGCTACTCAGAAACTGCTAAGAAATTTCTATTCGCAATTTTGAGAATCTTTCGTTCGCAATTCTGCTAAGCTAAGATTCACTCCCAGTAGGCGGCGGCTTAGCGTGTGCAATGCTGCTAAAAGCAGCTAGCGAGCGAACAACTCGGAATGAGGGCCATAGTGCACTGACCATCATACAAAACTTCCCCCTCAGGCAAATCCTTGGCGCATGCGCTGAAGGATGCAGGAGTGTCCTCGGATTTCCAACCCTTTGTGTTAGACATTATTAGTGAATGCAACCGCAGAGCGTATTAGTACGATACAGCCAGAGTACAATACCTGTTAATAAATTCCCTAATATGTGACTGCGTACAGAGGCCCTCATTCTGACCTGATCGCACGCTGCAACCTTTCTCATACGCCCTAGAGGATGCTGGGGACGACATCAAGACCATGGGGTATAGACGGGATCCGCAGGAGACATGGGCACGCTAAAGACTTTTCATTGGGGTGAACTGGCTCCTCCCTCTATGCCCCTCCTCCAGACCTCAGTTTTAGAAATGTGCCCAGGTCGACTGGATGCACTCTAAGGAGCTCTACTGAGTTTCTCTGCAAAGACTTGTGTTAGGTTTTTAATTTTCAGGGAGATCTGCTGGCATCAGACTCCCTGCTTCGTGGGACTGAGGGGGCAGAAGTAGGAACCAACTTCCTAAAGAGTTTCATGGCTCTGCTTCTAGCTGACAGGACACCATTAGCTCCTGAAGGGTACTAAACGCTAGCCGTGTCTAGATGCTCACTCCCACAGCATGCCGTCACCCCCCTCACAGAGCCAGAAGTCATAAGACAGGTGAGTGTTAGAAGACAGATCTTCAATAAAGAAAGTGACGGCTAAAGGTACCGCGCGGCTGGCACTGCAGGGCGTGGGGGGGGGGGGGGGGGGGGCGCCCTGGGCAGCATGAAACCTATGGAAAGTGGCAGAAATAAGGGGCATAAGTTGCTGAGTCACAGTCCTACCCCCACCAGTATAAAAAAAATTACCTCATAAAAGCTGAGGAGAAACACACCATTGAAGAGTGGAGCTTCCTCCTCAGTCAGCCAGCACACTGCTCAGCGCCATTTTCTCTCTCTCCTCAGGCTGCAGAGACAAGGCTGGTCCTCCTCCACTACTGAACAAGTATCAGGGTGCAAAACAGGGGGAGCCACAGTGAATTTGGTGCTATATAATTGTGTGATTAACATTATAAAAGCGCTGAATGTCAGTGGGCATTTTGTGTTCACAGACATTGTGTTACTGGCGCTGGGTTGTGAACAGGCAAATCCCATCTGTGTCCCTCTGACAGATTTTACTGTGGGTCTGTCCTCAATAAATCCCGGAGTGTCTGTGGTGTGTTTGTGCAGTGTGACAGGTCTGTGGCAGGGAACTCTGTGGAGACATGTTAGCATACCTCCCAACATTGAAGTAGACGAAGGAGGGACATCTTGGCGCGCATAGCGCGCCCGTGACCGAAAAGGGGGCATGGCCTGTGTAGAAGGGGCTTGGCTTCGCGGAGGTCCCGCGATCACGAGCCACGCCCCGTTTTCGTCACTGAGGGGGCATGGCCAGCGCTCTGTGAGCTGCTGGCATGCCCCCTCTCCCTCTAACTCACTGGAATTCACCGCTGCTTTGCTCTCAACTGAGCAGAGCAGTGAGTGATCAGGAGCCTCCCAACTGCCCCCACCCACCGCAGGACACTGCGGCCCGTGGAAGGGACAGCGGGACAGACCAAAAAAAACAGGACTGTCCCGCGAAAATCGGGACAGTTGGGAGGTATGTGTTAGGGACACAGAGGTGTAATATGACAGCAAGAGCCTGACTGGGTGAAAGGTTACATGATGGTGTGAATTATATCAGTAAGAGGTTGGACTGAATCTCATACAGAAAATGAAAATAATCTGTTGAAGATGTGATTTTTAATAGTTTTGCCTTTCATCCACAGGGACCTTTCTGGGTCACATACAAATTTGCACAAGTAGTACAAACTGATACCGACATGGACTCTGATTCCTGTGTCGACACTAGTGATTCCAGGGGAATAGATCCTAAGATAGCAAAAAAGCATTCAAAACATGTTTTAGCTATAAAGGAGGTGTTAGAAGTTACAAAGCCCCCTCTTTTACCACAAGGAGAGGGTTTACTTTAGTAAAGAAGTAATGTAATTTTCCCTACACCTCAGGTCTGATTTAACCTGAAAAGAAATTTCAGATTCCCAAAAGGAATTCAGGCAGCTTACCTTTTTCCAAAAAAGGTGGGAGTCACCCCGCATTTTAGACAGGGCCCTGTCATAAAAGAGAAAAGGTGTTTCTCCCTGCGCCTGGAATGGCTTCACTTAAGGAGCCGACAGACCGCAAGTGAGTGAGGTGATTTATTGATGTGGCCAATGGGACACTACTCAGGCCTACCATTGTCTGTGAGTGGGTGAGTAGTGCTAATGAAAAGTGGTCAGAAAACTTGTCATTAGACATTGACACAATAGATGGAGACGAGATACTCCTAACGTTAGGTCATATCAAAGACGCTGCTGCGTACGTACTAGAATCCATGAAATATATTGGTTTTCTTGGGATCAAGAACCGCTACCATGGCAGTATCGTCTCGGAGGGCGTTGTGGATTTGCCAGTGGAATGCTGATAAAATATGGAGGCTCTCCCGTATAAAGGTGAGGCCTTGTTTGGTGATGGGCTGGATGCGTTAGTCTCGGCGGCTACCGCAGGTAAGTCGACATTCTTGCCTTATGCTCCTACAGCGGCGAAAAAGACACATCACTCTCACATACAGTCCTTTCGGCCCAACAAATACAAAAAGGCCAAAGGTCTCCCCTTTTTTTGCAGGTAGGGGAAGGGGAAAAGGAAATAAATCCGCAGCGTCTCCCGGATCGCAGGAGCAGAAGTCCACCCCTGCTTCTGCCAAATCTGCAGCATAACGCCGGGGCTCCCTTGCTGGAGTCCGCTCGGGTGGGAGCACGTCTGAAACTTTTCAGCCAAATCTGGATTCAATCTGGCCTGGACCAATGGGTCTTACAAATAGTGTCCCATGGGTACAAACTAGAGTTTCAAGACGTCTACCCACGCCAAATTTTTCAAATTGACCTTGCCAGCTTCTCTTCCGGAAAGAGAGGCAATAACAATGGCAATTCAAAAATTATGTCAGGATCAGGTCATTGTCCCGGTACCCTTGGCACAGTAAGGAGAAGGTTTTTTTATTCGTAGTTCCGAAGCCGGACAGCTCGGTCAGACCGATTTTAAACCTGAAAATCTGAATCTCTACCTGAAAAGGTTCAAGTTCAAGATGGAATCCCTGAGGGTGGTCATTTCCAGTCTGGAAGAGGGGGACTTCATGGTGTCAGTAGACATAAAAGATGCTTACTTGCATGTTCCCATTTATCCTCCTCACCAAGCTTATCTGAGATTCGCAGTACAGGATTGCCATTACCAGTTTCAGACGTTGCCGTTTGGACTCTCGACGCCACCGAGGGTATTCACCAAGGTGATGGCGGAGATGATGGTCCTCCTTTGTTAAAAAGGAGTCAATATAATTCCTTATCTGGACGATCTCCTGATAAAAGCGAGATCCAGGGAACAGTTGGTGCAGAACATCCCACTCTCCCTGTCAATACTCCAACAACACGGTTGGATCATGAATTTTCCAAAGTCGCAGTTGGAACCGACGACAAGATTGTCCTTTTTAGGGATGATTCTGGACACAGAAGTATGGAGAGTATTTCTTCCAGTGGAAAAGGCTCTGGAAATCCAGAAAATGGTCAGACAAATATAGAAACCAACAAGTGTGTTGATCCATCAATGCATTCGGTTGTTGGGGAAAATGGTAGCGGCCTACGAGGCCATACAGTTTGGCCGATTTCATGCCAGAGTATTCCAGTGGGACCTGTTGGACAAGTGGTCCGGATGCCACCTACACATACACCGGAAAATAATCCTGTCCCCCAAAGCCAGGATTTTGCTCCTGTGGTGGCTGCACGGTTCTCACCTACTAGAGGGACGCAGGTTTGGGATTCACGATTGGGTCCTAATAACCATGGATGCAAGTCTCCGAGGCTGGAGAGCTGTCACACAGGGGGAAAGCTTCCAAGGAAAATTATCATGTCAGGAAGCCTGCCTTCACATAAACGTTCTGGAATTGAGAGCCATTTACAACGGCCTTCTACAAGCGGTACATCTTCTTCAAGATCCCGTGCAGATCCAGTCGGACAATGTAACAGCAGTCGCGTACATAAACAGGCAAGGCGGAACGAAAAGCAGAGCGGCAATGGCAGAGGTGACAAGGATTCTCCTCTGGGCAGAAAGACATGTTAGAGCTCTATCAGCAATTTTCATTCCGGGAGTGGACAACTGGGAAGAAGACTTCCTCAGCTGACACGATCTCCATCCAGGAGAGTGGGGCCTCCACCAAGAAGTCTTCGCAGAGGTGACGAGTCTTTGGGGAGTTCCTCAAGTAGACATGATGGCATCTCGTCTCAACAAGAAGCTTCAGAGATATTGTTCCAGGTCGAGAGACCCTCAAGCAATGGCAGTGGATACACTGGTGACCCAGTGGGTGTTTCGGTCGGTATATGTTTTCCCTCCACTTCCACTGATTCCAAAAGTTCTGAAAATAATAATAAGAACAAGAGTTTGAGCAATCTTCATTGCCCCAGACTGGCCAAGGAGGGCTTGGTATCCAGATCTTCAGGAGTTGCTCATAGAAGATCCTCGGCCTCTTCCTCCTCCGAGAGGACCTACTACAACAGGGGCCGTGTGTGTATCATGACTTACCGTGGCTACGTTTGACGGCATGGCTGTTGAGCGTCGGATCTTAGCCCGAAAGGGTATTCCCAAGGAAGTCATTCCCACTCTTATTCAGGTCAGGAAAGGAGTAACGTCTAAACATTACCACCGTATTTGGAGAAAATATGTGTCTTGGTGTGAATCCAAGAAGGCTCCTATGGAAGAGTTTGAGTTGGGACGTTTTCTCCATTTTCTGCAGGCTGGTGTGGATGCGGGCCTTAGATTGGGGTCAATCAAGGTCCAGATTTCGGCCTTATAAGTTTTCTTTCAAAAACAATTGGCCTCCTTTCCAGAAGTTCAGGCGTTCGTGAAAGGGGTTCTGCACATCCAGCCTCCATTTGTGCCTCCAGTGGCACCATGGGACCTTAATGTGGTGCTGCAGTTCCTTCAATCGGGTTGGTTTGTGCCTCTACAAGAAATAGAGTTGAAGTTTTTCACTTGGAAAGTGGTGATGCTTTTGGCGTTGGCATCCGCAAAGCGGGTGTCTGAATTGGGGGCCTTGTCCCACAAGAGCCCTTACCTGATCTTCCATGAAGATAGGGCAGAGTTGAGAACTCGTCAACATTTTCTTCCAAAGGTGGTTTCCTCTTTCCACATAAATCAACCTATTGTGGTACCAGTAGTTACTGACACGTTCGCTGAGTCAAAGTCTCTAGATGTGGTTAGAGCTTTGAAGATTTATGTCGCTAGAACAGCTCGAATACGGAAAACAGAGGTTTTGTTTCTCCTGTATGCTCCCAACAAGATTGGGTGTCCTGCTTCCAAGCAGACTATTGCGCGCTGGATCAGAGGTACGATTTAGCAAGCTCATTCTACGGCTGGATTGCCGTTACCGATGTCGGTGAGGGCCCATTCTACTAGGAAGGTGGGCTCCTCCTGGGTGGCTGCCCGGGGGGTCTCGGCATTACAACTTTGCCGAGCAGCTACAGTACTTGGTCAGGGTCAAACACATTTGCAAAATTCTACAAGTTTGACACCTTGGCCGATGAGGACCTAAAGTTCGGTCAATCGGTGCTGCAGGGTCATCCGCACTCTCCCGCCCATACTGGAGCTTTGGTATAGACCCCATGGTCTTGATGTCGCCCCCAGCATCCTCTAGGACGTATGAGAAAATAGGATTTTGATAACCTACCGGTAAATCCTTTTCTCCTAGTCCGTAGAGGATGCTGGGCGCCAGTCCCAGTGCGTACTTTACCTGCAGTTTAGTTATTACAGTTGCACAAGTTGTGTTATCTTGGTTTCAGCATGTTGCTGCAATTGGTTCATGCCTGTTGGCGTGTGTTATGTTGAATGCCATGTGTGCGGCATGGTTGAGGGTGTGAGATGGTAGATATCTCACCACTAGTTAAGTAATTCCTTTCCTCGAAATGTCAGTCTCCCTGGGCACAGTTCCTACAACTGAGGTCTGGAGGAGGGGCATAGAGGGAGGAGCCAGTTCACACCCAATGAAAAGTCTTTAGAGTGCCCATGTCTCCTGCGGATCCTGTCTATACCCCATGGTCTTGATGTCATCCCCAGCATCCTCTACGGACTAGGAGAAAAGGATTTACCGGTAGGTTATCAAAATCCTATTTTTGTTGCCTGTGCGATCAGGTAGATGCAGCCTATGGGGGAGTGCATTTTTGCATAGCAAGGCTGCGATCGCTTGTGCAGCCAGCTGTGCAAAAAAGTTTTGTGCAGATGAGGAGTAGGTCTGGACTTACTTACCTGTTGCGATCACTTCAGCGTCTCAGGTCCCAGAATTGACGTCAGACATCCGCCCACCAAACGCCTCGACACGACTGCGTTCGGATCTCCACTCCCAGAAAACAGGCAGTTGACGCCCCAGAACACCTTCCTCCTGTTAATCACGGTGCGATCGCGGCAGCGATCGTTTTCTTCTTTAATTCAGTTGCTGCCCGGCGTTCCCTATCACCACGCAGCGATGCGCCTGCGCATTCCAGACCTGCTTGCACGGCTGCAAAAAAAAGCAGCATGCAAACGGGTCAGAATGACCACTCGGTACACCAACACCAGCGAGTCCGATATTATGCGACTGAGCCCGCAGTACCCAACACCAGCGAATAAATCCGGTATTAGGTGACTCAGTGGCGCACGTAGGGGGGGTTTCCGAGCAGCCAGAAACCCCCCTCCACCCAAAAAATAAATTATATATATATATATATATATATATATATTTATATTTTTTGGCTGCATGA
This sequence comes from Pseudophryne corroboree, assembly GCF_028390025.1. NCBI lineage: Eukaryota > Metazoa > Chordata > Amphibia > Anura > Myobatrachidae > Pseudophryne > Pseudophryne corroboree. The sequence continues at coordinate 321,636,538 of NC_086452.1, forward strand.
GTATTATTAATGGCTGTCTAGCGTCCTCTGCAGCCTGCTGTCTTCCTGGTGGCACTTGTAAGTGCTTAATAAAAGTTTACTTACTTATTTTAATTATAGTACATATATATCCATGTGCATACATATATACACATGTATATACATACATATAAACACACACACGCACACATATGATATATATACACACACACATGTATATATACGTGTACTGTGTGTGTATATATATATATATATATATAAATATAAATATAAGTAGAGACTACGGCGCTTGGGTGCAATTTTGTGATATCTATACCATAAATATGTAAAGCCCTTATAAAAATTAAAACACTTCTCAGTATATTATATGAGCGGCAGCTTATAATACATAGACATGTGCTTGGCATCCACATATAATCTGTTGCACGAATTGGTTGTTACAAGCGCCCAAGAGTGTGGTAAGTATATCAAGGGGAAAGAAGGTATAAAGGAAAGGGATGATAAAACTTGGCTTAGATCACTTATCTGGTAAAAGAGAAGCTTTGCTCAAGCAGCACTCTTTTGTGGCTTAATACATGCAAATAAAAAAATAGGATTTTAATACCTACCGGTAAATCCTTTTCTCTTAGTCCGTAGAGGATGCTGGGAATGCTTCAAGAACCATGGGGTATAGACGGGATGCGCAGGAGACATGGGCACTTTAAGTCTTAAAAAGGGGTGTGAACTGGCTCCTCCCTCTATGCCCCTCCTCCAGACTCCAGTTATAGAAACTGTGCCCAGGGAGACGGACATTTAGAGGAAAAGGATTTATTTAATTTTTAAACTAAGGTGAGATACATACCAGCTCACACCTCAAACACGCCATACAACATGGCATTCCTCAACAACATCAGCCACAGACTGACTGAACTCAACACAACATGTGTATAACGATAACCAATAACTGCAGATACAGCCCGCACTGGGACGGGCGCCCAGCATCCTCTACGGAAAAGGATTTACCGGTAGGTATTAAAATCCTATTTTCTCATACATCCTAGAGGATGCTGGGGACTCCGTAAGGACCATGGGGTATAGACGGGCTCCGCAGGAGACATGGGCACTTTAAGACCTTTTAATGGGCGTGAGCTGGTTCCTCCCTCTATGCCCCTCCTCCAGACCTCAGTTAGATCCTGTGCCCAGACTTTTGTTAGGTTTTTTATTTTTCAGGGAGCACTGCTGGGAACAGGCTCCCTGCTTCGGGGGACTGAGGAGAGAGAAGCAGACCCACTTTCCAGGACTGATGGGCTCTGCTTCTTAGGCTACTGGACACCATTAGCTCCAGAGGGTCGGAACATAGGTGTTGTCCATGCTGTTCGTCCCGGAGCCGCGCCGCCGTCCTCCTCACAGCTTCGGAAGACAGGAGCCGGGTAAGTATAGGAAACAAGAAGGCTTCAAAGGCGGCAGAAGACTTCAGATCTTCATGAGGTACCGCGCAGCGGTCGCGCTGCGCGCCATTGCTCCCACACACACACAAGGCACAGCAAGGGTGCAGGGCGCAGGGGGGGGGCGCCCTGAGCAGCAATTATGGCCTCATACTAGACTGGCACAGATATATAGACACTGCGGAGGCAGTATATATAAAAACCCCGCCAGTATAAACAAATAGCGGGGCCGAGGCCCGCCATCGAGGGGGCGGAGCTTGATCCCTCAGCACTAATCAGCGCCATTTTCTCCACAGCTTGCTGCAGAGAAGCTGCTCCTGGACTCTTCCCCTGCTGTACAAGTAACAGGGGGCAAAAATGAGGGGGGGCACATTGATTTGGTGCTAAATTTGTTATAAAGAGCGCTTACAGGTCTGGGACTTTGTTTCAGAATGAAGTGGCGCTGGGTGTGTGCTGGCATACTCTCTCTCTGTCTCTCCAAAGGGCCTTATTTGTGGGTCTATCCCCATATCCATATATCCCAGTGTGTGTGGGGGTCTCAGGACGCGTGTGTCGACATGTCTGAAGCGGAAGGCTCGTCTAGGGAGGTAGCAGAGCAGATGGTGGTAGTGTCTCCGTCGGCACAGCCGACGGCGGATTGGGTGGACATGTGGAATGTTTTGAATGCTAGTGTGGCTTTATTACAAGAGATTGGACAAGGCAGAGTCCAAAGACCAAGCAGGGAGTCAATCCATGGCTCTTACGGTGTCACAGGACCCTTCGGGGTCCCATAAACGTCCCTTTACCCAGATAGCAGACACTGATACCGACACGGATTCCGACTCCAATGTCGACTATGATGATGCACGGTTACACCCAAGGGTGGCCAAGAGTATTCAATACATGATTATTGCAATAAAAGATGTATTACATATCACAGAGGACCCCTCTGTCCCTGACACAAGGGTCTGCATGTTTAAGGAAAAGAAACCTCAGGTAACGTTTCCCCCATCTCATGAGCTGAACGCTTTATTTGAAAAAGCTTGGGAAACTCCAGACAAGAGACTGCAGGTTCCCAAGAGAATTATTATGGCGTATCCTTTCCCCTCAAAGGACAGGTTACGGTGGGAATCCTCACCCACGGTGGACAAGGCCTTGACGCGCTTGTCCAAGAAGGTGGCCCTACCGTCCCCGGACACGGCGGCCCTAAAGGATCCTGCGGATCACAGGCAAGAAACTACCTAAAAAGCAATTTATGCGAATACGGGAGCCCTGCTCAGACCGGCAGTAGCGTCAGCATGGGTGGGTAGCGCAATTGCAGCTTGGGCAGATAACTTGTCATCTGACATGGACACCCTAGATAAAGATAGTATTTTATTGACCTTAGGTCACATCAAGGACGCAGCATTATATATGAGGGAGGCTGCAAGAGATATTGGTCTTTTGGGTTCAAGAGCCAATGCCATGGCAATTTCTGCTAGAAGGTCCCTATGGACCCGTCAATGGACTGGTGATGCTGACTCGAAGAGACATATGGAGGCTTTACCTTACGAGGTTGAAGTTTTATTTGGAGAGGGCCTCGCGGACCTGGTTTCCACAGCTACCGCGGGTAAGTGTTCTTTTTTGCCTTACGTTCCCCCACAGCAAAAGAAAACACCTCAATATCAGATGCAGTTCTTTCGGTCTCATAAGTTCAGAAAGGGGCGTGGCTCATCCTTCCTCGCCAGAGGTAGAGGTAGAGGGAAAAGAACACCAGCTACGGCTAGCTCCCAGGAGCAAAAGTTCTCCCCGGCCTCTACCATATCCACCGCATGACGCTGGGGTTCCGCTGCGGGAGTCCGCACCGGTAGGGGCACGTCTTCAACTCTTCAGCCAGGTCTGGGTTCAGTCAGACTTGGATCCTTGGGTAGTCAAAATTGTATCCCAAGGCTACAAACTGGAGTTCGAAGATGTGCCTCCTCACCGATTTTTCAAATCGGCCTTGCCAACTTCTCCCCCAGAGAGAGCAATAGTTTCAGCTGCCATACAAAAGCTGCGTCAACAGCAAGTGATTATCAAGGTTCCCCTATTGCAACAGGGGAAGGGGTTTTATTCAATCCTATTTGTGGTCCCGAAGCCGGATGGCTCAGTCAGACCAATTCTGAATCTAAAATCCCTAAACCTATATTTGAAGAGGTTCAAATTCAAGATGGAATCTCTCCGGGCAGTGATCTCCAGCCTGGAAGGGGGGGATTTTATGGTGTCACTAGACATAAAGGATGCATACCTTCATGTCCCCATATATCCTCCTCATCAGGCGTACCTGAGATTCGCTGTACAGGATTGTCATTACCAGTTTCAGATGTTGCCGTTTGGTCTTTCCACGGCCCCGAGAATTTTTACCAAGGTAATGGGGGAAATGATGGTGCTCCTGCGCAAGCAGGGGGTCACAATTATCCCATACTTGGACGATCTCCTGATAAAAGCAAGATCAAGAAAACATTTACTAAAAAGCGTGTCTCTCTCCCTGAGAGTACTACAACAACACGGATGGATTTTAAATCTGCCAAAGTCGCAGTTGGTTCCGCCAACTCGGCTGTCGTTTTTGGGCATGATTCTGGACACAGAAAAACAGAGGGTTTTTCTCCCAATCGAAAAGGCCCAGGAACATGGTCCAGGACCTGCTGAAACCAAAAAGAGTGTCAGTTCATCAATGCACTCGAGTATTGGGAAAGATGGTGGCGGCCTACGAGGCCATTCCGTTTTGCAGGTTCCATGCAAGAGCTTTTCAGTGGGACCTTCTGGACAAGTGGTCAGGGTCCCATCTCCAGATGCATTGGAAGATATGCCTGTCCCCCAGAGCCAGGGTCTCTCTCCTGTGGTGGCTCCAGAGTGCTCACCTTCTAGAGGGTCGCAGGTTCGGAATTCAAGATTGGGTTCTCGTGACCACGGACGTGAGCCTCCGAGGATGGGGAGCGGTCACCCAGGGCAAAAATTTTCAGGGAATATGGTCAAGCCAGGAGGCTTGTCTACACATCAATGTGCTGGAATTAAGGGCCATATACAATGGCCTGAAGCAGGCGGAGAATCTTCTGCGCAACCTACCCGTTCTGATCCAGTCAGACAACATCACAGACGTGGCGCATGTAAACCGCCAGGGCGGGACAAGGAGCAGAGCAGCAATGGCGGAAGCCACCACGATTCTTCGCTGTGCGGAAAATCATGTAAGCGCTCTATCAGCAGTTTTCATTCCGGAAGTAGACAACTGGGAAGCAGACTTCCTCAAAAAGTCTTTGCAGAGGTAACAAGTTGTTGGGGACTCCCTCAAATAGACATGATGGCGTCACGCCTCAACAGGAAGCTTCGGACGTATTGTTCCAGGTCGAGGGACCCTCAGGCAGTGGCAGTGGACGCCCTAGTGACACCGTGGCTGTTTCAGTCGGTCTATGTGTTCCCTCCACTTCCACTCATATCAAAAATATTGAGAATCATAAGACGAACAAGAGTGCAGACAATACTCATTGTTCCAGATTGGCCTCGAAGGGCCTGGAATTCAGATCTTCAGGAAATGCTCACAGAAGATCAGTGGCCTCTTCCTCCCAGGGAGGACCTGTAACAACAGGGGCCATGTGTGTTCCAAGACTTACCGCGGTTACGTTTGACGGCATGGCGGTTGAACGCCAGATCCTAACTAGGAAAGGTATTCCGGGGGAAGTCATCCCTACTCTATTAAAAGCTAGGAAGGAGGTAACGGCGAAGCACTATCACCGTATCTGGAGGAAATATGTGTCTTGGTGAGAAACCAAGAATGCTCCTACGGAAGATTTTCAGCTGGGTCGTTTTTTCCATTTTCTACAGACAGGAGTGGATATGGGCCTAAAGTTAGGCTCCATTAAGGTGCAGATTTCGGCCTTATCTATATTCTTTCAGAAGGAATTGGCTTCTCTCCCAGAAGTGCAGACTTTTGTAAAAGGAGTGCTACACATCCAGCCTCCTTTTGTGCCCCCAGTGGCACCGTGGAACCTCTTCAAACAGTTGAATTGAAATTTCTCACTTGGAAAGTGGTCATGTTGTTGGCCTTGGCATCTGCAAGGCGGGTGTCCGAATTGGCGGCTTTGTCTCACAAGAACCCCTATCTGATTTTCCATGTGGATCGAGCAGAGTTGAGGACTCGTCCTCAATTTCTGCCTAAGGTGGTTTCGTCTTTTCACATGAACCAACCTATTGTGGTGCCTGTGGCTACGGATGCCTTGGAGGATTCCAAGTCCCTTGATGTAGTCAGGGCCTTACAAATTTATATAGCCAGAACGGCTCAGGTTAGGAAAACAGAGGCACTGTTTGTCCTGTATGCAGCCAACAAGGTTGGCGCTCCTGCTTCTAAGCAGACTATTGCACGCTGGATCTGTAACACGATTCAGCAGGCTCATTCTACGGCTGGATTGCCGTTACCAAAATCAGTAAAGGCCCATTCCACTAGGAAGGTGGGCTCTTCTTGGGCGGCTGCCCGAGGCGTCTCGGCATTGCAGCTTTGTTGAGCAGCTACTTGGTCGGGTTCAAACACTTTTGCAAAATTCTACAAGTTTGATACCCTGGCTGATGAGGACCTCATGTTTGCTCAATCGGTGCTGCAGAGTCATCCGCACTCTCCCGCCCGGTCTGGAGCTTTGGTATAAACCCCATGGTCCTTACGGAGTCCCCAGCATCCTCTAGGACGTAAGAGAAAATAAGATTTTAAACCTACCTGTAAATCTTTTTCTCCTAGTCCGTAGAGGATGCTGGGCGCCCGTCCCAGTGCGGACTAAATCTGCAAGGCTTGTATATAGTTGTTGCTTACATAAGTGTGATAGCCGGGCAGCGGCCGGTCCATCAGTCATTTTTAAAAAGCATTGCACACCAGGCCATGTCATCACATAAGCAAGCAGTTTATTCACAGTTCAGACAGGGTTATCACGACAGTAACATTTAACTCCTTGTTCTCCTCTCCAGCGCAATATTCATATGGGTTACATCAAGTTACATCTCCTTTCATTTGCTTCACGGGCAATAACAGCATTTACAGTGATGTGACATCATTACAGTACAGTACATACCAGCGCAGTCTCTGGGAATCAGTAGTGCGGCTTTCGCAAACTGAAATTCATTTTAGTGTGCTCTCCCCCATTCGCTAGGGGCTCTATCTAAACGGGATCTCATGTACACGTTACTGGGGGCCTTCCGCCAAACGTGGTTCCTACCACTCACCCAGCTCGTCCTATCCCGCAGACTCACACCTCCCGTCCTGCTTCTTGGGTACCCCTGAAGGTCCTTTGTTCCTGGTTCCTTCCACTGTACTCTGCATACTGTGGCTCTCACACTGCACTTTCCATCTCTCACTGAAGCTGCTGGCTCTCCCTCTCTTCATAGCAACACCCACACGCTGCTCTTCTTTCCATCATGCCAGGGACTGTGGAGTGCCATTCTTGTTCCACAGTCCCCAGCCTGCGTTTCTCCTGGACACTTAGCCTGTGCCTTCCATCCTCAGTCCTCAGCTCACACTGCACTGTCCTGTGCTTTGTTCCTTCTTCTAAAATCCCCCTGCACTTCCTGTCCTAACCCCATACATGTGGCAGGGTCTGCCAGAACTGGGTTGGGGCCATAAAACTCCCCCACTCACTGATAAGAATTAAATGGCTTTTGGAACTTTCCAATATCTCTTGTTTTTCTAACATTCCAGTATGCCACATAAGGGTTATGTTACAGTTAAGATCAGTCTTTGGCTGGTACTGTTTATTCATGCTGTTAACTGGTTTAGTATATACCATGTTGTACGGTGTGTGTGGTGTGGGCTGGTATGCATACCTCCCAACTTTCGGCTTCAGGAAGGCGGGACTCTTGCGCGGCGACCCGAAAAGGGGGCGTGGCCTCGTCCATGGTGGGCATGGCCTCGTCAAACGGGGCATTTTCCTGCCTTTTGGGGGCGTGTCCAGCGCTCCCCGAGCAGCTGAACAGCCCCCGCTCCCCTCCTAGCACTGAATGCATGCAGTGCTTGTGCGCACAGCATGTTTTCAGTGATCACCGGCTGCTCTGCAGTGCAGAGCACGGGTGATCAAAGGCTCTCCCAACTGCCCCCCTGCCCGCGGGACACTGCTACCCGCGGGTGGGACAGCGGGGTAGGGTCCGAATAGCGGGACTGTCCCGCTGAAAGCGGGACAGTTGGGAGGTATGGGTATGTATCTCGCCCTTAGATTAACAAAATTCCTTTCCTCGTACTGTCCGTCTCCTCTGGGCACAGTTCTATAACTGAGGTCTGGAGGAGGGGCATAGAGGGAGGAGCCAGCTCACGCCCATTAAAAGGTCTTAAAGTGCCCATGTCTCCTGCGGAGCCCGTCTATAGGTCTTAGGTTTAAAATCTTATTTTCTCATACGTCCTAGAGGATGCTGGGGATGCTTCAAGAACCATGGGGTTTATACCAAAGCTCTAGAACGGGCGGGAGAGTGCCGATGACTCTGCAGCACCGATTGACCAAACAAGAGGTCCTCCTCAGCCAGGGTATCAAACTTGTAAAACTTCGCAAAAGGTGTTTGATCCCGACCAAGTAGCAGCTCGACAAAGCTGTAATGCCGAGACCTCTCGGGCAGCCGCCCAGGATGAGCCCACCTTTCTGGTAAAATGGGCCTTCAATGATTTCGGTAACGGCAATCCTGCCGTAGAATGAGCTTGCTGAATCGTATTACAGATCAAGCGTGCAATAGTCTGCTTAGAAGCAGGAGCCCCAATCTTGTTGGGAGCCCACAGGACAAACAGAGCCTCTGTTTTCCTAATTTGGGCCGTTCTGGCAACATAGATTTTCAAAGCTCTGACCACATCGAAAGACTTTGATTCCGCCAAGGCGTCAGTAGCCACTGGCACCACAATAGGCTGGTTTACGTGAAACGATGAAACCACTTTTGGCAGAAATTGCTGACGAGTTCTCAACTCTGCTCTATCAGCATGGAAGATTAAATAGGGGCTTTTGTGAGACAAAGCCGCCAATTCAGATACCCGCCTTGCAGATGCCAAGGCCAACAACATGACTACTTTCCAAGTAAGGAATTTTAACTCAACCTTACGCAAAGGTTCAAACCAATGAGACTGCAGGAACTGCAACACCACATTAAGATCCCATGGTGCCACTGGGGGCACAAAGGGAGGTTGGATGTGTAGTACGCCTTTCACGAAGGTCTGAACTTCTGGAAGGGAGGCCAATTCTTTCTGAAAGAAAATTGATAAGGCCGAAATTTGTACTTTAATTGAGTCCAACTTTAGGCCCGCATCCACACCTGCTTGCAAAAAATGGAGCAATCGCCCCAGTTGAAATTCCTCCGTAGGAGCCTTCTTGGATTCACACCAAGACACATATTTCCTCCAAATACGGTGGTAATGCTTTGCCGTTACTTCCTTTCTAACCTGAAGTAGTGTGGGAATGACTTCACTGGGAATACCCTTTCGGGCTAGGATTTGGCATTCAACCGCCATGCTGTCAAACGCAGCCGCGGTAAAACTTGATACACGCACGGTCCTTGCTGTAACAGGTCCTCTCATAGAGGAAGAGGCCAGGGATCTTCTATGAGTAATTTTTGAAGATCGGGATACCAGGCCCTCCTTGGCCAGTCTGGAACAATAAGTATCGCCTGAACCCCTGTTCTTCTTATGATCCTTATCACCTTTGGAATGAGTGGAAGTGGAGGGAACACATAGACCGACTGAAAAACCCACGGTGTCACTAGGGCGTCCACCGCTATTGCTTGAGGGTCCCTCGACCTGGAACAATATCTCGGAAGTTTCTTGTTGATGCGAGACGCCATCATGTCTATTTGAGGAATTCCCCAACGACTTGTCACTTCTGCAAAGACCTCTTGATGAAGACCCCACTCTCCTGGATGGAGATCGTGTCTGCTGAGGAAGTCTGCTTCCCGGTTGTCCACTCCTGGAATGAAGACTGCTGACAGAGCGCCTGCATGAGTTTCCGCCCAGCGAAGAACTTTTGTGGCCTCAGCCATCGCCGCTCTGCTCTTTGTTCCGCCCTGGCAATTTATATACCCCACTGCTGTTATGTTGTCTGACTGAATCAAGACGGGCAGACCGCAAAGAAGATGTTCCGCTTGCCGAAGGCCGCTGTAAATGGCCCTTAATTCCAGAATGTTTATGTACAGACAAGCTTCCTGGCTTGACCATTTTACCTGGAAATTTTTCCCCTGTGTGACTGCTCCCCAGCCTTGGAGACTTGCATCTGTGGTCACCAGGATCCAATCCTGAATCCCGAACCTGCGTCCCTCTAGGAGGTGAGAACTGTGCAGCCACCACAGGAGAGAGATTCTGGTCCTGGAAGATAGGATTATTCTCCGGTGCATGTGCAGGTGAGACCCGGACCACTTGTCCAACAGGTCCCACTGAAACACTCTGGCATGGAACCTGCCAAACTGAATGGTCTCGTAGGCCGCCACCACTTCCCCAGCAACCGAGTGCATTGAAGGATCGACACTCTTGCCGGTTTCAGAATCTGTTTTACCATGTTCTGTATTTCCAGAACCTTTTCCACTGGAAGAAAAACTCTCTGTAATTCTGTATCCAGAATCATACCCAAGAACGACAGCCGTGTTGTTGGAAGCAACTGTGATTTTGGCAAGTTTAGAAGCCAACCATGTTGTTGCAGAATTGTCAGGGAGAGCGTAACGTTTTTCAGTAATTGCTCCTTGGATCTCGCCTTTATCAGGAGATCGTCCAAGTAAGGGATAATTGTGACTCCTTGCTTGCGCAGGAGAACCATCATTTCCGCCATCACCTTGGTGAAAATCCTCGGAGCCGTGGACAGACCAAATGGCAACGTCTGAAATTGGTAATGACAATCCTGAACAGCAAACCTCAGATAAGCTTGATGTGGAGGATATATGGGGACGTGTAAGTAGGCATCCTTTATGTCGATCAACACCATAAAATCCCCCTCCTCCAGATTGGAGATCACTGCTCGGAGAGATTCCATCTTGAATTTTAATTTTTTTAGATAGAATTGAGGGATTTTAGGTTCAGAATCGGTCTGACCGAGCCATCCGGTCTCCGGGACCACGAACAGGTTCAAATAAAAGCCTTCCCCCTGTTGTGATGGGGGTACTGTGACAATGACCTGATTTTGACACAGCTTTAGTATTGCAGCGCATACTACCTCCCTTTCTGGAAGAGAAGCTGGCAAGGCCAATTTGAAAAATCGGTGAGGGAGCACATCTTGAAACTCCAATTTGTACCCTTGGGCTACTATTTCTAATACCCAAGGATCCAGGGATGAGCGAACCCAGACCTGACTGAAGAGTTGAAGACGTGCCCCCACCGGTGCGGACTCCCGCAGAGGAACCCCAGCGTCATGCGGTGGATTTGGCAGAAGCCGGGGAGGACTTCTGCTCTTGGGAACTTGCCACAGCCTGTGACCTTTTTCCCCTTCCTCTTCCTCTCGTAGCAAGGAAGGAAGACCCTCGTCCTTTCTTGTATTTATTGGGCCGAAAGGACTGCATCTGATAGTGGGGCGTTTTCTTTTGTTGTTGCGGAACATAAGGTAGGAACGATGACTTACCCGCAGTAGCCGTAGATACCAGATCAGCGAGGCCGTCACCAAACAAGACACTACCATTAAACGGTAGAGACTCCATAGTCTTCTTAGAGTTAGTATCAGCATTCCATTGATGAATCCACAATGCTCTTCTAGCTGAGACTGCAATGGCATTGGCCCTTGATCCCAAAAGGCCAATATCCCTCGCAGCTTCCTTTAGATAGGCTGTAGCGTCCCTGATATGACCCAGTGTCAAAAGCACGCTATCCCTGTCCAGGGAATCTATATCAGATGACAAGTTATCTGCCCACTTTTCAATAGCACTACTCACCCATGCTGATGCAACGGCAGGCCTGAGCAGCGTACCTGTAGTGACAAAAATGGATTTTAATGTTTTTTCCTGATTACGATCCGCAGGATCCTTTAGGGCTGCCGTGTCAGGAGACGGAAGCGCCACCTTTTTGGACAGACGCGAAAGAGCTTTGTCCACCGTGGGGTTTGACTCCCACTTTTCCCTGTCCCCAGAGGGGAACGGGTATGCTACCGGAATTCTCTTATCAGGATTTTCCCAAGCTTTTTCAAAAAGAGCGTTCAGTTCATGAGAGGGAGGAAATGTCACCTCAGGTTTCTTTCCCTTAAACATGCAGACCCTAGTATCAGGAACAGTAGGGTCCTCCGTGATATATAATACGTCTTTTATCACCACAATCATGTACTGAATGCTCTTAGCCAGTTTAGGATTCCATCTGGCATCACTATAGTCGACACTGGAATCAGAGTCCGTGTCGGTATCTGCATCCGCTATTTGGGTAAATGAACGCAAGGGGTTCTGAACCTGCGACAATGCATCCTCCATGGATTTTCTCCATGTCTGGTTCTGAGACTCAGATTTATTTAATCTCTTATTCAGAATGAATAAATATAGTTTGCTGCGCTTGTGAAATGAGGCTGCTCAGGTTATTGTTTGACGTATATAGAAATTGATTTGGACCGAGCGCTTATGTGTGCTAATGTATAGTGTGCTAAGAGAAATGAATATAATAATAAAAGAATATAATAATAAATAAAATAAAAGTAAACAAAAAATGAATAAGGACGAGGGAAGGGTTGGGTAAGGGTAGGGGGAGGAAGTGCAATGTTTACAGCTCCTTTATGTATTTTGTGGAGCTTGTGGACACTTTGGATGAAAGGCTCAGTCTATTCGTTTGTAGTGGAAAAACTTTCCCTGACTTACCCTATTATCCAGTATAGGTGTGGCTCTGGTGTTTTTTTGACAGCGTAGGGGATAGCTTCTCCTGCCTGTGCTGTTAATCACGTTCCACTCCTTCTGGCCGCACTGTAGCCGCTGCACCGTTCGTCAGACCGGAAGTTCGGATGTTTACTTCCGGTATTCGGGCGCTTGCGGCGGCGGGCTTCGTGTCCTTGGTTTAAGCTTTGTTCTTCTTGTACTCCAACGCGTTTCGAATCCGCAGCAGGATTCTTTTTCAAGGAGATAGTAGGATTGTTTCTGGGAAATGTCCGTTTTATATAGCATAACTTTATTGATAAAACCGGATGTACCCGTGACCGGAAGTGGGTTCTCCCGGCGGCATCCTCGTGGTAAAAGCTTCCATAGGGAAGTAGGTAAAAAAATAATAATTTTTTTCTAAAAATAGATAGTAGATAAATCGTTGCACTTCATAGAAGGGAAGGGGGGAAGGGGGTATGATAAAAAATAAATTAAATGAAAATGACAATAAAGAAAAAAATTAAAAAATAAATAAAAATAATAAAAAATAATAATAAATAATAAATAAAATATGAAATAAAATAAAATAAAAAATAATAAATAAAAGATAAAATAAACAATAAGAAAAAATAAATAAATGAATGGCGGCATTTGTATTTACAGGAAGACATTTAGTTCTATGTCAATATTCAGACCGTGTGGTTCTAAACTCTTCATTTTGTATATCCATTCGGTCTCTTTTTTCTTTAATGTTTTGACAATGTCCTCTCCTCTCCAGTGGGCTTCAATCTTTTGAATTCCAATAAATTTCAGCCCAGTAGGATCCTGGTTGTGTTTTATTAGGAAATGTGCTGAGACGCTGTGTGTTTTCAAGCCTTTCTTTATGTTGTACACATGTTCTGCTATCCTTATTTTTAGTTTGCGTTTTGTTTGTCCTACGTATTGTTTTCCGCATGCACATTCCAGGATGTACACGACTCCCTCTGTATGACAGGTTACATGATTGTGAACTTCAAATTCTTCTTTTGTTGTATTGGACTTAAAAGCAGTTATAGGTTTGGTGGACGTCTTCTGGTTTCTGCAGCCAATGCATGTCGTGCACTGGTGAAATCCTTTTGTTTTCATTTGATTTTTTGGTTCTTGTTGGATTGGTAAAAAGCTGTGAGTCAGTTGTTGTTTTAGGTTATTCGCTTTTCTGTAGATTATTTTTGGTTTCATGGGGATAGATTCTTTTAGGTCTTCATCAAGAGAGAGGATATGCCAGTGTTTTTCAAGTATTTTTTCAACATCTTTATGATTACTGGTGAACTGTGTTATAAAGGTTACCGGTAATTCTTTTTTATCTTTTTGTTTAAAGATGAGTAGGTCTTTTCTGTCCATGTTTTTCACTTTTTCTAATTGTTGTGTTAAATGGCTTTCTTTGTATCCCTTTTGAAGGAATTTATTTTTCATTTTGTGTGCTTGATGTTCGAATACTTTCTGATCTGTGCAATTTCTTTTTAGTCGACGAAATTGTCCGCCTGGGATGTTGTTTATCCATTGTTTGTGATGGTTACTGTTGTGTGAAAGCATATTGTTGCCGTTCACTTTTTTGAAATGGGTTCTTGTGAGGATGTGGTTTTTTTCAATGTAAATTTCCAGATCGAGGAAAATTACCATTTCTTTACTGTGTATGGTGGTGAATTCCAGATTCATATTGTTGTTGTTGATGTGTTCTTTGAATTGTGATAGGTCTTCTTGAGTTCCTTTCCAAATGAAGAACACATCATCTATGTATCGGTGCCAGTTTATGATGTTTTGCAGAAAAGGGTTGTTATTCCAGATGTTGAGGTCCTCCCAGCGTGCGACAAATAAATTTGCATAACTGGGTGCGAATGATGTTCCCATCGCTGTACCGCACTGTTGTAGGAAAAAATCACCTTCATACCAAAAGTAGTTATTGTAAAGAATGAATTCGATGCTGTCCATGATGAAATTGATTTGTGAATTGGTGATTGTCGTCTGAGAGCATAGGAAGTGGCGAGTTGCTTCACATCCTGCATGGTGGTTGATTGCAGTATACAGGGATTTGATGTCACTTGTACATAATATGTACCCTTCTTGCCATTCTGTATTATTAATTACTTGCAGTATATTTGTGGTGTCTTTAAGAAAACTTCTTTGCTTTCCCACAATGTCCTGAAGATAATGGTCAATGTATTTTGATAGGTTTGCAGAAATTGAGCAGATGCCAGATATGATTGGTCTCCCCGGTGGATTGTCCAAATTTTTGTGGATTTTTGGGAGATAGTAGAAGGTTGGGATTTTTGGATCTTTTATACAGATGTAGTCGTATTCTTTCTTATTGATGATTCCCAGTTCTAATCCTTCTAGCATTTGCTCTCTTAGTTTTGCTGTGATTTCTTGTGTTGGATCTTTTGTCAATTTTTTGTATGTTACTTGGTCTGAGAGGAGTCTTTCTGCTTCTTGTTTATAAGTGTCTAGGTCTAGGATCACCACTCCCCCCCCTTTATCCGCTGGTTTTATTACCACTGTTTTGTCTTCCTTTAAGTTCTTTAATGCGTTTCTTTCGTCTTTTGTGAAATTGAAACCCTGCTTTGGTTTAGTTGTTAAGTTTTCTATTTCCTTTTCCACTAGATTCTGAAAAGTGGTGATGTGAGGACCTTTTATGTGGGTTGGAAAAAATGTTGATGTTGGTTTTAAATCTGTGTGTAAAAATTCGTTGTCCATTGTTGGTATCCTTTCTTTTGGTCGTTCTTGATTTTGTGAAAATAATTTTTTGATGCATAATTTCCTTACGAATTTGTGTGTGTCGATGAACAAGTTGAATTTATTGGTGCCTGAATGTGGGGCAAATTTAAGGCCTTTTCGTAGGACATTTTCCTCGTAGGCTGATAATGATCTTTTACTGAGATTGAATATGGTCTCTGATGTTGATGTTATATCTGTCACTGCTTTCTTTGTAATCTTTTGTCTTTTTCCTCCTCTTGTACCTCTTTTTCTAAAGTGGTGTTCCTCCTCTTTTTGGTTGCTGATAGCACGTAATCGGGTGGTTTCTCTGTTCCCCAGACGGTGTCTAAAAAATCCTGATCATCATCATCTTCATCTTCACTTATTTGGTCGTGTTCCAGATATCTTTTTTTCGTGTTCCTCCCCTTTTGGTCTTCTGTTTGCTCTATTTTCTTCATTAAGTCATTTAAGTCGTTAGCTTCTTCTTTTCTTGCTTGTTCTACCCCATTTCGGTATGACTGTTTAATTAGTGTATAAGGATTGTTTGGACGGTAATTAACAGTTTGTTGTTTCTCCTGTGTTGAACTCGTCCCTGGTTTAGGATGAGGTGTTTTTTTCGGAGTATATGATCTCTGTGGTTTGGTTCTGGGTGCCTGTTGATCCCTATGTGGTTGTCTTCTTTGTTCCCAGTTCTTAATGGGCTGTTTATAGGCTTGTCTTCTGGTATTTTGTTGATACTGGTAATGTTTCTTTTCTTCCTGATCTCTCTTATACTTTTTTTGTTTTTGTATTATGATGGTATCTTCCAGTTTCTCCATTTTTTGGTGAGTCAAATTCATCAGGGTTTGATAATCTTCCATTGTGTGGAGGGGTTCAAATTTCTTTTCAATTTCAATAATTGCATCTGTGATGTTTTTTAGGGATATTTTTCTTTCTTCTATTATTACATTGATTAGTTGCTTCGAACAGTTATCAAGAATAATGTTCCATTTGTTGTGGAAGTTTGGGTCCGCTGGGTCGAACGTGCATTGTTTTTGCATCCGTAGGCCTTTCATCCAAAGTGTCCACAAGCTCCACAAAATACATAAAGGAGCTGTAAACATTGCACTTCCTCCCCCTACCCTTACCCAACCCTTCCCTCGTCCTTATTCATTTTTTGTTTACTTTTATTTTATTTATTATTATATTCATTTATTATTATATTCATTTCTCTTAGCACACTATACATTAGCACACATAAGCGCTCGGTCCAAATCAATTTCTATATACGTCAAACAATAACCTGAGCAGCCTCATTTCACAAGCGCAGCAAACTATATTTATTCATTCTGCTTACCTTTCAAATAGCAGCTGCAGCTACACATGGCATACAAAACATACAATCAGAAACGTCAAAACTTGGACGACATCTTCTCTATAACTAATATCTTGTCAATAGCAGAAACAAAGGTAGAAGATGAGCGTTTCTGCAGCCAATTTCTAAAATTAGAAAAACTCTATATAAAAGAAATCAAACAATGGTGGGAATTAACAACACTAACAAAATATTTGGAACAAGAAATGATCCCCAAAGGTCTACGGATGCAAAAACAATGCACGTTCGACCCAGCGGACCCAAACTTCCACAACAAATGGAACATTATTCTTGATAACTGTTCGAAGCAACTAATCAATGTAATAATAGAAGAAAGAAAAATATCCCTAAAAAACATCACAGATGCAATTATTGAAATTGAAAAGAAATTTGAACCCCTCCACACAATGGAAGATTATCAAACCCTGATGAATTTGACTCACCAAAAAATGGAGAAACTGGAAGATACCATCATAATACAAAAACAAAAAAAGTATAAGAGAGATCAGGAAGAAAAGAAACATTACCAGTATCAACAAAATACCAGAAGACAAGCCTATAAACAGCCCATTAAGAACTGGGAACAAAGAAGACAACCACATAGGGATCAACAGGCACCCAGAACCAAACCACAGAGATCATATACTCCGAAAAAAACACCTCATCCTAAACCAGGGACGAGTTCAACACGGGAGAAACAACAAACTGTTAATTACCGTCCAAACAATCCTTATACACTAATTAAACAGTCATACCGAAATGGGGTAGAACAAGCAAGAAAAGAAGAAGCTAACGACTTAAATGACTTAATGAAGAAAATAGAGCAAACAGAAGACCAAAAGGGGAGGAACACGAAAAAAAGATATCTGGAACACGACCAAATAAGTGAAGATGAAGATGATGATGATCAGGATTTTTTAGACACCGTCTGGGGAACAGAGAAACCACCCGATTACGTGCTATCAGCAACCAAAAAGAGGAGGAACACCACTTTAGAAAAAGAGGTACAAGAGGAGGAAAAAGACAAAAGATTACAAAGAAAGCAGTGACAGATATAACATCAACATCAGAGACCATATTCAATCTCAGTAAAAGATCATTATCAGCCTACGAGGAAAATGTCCTACGAAAAGGCCTTAAATTTGCCCCACATTCAGGCACCAATAAATTCAACTTGTTCATCGACACACACAAATTCGTAAGGAAATTATGCATCAAAAAATTCTTTTCACAAAATCAAGAACGACCAAAAGAAAGGATACCAACAATGGACAACGAATTTTTACACACAGATTTAAAACCAACATCAACATTTTTTCCAACCCACATAAAAGGTCCTCACATCACCACTTTTCAGAATCTAGTGGAAAAGGAAATAGAAAACTTAACAACTAAACCAAAGCAGGGTTTCAATTTCACAAAAGACGAAAGAAACGCATTAAAGAACTTAAAGGAAGACAAAACAGTGGTAATAAAACCAGCGGATAAAGGGGGGGGGAGTGGTGATCCTAGACCTAGACACTTATAAACAAGAAGCAGAAAGACTCCTCTCAGACCAAGTAACATACAAAAAATTGACAAAAGATCCAACACAAGAAATCACAGCAAAACTAAGAGAGCAAATGCTAGAAGGATTAGAACTGGGAATCATCAATAAGAAAGAATATGACTACATCTGTATAAAAGATCCAAAAATCCCAACCTTCTACTATCTCCCAAAAATCCACAAAAATTTGGACAATCCACCGGGGAGACCAATCATATCTGGCATCTGCTCAATTTCTGCAAACCTATCAAAATACATTGACCATTATCTTCAGGACATTGTGGGAAAGCAAAGAAGTTTTCTTAAAGACACCACAAATATACTGCAAGTAATTAATAATACAGAATGGCAAGAAGGGTACATATTATGTACAAGTGACATCAAATCCCTGTATACTGCAATCAACCACCATGCAGGATGTGAAGCAACTCGCCACTTCCTATGCTCTCAGACGACAATCACCAATTCACAAATCAATTTCATCATGGACAGCATCGAATTCATTCTTTACAATAACTACTTTTGGTATGAAGGTGATTTTTTCCTACAACAGTGCGGTACAGCGATGGGAACATCATTCACACCCAGTTATGCGAATTTATTTGTCGCACGCTGGGAGGACCTCAACATCTGGAATAACAACCCTTTTCTGCAAAACATCATAAGCTGGCACCGATACATAGATGATGTGTTCTTCATTTGGAAAGGAACTCAAGAAGACCTATCACAATTCAAAGAACACATCAACAACAACAATATGAATCTGGAATTCACCACCATACACAGTAAAGAAATGGTAATTTTCCTCGATCTGGAAATTTACATTGAAAAAAACCACATCCTCACAAGAACCCATTTCAAAAAAGTGAACGGCAACAATATGCTTTCACACAACAGTAACCATCACAAACAATGGATAAACAACATCCCAGGCGGACAATTTCGTAGACTAAAAAGAAATTGCACAGATCGAAAGTATTCGAACATCAAGCACACGAAATGAAAAATAAATTCCTTCAAAAGGGATACAAAGAAAGCCATTTAACACAACAATTAGAAAAAGTGAAAAACATGGACAGAAAAGACCTACTCATCTTTAAACAAAAAGATAAAAAAGAATTACCGGTAACCTTTATAACACAGTTCACCAGTAATCATAAAGATGTTGAAAAAATACTTGAAAAACACTGGCATATCCTCTCTCTTGATGAAGACCTAAAAGAATCTATCCCCATGAAACCAAAAATAATCTACAGAAAAGCGAATAACCTAAAACAACAACTGACTCACAGCTTTTTACCAATCCAACAAGAACCAAAAAATCAAATGAAAACAAAAGGATTTCACCAGTGCACGACATGCATTGGCTGCAGAAACCAGAAGACGTCCACCAAACCTATAACTGCTTTTAAGTCCAATACAACAAAAGAAGAATTTGAAGTTCACAATCATGTAACCTGTCATACAGAGGGAGTCGTGTACATCCTGGAATGTGCATGCGGAAAACAATACGTAGGACAAACAAAACGCAAACTAAAAATAAGGATAGCAGAACATGTGTACAACATAAAGAGAGGCTTGAAAACACACAGCGTCTCAGCACATTTCCTAATAAAACACAACCAGGATCCTACTGGGCTGAAATTTATTGGAATTCAAAAGATTGAAGCCCACTGGAGAGGAGAGGACATTTGTCAAAACATTAAAGAAAAAAGAGACCGAATGGATATACAAAATGAAGAGTTTAGAACCACACGGTCTGAATATTGACATAGAACTAAATGTCTTCCTGTAAATACAAATGCCGCCATTCATTTATTTATTTTTTTCTTATTGTTTATTTTATCTTTTATTTATTATTTTTTATTTTATTTTATTTCATATTTTATTTATTATTTATTATTATTTTTTATTATTTTTATTTATTTTTTAATTTTTTTCTTTACTGTCATTTTCATTTAATTTATTTTTTATCATACCCCCTTCCCCCCTCCCCTTCTATGAAGTGCAACGATTTATCTACTATCTATTTTTAGAAAAAAATTATTATTTTTTTACCTACTTCCCTATGGAAGCTTTTACCATGAGGATGCCGCCGGGAGAACCCACTTCCGGTCACGGGTACATCCGGTTTTATCAATAAAGTTATGCTATATAAAACGGACATTTCCCAGAAACAATCCTACTATCTCCTTGAAAAAGAATCCTGCTGCGGATTCGAAACGCATTGGGGTACAAGAAGAACAAAGCTTAAACCAAGGACACGAAGCCCGCCGCCGCAAGCGCCCGAATACCGGAAGTAAACATCCGAACTTCCGGTCTGATGAACGGTGCAGCGGCTACAGTGCGGCCAGAAGGAGTGGAACGTGATTAACAGCACAGGCAGGAGAAGCTATCCTGTACGCTGTCAAAAAACACCAGAGCCACACCTATACTGGATAATAGGGTAAGTCAGGGAAAGTTTTTCCACTACAAACGAATAGACTGAGCCTTTCATCCAAAGTGTCCACAAGCTCCACAAAATACATAAAGGAGCTGTAAACATTGCACTTCCTCCCCCTACCCTTACCCAACCTTTCCCTCGTCCTTATTCATTTTTTGTTTACTTTTATTTTATTTATTATTATATTCATTTATTATTATATTCATTTCTCTTAGCACACTATACATTAGCACACATAAGCGCTCGGTCCAAATCAATTTCTATAATCTCTTATTCAACCAAGCCACATTTGCATTCAAAACACTCAACATATTTACCCAATCAGTCGTCGGTGGTGCCGACACAGTCACTCCCTCAGTCTTTTCTGTCCCCACTCCAGCCTCCTCCTGGGAAGAGCACTCAGCCTCAGACATGTCGACACACGCGTACCGACACCCACAACTCACTGGGGCTATAGGGGACAGACCCACAGCAAAGCCTGTTAGAGAAACACAGAGGGAGTTCTGCCAGCTCACAACCCAGCGCCTATCCCGGTTCTGAAGCGTGTAATATACTGCCCAGACCTGTTAGCGCTTTTAATATCAATAAAATAGCACCAAATCAACCGTGCCCCCCCCCCCCGTTTTGCACCCTGCTACTTGTACAGCAGTGTGGGAGGCCAGGCTCAGCGTCTCTGCAGCTGTGAAGAGAAAATGGCGCTGGTTAGAGCAGTGGGGGCTAAGCCACGCCCCCTTAATGGCGCGCTTCAGTCCCGCTTATTTTTATATATTTATACTGGTGGGGGTCTGTATTTAGTGCCCAGGCACTGTATACTCTTATGCCAGTGCTATTGAGGTTTTTTATGCTGGCCAGGGCGCCCCCCCTGCGCCCTGCACCCTGCAGTGTCTCAGTGTATGTGGGAGCATGGCGTGCAGCACGCCCGCTTCGCGGTACCTCAATGCCGTCACTGAAATCTTCTGCCGTCACTGAAGTCTTGTGATCGTCTTCTACTCACCCGGCTTCTGTCTTCTGGCTCTGCAAGGGGGGTGACGGCGCGGCTCCAGGAACGAGCATCTAGGCGTACCTAGCGATCAGATCCTATGGAGCTAATGGTGTCCAGTAGCCTAAGAAGCAGAGCCTTGAAACTCACAGAAGTAGGTCTGCTTCTCTCCCCTCAGTCCCACGATGCAGGGAGCCTGTTGCCAGCAGGTCTCCCTGAAAATAATAAACATAACAAAAAATATTTTTCTGAGAAACTCTGGAGAGCTCCTCAGTGTGCATCCAGTCTCACTGGGCACAGAATCGAACTGGAGTCTGGAGGAGGGGCATAGAGGGAGGAGCCAGTTCACACCGATTTTAAGTCTTAAAGTGCCCATGTCTCCTGCGGATCCCGTCTATACCCCATGGTTCTTGAAGCATCCCCAGCATCCTCTAGGACGTATGAGAAAGAGGAAATCAAACATAGTGTATACCATTTAAAATTTCATATTGTGTCACTGCGAAATTTCACAGGCCTAATTAGGGAACCAGCTTATTCCCAAATGAAATCAATATGCGGCCTGAGCAGTGTATATATTAAAAATAAATAAGTTTAATACATATAATAACATAAAAATACATAAAAATAGCTGAATAACATGCGTACAGAATAAAAAATTATATAAAGCTTATCTGTCCATAAGAATGGCTGGAAGGCATGCGTACAGGATTGAAAATTGTATGAAGCTTATCTGTCCATAAAAGGAGATGTCTGCAGGTAGTTCTAACGCATTTCGTCCGTCAGCAACAGGACTTCATCATATATATATGTGAATGAATGCATGATTAATATGACGTATGTATGTATGTATATATATATATACACACACACACACACACACACACACACACACACACACACACACACACACACGTTTTACGGACCCAGCATATACTGGGTCACCTCAGTCCCCACCCCCATGATTGGTTCCACCCAGTTCTGGATACCCCCCCATGCAAATCCTGCGTTTGCCACTGGTGACTAAGTACACAGTAGAGAACACGAAGGGGGTCATTCCGAGTTGATCGTTCGCTGACGATTTTCGCAGCACAACGATCAGTTAGAAAAACTGCAAAACTGCGCATGCGTATGCACCGCAATGCGCACGCGCGTCGTAAGGGTACAAACAGCATTGTTGCTGTGCAATGCTTCTAGCGAAGAATCCATTCGCACAACCGATCGCAAGGAGATTGACAGGAAGAGGGCGTTTATGGGTGTCAACTGACCATTTTCTGGGACTGGTAGGGAAAATGCAGGCGTGTCCAGGCATTTGCAGGGCGGGTGTCTGACGTCAATTCCGGGACTGGACAGGCTGAAGTGATCGCAAGGGCTGAGTAAGTTCAGACCTACTCAGAAACTGAAAAAAACATTTTCGCCCCGCTCGGCTGCACATGCGATCGCACACTAGCAAAGCAAAAATACACTCCCCCGTGGGCGGCGACTATGCGTTTGCACGGCTGCAAAAAGTAGCTAACTCGGAATGAGGGTAATTAATGGGTAAAAACTGTGAAGCACTACATATGGACCCTTACGCACCTAGGGGGTCATTTCTGACCCGATCGCTTGCTGCAGTTTCTCGCAGCGCAACGATCGGGTCGGAACTGCGCCGGCGCTGCAGTGCGCCGGCGTATGGCAGCAGTTGTGGGCTGGATGTCGGCGTCAAGCCGCCGTTAAGGGGGAGAGGTCCGGCCAACGCAGGCATGGCCGGACCGTTGGGGGGGTGGTCCACGGCGGCTGCATGACGTCACACGCAGCAGCTGCGGGCCATGGAGCGACGAGTAGCTCCCGGCCAGCACGCTAAAGCTGCTCTGGTTGGAAGATACTCTTGAAGTGCAAAGGCATCGCCGCTGTGCGATGCCTTTGCACTTCTGTGGGGGGGGGGGGCAGCACAAACATGCGGGGCGGACTAGCCCTGGACTGGGCGTCCCCATGCATGTCAGTGTGTATGTTTAGCACAGCTACGATCAACTCGGAATGACCCCCCTAGTCCCTTAGGGTGCAGAATACAGTGATAAATATAGCTGGGATACACTGAAAGTGAAATCCACACAGCAGATACAGGCACACAGTCACAGTGACAATGCAGATAAAACTGCACTGGACTAGTATATGTATATTATATGTAACAATGCATGGTCTGAGACCGGATGTATATATCAGAATACTCGTACAATATACTCTGGCACAGGTACACTTGTTCTTAACTAACGTTGTCTTAATATCGACATTTAGAATACTTAAGTGCTTGTAAAACCGCGGCGCTGATGAACATGCGGGTTTACAAAGGAGACCTTGCCCTGCAGTCCCGGAGACCAGTCACATCTATTTTAGAAAATGGCACCCAGCTTCTCAGTCAGGGAGTGAGGAGAGTATGAGGCAGCTCCAGGGTGGGAACACCAGCAATAGATGGTGCCCTGGGCCAGGGGAGAGGCAACAGGTCAAGCGCTGGTTCCCCTACGCTGGACCTCACCACCTGGTACTATGGAGTCTTATTAAAATGGATATTGGCATATCCGACCTGTTCTCCTATGCAGGGGTTATATGAGCCAGAACGGGGCGGAACTGTGTTCCGTCAGTTCCACTTGGAGACCTAACCCGATGTGTGCCGGCGCCGCAGGGAGATGCCGGGCGCCCGCTGAGATCGTGTTATCAGTGGCGCCCGGCTCTCCCTGCACAGCGGAAGCCGGCGGCAGGAGCTCGGTACTGGGCTCCGGCTTTCCGGCTCAGTCAGTGTGCAATTCTTTTATTGCAGGGGCGCCGTGGGGGGGGGGGGGGAGGGGGGGGAGTTCCACCACCTCTCTAGGACCACTTTAAGCACTGCTCCCATGCCCTGGTGGATATAGTGGTGTCCCTGCTCTGTTACAGTGTCTATGCCAGCGTCGCAGTCCGTCTCTCTAGACCTCTAGACTGTGACAGGAACGCGATTGAGTGGCAGGTCTCTCCTGGGGGACCCTCTTACCTCCTCTCAGTAGCAGCAACGCGAACCAGGAGAGCGTCTGCGACAGTGTGCCTAGAGTCGGAGCGTCTCCGCCGCAAGTTCCCGGGTACAGGCTGCGGGAGTATGCAACGCCTCTTGGGAGGTGACGAAGCAGACATACAGCACTGACAGCTCAGTGTTGAAGAAATTTTCTGTCAGAAAAAGCTTTTTCAGGGCTTCCCAGTGCAGCCCTCCTGTTAAGTGACTGCTTCTACAGGCACCAACTCAAAACTGAGCTCACAGTGCCTTGAGGCGGGGTTATAGAGGAGGCCCCACAAAGCATCCTGGGACAGCCTACAGCTTTAGCCTGTGGGTGCCTCTTTGGATCAAGATCCACTCTACACCCGATGTTTCCCTGTGGAAACCAATCAGGGCCGGTTCCGGGGCTTCTTGCGCCCCGGGCGGCATTAAGGGGCGTGGCTTCATACAGGGGGCGTGGTCAGTTACGCCCCCTGTACTGTAGTAGGATGTGCGGTACGCGATGACGTCATCGCGCACCGCACAGCAAAGGTCCTCTCCACGAAGGAAAACTAGACGCTAAGCGTCTAGTTCCCTTCGTGGAGAGGACCTTTGATGTGCGGTGCGCGATGACGTCAACGCGCACCGCACATCATTACAGTAAAGGTCCTCTCCACGAAGAGGTCCTTCACAACTGGCAGCCGACGAAGGGAAACTAGACGCGTAGCGTCTAGTTTCCCTTCACAGCGGGCAGCGGGCGGCACAGCAGCAGCGGATCTTGCCATGGTGCGGCGCCCTCCGGAAGGCGGTGCGCCGGGCAAAAGTCCTGCTTGCCTGTGGCAAGATCCGCTACTGAAACCAATGTACCCTGGTTGGCTGATGTATAGCTACCTGAGTAAATCTTCAGATTACTATACCCATCCCCAGACCAGAATTTCTCAAACGCTGTGCTCAAGGCACCCAAATGGTCCAGGTTTTAAGTTTATCCATGCTTGCCCAGAGGTGACTTAATTAGCACCTCCGTTTGATTTAACCATCTGTGCTGAGCCATGGATATACCTGAAACATGATGGGTAATTCAGACTGCATCGCTGCAGCTGTAGCGATCGCAGTCTGAATTACTTTGTGGAGTGCACACGCACACCTTGGGAGCCCAGTCAGATGCTATCAGCATCGCACTGGCTGCGATCGCCACTGCCTGATTGACAGGGAGAGGCGGTCGTGGGGCGGGAGGGGGCGTGCCAACAGCCTTGGAAAAGAACGCCACTGGCGGGGCGCGGTCCAGACAACAGAGGCGTGTCCGGACTGTTGGGGGGGTGGGCCAAAGTGACTGCGTGACATCACACGCAGCCGTTGCGACCTGGAACGCGGCGGGTAGCTCCCTGCCAGTGCACAGGAGCTGCGCAGGTAGGGAGCTACTTGCCAGGTACAAAAGGGCGATGCTTTTATACCTGTGTGGGGGGCAGGTCCCGACATGCAGGGCGGACTAGCCCTGTGCTGGGCGTCCCCCAGCATGTCGGAGTAAATGATCGTAGATGTTAGCACATCTACGATCAACTTTGCATTACCCGCATGGACCATTTGGATGCATTGAAGACCACTTTTGAGAACCTCTGTCCTAGACGGTTGCCTCCTACAGCTCTCACAAGCAATACAGCTGCAGTATA
Source organism: Pseudophryne corroboree (assembly GCF_028390025.1). NCBI lineage: Eukaryota > Metazoa > Chordata > Amphibia > Anura > Myobatrachidae > Pseudophryne > Pseudophryne corroboree. The sequence continues at coordinate 321,662,377 of NC_086452.1, forward strand.
GCAGATCAGTCAAAGGAAGCATGCAGGTCAAGGATTACATTGATAACAAGAAGAAGATAGATGAGACATTTTCTGCTGTGTTGCTTCCCAAGCTACTTGTTACTGATTGAAGATGAACATGGTAAAAAAGTAGGTTGGAAGAGAAAAATAAGGCAACACATTTGATGCTGAACTGAGAGTTTGAAGTTATGGTGCCTACTTTTGCAATTTAGTCAGATATTGGGACTAATTCAGATCTGATCGCTCGCTAGCTAGTTTTTGCAGCGCTGCGATCAGATAGTCGCCACCTATAGGGGAGTGTATTTTAGCTGTGCAAGTGTGCGATCGCATGTTCAGCTGCCCTGCACAAAAACAGTTTGTGCAGTTTCTGAGTAGCTCAGACCTTACTCAGTCGCTGCGATCACTTCAGCATATTCAAGCCCGGAATTGACGTCAGACACCCACCCTGCAAACGCTTGCACACACCTGCGTTTTTCAACCACTCCCAGAAAACGGTCAGTTGCCACCCACAAACGCCCTCTTCCTGTCAATCTCCTTGCGAACCGCTGTGCGAATGGTTTCTTTGCTAGAACCAGTGCACAACAACGATCTGCTTTGTAACCGTACGGCGTGCCTGCGCATTGCGGTGCATGATCGCTGCGCAGCGAAAAACGCTAGTGAGCGTTTGTTATACTTTGTTATTCATAGAATTACAGGCGAGGTATCACTTTAATAATGAATTACACTGTAAATCATAATGAAACATATTTAATGGAATCTTAGTTATATTATCCTTTTTCATGTTTCCCAATGTTTCAAATGAATAGAAGATTTAAACTTGGAATTCCTACACATGAACATAATCCAGATGAGCTACTCCGTGCTTTTCCTTAATTGGGATCACTATCATTAACAGCAACCCATTCCCAGTATAGCATCTTGTAGTTATTAATTCTAAATGTCAACCGATTTTTTTTTTTCTGAGTTGGATCAATTTCATTCCATGCATGTAGTGTTTAAGCAAGCAAAATGTTCTTTGGCACTTCCTGTGTCAGGCAATTTTTATTAACCTGTTAATTGCCTGAAAAAGCAAAGTATTGTGATATCCCTGTGTCTAAGGAAGTATGGTATCCGGTCGAATGGCCGTCAGTAACAGTGTTGACGCTCATACGGTTGACACCACAAATTTGGCATCAGAACATAGACATGGTTCAAACTGTCAGGCACCAAGTTGTCGACATCCTCAAACTCTCGTCAGTTTCACAATGTCATCTGAAGTGTCACGGTGTGAAATGTTGACATTTTGAGGATGCCGACATTTAGGGTTAGGCTGATGGTGGGACGGTTATGGCTAAGCTGCGAGAGGAAGTTGAGGTAAGGCTGTGGTCAGGTTTGGACAGTTCATCATGTCGACATATCTAGGTAGATATGATGCATGTTGACATGGTCACTATTGACGTGCTGAGCATGATGACATGGTGCATGTAGACAGTTTGCCCCTGTCAACATTCGCATGTCATCCTGATGACTGTCATACTACTCCCAGAAGAAAAGAGGCATAATTAATAAACCTGCCCAAATACTCATATAGGGGCTGTCATGAACCTGACTTTAATCTCTTATGTTCTTGCAACCAGCCCAGTGTCTTACCCATACTTGCCTACCCTCCCGGAATGGCCGGGAGGCTCCCGAAAATCGGGTGGCCCTCCTGGCACCCCGGAAAGGTGGTTAAGCCTCCCACTTTCCGTGCTGCCCCTCCACGACCCTCCTCGCCTGCTCGCAGCAGAGAACAAGTGGGTGGTCCGAGGGGTCCGACGACGCGACTCGCACTGAATCGCGTCATCTTAGCTCTGCCCCCCACTATACAGCGCCTCTTTTCTCGCCACTGCATAGCCGGGGCGGAGCCACAATGACGCGATCATCATGCCACGCCCCCGGACTGTCCACTACCCTGTTGGCCACCCTCTCCCCGGAACGCCCATCCTGCTGCCGGCCACCTATAACGCGAGGAGGGGACAGCAAAGTAGGCAAGTATGGTCTTACCTCAGCCTACTGTCCTACAGGCAGGGGCAAACGCAGGATTTAGTGAGGGGGGTTTCTGTGGGGGGGGGGGGGGGGGGAGGTGTCTCTGTATATGTATGTGTGCATGTATATATATATATATATATATATACACACACACACACACACATATATATATATATATATATATATACATACACACACACACGTACATATTTACACACACACACACACACATATACATTCATACATATATACACTAAAACACACACACATGCATACACACACAAGTACACATACATACATACATACATACATACATTCATTCATACATACATACACAAGCACACATACATACATAACTACAAATATATACATACACACATTGTTTTCCCCACCAGGAGCTGAGAGCAGATCGATGGGCAGCAGCGTGGGAGCTGCCGTGGCTGAGCATGCGCAACCAGCAGCTCCCCGACGGCCATTCTGTAAGAAGAAGAGAGCTACTGTACATCCAGTACAGTAGCTCTCTGTGGTTGCAGCAGGGCAGCAGCTTGACGGTTGCAATCGCATACGCGATCGCGGCTTTTACCTGAGACGGAGACAGCTGTGTCTCCGTCTCAAAAATAGAGAATTCGGCTCATCAAGGGGGGGTTTCCAGGTACTCAGAACCCCCCCCTGCGTGCGCCACTGACAGGCCAGGATTTCCTGCAGTATTCCTGAATTTGCTAAGCCATGCTTTAGTCTCTGACTCCAGTGTTTGCTGTGCATACTAGTTCCTTGCAGCCAATCACAGTCCAGCAGGGGGTTAAAAGGAACCAGCTGCAGCATTCTAGGCCTGAGCAACATACTAGTACCCAAGCTGCAGCTCTTTCCCAGACTGATTTCACAGGTGCACAGACTGCAGATTGCAGCAGTGTTCTCAGACCAGCTGATAACAGTGGCAAACGCAGGATTTCTTGAGGGGGGGTTTCCAAATGCAATCTCACAATCTCCCACTTTGCAGAACATTGGAGCAAGTGTAGGAGTTTGGGGGAGCGGTAGAAGAACCTAGTAATGACTCTAAACATTGGTCTTTTTATACACTGTATACTGTATGAAATACAGTATTTATATTTAACACTATAGATGGTCTATAGTATAGGCTTTATCAAACATACTTAAATAATATAAATAAGTGGTCAGAAAAAGGTTAAACATACCATATAAATAAACAAACAAACAAACAAACAAACAAACAAACATAATAGACCCAGTACTGCACTTTCTAAGAACACATTCTTCCACCTTATGGTAATGCACCTGTCTGTTCTTCCTGGTAGCTACTCTTTGGTCCAGTGCACTGATTGAGGACTCAGATCCACGCACACAGCAAACTTGGTAGAAGAAGCTGCTACCACTGGGCATCTGGGCATGTGCAGCAGCTCTGCTGTCCCAAAAACTGCATTATGTGGCGGCAGTTCTAGTAATAGTATTATTTACCATTACTATTATTGTCATAATTTGAGTCACTTGCCAAGAGGAAGGGGGTTTCCGTGCAACTGGAAACCCCCCCTGCGTTTGCCTATGGATAACTCTTTGTGTGGCTGAGGTTTATTCAAGCTCCTGTGTGCAGTACTGTGATATTCTCTGACATTGCTGCACTCCATGATTTCTAAGCCTCAGTCCGGTCAGCTGACTGTGTGGGGCCACTCACGGAACTCTGGCTAGCCAGTTTTCCTGCAGCCAATCACAGTCCGGCAGGGGGTTTAAAGAAAGTCCAGCTGCAGCACTCTGGGACTAAGCAACGCAGTCACAGCCCTACTGTGACTACAGAAGCCCTACTTCCTGAGTTACTGCGTTCACCATCTATGCATCAGGCTCTCACCGGTTCCAGTCCGGTTTTCCAATACTCACCGGTTCCAGTCCGGTTTTCCAAGCCTCACTGGTCCCAGTCCGGTTCTACATGCCTTACCGGTTCTAGGGGGTCATTCCGAGTTGATCGCTCGCTAGCAGTTTTCAGCAGCTGTGCAAATGCATAGTCGCCACCCACGGGGGAGTGTATTTTTGCTTTGCAGGAGTGCGAACGCCTGTGCAGCAGAGCGCCTGCAAACACATTTTGTGCAAAACAAGACCAGACCTGTAGTTACTTATCCTGTGCAATGATTGCTGCAACGAGTGACATGATAATGACGTAAGATACCCGCCCAGCAAACGTACAGCCATGCCTGCATTTTTCCAAACACTCCCAGAAAACGGTAAGTTGGCACCCAGAAACTCCTACTACCTGTCAATCTCGTTGCGTTCGGCTGTGCGATTGGAATAGTCATTAGAACCAGTGCAAAACCACAAAGGACTATGTACCTGTACAACACGCGTGCGCATTGCAGTGCATGCGCAGATTAGCCGTTTTTTTCACTGATCGCTACGCAGCAAATAACGGCATCTAGCGATCAACTCGGAATTACCCCCCTAGTCCAGCCTTACTGGTTCCAGTCCAGTTCTACAAGTCTCGCCGGTTCCAGTCCAGTTCTACAAGCCTCACCGGTTCCAGTCCGGTTCTCCAAGTCTCCCCGATTTCAGTTCAGTTCTACTAGCCTCACCGGTTCAAGTCCGGTTTTACAAGTCCGGTTTTACAAGTCTCCCAGGTTCAAGTCCGGTTCTCCAAGCCTCACTGGTTCCAGTCCAGTTCTACAAGCTTTCCCAGTTCCAGTCCTACTAGCCTCACTGATTCCAGACCGGTGCTACAAGCCTTACCGATTCCAGTCCGGTTCTACTATGCCTCACCGGTTCCAGTCCAGTTTTACCAAAGTCTCGCTGGTTCAGTTCCTTACTGGTTCTAGTCCAGCTTTGCCAGTTCCAGTCCAGTTTTACAAGCCTTGCCGGTTCCAGTCCGGTTCTACAAGCCTTAGCGGTTCCAGTCCGGTTCTCCAAATCTCAACGGTTCCAGTTCGGTTCTGCTAGCCTCACTGGTTCCAGTCTGGTACTCCAAGCCTCACCGGTTCCAGTATTGTTTTACAAGTCTCACAGGTTCCAGTCCAGTTCTCCAAGTCTCGCTGGTTCCAGTCCAGTTCTCCAACTCTCACCAGTTCCAGTACGGTTCTACAAAACTCACTGGTTCCAGTCCAGTTTTACAAGTCTCCTAGGCTCCAGTACGGTTCTCCAGGCCTCACAGGTTCCAGTCTGGTTCTACAACCTTTCCCGGTTCCAGTCCAGTTCTACTAGCCTTACTGGTTCCAGACCGGTGCTGCAAGCCTTACAGATTCCAGTCTGGATCTACTAAGCCTCACCGGTTCCAGTACGATTTTACCAAAGTCTCGCCGGTTCAGTCCGGAAATTCCCAGAGTCTCATCCCAAATGTCGTCATCCCAGTACAAGGCCAGTCAGCACTCCAGTCTGGAATCTAAGTGTCATCATCCAGTTGTCCAGTCAGCATTCTAGTTTGGTATTTATCCAGTTCAGCTCGGAACCTCTTCACAAGTGATCCAGCATCTCTAATATCCCAATTGCAATAGCTTTTCAGAGATTCCCTGAGCTTAAGCATTACAAGGTAGCGCAGCACTGCCAGCAGGGAGTAGGAGAGGGATTACTGGAAAGCGGTATCACTGCTGATTGGTGAGGAAGATTGTGTCGTCTGGGGAGCTGTACACAACTAGTGAATGACTATTTCAGTGACTATTTGATTTCATTTGAACGTCCACAAACTATAAAACGGTTATACATTTGGGGAACTTCTGTGTGTGTGTGTGTGTGTGTGTGTGTGTGTGTGTGTGTGTGTGTGTAACACTATAAATAAAGGGGCTAGGTATGGGGCACGTGAGTGTTGTGGTCTGATGGCATGTTGAGAGGTCTGAGAGACACTGAACAGTCTATGTAAGTTTTTAAAAATTTTGGTTGGGAATGGCGGAAGCCTATTTTACCCGAAAAGAAGTTCCTTTTCACTTTGCAAATTTATTTGAAAATGTCTTATTACATCAGCAATACAAATGCTGGAATCTTTAGACCGGCATATGTGTTATTTCAGAAGAGAGTGTGTGGGGTGGGTGAGAACTAGAGAGACATTGCTGGCCAATGTAGCAAAATTTAGCTACAGTATGGGTCCATGAAATGCACTTTTCCACCATTGCACACTTGTACCCATATTCTGACCTGCTTACACTATCCTGCTTTAACTTTATACCAAGCCTAAGTTTTGTCTTGTATAGACTGTAGAAGATTAGAAAACCCCCAGTTTGTTATCTTAGTGTAACCCCCATAGCCAGTGCTTACCACTGTAGGAAGACCTTGTCCTGGGAGGAGAAGCTATGAACAGGTCTTAACAGCATTGTAGGCCCTAGGTAAAACAATACACTAGGACAGTGGATCCCAAACTTTTTGAAGTCATGGCGCCATAGAGTATCAGAATTCTTTGTACAGCTCCCCTAGGCCAAATGTTTCTAAATTCAGAAAAAACCTACCGGTAAATCCTCTTCTCGTAGTCCGTAGAGGATGCTGGGGTCCACATTAGTACCATGGGGTATAGACGGGTCCACCAGGAGCCATTGGCACTTTAAAAGTTTGAGAGTGTGGGCTGGTTCCTCCTTCTATGCCCCTCCTACCAGACTCAGTCTAGAAACTGTGCCCGAGGAGACGACATACTGTACTTCGAGAGGATTATACACAGATAGTGGTGAGATTCATACCAGCTCATACATACAAGGCACGTCAAGCCAACTAGCTTGAACAACTCAGCAACAGCTGAAACATTACTTACCAAGTCACAATACAGTACTCAACTACAAATAAGTTGTACTGAACCAAATAACTTTTTGCAGGAAAACGAAGCGCTGGGCGGGCGCCCAGCATCATTCTACGGACTATTTTCTCTTACGTCCTAGAGGATGCTGGGGTCCACATTAGTACCATGGGGATGTACCAAAGCTCCCAGAATGGGAGGGAGAGCGCTGAAGCTCCTGCAGAACTGATTGGCTTCTGATGATCTGAAGTTCACTCAAAGTCTCGAACTTGTGGCCATACACATTACATATTCAATAAAAAGAAATGAAATTGACAGTATTTTTTCAACATGCCCAACTATAGAAACAATTGAAGAACCAGTTGAAGATGAAGGATTTTGTGCTAAATTCCTGAAACTGGAAAAAAAATGACATCCAGGAAGTAAAACAATGGTGGGAGATTACTACATTGAAAAAATATCTGGACAATAACCTCATTCCTAGGGGTTTAAGAATACAGAAAAACCCAACTTTTGAACCATCAAGCAGAAATTTCTTTACCAAGTGGAATGAGGAACTGGATAACTGTTCAAAGAACCTCATTAAACTTATCATTGAGGATAGACAAATGTCATTAGAACAGATAAACAAATCCATCAAAAAAACAGAAGAAGAATTCAAACCATTGCATATAATGGAGGATTACCATAACTTGAGGACCATGACTAACAGTAAAATTGCAAAATTAGAAGAAAACATCATAAATACAAAACAGAAAAAATTCCAACGGGACATTGCAAAACATACCACTATACTTAACAATTCCAATAAAAGAAGAACAACAAATTGGAAGAACACACCAGAACAAGAACAAAGATACCAAAAACCAACACGACAGTACCGTCCATACAGAAGACAAGAAAATCAGCCCTATAAAAAATACCAACACAATCAGGTTACCTTCAGAGAACCACTTATAAAAAATACCCCTTTACATACAGCCAAGAATCGACAATACCAACCATACAATCAAAAGTTGGTATCATATCAAAACCAACAGAATCGTAATCAATACAAATTAATAAGAGACTCATACAAAGCAGGACAACAAACAGCCAGAACAGAAGAAAGAGATCAATTCCACCACTTAATGGAAAACATAGAAACAAACAAAAACCATCTGAAAAATCCAAGGAAGAGAAGCATCACAGATGATCAGGATGACAATGAAGAAATCTAAGAGGATTTTTTAGACCTGGTGTGGGGACTTTATAGCGCAGTACTTTTTTTCCCTTTTCCTCGGTACGTGTGTGTCGGCATGTCTGAAGCGGAAGGCTCATCTAAGGAGGAGGTGGAGCAGATGATTGTGGTGTCTCCGTCGGCAACGCCGACACCTGATTGGTTAGATATGTGGAATGTTTTAAATGCAAATGTGGCTTTATTACATAAGAGATTGGACAAAGCAGAGTCCAGGGATATAACAGGGAGTCAATCAATGGCTTTGACTGTGTCACAGGGCCCTTCAGGGTCTCAAAAACGTCCCCTGTCCCAAGTAGCAGACATTGATACCGACACGGATTCTGACTCCAGTGTCGACTACGATGATGCGAGGTTACACCCAAAGGTGGCTAAAAGTATTCATTATATGATTATTGCAATAAAAGATGTTTTACATATCACAGATGACCCTTCTGTCCCTGACATGAGGGTATGCATGTTTAAGGAAAAGAAACCTGAGGTAACCTTTCCCGCATCTCATGAGCTGAACGCGTTATTTGAAAAAGCGTGGGAAACTCCAGACAAAAAACTGCAGATTCCCAAGAGGATTCTTATGGCGTATCCTTTCCCTGCACAGGACAGGGTACTGTGGGAATCCTCGCCCAGGGTAGACAAGGCCTTAACGTGCTTGTTCAAGAAGGTGGCGCTACTGTCTCCAGACACGGCGGCCCTCAAGGATCCTGCTGATCGCAGACAGGAAACTACCTTAAAATCAATTTATTCACATACGGGTGCTTTGCTCAGACCGGCAATAGCATCGGCTTGGGTTTGTAGTGCGGTAGCAGCTTGGACAGATACCTTGTCAGCTGACATTGATACCCTAAATAGGTATACCATTTTATTGACCTTAGGTCACATTAAAGATGCAGTCTTATATATGAGAGACGCTCAGAGAGACATTGGGCTACTAGGTTCAAGAGCCAACGCCATGGCGATTTCTGCTAGGCGAGCCCTGTGGACCCGCCAATGGACGGGTGATGCCGACTCAAAGAGGCATATGGAAGTTTTGCCTTACAAGGGGGAGGTGTTATTTGGGGAAGGTCTCGCGGACCTGGTTTCCACAGCTACCGCGGGTAAATCTACTTTTTTGCCTTATGTTTCCCCACAGCAAAAGAAAACACCACAATATCAGATGCAGTCCTTTCGGTCGCATAAATCCAGAAGAGGTCGGGGCTCTTCCTTCCTCACCAGAGGTAAGGGTAGAGGGAAAAGAATGCCTGCCATGGCTAGTTCCCAGGAGCAGAAGTCCTCCCCGGCTTCTACTAAATCCACCACATGACGCTGGGGCTCCACTGAGGGAGTCCGCGCCGGTGGGGGCAAGTCTTCAACTCTTCAGCCACGTCTGGGTTCAGTCAGACGTGGATCCTTGAGCGATGGAAATTGTATCCCAGGGCTACAAGCTGGAATTCGAAGAGGTGCCTCCGCGCTGATTTTTCAAATCGGCTTTACCAGCTTCTCCCCCAGAAAGGGAGATAGTTTTAGCTGCAATTCAAAAGCTGTGTCAACAGCAAGTGATTGTCAAGGTTCCCCTAGTTAAACAGGGGAAGGGGTACTATTCAACCCTGTTTGTGGTTCCGAAACCGGATGGCTCGGTCAGACCCATTCTAAATCTAAAATCCCTAAACCTGTACTTGCAAAAGTTCAAATTCAAGATGGAATCGCTCCGGGCAGTTATCTCCAGCCTGGAAGGGGGGGAATTTTATGGTGTCACTGGACATAAAGGATGCATACCTTTATGTCCCCATATATCCCCCTCACCAGGCGTACCTGAGATTCGCTGTACAGGGCTGTCATTACCAGTTTCAGACGTTGCCGTTTGGACTGTCCACGGCCCCGAGGATTTTCACCAAGGTAATGGCGGAAATGATGGTGCTCCTGCGCAGGCAGGGAGTCACAATTATCCCATACTTGGACGATCTCCTGATAAAAGCGAGATCGAGAGATCAGTTGCTGAAAAGCGTGTCGCTCTCCCTGAGAGTGCTCCAGCAGCATGGCTGGATTCTAAATCTACCAAAGTCACAGTTGGTTCCAACAACTCGGCTATCGTTCTTAGGCATGATTCTGGACACAGAACAAAAGAGGGTTTTTCTCCCGATGGAAAAAGCCCAGGAACTCCAGAACATGGGCCCTCATTCCGAGTTGTTCGCTCGGTATTTTTCATCGCATCGCAGTGAAAATCCGCTTAGTACGCATGCGCAATGTTCGCACTGCGACTGCGCCAAGTAACTTTACTATGATGAAAGTATTTTTACTCACGGCTTTTTCCTCGCTCCGGCGATCGTAATGTGATTGACAGGAAATGGGTGTTACTGGGCGGAAACACAGCGTTTCAGGGGCGTGTGGCTGAAAACGCTACCGTTACCGGAAAAAACGCAGGAGTGGCCGGGGAAACGGTGGGAGTGCCTGGGCGAACGCTGGGTGTGTTTGTGACGTCAACCAGGAACGACAAGCACTGAAATGATCGCACAGGCAGAGTAAGTCTGGAGCTACTCTGAAACTGCTAAGTAGTTAGTAATCGCAATATTGCGAATACATCGGTCGCAATTTTAAGAAGCTAAGATTCACTCCCAGTAGGCGGCGGCTTAGCGTGTGTAACTCTGCTAAATTCGCCTTGCGACCGATCAACTCGGAATGAGGGCCATGGTCAGAGACCTGTTAAAACCGAACAGAGTGTCAGTTCATCAATGCACTCGAGTAATGGGAAAAATGGTGGCGACCTACGAGGCGATCCCCTCCGGCAGGTTTCATGCGAGGACGTTTCAGTGGGACCTTCTGGACAAGTGGTCCGGGTCCCATCTTCAAATTCATCAGAAAATAAGCCTGTCCCCCAGGGCCAGGGTCTCTCTCCTGTGGTGGCTGCAGAGTGCTTACCTTCTAGAGGGTCGCAGGTTCGGCATTCAGGACTGGGTTCTGGTGACCACGGACGCGAGCCTCCGAGGATGGGGAGCAGTCTCACAAGGAAGAAATTTTCAGGGACTATGGTCGAGCCAGGAGGCTTGTCTACACATCAACATTCTAGAATTAATGGCCATATACAATGGCCTACGACAAGCGGAGAATCTTCTTCGCGACCTACCGGTTCTGATTCAATCAGACAACGTCACAGCCGTGGCTCATGTAAACCTCCAAGGCGGGACAAGGAGCAGAGTGGCAATGGCGGAAGCCACCAGGATTCTTCGCTGGGCGGAAAATCACGTAAGCGCTCTGTCAGCAGTCTTCATTCCGGGGAGTGGACAACTGGGAAGCAGATTTCCTCAGCTGACACGATCTCCATCCAGGAGAGTGGGGACTTCATCAAGAAGTTTTTGCAGAGATAAGTCTTTGGGGACTTCCTCAAATAGACATGATGGCGTCACGCCTCAACAAGAAACTTCGGAGGTATTGTGCCAGGTCAAGGGACCTCAGGCAGTAGCGGTAGACGCCCTGGTGACACCGTGGGTGTTTCAGTCGGTCTATGTGTTCCCTCCTCTTCCTCTCATCTCAAAAAATATTGAGAATCATAAGACGAAAAAGAATTCGGACAATACTCATTGTTCCAGATTGGCCTCGAAGGGCCTGGTATTCAGATCTTCAGGAGATGCTCACAGAAGATCCATGGCCTCTTCCTCTCAGGGAGGACCTGTTGCTGCAGGGGCCCTGCGTATTCCAAGACTTACCGCGGTTACGTTTGACGGCATGGCGGTTGAACACCGAATCCTAGCTGGGAAAGGTATTCCGGAGGAAGTCATCCCTACTCTGATAAAGGCTAGGAAGGAGGTGACGGTGAAACATTATCACCGTATCTGGAGGAAGTATGTATCTTAGTGTGAAGCCAAGAATGCTCCTACGGAAGATTTCCACTTGGGCCGTTTTCTCCACTTTCTACAGACAGGAGTGGATATGGGCCTGAAGTTAGGCACCATTAAGGTACAGATTTCGGCCCTATCTATATTCTTTCAGAAGGAATTGGTTTCTCTCCCAGAAGTCCAGACTTTTGTAAAGGGAGTGCTGCACATCCAGCCTCCTTTTGCGCCCCCAGTGGCACCTTGGGACCTTAATGTGGTGTTACAGTTCCTAAAATCTCACTGGTTTGAGCCTCTTCAAACAGTTGAATTAAAATTTCTCACTTGGAAGGTGGTCATGTTGTTGGCCTTGGCATCTGCAAGGCGGGTGTCCGAATTGGCGTCTTTGTCTCACAAAAGCCCCTATCTGATTTTCCATGTGGATAGAGCAGAGTTGAGGATGCGTCCTCAATTTTTGCCTAAGGTGGTTTCATCGTTTCATATGAACCAACCTATTGTGGTGCCGGTGGCTACGGGAGACTTGGAGGATTCCAAGTCCCTGGATGTAGTCAGGGCCTTAAAAATTTACGTAGCCAGGACGGCTCGGATTAGGAAAACAGAGGCACTGTTTGTCCTGTATGCAGCCAACAAGGTTGGAGCTCCTGCTTCTAAGCAGACTATTGCTCGCTGGATCTGTAACACGATTCAGCAGGCTCATTCTACGGCTGGATTGCCGTTACCAAATTCGGTAAAAGCCCATTCCACTAGGAAGGTGGGCTCTTCTTGGGCGACTGCCCGAGGCGTCTCGGTGTTACAACTTTGGCAAGCAGCTACTTGGTCGGGTTCAAACACCTTTGCAAAATTCTACAAGTTTGATACCCTGGCTGATGAGGACCTCATGTTTGCTCAATCGGTGCTGCAGAGTCATCTGCACTCTCCTGCCCGGTTTGGAGCTTTGGTATAATCCCCATGGTCCTTACGGAGTCCCCAGCATCCTCTAGGACAGTGGTTCTCAAACTCGGTCCTCAGCACCCAACACAGTGCATGTTTTGCAGGTAACCCAGCAGGTGCACAGGTGTATTAATTACTCACTGACACATTTTAAAAGGTCCACAGGTGGAGCTAATTATGTCACTTGTGATTCTGTGAGGTGACCTGCAAAACATGCACTGTGTGGGGTCCTGAGGACCGAGTTTGAGAACCTGTGCTCTAGAATGTAAGAGAAAATAAGATTTTAAACCTACCGGTAAATCTTTTTCTACTAGTCCGTAGAGGATGCTGGGCACCCGTCCCAGTGCGGACATATTTCTGCAAGGCTTGTATATAGTTGTTGCTTACATAAGGGTTATGTTACAGTTGAGATCAGTCTTTGGCTGATGCTGTTTTGTTCATACTGTTAACTGGTTGCGTATATTCCAGGTTATATGGTGTGGGCTGGTATGAATCTTGCCCTTAGATTAACAAAAATCCTTTCCTCGTACTGTCCGTCTCCTCTGGGCACAGTTTCTCTAACTGAGGTCTGGAGGAGGGGCATAGAGGGAGGAGCCAGTGCACACCCATTCTAAAGTCTTTAGAGTGCCCATGTCTCCTGCGGTGCCCGTCTATACCCCATGGTCCTTACGGAGTCCCAGCATCCTCTACGGACTAGGAGAAAAAGATTTACCGGTAGGTTTAAAATCTTATTATTTCTTCCAAATACGATGGTAATGTTTAGACATTACCCCTTTCCTAGCCTGTATGAGGGTAGGAATAACCTTCTTCGGAATGCCCTTCCGAGCAAGCATCAGGCGCTCAACTTCCATGCTGTCAAACGTAGCCGCGGTAAGTCTTGATAGGCGAACGGCTCCTGCTGCTGCAGGTCCTCCTGAAGAGGAAGAGGCCTCGGCTCTTCTTGCAGTAGATTCAGAAGGTCCGCGTACCAAGCCCCTTTTGGCCAGTCTGGGGCAATGAGGATCGCTTGAACCCTTGTTCTCCTTACGAGCTTTAGGATTCATGGGATGAGTGGGAGTGGTGGAAACACGTACACTGACTGGAATACCCACGGAGACACCAGGACGTCCACTGCCACTGCCTGTGGGTCCCTCGACCTGGAACAATAACGCCGAAGCTTCTTGTTAAGACGAGAGGCCATCATGTCTATTTGGGGTAAACCCCAAAGATCTGTTATTTCCTTGAACACCTCCGGATGGAGTCCCCACTCTCCTGGATGGAGATTGTGTCTGCTGACGAAGTCTGCTTCCCAGTTGTCTACTCCCGGAATGAAGATGGCTGACAGCGCTAATGCATGCTTTTCTGTCCAGAGGAGTATTCTTGTCACCTCTGACATTGCCGCTCTGCTCTTCGTTCCGCCTTGTCGGTTTATGTAAGCCACTGTTACATTGTCCGACTGCACTTGAATGGCCCGATTTCGAAGAAGAGGGTCGCCTGAAGAAGACCGTTGTAGATGGCTCTTAGTTGCAGGATGTTTATGGGCAGGCCGGCTTCCAGGCTTGACCACCGTCCTTGGAAGGTTACTTCTTGAGTGACTGCTTCCTAGCCCCGAAGGCTCGCATCCGTGGTTAGAAGGACCCAGTCCTGAATCCCGAACCTGCATCCCTCCAGAAGGTGAGGCAACTGGAGCCACCAGAGGAGTGAAATCCAGGCCTTTGGCGACAAACAAATTCTCTGGTGCATGTGAAGGTGTGATCCTGACCACTTGTCCAGGAGATCCAGTTGGAAGGTCCGAGCGTGGAACCTCCCGTACTGGAGAGCCTCGTAAGAGGCCACCATCTTTCCCAATAGGCGAATGCATTGATGAACCGACACCTGGGGTGGCTTCCGGACATCCCAGACCATAGTTTGTATCACCAACGCTTTTTCTTGCGGAAGAAACACCCTCTGCACTTCCGTATCCAGGATCATTCCCAGAAATGACAACCTCTGGGTTGGTTCCAAATGTGGCTTTGGAAGGTTCAGAATCCAACCCTGACTCTGGAGCAGTTGCGTTGTGAGAACAATGGACTGCAGCAGCTTCTCCTTGGATGATGCTTTTATCAGCAGATCATCCAGATATGGAATGATGTTCACACCCTGCTTGCAGAGGAGAATCATCATTTCCGCCATCACCTTGGTAAACACCCTCGGTGCAGTGGAAAGGCCGAATAGCAGGGCCTGGAACTGAAACTGACAGTCCAGCAATGCGAAGTGGAGATAAGCCTGATGCGGCAGCCAGATCGGAATGTGGAGGTGTGCATCCTTGATATCTAGTGATGCCAGGAATTCCCCTTCTTCCAGACCTGATATCACCACCCTGAGAGACTCCATCTTGAACTTGAACTCCTTCAGAAAGGGGTTTAATGATTTTAGGTTCAGAATGGGCCTGACCGAACCATCCGGTTTTGGTACCACGAAAAGGTTCAAATAGTAGCCTTTGTTCACCATGTGAGGTGGTACTGGCACAATGACCTGTCTTGTAGTACAGTGCCGTCCTCCAACAAAGTTGGTAAGCCTGACTTGAAAAAGCGATGAGGGGGGAAGATTTTGAAATTCCAGCCTGTATCCCTGAGACACAATATCTACCACCCAGGGATCCAGGCCGGACGATACCCAGACATGACTGAAGTGTCTGAGCCTCGCTCCCACTGGCCCCACCACCGGGGCGTGTGGTCCACCGTCATGCGGAGGACTTTGGCGTACCCGAAGCAGGCTTTTGTTCCTGGGAACCTGCAGCAGCAGGTTTCTTGGACTTAAACCGACCTCCCCTAAAGAAGGTATTGGATGTTCTGGCCTTTCTAGGCTTGTTAGGCTGAAAGGATTGCGTTGCAGATGAAGAGAAAGATTTCTTCGGAGCAGGTACTGCTGAGGGAAGAAACTGAGACTTACCCGCTGTAGCGGTGGATATCCACGCGTCTAGAGCTTCCCCAAAGAGAGCCTGACTTGTATAGGGTAGGGACTCCACACTTCTTCTGGATTCCGCGTCGGCCGACCACTGGCGCAGCCACAGTCCCCGACGAGCTGAAACAGACATGAAAGAAATTCCAGCAGCCATGGAACCCAGGTCTTTCATCGATTCTACCATAAAACCTGCAGAATCATCTATGTTGCATAAATACAATGCAATGTCATCCGTATCCATAGTATCCAAATCCTCAAGTAAGGTAGCCGACCACTTTACTATTGCCTTTGCAATCCATGCAGTAGCAATAGTGGGACGTAATATGGCCCCTGAAGCAGTATACATTGATTTAAATGTGTTATCAATTTTCCTATCAGACGGCTCCTTTAAGGCGGTAGATCCTGTTACAGGTAAAACCACCTTCTTTGAGAGTCTGGACACAGAGGCGTCAATCGGCGGGTTTTTCCATTTTTTCCTATTCTCCTCAGGGAAAGGAAATGCCAACTGGACCCTTTTAGGGACCTGGAATTTTTTCTCTGGGTTTTCCCATGCTTTTTCAAAAATAGTATTCAATTCCTTTGACGCAGGGAAGGTTAACGAGGCTTTTTTATTTTCAGTGAAAAAAGCCTCCTCAACCTGCTCAGGTGTGGTATCATTAACATTCAACACATCCCTGATAGCCTCTATCAATAATTGCACCCCCTTTGCAAGAGATGCGGACCCCCACAACACATCCCCATCACCATCTGTAGTGTCAGAATCGGTATCCGTGTCGTCTTGTGCGACATGCACAAGCGCACGTTTGTGGGGGTATATAGCGGGGCGTCCTGAGGTACCAGAAACAGGCCATACTGCCATAGAGCTCTGTAATACTTGGGTTGCAGATTCAGTACTTGCAACCCTGTCAGAAATCTGAGAAATCCAAGATTTGATAGAGGAAAACCACTCTGGTTCCCTTGCTGGTATCTGTGCTAAACCAGTGCTATCCTGATTACATGGAATGGGATCATCCTGGGAGGATAAATCATCTGCAGCATATGACACAGTGTCCCTGGACATAGCTAAAGGAGACCACCAAACACTCCACACACACACACACAGGTGGGGCCAGACAGAGTTTCCCTCCCTCCCCCCCCACCCCTCCCAAGAATGGCAAGAGAGACACAGAGATCGGAGTCAAACCACACCACAGCGTTTTCAGTAAAGGGAGACCCCTTGTCAGCGCAGACTGTGTCTCTTAATAGGAGACACAGTCATTTTACAGCCTCCCCTCCCTTCTCCAACCCCCTGGTACCGTGTACTGATAGCTGGAGTTGCTGTGGAGGGACCTGTTTTTCCATCCAGCACTGTGCAGACAGGAAAATGGCAGGAGTACCAAACTCAAACCGATGTGGCTTAACAATAAGGTCAAGGCCGAAATCGATAGAAGCGTGCTTTCAAAGCATTTAAATCTAATGGAAAGGAGGATTCATTCCAGTACTACATGGAATGCAGTAAAAGACGTAAAAATGCAATAAGAGCAGCTAAAATTGAAAAAACTAAAAGCAAATTGAGTAAAACCAATCCTATTTTTTTTTTAATACATAAACAGTAAAAGGTTAAAAAAGGAGAACATAGGTCCAATAAAAGATGAATTTGGAGTATTGTTAAATGATGACAAATCAAAAGCAGAAATACTGAACAAATTTTTTTCATCAGTGTTCACCAGAGAAGAATGGACAGTGTGAGTAGTGCATAGCGATAGTGTCAGTAAGGATTCATGGTTAGATACTTGTTTAAGTAAATTAGTAGTCAGGAAGAGATTACGCAAAATAAGGATTAATCAATCACCTGGCCCGGACGGACTTCATCCGAGGGTTCTTATGGAGTTTAGGTCACAACTAGAAAGACCCCTATACTTGATTTTCAATAGCTCAATTAGATCTGGCATGGTACCGAAGGATTGGCGTATAGCAGAGGTAGTTCCATTATTTAAAAAGGTATCCAAAAATCATCCAGGTAACTACAGGCCGGTTAGTTTGACATCTATAGTGGGGAAAATAGGATTTTAATTACCTACCGGTAATTCCTTTTCTCATAGTCCGTAGAGGATGCTGGGGTCCACATTAGTACCATGGGGTATAGACGGGTCCACTAGGAGCCACTGGAACTTTAAGTGTTTGAGAGTGTGGGATAGCTCCTCCCTCTATGCCCCTCCTACCAGACTCAGTCTAGAAACTGTGCCCGAGGAGACGGACATCTTCGAGAGAAGGATTATACACAGATAGTGGCGAGAGTCACACCAGCTCACACAACAAGGCAAACCAAGCTAACTAGCTTGAAACTCAGCAACAGCTGAAACATTACTAAACCAAGTAACAAGGCAGTATGCAACTAAGAACAAAGTCGTACTGAACCAGATACCACTGCAGGATAACGAAGCGCTGGGCGGGCACCCAGAATCCTCTACGGACTACGAGAAAAGGATTTACCGGTAGGATATTACGTCCTAGAGGATGCTGGGGTCCACATTAGTACCATGGGGATGTACCAAAGCTCCCAGAATGAGAGGGAGAGCGCAGAGGCTCATGCAGAACTGATTGACCAAACTTCAGGTCCTCAAAGGCCAAAGTATCGAACTTGTAGAACTTAGCAGACGTGTTCGACCCTGACCAAGTAGCTGCTCGGCAATGCTGTAAAGCTGAGACACCCCGGGCAGCGGCCCAGGAAGACCCCACCTTACGAGTAGAGTGGGCCTTAACAGATGGACACAGCAATCCTGATATAGAATATGCATGCTGAATAATGAACCTGATCCGGCGAGAGATCGTCTGCTTAGAAGCAGGACTCCCAATTTTCTTGGGATCATACCGGAATAACAGAGAGTCCGATTTTCTGTGACGAGCAGTCCTCTTCACATAGTTTTTCAGAGCCCATACAACATCCAAGGACTTTGATGAAATTGAGGAGTCAGTAGCAACTGGCACCACAATAGGTTGGTTGATATGAAAAGCCAACACAACGTTCATAAGGAACTGCTGATGTGTCCGGAGCTCAGCTCTAGCTTCATGAAAGATCAATTAGGAGCTTTTACAGGAAAAAGCCCCCAACTCCGACACACATCTAGCAGAAGCTAAGGCCAACAAAGTGACAGCCTTCCACGTAAGAAACTTGACCTCAACCTCCTGTAGAGGCTCGAACCAAACCGATTGTAGGAACTGTAACACCACTTTAAGATCCCAGGGTGCCGTAGGTGGCACAAAGGGAGGCTGGATGTGCAGAACCCCTTTCAAGAAAGTCTGAACCTCAGGGAGGGAAGCCAGTTGTTTCTGGAAGAAAATGGATAGGGCAGAAATCTGGACCTTTACGGATCCCAACCTCAGGCCTATATCCACACCTGCTTGCAGAAAGAGGAGAAACCGTCCCAGTTGAAACTCCACCAAAGGAAACTGCTTGGATTCACACCAAGAGACATACTTTTTCCAAATGGGATGGTAATGTTTAGATGTTACTCCTTTCCTAGCCCGTATCAGGGTAGGAATAACCTTGTTCGGAATGCCCTTCCGATCTGGTGTTCAACTTCCATGCTGTCAAACGTAGCCACGGTAAGTCTTGATAAGCGAACGGCCCCTGTTGCAGCAGGTCCTCCCGAAGCGGAAGAGGCCTCGGATCTTCCAGCAGAAGACCCAGAAGATCCACGTACCAAGCCCTTCTTGGCCAGTCTGGAGCAATGAGGATTGCCTGAACTCTTGTTCTCCTTATGAGTTTTAGAATGCTTGGAATGAGTGGTAGTGGAGGAAACATGTACACCGACTGGAACACCCACGGAGACAGTCCACTGCCACGGCTTGTTGGTCCCTTGACTTGGAACAATACCTCCAAAGCTTCTTGTTGAAACAAGAGGTCATCATGTCTATTTGAGGTACACCCCAAAGATCTGTCACCTCCGTGAACACCTCCAGATGGAGGACCCTCTCTCCTGGATGGAGATCGTGCTGCTGAGGAAGTCCCCTTCTCAGTTATCTACTCCCGGAATGAAGATTGGGCAGAAAAACACGCGTTGGCGCTGTCAGAGGATGATTTTTGTTACCTCTGATATTGCAGCTCTGCTCTTCATTCCGCTCTATCAGTTTATGTAGGCCACAGTCATTACATTGTCCGACTGCACTTGAATGGCTCGATCTCGCAGAAGATGGGCCGCTTGGAGAAGACCATTGTAGACGGCTCTTAATTCCAGAATGTTTATTGGAAGACTGGATTCCAGGCTTGACCACCTTCCTTGGAAAGTTTCCCCCTGAGTGACTGCGCCCCAGTCCTGGAGACTTGCATCAGTGGTTAGAAGGATCCAGTCCTGAATCCCGAACCTGCGGCCCTCCAGAAGGTGAGGTAGTTGCTGCCACCAGAGGAGTGAAATCCTGGCTTTCGGCGACAGACGTATGGTGCATGTGTAGATGAGACCAGTTGTCCAGGAGCTCTAGTTGGAAGGACCGAGCATGAAACCTTCCGTACAGTAGAGCCTCGTAAGAGGCAACCATCTTTCCCAGAAGGCGAATGCACTGCTGAACCAATACCCGGGCTGGCTTCAGGACGTCCCGGACCATTGTTTGAAACACCAACGCTTTCTCCTCTGGCAGAAACACCCTCTGCACTTCCGTGTCGAGGATCATTTAGAGAAAAGACAATCTCCTTGTCGGCTCCAAATGTGATTTTGGAAGGTTCATGATCCAACCGTGGTCCCTGAGCAGACGAGTCGTGAGACCAATGGACCGCAACAACGTCTCCCTGGACTATGCCTTTATCAGCAGATCGTCCAGATATGGGATTATGTTCACCCCGTCTGCGGAGGAGAACCATCATCTCTGCCATCACCTTGGTGAACACCCTCGGTGCTGTGGAGAGGCCGAATGGCAGCGCCTGAAATTGATAGTGGCTGTCTAACAGTGCAAATCTGAGATAAGCCTGGTTCGGCAGCCAAATCGGAATGTGGATGCCAGAAACTCTCCCTCCTCCAGACCTGAGATCACTGCCCTGAGAGACTCCATTTTGAATTTGAACACCTTCAGGTAAGGGTTCAGCGATTTCAAGTTCAAAATTGGTCTGACCAAACCCTCCGGTTTCGGTACCACAAAAAGGTTTGAATAATAACCCTTGTTTTGCATATGAGGTGGACTGCAATAATGACCTGTGACTTTTCCAATTTTAGGATGGCTTCCTGTAGGATAGCCCTGTCTGTCAGCAAGGCTGGCAAGCCTGATTTGAAGAATCAGTGAGATGGGAGTTCTTGAAACTCCAGTCTGTACCCCTGGGACACAATATCCTGTACCCAGGGATCCAGGCGGGACGACACCCAAACGTGTCTGAAACGTCTGAGTCTCGCACCCACCAACCGGTCCTCCAGGCTGTGTGGTCCAACGTCATGCTGAGGATTTTGAGGAACCAGAAGTAGGTATCTGGTCCAGGGAGCCTGCGGGAGCAGATTTTTTGGATTTTGCATGACCACCTCTAGAGAAGGTGGTAGGAGGCTTGGTCTTTTTTGCCCTAGCGGTCCAAAAGGACTGAGATGCAGCTACAGAAAAAGGTTTCTGTGTAGGAGGCGTAGCAGAGGGAAGGAAAGGTGACTTTCCCCGTGGTTGCCGTGGAAATCCACGAATCCAATGCTTCCCCAAATAGAGCCTGACCTGTGTAGGGTAGGTTCTCCACACTTCTCCTGGATTCTGCGTCCGCAGACCATTGGCGTAGCCAGAGTCCCCTGCGAGCCGATACCGACATGGAAGATGTCCACGCAGTCAGCGTACCCAGGTCCTTCATGGATTCCACCATGAACCCCGCAGAATCCTGTATGTTACGTAGAAGCAATTCAATGTCACTTCTATCCATTGTATCCAAATCCTCTAGTAATGTGCCTGACCACTTTACTATGGCTTTAGAAATCCATGCACAAGCAATAGTGGGCCTTAACGCCACTCCTAAAGCAGTGTAAATGGATTTGAACGTAGTGTCAATCTTACGATCAGCCAGTTCTTTTAATGCGGTAGATCCAGGGACAGGTAAAACCACCTTTTTAGACAGTTTGGAGACCGATGCGTCCACTTAGTGGTGGGTTTTCCCATTTTTTGCTATCTTCCTCAGGGAAGGAAAAAGCAACCAGAACCCTTTTTGGGATCTGGAATTTTTTCTCTGGGGCTTCCCAGGATTTTTCAAATATAGCGTTTAATTCTTTAGACGCAGGGAAGGTTAGCGAGGCTCTCTTATTGTCTGTGAAGTAAGCCTCCTCAACCTGCTCAGGGCGTGTGTCAGTAATGTGTAACATCCCTAATGGCCCCAATCATTAGCTGCACCCCCTTTGCAAGGGATGCCGCCCCCCTAAGCACATCCCCATCACCGTCTGCTGTGTCAGAGTCGGTATCCATGTCTTAAATTATTTGGGCAAGTGCACGTTTCTGTGGGAACATGCTAGAGGATTTTGCAGGAATAGGAACAGAACCTGACCAAACTGCCATAGATTTATTTAACACCTGAGTTTCAGTCTCAGTATTTGCTACCCTAGTAGAGATCTGAGAGATCATTCCTTTAATAGAGGTTAACCACTCAGGCTCAATAATAGGGACCTGAGACAAGGCATTACATTCCTGTGTACATGGAATGAATTCCTCCTGAGAGGAAACATCTTCTGCAGCATATGACAGAGTCCCTAGACATGGCTATGGGAGATAACAAACACCCACACCCACAGGGAAATGTCAGACACAGTTTCCCCCCAAGTATTCCACAGAGATTGGAGCTAACCCACACACAGCGCTTTCTGAGGTAGAAACAATACAACTACCAGTGCTATCTGTGTACCTTAATAGGCTACACAGTATCTACACAGCCTCCCCCCCCCCCCCCCACCCTCCCGCCTACAACCACCTGGTACTGCACAGGATAGCTGGAATTGCTTGGAGGGAAAGTTCTCCCTGTCAGCGGTCTCTGTGGAGGAACTGCAGGCAGGAAAATGGCGCTGAACGCTGCTGTGTCCTCTCTGAGGAGAAGCACCACCCCATGAACATGGCGCTGCCTCCCACTCTTCACATTCTTTTTACTGGCCTGAGGATTAATGCTGGCAGCGTTACTGAGGTCCCTGACAGCTGTGTGACAGGTGTAGGGTATAGGCGCTGGCTCAGGTCGCCCCTCACAGTGCCGCACTATGTACCGCTGAGCCTCCGTAGCGCAGTTAGTACTGCACTCCCACCCTGTTGCCATCTTCACACCAGCTCCCCGCTTGCCAGGGGGCCAGTGACTCACTTGCCACCGGAATTCTTCTGGCTCTGTAAGGGGGTGGCGGCATGCTGCGGGAGTGAGCTGTCACCTGGGGTGGCTAACGATCAACACCCTCAGGAGCTCAGTGTCCTGACAGCGGAGATAGTGGCTTAGACCCCTCAGGGCGGACACTACTCCCCCCCTTAGTCCCACGAAGCAGGGAGGCTGTTGCCAGCAGCCTCCCTGTGCCTAACCAACTCTTAGAAAAAAAGAAAACTAAAGAAGCTCTAGGAGCTCCCCTAGCTGTGACAGGCTCCTCCGGGCACATTTTCTAAACTGAGTCTGGTAGGAGGGGCATAGAGGGAGGAGCCAGCCCACACTCTCAAACTCTTAAAGTGCCAATGGCTCCTAGTGGACCAGTCTATACCCCATGGTACTAATGTTGACCCCAGCATCCTCTGGGACGTAAGAGAAAATATTGGAAGGTATTCTAATTTTGTAAGGGACAGATCATGTCAAACTAACTTAGTTAACTTCTACGAGGAAGTGAGCGACAATCTTGACCAAGGAAAAGCAGTGGATGTGGTCTACTTAGATTTTGCAAAAGCCCTCGATACAGTGCCTCACAGGAGACTAATCATCAAATTAAAAGAGCTTGGCTTAGGAAAAACTGTTTGTACATGGATAAGTAACTGGCTGGACAACAGGGGTCAACGGGAAGTCCTCAAGCTGGACACCAGTAGTCAGCGGAATACCACAGGGGTCCGTACTCGGGCCACTACTGTTCTACATATTTATTAATGACCTAGAAATAGGCCTGGCAAGCACAGTGTCAATCTTTGCAGATGATACTAAACTGTGTAGGGTAGTTAATTCAGAAATAGATGTGGAGTCTCTGCAGAATGAATGATCTAAACTTGAAATCTGGGCATCTAAATGGAGAATGAGGTTCAATATAGAAAAATGCAAGGTTATGCATTTCGGGACTAAAAACAAACTTGTATCCTATATATTAAATGGGGAAAATCTAGGGGTAATGGTTTTGGAAAAAGATTTGGGGGTACTCATTGATGGGGTCTGGGACTCAGGGTCGACAGCACAAAGGTCGACACACTTTAGGTCGACGCCAATTGGTCGACACACATTAGGTCGACAGGGTCAAAAGGTCGACAGGGTCAAAAGGTCGACAACAACAAGGTCGACATGGAAAAAGGTCGACATGAGTTTTTTATGTTTTTTTGGTGTCGTTTTCTTCGTAGAGTGACCGGGAACCCGAATTAGTGCACCGCGTCCCCTCGCATGGCTCGCTTCGCTCGCCATGCTTCGGGCATGGTGCCTTCGCTCCGCTCCGCTCGGCACACTTTACCGTTCCAATCGTAGTCCACGTGGATCGTTAAGTATGAAAAGGTTCAAAAAAAGAAAAAAATCGTGAAAAACTCATGTCGACCTTTTTCCATGTCGACCTTGTTCCTGTCGACCTTTTGACCCTGTCGACCTTTTGACCCTGTCGACCTAATGTGTGTCGACCAATTGGCGTCGACCTAAAGTGTGTCGACCTTTGTGCTGTCGACCTGGAGTCCGGATACCCTCATTGATAATAAGCTTAATAACCGTATACAGTGTCAAAGATCAGTAAAGAAGGCAAGTAAGGTTGCAAAGTTCCAGTAATGGAGAGATTACATTCCCACCATCTCCAGGTAGTGACCCGCACCAAGACATAAATGAAGTTTATGGTGATATCGAAGTTGGGGTACCTTCTCTAATATTTACATGCAAATAACAGGTAATTCACATAAATATGTTTTAGAGGTTTCAAAAGGTGCTACCAACTGGTTTAAATAGAGATATATTATCAATTCCCAGTAGTGAGGGGGCAAGAGAAAGAAAATTGGATAATATCAATACAGGGGAGCTTTGAATAAAATCTTAATTAATTACACATTTTAAGTGTCAGTTGGGTTGTGTGCATCCTAGTTATAACTGGTTTCTTTCTCTTGTCCCCTCACTACGGGGAATTGCTAATAAGGCAAGTAAGGTGTTAGCGTGCATAAAACAGGGAATTGAGACAAGGGACGAGGATGTAATTCTGCCGCTATACAAATCATTGGTACGTCCGCACTTGGAATATTGTGTTCAGTTTTGGGCACCACTGTGCATAAAAAAAAAAAAAAAAAATGATATCCGTGAACTCGAAACGGTTCAAAGGCGAGCTACTAAATTGATTAAAGGGCTAGAGGGACTTGATTACGAGGAAAGGCTTACTAGGTTGAACATGTATACACTGGAAAAGAGGCGTCTAGGAGGAGACATTATTAATGTCTTCAAATATGTAAAGGGGCACTACAAAGAGTTATCAGAGGAATTATTTATTAAAAGAACTCTGTTTAGGATACGTGGGCGCTCGCTGAGGCTGGAGGAGAGAAAATTCCGTATGCAACGGAGGAAAGGGTTCTTCACTGTTAGGGAAAGAAGGATTTGGAATTCCCTGCCAGGGAAGGTGGTAATGGTGGACTCTGTAAATGCATATAAAAGGGGATTGGATGAATTTCTGATTGAAAAGGATATCCAAGGTTACAACACTTAAAATACTGACGTTGTTAATCCGGGGGTAACATGATTTGTAGTTGTTAACTTGTCATAAAACATTCTTCAGCAGGTACAGTAAAATCAACGCAACTTAATACAAACTACAGGTGGAACGCGATGAGCATTTTGCCTCTTTTTAACCTCAATTACTATGTTACTATGTATTTGTTACCTGCCTACTATATTAAACTGTTCTCTGCACTGTACTGTTTTATCCTGTACTGTCTGTATGGCACTGTGGAACACTTGTGGCACCCTATAAATAAAGTTTATTAATAATAATAATAATAATAACAACAACAACAACAACAACAACAACAACAACAACAACAACAACAACAACAACCACCACCACCACCACCACCACCACCACCACCACCACCACCTGGACAGTGATTATTGTGGAATAATGTGGCTTGGCAAAGACAGAAAATGCAATGCATTCTAGTGAGACTAGAGACAATAGTGAATTGCAAGTGTTACAAAGGCAACTGTGTGTTTCACAAACAGAGCTGCCAACCTTAAAGAGAAAGTTGAGTTGAACTAATAAGAAGGGTTGTCAGTTTAATAGAAAGGAATGCCAAAATCATAGAGGGGAGTCTAGCTATGAGAGTAAGCTGCCAGAGGTACAGTACAAGCTGCCAGAAGCCCTAGTGATTCCAGGCCCAGCCCAAACATCCAAAGGGAGTCCAACCCCGAGGGGTTCAGTACCATTCCAGAGGGAGTCCAGGTCCTGTCCAGAGGGAGCTCTGATCTGCACCTAGTGTTTGCTGAGCATACTGTTCATTCCACTTTCCTGTTGTTACTACGACTGTTTATCATCATCATCTTCTATTTATAGGGCACCACAAATTTCCCCAGTTCCATTCAGACCAAAAATACAAAATGGTGAACTGAGTAACAGTGTACTCAAATATACATAGTAACAATTGGGAACATAACACGGACACATAATAAGTAGAAATAGTGCAAACCAAACCACAAATGTGAGACTAATACTGACACAACAGATGTGGGCATAGGGGCTGATTCAGAGATGGATGAAGTCACGTGTCCGTACGCAGCAGCCGCGTCCATCTGGTCTGCACACCGGCTGCAGTGCACATGTGCGACTTTTCTCCTTGTGACCACATCTAGGAAGGATGCAGCCACAAGATTGACAGCGGCGGGCATTCGCAGGGCGGTAATGTGGCGTTGGGGGGCTCGTTACCGGCTTTGGGGCGGCTGCGTGACATCACACACAGCTGCTCTGATTTTAAAAAATGGCAGCCGACTGCCTGACAGCGCAGCCAGGCTGCAATGTCAGGGATCAACCTTAGTTTGATGCATTCACAATATAACTGCAGGTGTATTGGAAGGCTTCCTCACACATACTGGGCGGTTTCCAGCATGTGAGGAGATGGACGCAGATCTTGCTGCGTATGTAGAAATCATGCATCCATCTCTGAATCAGACCCATAATTTTGACATATAATAAATAATAGTGACCCAAACTAGCTGGACATGGGGTGAGGGAAGAGACAATAGGAGGGAGTGTCCTGCTCGCAACAGCTTACATTCTAAAAGGGAAAGGGAGGGATTGGGTAGATACAAGGGTGAATGATGTGGGAGGGAAGGGCAAATTGGGCAGAGATACGGTATGCAATGAGGGTGCACTTGAAGCAATAAATATTAGGAGAAAGTATAATAAATGGAGGTAGAGCACAGGTTCTCAAACTCTGTCCTCAGGACCCCACACGGTTCATGTTTTGCAGGTCACCTGTAGATTTTTCAAATGTGACAGTTGGTGATACACAGTGCACCTGCTTGGTGACATGGAAAACGTGAACCGTGTGGGGTCCTGAGGACAGAGTTTGAGAACCACTGAGGTAGAGCATTCCATAAGTTGGGAACAGCACTGGGGAAGTCTTGGAGTCGAGAGTGAGAGATGACAATTAGTAGGGAGAAAAGGTGACATTCACCAACTGACCAGAGAGGGCAAGAACGAGTGTGGAGGGAATTGAGGTTGGAGATGCAGGAGGGAGAGAGAGTGAGAGAACTTTGAAGATTGTGTAAGAAGTTTGAACTGAATCCTGTAGGGGATAGGAAGATGGTGGAGGGATTGACAGAGAGGGGAGGCAAAGATAGAGCCACATGATAGGGCAAGTGTTAAAGAGAAACTGAAGTGAAGAGAGATGGTTGAAGTGAAGAGAGATGGTTGAGGTGAAGAATCTGCAAGAGGAAGGTTGCAGTTGTCAATTCAATAGACAATTATTTTGGAGGCATTGAGTTAGAGGAAGGGTCGAATTCTAGAGATATTCTGGAGATGTAACCAACAACTGTGTGTAAGTGACTGAATGTGAGGAAGGAATGGCTGAGCTGGAAGTCTGGCTATGAATTACTCTTCATTGCTGGGAAATATCAGTACTATAAATGACATAGGCCCTCATTCCGAGTTGATCGGTCGCAAGGCGAATTTAGCAGAGTTACACACGCTAAGCCGCCGCCTACTGGGAGTGAATCTTAGCTTCTTAAAATTGCGACCGATGTATTCGCAATATTGCGATTACTAACTACTTAGCAGTTTCAGAGTAGCTTCAGACTTACTCTGCCTGTGCGATCAGTTCAGTGCTTGTCGTTCCTGGTTGACGTCACAAACACACCCAGCGTTCGCCCAGGCACTCCCACCGTTTCTCCGGCCACTCCTGCGTTTTTTCCGGAAACGGTAGCGTTTTCAGCCACACGCCCCTGAAACGCCGTGTTTCCGCCCAGTAACACCCATTTCCTGTCAATCACATTACGATCGCCGGAGCGAAGAAAAAGCCGTGAGTAAAAATACTATCTTCATAGTAAAGTTACTTGGCGCAGTCGCAGTGCGAACATTGCGCATGCGTACTAAGCGGATTTTCACTGCGATGCGATGAAAAATACCGAGCGAACAACTCGGAATGAGGGCCATAATTATCTTCTTCAAACTATGGATTATTTTCCTAATTATAGAAGGTAATCTATATTAGTTCTCAGAAATATATTTTTCATCAAAGGAAGGACCAATTTTTAACTATTATATATGTACACCTAAAATGAAGTATATCTATCAATAGAGTAAGCGAAGGTGCTGCCTCAGACTAATGTTAATAAATTAGAAACAAGGAAAGAAAAGAGACTGAAACTGACGCACAAATAGAAAAGCAATATATACTAAAATGTACCTTTCATTGGTTCATATTAAAATTATATGTAATTCAAACAGCAAAATATAGGTTAAAAATGATAAAGTATGTAAAAAAGAATTTTGTGAAATAAAAATAATTCAACCGTGTACCTCTGCATGTGCGTTTTTTTAAATTATTATCATAATCCAGTATATTGTTACCTATCCAGATAGTATTCTAAAAGGAATCTAATCCCATGGGTAAGTCTAGTGGGATAGTCTAACTAACAATTCTGAGGCAATCCATTAATATATTATTATGAGTACCCTATTGATGTTCGAATAATCTTCAAGCTATATATGTTACTATAGAAACTGAGACAATATTTACTAGACTGTGTCTCTAAAATGTGTAACTATAATGAGTCTCTAAAATGTGTAGCTGTAGACACTGGAGATAATACTCACTATGATGTGTCTCTACAATGTGTAGCTGTAGACCCTTGAGCTAATACTCAGCATAAAAAGGGTCATTCCGAGTTGTTCGCTCTGTATTTTTTTCTCGCAACGGAGCGATTAGTCGCTAATGCACATGCGCAATGTCCGCAGTGCGACTGCGCCAAGTAAATTTGCTATGCAGTTAGGTATTTTACTCACGGCATTACAAGGTTTTTTCTTCGTTCTGGTGATCGTAATGTGATTCACAGGAAGTGGGTGTTTCTGGGCGGAAACAGGCCGTTTTATGGGTGTGTGCGAAAAAACGCTACCGTTTCTGGGAAAAACGCGGGAGTGGCTGGAGAAACGGAGGAGTGTCTGGGCGAACGCTGGGTGTGTTTGTGACGTCAAACCAGGAACGACAAGCACTGAACTGATCGCAGATGCTGAGTAAGTGTGGAGCTACTCAGAAACTGCTAAGAGGTGTCTATTCGCTATTTTGCTAATCTTTCGTTCGCAATTTTGATAAGCTAAGATTCACTCCCAGTAGGCGGCGGCTTAGCGTGTGCAAAGCTGCTAAAAGCAGCTTGCGAGCGAACAACTCGGAATGACCCCCAAAGTGTCTCTACAATGTGTAGCTGTAGATACTGTAGTTCAGGCATTCCCAACCGCGGTCCTTAAGGCACACCAACAGTGCAGGTTTTAGTGCTATCCAGGCTTCAGCACAGATGGTTAAATCAACATAACTGAGGTACCAATTAAGTCACCTGTGTTCAAGCCTGGATATCACTAAAACCAGGACTGTTATTGTGCCTTGAGGACCGAGGTTGGGAATGCCTGCTGTAGACAATACTCACTATAATGTATCTCTAAAATGTGTAGCTGTAGACACTGGAGATAATACTCACTACAATGTGTCTCAAAGGAGCCTCCAAGTTGGAATGGACACTGGAGACAATACCATAATTGCCTACCTGACCCTCTCCATGAGGGAGAAAATGCTCTGTTCCTGGACTTTCCTGGTAATGTATGATTGCCATCACCTGTGGTGAAACACCTTTCTTATCAATTAACTAGCTCACTACATGTGATGACAATCATACATTACCAGGAAAGTCCAGGAACAGAGCATTTTCTCCCTCATGAAGAGGGTCAGGTAGGCAAGTATGGACAATACTCACTATAATGTGTCTCTACAATGTGTAGCTGTAGACACTGGAGACAATACTCCCTGTAATGTGTCTCTACAATGTGTAGCTGTAGACCAGTGATTTTCAACCTTTTTTTTACTCGCGGCACACCGAACAATATTTTAAAATTGCCAAGACACACCATCAGTTCACCCACAGAAAAAAAACGGGGAAAAAAACCACACATTGGCCCTCACAGTAAAAAAACAAATCAACACATACATTGGCCTACACAGAAAAAACAATCACATTGCTCCCCACATAAATCATGTTGCTCCCTACATAAATCCTATTGCTCCCCTCATGAATTATTCACATTGTTCCCCCCATAAATCCTATTGCTCCCCAGAGGAGAAATAACATAACAAATATTTGCTCCTACCGGTCAGCTGTCCTCCTCACGATGTGGGTGGGCAAGGAAAGCTGTGTATGCAGGTGGGAACTGGAAGATGTGTATGCAGGTGGGTGGGCTGGCTGGGTGGTGAGACGTGGCGGCTGTGACCTATGATATCACACCGCCGCGTCACCAAGGTATAGGTTATGGCCGGGGCATGACTGATCCTGATCCTCCGCGGCACACCTTGTCACTGGTCGCGGCACACTAGTGTGCCACGGCACACTAGTTGAAAAAGCCTGCTGTAGACCCTTGAGATAATACAAATCCCAGCATGACCTGCTGTTAGGGAATGCTAAATTTTGATGTTAGGGCATGCTAAAATAGTGTCAGGGCATGCTGGGATGTGTAGTTCCACAGCAGTTTGTGTGCAGGACGATGCCCTCTACTGGTATAGATTATACTTAGCATTTATTTTTTATTTTTACTATTGTACTTTTGGGAACATCTTCACCTTTTAGCCTGTTTTCTCCCTCACTCCTGCTTCTTTGCTTCTGTATTTGGCCTGTACATTCCTGTAGCTGTTTCTCTCTCTCATATAGAATTGTAACGTTTTAGTTGTGGTGTTGCTACTTTTTAATTTTCAGGAGTGTCTTTGTTTTAATCAGAAAGAGGTACCAGGGGCGGAACTCTCGGAGACAACGGAGTCTTTTGCCGCACGGCACCTGCTCCGTTGTCCCCCGTTCCGTCCATACGATTAATTTCTGTAGTGCAGCAGGAGCTGCTAGAGGAGCCGACGAGCGAGCGCAGCGCCTATCAGCATCAGCGGCGCTCGCTCCTCCTCTCTGTGCTCTCTGCTGCTGTGCTCAGGCCTGGGTCGCAGGTGTCACGTGACATCCTTCCGGGACCCAGAGCCGCCGCCCGCCAGGACACATAGCAGCAGCCGCCAGGACTCAGAGAGAGTGCGCGGTGCGGGAAAGCGGGGCTGTCACAGTCAGGAGCGATGTAAGTACAAGCCCTTTTGGGAGAGGGGGGACATGTGAGGGGGAAGACAGAACACCTGCTGCTGTCACCGCTCACAGGGTCGTTTAACTAAGCCTAAGCCTGACTCTGTCTCCCCTCTCTCCTGTCAGCATTGTCCTTCACCTGTCACCTCTGTGCTGGGCTATCATGCCTGTCCCGTCTCTGTCACCCTATTCTTTCCCATCCCTGTCACCTCAATGCTGGCCCTGTCTCTCCTCTCTCCTGTCACCCCTGTCCTGTCCTTGTCACCTCTTACTGGCCCTGTTATCTCTCTCAGCTGACACTTCCATTCTGTCCCCTCTGTCCAGTCCCTGCCATCCCTGGTCTGACCCTGTTAACTCTGTCCTGTCCCTGTTAACCCTCTCTCCTATCCCTTCAGTTCTGTCCTGGTACCTCTGTCCTGGTTCTGCCCATGTCACCCCTGTCCTGTCCCTGTCACCTATGTCCTGGTCCTATCACCTCTCTCTTATCCCTGTCACCTCAATCTTGGTCGTCATTTTTGTTCTTCCCCACTGGACTGTCCCTGTCATCGCTGTATTGGCCCAGTCACCTCTGTCCTGTCCCTGACACCCTTCTCTCCTGTCCCCTCTATTCTGTCATGGCCCTGTCATCCCTGTACTCTCCCTGTCCCCTCTGTCGTGTCCTGTCACCCATCTTTCCTGGCCCTCTGTTCCGTCCTGGCCCTGTCACCTCTGTCCTGTGCCTGTCCCCTCTTAGTCTGCCCTGGTCCCACTGGACTTTCCCTTTCATCTCAGTACTGTCCCTGACACCTCTGTCCTGGCACTTTTTTCGAGGTTGGGGGCACCAAACTCTAACTTGCCTCCGGGAGACGGGGATGAACTTACGCCACTGAGAGGTACAGTATTTGATGAGTAAGGGAGGGAAATAACAGAAGTGATTCTACCTGTTAGTTGACACTTCCAGCAGAAATATGATACAGTGCTCACTAACAGAAGCCACATTCGTCCCATGAGTGCGAATTAGATAGAATACATTTACATAAACATCACTCAGAAAAACCTTTTACAAATGCATAGTGTCCAATATCACAGCCACAAAGTAAGCTGTAATGCAAGTGACTGAGGGGCAGATGTACTAAGCTATGGGCAGTGATAAAGTGGAGAGACATAAAGTACGAGTCAATCAGCTCCTAACTGCCATGCTACAGGCTGTTTTTGAAGAATTACAGGAGCAGAATGGTTGGTAGTTTATCTCTCTCCACTTTATCATTCTCCAAGGCTCAGTCCCTTACACTACCTCAGAGGTTCCCAAACTTGGTCCTCAAGGCACCTTAACAGTCCAGGTTTTAAGCCATAGTTGCGAGAGATTTTTTGAGCAGTCCCCCGGACCTTCAGAAGAGTGGCCAGATATCCCGCATCACAGCCTGCTTCCTAATATACTGTAGTTGCAGGAGACTCCCGATTTGTCGGGTAGTCCCCCGCACCTATTGAAGAGTGGCCTGATCTCCCGCATTCCTAGGAATTGCGGTACCGTATAGAGGGGACAGAGCTAAATGATGCAAGATAGTCATGTGCAACCACCCCCTGCCCCCCACCCTCCACCCGTCACAGTGGTATGCTGTGTCTCCTCCCAGAGAGAAGTTTTTAAATGTAGGAAAAGTATTCACAGTGCTTCACTTTTTCCACATTTTGTTATGTTACAGCCTTATTCCAAACTGGAATAAATTATTTTTTTCCCTAAAAATTTTACACACAATACCCCATAATGGCCATGTGAAAAAAAGTTTCAGATTTTTGCAAATGTATTAAAAAAAAAAAAAAAATCACATATACATAAGTATGCACAGCCGTTGCTCAATACTTTGTTGATGCACCTTTGAAAGCAATTACAGCCTCAAGTCTTTTTGAATATGATGACACAAGCTTGGCACACGTATCTTTTGTCAGTTTCGCTCATTCCTCTTTGCAGTACCTCTCAAGCTCCATCAGGTTGGATGGGAAGCATCGGTGCACAGCCATTTTCTGATCTCTCCAGAGATGTTCAATCGGATTCAAGTCTGGGCTCTGGCTGGGCCACTCAAGGACATTCACAGAGTTGTCCTTAAGCCACTCCTTTGATATCTTGGCTGTGTGCTTAGGGTCGCTGTCCTGCTGAAAGATGAACCGTGGCCCCAGCCTGAGGTCAAGAGCACTCTGGAGCAGGTTTTCATCCAGGATGTCTCTGTACAGTGCTGCATTCATCTTTCCCTCTATACTGGCTAGTCTCCCAATTCCTGCCACTGAAAAACATCCCCAATGCATGGTGCTGCCACCACCATGCTTCACTGTAGGGATGGTATTGGCCTGGTGATGAGCGGTGCCTGGTTTCCTCCAAACATGACCCCTGGCATTCACGCCAAAGAGTTCAATCTTTGTCTCAGACCAGAGAATTTTGTTTCTCATGGTCTGAGAATCCTTCAGGTGCATTTTGGCAAACTCCAGGAAAGCTGCCATGTGCTTTTTACTAAGGAGTGGCTTCGGTCTGGCCACTCTACCATACAGGTCTGATTGGTGGATTGCTGCAGAAGTTATCCTTCTGGAAGGTTCTCCTCTCTCCACAGAGGAATGCTGTAGCTCTGCAGAGGGACCATTGGAATTTTGGCCACCTCCATGACTAGGGACCTTCTCCCCCGAACGCTCAGTTTAGATGGCCGGCCAGTTCTAGGAAGAGTCCTGATGGTTCCAAACTTCTTCCATTTAAGGATGATGAAGGCCACTGTGCTCATTGGGACCTTTAAAAGCAGCAGATATTTTTATGTACTCTTCCCCAGATGTGTGCCTCGAGAAACTCCTGTCTTAGAGGTCTACAGACAACTCCTTTAACTTCATGCTTGGTTTGTGCTCAGACATGCACTGTCAAGTGCGGGACCTTATATAGACAGGTGTGTGCCTTTCCAAATCATGTGCAATCAACTGAATTTACCACAGCACTGTGAATACTTTTGCGGGTGCACTGTATATCCATGTTTGGCTACAGGTGACTTAATTAGTACCTCAGTCAATTTGATGTAACCATCTGTGCTGAGCGATGGATACCTTTATAACCTGCCGTGTTAGGGTGCTTTGAGGATACTGGGGCAGATGTATTAAGCCTGCAGATGGGATAAGGAAGTGAAAGCAATGATAAGCGCAAGGTGATAAATGACAGTTAGGAGCTGTCTGGCTGGTATGTTTTCAATTCAGTAATGATTGGCTGGTGAGTTATCACCTTGCGCTTATCACTTCTTTATCCCTTCTGCAAGTTATTACCTCTGCCCCAGTGTTTGGCAACCACTGCTCTTGCTCATATCATTTAGCTCTGGAATAGATTAAAACACAAAAATATTCTAGTAGAAAAGATGAAAAGAGATGTGTGGAGAGGTTGTTACCGGAGTTAAGAATGTGCTGTGTAGATATTTCTTTTAGCAGGATGGGAATAAGAGGGTCTTGTCTTGGGTATAATGCATATCTGTTGATTCCTATGTGAAATTTCAGCCATGTTGGGTAAGTGTCAGCAGCTGCTTCACCTGTGGGAAGCTCAAACTTCAGTCCAGCACTGACCCTACAGCGAGATATGGAGAGAGACAGTTATAAGTTTTCCATGAACGTTATACAGATTTTAAATGTTGTATCGCATAAATATGCCGCGGTCATTGTAATCTATATATATCTAAATGCAAAAGCCCTCCCTCACTCACTGACTGACTGACTGACTGATCACTAATTCTCTTACTTACTGATATGTTAGGAAGATGACATTTAACAAAGGTATTCCGCAGGTGGGACATAGGAAAACTACGTAATATGAATTTAAATAAACCTCCCCTAAGGGGATGAAAAGGGGGTAGACATAATTACGTCATTACCATTGTGTGAACGATAATGCCCAAATGGACAATCGGATAAAAATTTGGATTGCACCTCCAGTGTGCAGAATTTAATAAACTACAAAAATGGTCCTGTCCCTTTTACTGTATCTGCTATCGGTGCTCCTCGGGTAACGCCAAGAACTATGGATTAATATCTACTTACATTAAGACATCTCAAAATCTATAGATTTACCAAAGTTTTAACACTCAGTTATATTTACAACTATGAAAATCAGAAACTACCGTGCGAAGAATGGGTAGAACAGCTAGTTCATGATAAATGTAATTTCATGACAATATAAATGCATAGTACTACAACATAAGTACTATTTGATGACCTACAATTTATCAGAATATACAGTATATCACAACACAGATGTGTCCTCACTTAGTGGGTGACCATATGCCCAAGGGCGTAGCTACAATAGGTGCAGGGGATGCAGCAGCTATGGGGTCCGGGCATTGGGGGTCATTCCGAGTTGTTCGCTCGGTAAAAATCTTCGCATTGCAGCGATTTTCCGCTTAATGCGCATGCGCAATGTCCGCACTGCGACTGCGCCAAGTAAATTTGCTATGCAGTTAGGATTTTTACTCACGGCTTTTTCATCGTTCTGGAGATCGTAATGTGATTGACAGGAAATGGGTGTTACTGGGCGGAAACAGGCCGTTTTATGGGCGTGTGGGAAAAAACGCTACCGTTTCCGGAAAAAACGCAGGAGTGGCCGGAGAAACGGAGGAGTGTCTGGGCGAACGCTGGGTGTGTTTGTGACGTCAAACCAGGAACGACAAGCACTGAAATGATCGCAGATGCCGAGTAAGTCTGAAGCTACTCAGAAACTGCTACGAGGTGTGTAATCGCAATATTGCGAATACGTCGTTCGCAATTTTGAGATGCTAAGATTCACTCCCAGTAGGCGGCGGCTTAGCATGAGCAAATCTGCTAAAATCCGCTTGCGAGCGAACAACTCGGAATGACCCCCATTCTCTGGACATTTCCCCTACACCTAGTTGTTGAACCCAGGCACTGGCTGCTTGTATCTCTTTCTCTTAGAAGTGTGCTGCTGCACTGCAGCCACACCTACTCACCCTGCTGGCTCCGCCTATCTTGAGTCCTAACTAATGCTGGAAGGAGGCGTGGCTGAGTCTGCAGGGACGTCCCTGTACCACGGCCATGCCTCCTTCCAGTGTCTGTGAGGAGAGAGACAATACGCTGGGTGGGCCGAGAGAGCAGATGTGGCTTTAGTGCAGTAGCAGACTGTTAACATCGTAATAAGGACGAACGTGGCCCCAGTGGTGAGTTCCCACCTGCTGCAGATAGTCCACCAAGGGGAGTCTATAAGTAGACTGAAGTAGGGTTACCACCTCATCCCTTTAATTCTGGACACATTAATTACATAGGTTCTGTGGCTGGCTGGCTGACTTCAAGACTCCATTTCACCTGGTTTTAATCAGCCACAGAACCTGTGTAATTAATATGTGTCCAGAATAAAAGGGATGAGGTGTTAACCCAAGCCGGAGGGGAGAGGTATCTTTCAGTAGTCCACCGGGGGTGGGGGAGGGGGGACCATGGAAATTATGCTATGGGGGTCCCAAATGGCATACTGTATCTATGTCCCTGCATATGCCATATGGCAGAGTTTCCCAAACACGGTTCTCAAGGCACCCTAATGGTCCAGGTTTTAAGTATATCCATGCTTGGCCACAGGTGAATTAATTAGTATCTTAGTAAATTTGATTTAACCATCTTAGCCGAGCCATGGATATACTAAAAAAAACTAGGACTGTTAAGGTGGCTTGAGTGCAGAGTTTGGGAATTACTACCATACTGTATGCCATGAGACTACTGATGCGACCAAGCACCTCTGAGGCAGGTAGTGTATCATATTTATCTATACATTTTTGGTCTTATTCACATTACAGATGCCGAAAATAGCGATTCACATTATACTAGAGATGCTAGGCTGCGATATTAGCATTAACAATGGAGTAAGGAAAAGTCACAGGTACTCGCATTGCCACACACACACGCTCGCAATGCTGCACACACATGTACAAATGTAGCACACAAAATTTATCAGTGTTGCTAGCAATATAGTTTTGTTGCTTCTATATGGTTTATTTATGCAAATAAGATACATATTTTGAGTGAAAAGGACACTAGGTGCATCAAATTCTCACGGGATGTGGCATGCTGAGAGGCGGGATTGAAACAACAGTAAGGAAATACACAATATGTAAACTTAATAAAAATGCAAGTAGACATTGCCTAAATCATACTTGCCTACCTGACCCTCTCCATGAGGGAGAAAATGCTCTGTTCCTGGACTCTTCTGGTAATGTATGATTGCCATCACCTGTGGTGAGCTAGTTCATTGATAAGAAAGGTGTTTCACCACAGGTGATGGCAATCATACATTACTAGGAAAGTCCAGGAACAGAGTATTTTCTCCCTCATGGAGAGGGTCAGGTAGGCAAGTATGGCCTAAAGGCTATATACATGGTAAATTTAGATATTATAACTTACTGTATAATCAATTATTTCTAATGTCATCTATTCAGCATAAGTTTAAGACCGTAGACTAAGCAATTCATCCATAAGTGGAAACGTTTCCCTAGTCCCCAGATATAGCGGGCCATACATTTCGGTATTCCGCACATAAATTTGCCTTTTCTTGATGACATCCTGTTATTCCCTACCCATCCAGAATCCTTGTTGCTGGCAATCCACTTCATATTGAACTCTTAGAGGTACAGTATATTTACGAAAGGTCGATTTTTATCAATTACAAATAGAAAATCGACCTACTGTAAAAGGGGTGTGGTTCATCAAATCGACAGTATCTAGGTCGACAATGTTTAGGTCGACCACTGTAGGTCGACAGTCACTAGGTCGACATGGATGGAAGGTCGACAGGGTTTCTAGGTCGACATGTGCTAGGTCGACAGGTCTAACGGTCGACATGAGGATTTTTTTGGGTGTCGTTTTCTTCGTAGAGTGACCGGGATCCCAAATTAGTGCACCGCGTCCCCTCGCATGGCTCGCTTCGCTCGCCATGCTTCGGGCATGGTGCCTTTGCTCCGCTACCGCTTTGCTCGGCACAGATTACCATTCCAATCGTAGTCCACGTGGATCGTGAAGTATGAAAAAAATTTAAAAAAAGAAAAAAAATGTGAAAAACTCATGTCGACCTTTAGACCTGTCGACCTAGCACATGTCGACCTAGAAACCCTGTCGACCTTCCATCCATGTTGACCTAGTGACTGTCGACCTACAGTGGTCGACCTAAACATTGTCGACCTAGATACTGTTGATCTTCAGACTGGACCCCTGTCAAAGGAGGTTATGTTTCCAGGGCTAAAAACACACAGTTACTAACATTTAAATATATTTTTTTTTAAATCATCTATTAGTAAATGTGTGTTTTAGCCCTGGAAACAAATCGATTTAGATATATTTGAATTTGATAAAAAATAAAATAAAATAAAAAATATTATTTTTTTCCCGATGGAAATCGGCGTCTAGTAAATGTACCCCTACTTTCTAGCTTCCCATTACAAATGAAACACACAAAGCTGAGGCGCTCCCTATCAATATTTCTCAGGACTTGCTCTGCAAGCTTCCGAATCCTCATACAAATAAGCATGGCAACCTTGCATTGTAATCCCTATCAAGGACAGTGGGGCCCATTTATCATTGTATATTTGTGGCTATCTCCCCGAAAACAGGTTAGTCGCAATTATTAGCACAAGGGGCTTTGTTGCGCTCACCACCCTGCCGGGATTTCACCACTCGGGATGCCAATGTTGGTATACAGACCTTCGGCATCCTGTGCGGTGGGATATCATAGTGATCCCCCTGAATGTACTGATGAAGCCTCCCTCATCATTGCTGTTTCTCCGCCTAAACAGAAGACTAGTCACGCCTAAGCGATAGTTCAGGTTGTTCAGTTGTTGCACGGACAGGCGCGATGAGGCATGACTACATACGCAACATGCAATACACATCTTCACCACTGGGTGGCTAATGCTCCACTAATCCAGTACTGTAGAGCAAATAGCGGCGGATTGATCTACAAGCTCTGGCAAATGTTCAGTGATGACTGTAACATTACTGTCTGCTGTACACAGACCAATGGTCAGACGGAGAGAGTCAATTTAAAAAAAGAAACCAATAAAATTAGTGTATACAGACGCAAGTGAATGTGTTAATGCAATGGTCCATTGATGGGTTATGTGAGTGTCCAAGTCCTGTAGACTAATCATTAAACAAAAATAGTGTATTCAGATGCAAACGAACGTGTTAAAGCACTGCTCCATTAATGGCAAGCATCCATATGTCGGGTCCTCTCCAATTGTCTGCCCAGCTTGCACGGGGAGCAGGGATTCTGGCTAGATAGCAAATACTGTACAGAGATGCTAAGCACTGTGTTTTGGCATCCAAGAACTTAGGGAGGAGCTTTTATCTCTCCCCATTATACTTAGAGATAACACTTGCCGCTGTAGCCTTTAGAGTAGAGATGAGCGGGTTCGTATTTACTCGGTTCTTAATGCCAGAATTATCGCAAGTTCTTTTTTTCTGGATTTTTTTTATTGGCTAACCAAAACACGTGACGTCCATGAGCCAATAAGGAGATTCGGGTAAATCCAAGTAAAACCAAACCTGCTCATCTCTACTTTAGAGCAGAGTACGTTACAAGCTGTTCGTGCTACTTAGTACTCTAAAAGAAAATACTGTACAGAGATGCTTTAAAGGCTACAGCAGCAAGTGTTATCTCTATAAGTATAATGTGGAGAGATAGAAGCTCCTCTCTAGGTTCCCGGACACCAAAACACTGTGCTTAGCATCTCTGTATAGTATTTGCTATCTAGCCAAAATCCCCGCACCCTGTGCAAGCTGGGCGGACAATTGGAGGGGACTTGATATACGGATGCTTGTCGTTTCCCTTTGTGGTGTCATATAAACTAGTGGCCAGCTCCGAAAGCCAAGAGTCTCCTCTTTTGTTTGGTACCAGTCTCGAGTCTCTGGGACACCCAGAACCGGAGATATCAGGGTGCAATTGGACCCATTTTCCCATAGACTATAATGGGCCTGTTAATTCAGACCCACCATGGGTTCTGACACTTGCCGTTAGCCGTGGGGGGTCATAGAAACTTGGGGTTGGTATTCTCTGGTAGTCTCCCATTTCATACCAACCCACTTCTGAGCCGATTGGAACCCCAGAACTGGAGATATTAAGCTTTAAGCCCATTTTCATTTAAATTTAATTTAATAGCTCACATAAACCCAACATCAATGGACCATTGCTTTAACACGTTCTTTTGCATCTGTATATACTATTTTTATTTATTGGTTTGTCTACGGGACCTCATTGCCGCAGTATATTTGAAATAGTGTAATGATATGCGTGTACAGCATTGCCCATACAGTGTACAGTAAAGTAGTACTTGCACTATAGTGTACTGTATTTCAATGGAGACCACACGCATGCACAATGGTGACTTTAAAAAGCAACATCTGGTGGATGATCGCAGGGTATTATACACAGCATAGATGAGCGAGGCTCCATCTGTGTGTAGGAGGGACCTCAGCAACTGCAATCCCTCCATTCCCGCCTGCAGTCATATCCCCCATAGGTTTCTATGGGGGATGCATTGCTGCCAGATTTATCAATATCCAGAATATCGGTCCCCGCAGCTACTGCCATCTGCAAATGGCAGTAACCCATTGGAGCCTATGGGCTACTCATGACATTTTTAGCCAGCAGAGGGTTCCCCCGGAACCCACCGCCAAAGTGACCAATGTGCTTGTACAGTCATGATGTCAAGGGAACACACTAGGCGACGTCGCTTATAGAGCACATAGCCTAGTGTGCACCCACCTTAAGATCCTAACCCTTTAAATCCTGCGTGAAACTGAAATTTTGTATCCATGGTACCAACCCAGACCAGACGGCTATATCCCCAAACACTCAGAGCACTGAAAGCTTGGGATAAACTCTTACACCTCTTTGGGTTCCCTTTTCCCCCCTTACTTAAATTTACCTCTGTCAAGTATAGCCCTTTAAAGCCCTGACTTGCAGAGGCATAACTAGGGTTTTCGGAGCCCAGGGAAAGATGAAGAGAGGTGCGCGCTGCGCTCTCCTTCCATCACACACAGCGGTTAAGAGCAAGATGGCCGGACCGGTGGTATTGCGTACCGGCTGTCAACTTCTTGCGTATTGCAGCACTAGCTCCAAGCAAATGCATTGTAGAGAGTCAGGGAACTGGAGGTCCATTAGGTGCCATGAATTGGTAAAGTGTGCTGCTGCAAATTTCAAACAACAAAGGAAGCACCAATCAGCGTCAGATTAGCTTTCACAAACATCCAACCACAAGTAGCTCATCATATGAATTTGCACTTACCGCAAGACAATAATAGTGCTTTCCAAGGCATGCATCTTTCTACGTGTCTGCATGTGTTCACAATTGTCGACCAGTCTTGCCCTGTTCTGCTCCTCCAGGTGCAGATAAGTATAAGTGTGAGACTTACAAATCTGCATGTATG
This sequence comes from Pseudophryne corroboree, assembly GCF_028390025.1. NCBI lineage: Eukaryota > Metazoa > Chordata > Amphibia > Anura > Myobatrachidae > Pseudophryne > Pseudophryne corroboree. The sequence goes on from NC_086452.1 coordinate 321,704,292, forward strand.
CATATATGTGTACATACACTCTTCTAGGCATGCACAGTGCAAATTAACACTAGAGACACTATGCCAACAAGCACCAGCCGCAGAGTGTACCATGTGCATTGGGTGAATGGGACTTTTAAACTCCTCTCCTGCCTCTGACTTCCTGCTGTCTCTGGGTGAGTAGGAAAATCCAGACTTCTTTTTCACTTGCAGCTGTGCAAACCAGAAAGCCCAGAGTTATAAATCTCCACTGCAGGTGCAGAATGTGCAGGTCTTGATTTCTTCTCCCTTGGAGGGAGCTGATCCCACCAGAATGTGGTGAGAGAAGCCCTCTCACCACATTCCCCCCCCCCCCACCTTTTCTCTTTTCCACGCTTGGGGGAAATCTTCCTTTGTGTCGCCCTACACCATTCAGCCTTTCTAAATTCACTGGGAAATACTTATATCTGGTTCGTTTACCAGACTGATGCTTTCTGTCCACCTTCCCAGGCATATCTTCCTCCTCTTAGCTGAATGTGGTACGTTCTGGTAAAGGAACAAATAGTCCTAGTTTCTTGCAGACATTGGGCTGCACGCTTTTGCTCCAATCAGAGGACAACACATCCCTCAAAGGGACAAGTAACAGCTCACTAAATCCGGGGAAATTGTGGCACAAAATGAGAGGATGGGGAGCTGAGGACCAGCCACGACGACCACCTCATAAGTGCGCCCATTTATGGTGAGGTTCACCTGCACCCCGGAGAAGTTTTCTGTGGTCTCATGTACGCAGATTATTTCAACTAACCCTGGCACCTTTTCCACTGGCCTGGGCAGGAGAGCCTTACAGGGTAAGCTCACTCCCTGAGTCTTTAATAGCTGGGCGTTCTCGGCCATTTAGCAACACAGGAGCTTCCTTCAGACCTGATCGCAGCAGCAAATTTGATAGCTAATGGGCAAAACCATGTGCACTCTAGGTGGGGCAGGTGTAACATTTACAGAGAGAGTTAGATTTGGGTGGGTTATATTGTTTCTGTGCAGGGTAAATACTGGCTTCTTTATTTTTACACTGCAATTTAGAATTCAGTTTGAACACACCCCACCCAAATCTAATTCTCTCTGCACATGTTATATCTGCGCCCCCCCCCCCCCCCCCCTTCCTGCAGTGCACATGGTTTTGCACATTAGCTAACAAATTTGCTGCTGCAATCAGGTCTGAATTAGGCCCACAGTTTTCCACACTAACATGAAAAAGCAGGGTACATAGCGTCCATACTGGCAACCCCACACTCCGTAGGCTCTATTTTTTTGTGACAGTCCCGCCTTGTAGGACTTGGCTCTCTACACTCATAGCAAGCAACCATGCCATTTCCAGCAGTGTTTTCTCGAGGAGGGGGTGACAGACGGGGTCACTGGCCATTGGAGTGCCATCTTAACTGGTCGCCGGTTCCCCGGTTTGATTTCTGACATCTTTGTCATATTTCCTGAGGTCTCATACCGCTCCAATACGGTGATTAATTCCCCTAAATTCTGAGGATCAGCGTGTATGACTCAGCGCTGCATATTCCGCCCTAGTGTTTTTATACACTGGTCAATAACCACTGTCTCCACAATCTGAGCGGCAGTGCGGTCTTTGGGCTGGAGCCAACTCTGCCGCTGTCTGGTGAGCTCTGCACCTGCTTACGAATTGGGACCCCTGGTAATAGGGCCCATTCGTGGAAGCACTGCACTTAAGAGTTAGACCTGACCAGGCTAGAATTATACTTTTAACTAGAGATGAGTGGGTTCGGTTTTACTCGGATTTACCTGAATCTCCTTATTGGCTCACGGACGTCACGTGTTTTGGTTAGCCAATAAGAAAAATCCAGAAAAAAAGAACTTGCGATAATTCTGTTGGTAAGACCCGAGTAAATCTGAACCCACTCATCTCTACTTTTAACCAAGTCATATTTGTCTGCATGAGCAGAGGATAGCTCAGCATATGCTTTCTGAGCTTTACCAGTAATATAGGGGGCAAGCTTATCAGCCCAAGTATCCACTGGCCACTTTAATCGCTGTGCCACTCTTTCAAATATTAGTAAATACGCCTCTGAGTCATCTGAAGCAGACATTTTCTTTAGATGCTCTAAACAGAGGCGTAACTAGGGATTTTGGAGCCCAGGGCAAGATCAATAATGCCTCCCCCTCCCCCCCAAAAAAACCCTACAAAGGAAAGTATGTGCGCAGCGCACGCCACCAGCGCGCACTGAAAAAAATGGCCATAGCCACACACCAGTTTCATGTCATACTGGGAACATTCTTTTCAATTCTACATGCACCTTACCATCATCATCTCCTGCACAAATAGGTGTAATTTTTGAAGGGGGGTATGGAAAAGTGAAGGGTGAGAAGGGGGTGTGGCCACTCAACAGGGGGGCGTGTTCTTCAGTGTAGTATGACCCCTTATATTATCTAGTACTGGTGCCCCTTTCAAATTTTAGCACACGGTTTGAGCTGAAATTCACATTATAGCACACTGAATGAGCCGAAATTCACATTATAGCACACTGAATGTGCCAAAATTCACATTATAGCACAATGAATGAGCCGTAATTCACATTATAGCACAATGAATGAGCCGAAATTCACATTATAGCACACTGAATGAGCCGAAATTCACATTATAGCACACGGTATGAGCTGAAATGCACATTATAGCACACTGAATGAGCCGAAATGCACATTATAGCATACTGAATGAGCCGAAATTCACATTATAGCACACTGAATGAGCCGAAATCCACATTATAGCACACTGAATGAGCCGAAATTCACATTATAGCACACTGAATGAGCCGAAATTCACATTATAGCACAATGAATGAGCCGAAATCCACATTATGGCACACGGTATGAGCCGAAAACCACATTATGGCACACGGTATGAGCCGAAATTCACATTATAGCACACTGAATGAGCCGACATGCACATTATAGCACACGTTATAAGCCGAAATTCACATTCTAGGACACTCTTTAATTTAATTTAAAAAAAAAGACTTCCGGGTCAGTGGAAGAAGTGCCGGTATGCCATACCGCCCCACTTTGACCACTATATATGTATATATATATGTGATGTTAGTGTATTAGAATGCTTAATATTTGTAGACACTCCCTTACTAATCTGTGTAAGCCTGAATCTTCAGTGATGGTCCCTAGGACCAGGGGGATGCTGGGAAGTGGGTGGTCCAGTGTGCAGTGTGTCTGGAGTTGGTGATGGAATAAACAGCACAGCAGTGAACTCGCATGTCTCTGTGTCCTGATGACTGGATTTACAAACATATGAACAAAACATGGTGCCAGAAGAAGTTTAACTTGGACTGCTAGTGCTCTCAGAGTGTGAAAGAATCCTGCAGCAGTCTGTACAGCTGTGATAGTGTCTGCAAAGCCTGCCGTGTGCTCCTCTCTTCAAACAGTGAGTAACCATGGATAAACTAGCTCCTCCAACCGGCATGCTGATGTCTGGTAACTTGTCTGAAAACTGGAAATGATTTAAGCAAAGGTTTAATATTATTATTATTATTGTTACCAGTTATTTATATAGCGCACACAAATTCCGCAGCGCTTTACAGAGAATATTTGGTCATTCACATCAGTCCCTGCCCCAGTGGAGCTTACAATCTATATTCCCTATCACATGTACACACACACACACACACACACACACACACACACACACACACACACACACACACACACACATTCATGCTAGGGTTAATTTTGTTGGGAGACAATTAACCTACCAGTATATTTTTGGATTGTGGGAGGAAACCGGAGTACCCGGAGGAAACCCACGCAAGTACGGGGAGAATATACAAACTCCCCACAGTTAGGGCCATGGTGGGAATCGAACCCATGACCTCAGTGCTGTGAGGCAGTAATGCTAACCATTACACCATCCGTATCTTGCTGCATGTGGAGCTGATACAGAGGCTGATAAAATGAAGGCATCCATTTTCCTCCATGTGATAGGAGAGGATGTGCTGGACATTTATAATAGTTTTCAGTTTGCTGAGGGGCAGAATATGGTGCTATCTTCTATAATGCAAAAGTTTGAAGATTACTTTGTGCCAAGGAAAAATGTGACATATGAAAGATATAAGTTTTTCACGTGATCAGAAGTCTGTAGATGGATTTGATCAGTATGTTACAGAGCTGCAGTCACTCAGTAAAACCTGTGAGTTTGGTGATTTAAAGGATTCACTGATTAGAGATCGTATTGTCTGTGGAATACCTGATAATGGACTCAGAGAGAGATTGCTGAGAGAGCAAGACCTAACACTAGAAAAGGCAGTGACTATGTGCAGATCTGCAGAAATAACTAGATTTCAAGCCAAAATGTTACACAAGGAAGTTGATGCTACTGTCCATGTAGTGCAGAACACAGAGCCAAGCAAACCTCCATTCTCAAGAATGAAGCAGTCTAAGCCACAGTCTAATAAGGAAATGTGTAGTAAATGTGGAAATGCTCACAATCCTAAAATGTGCCCTGCTTATGGTAAAACCTGCATGAAATGTGGTAGACTTAATCACTTTGCCAAATGCTGTAAAATGAAAAGGGAAATAACCACAGTGCATGCTGTTAAACAAAAAGAGGAATTCTTTGTGGATTGCATTGAACTTTGCAGTGCAGATAAGAAAGAATGGATTGTCCCTTTAACTGTGAACGAGATTGTCATTCCCTTTAAGCTTGATACTGGCGCGCAGGTGAATTTAATATTGTTTCAAGACTATAAGACTTTTAGAGTAAAACCTAAAATTCATCCAGCCAAAGTGAAAGTTACAGGGTACACTGGGGAGGAAATTCCTGTGAAAGGTACATGCTTAGTGACACTGAAATTTAAGGGACAGCAGTTTAAAACATCTCTACTGATTGTGGATAGAAATGTGCAACCAATTCTAGGATTAAGTTCCTGTGAGAAACTAAGCTTGCTAAAGAAAGTTTTTATGGTGACATCACAAGTAGAAGATGACTGCAAATCGATGTTTACAGAATACAGAGACTTGTTTGAAGGTCTAGGTTGTTTGCCTGGAGAGCATAAAATAAATATAGACACACAAGTTTCTTCAGTGATACACCCCTGTAGAAAAGTGCCATTTGCGCTGAGAGAAAAACTGAAACAAGAGTTAAATCGCATGGAAGCCTTGGGTGTGATACAGAAAGTTGATGAGCCTACTGAATGGGTAAGCTCCTTAGTAATTGTTGAAAAGAAAAATGGACAACTCAGAATATGTCTAGACCCCAGAGATTTAAACAAAGCTATTAAATGAGAACATTTCAAACTACCAACCAGAGATGAAATCATGTCGCAATTTGCGGGAGCAAAATGGTTCAGTAAATTGGACGCATCTTCAGGATTGTGGCAAAGGAAGCTAGATGAGGCCAGCTCAAAGCTTTGTACATTTAATACACCGGAAGGTCGATACAGATTTCTCCAACTACCATATGGAATATTGTCTGCTCCAGAAGTGTATCACAAAAAGATACACATGATTTTTTAACATATTCCAGGTGTTGAAACAATGATGGATGACATAATTGTCTGGGGATCTACAAAGGAAGACAAGTAATGGAACTTGTCAAGAAAGTGAATCTAAAGCTAGACAAGGACAAATGTGAATTTGGCGTGAATACACTTACCTTTATGGGCGACGTGGTCTCGGATCAAGGTGTAAAACCAGACCCAAGGAAAATATCAGCCACAGTGAACATGGAACGTCCTAACAACAAAGACGACGTCAGAAGATTCCTAGGAAGGATTACTTACTTAGGAAAGTTTATTTCTCAACTCTCTGAACGAACAGCCTCTCTTAGATGGTTGTTGGACAAAGATAACGAGTGGATGTGGTCACATGAACAAGAAGAAAGTTGGCAAAACTTGAAACAGATCATTACAGAGCAACCAGTGTTAAAATTCTTTGATCATGCAAAAAGAATAAGAATTTCAGCAGATGCTTCGCAATTTGGCCTAGGCTCAGTGCTGTTACAAGAACATGAGGATACATGGCAACCAGTAATCTATGCATCAAGAGCACTGACATATGCTCAGATAGAAAAAGAACTTCTAGCGATCACATATGCATGTGAGCGATTTCATCAGTTTGTGTATGGTCAAACATTTACAGTGGAAACTGACCACAAGCCATTGGTAGCTATCATGACTAAATCATTACATGACTGTCCCATGCTTATCAGACTACAGAAATGTGATGTACACTTGCTGTACTGTCCCGGCAAGTACATGTACATTGCTGATACACTTTCTCGTGCTGTGGACAAAAGTGAAGGTTCCAAAAGTCTGATGGATGAAGAGATAGAAGCCTCTGTTAATTTGATCGTAGCTTCTCTACCAGTGTCTCTTGCAAGACAAGAACAGATTAGGAAAGAAACTGAGACAGATGACACAATGAAAGTGTTGAAAAATATCATTTCTCTGATGTCCTAGTGGATGCTGGGAACTCCGTAAGGACCATGGGGAATAGCGGGCTCCGAAGGAGGCTGGGCACTCTAGAAAGATCTTAGACTACCTGGTGTGCACTGGCTCCTCCCACTATGACCCTCCTCCAAGCCTCAGTTAGATTTCGTGCCCGGCCGAGGTTGGATGCACACTAGGGGCTCTCCTGAGCTCTTAGAAAGAAATAGACTTAGGTTTTTTATTTTCAGTGAGACCTGCTGGCAACAGGCTCACTGCAGCGAGGGACTAAGGGGAGAAGAAGCGAACTCGCCTGCTTGCAGCCGGATTGGGCTTCTTAGGCTACTGGACACCATTAGCTCCAGAGGGATCGACCGCAGGCCCAGCCTTGATGTTCGGTCCCGGAGCCGCGCCGCCGTCCCCCTTACAGAGCCAGAAGCAAGAAGATGGTCCGGAAAATCGGCGGCATGAAGACATCAGTCTTCACCAAGGTAGCGCACAGCACTGCAGCTGTGCGCCATTGCTCCTCTCACACTTCACACTCCGGTCACTGAGGGTGCAGGGCGCTGGGGGGGGGGGGGCGCCCTGAGGCAGCAATAAAAACACCTTGGCTGGCAAAAATACCTCAATATATAGCCCCAGGGGCTATATATGAGGTAAATACCCCTGCCAGATTCCATAAAAAAGCGGGAGAATAGGCCGCGGAAAAGGGGCGGAGCTATCTCCCTCAGCACACTGGCGCCATTTTTCCCTCACAGCTCCGCTGGAAGGAAGTTCCCTAGCTCTCCCCTGCAGTCTACACTACAGAAAAGGGTTAAAAAAGAGAGGGGGGGCACTAAATTTAGGCGCAGTATACATTATATATAAAAACAGCAGCTATAGGGGACATAACTCAGTTAGTCCCTGCATTATATAGCGCTCTGGTGTGTGCTGGCATACTCTCACTCTGTCCCCCCAAAGGGCTTTTGTGGGTCCTGTCCTCGTTTAGAGCATTCCCTGTGTGTCTGCGGTGTGTCGGTACGGCTGTGTCGACATGTTGAATGAGGAGGCTTATAGGAACAGAGGCCGATATATGTGATATGTGGGGCCGACACCAGAGTGGATGGATAGGTGAAAGGTATTAACCGACAGTGTCAACTCCTTACATAAAAGGGTGGATGACGTAACAGCTGTGGGACAGCCGGCTTCTCAGCCCGCGCCTGCCCAGGCGTCTCAAAGACCATCAGGGGCTCAAAAACGCCCGCTCTCTCAGATGGCAGACACAGATGTCGACACGGAGTCTGACTCCAGTGTCGACAAGGTTGAGACATATACACAATCCACTAGGAACATCCGTGACTTGATCCCGGCAATAAAAAATGTGTTATACATTTCTGACATTAACCCAAGCACCTCTAAAAATGGGTTTTAGGTTTGGGGAGAAAAAACAGGCAGTGTTTTGTTCCCCCATCAGATGAATAAATGAAGTGTGTGAAAAGCGTGGGTTCCCCCGTTAAGAAACTGGTAATTTATAAAAAGTTACTGATGGCGTACCCTTTCCCGCCAGGAGGATAAGTTACGCTGGGAGATATCCCCTACGGTGGATAAGGCGCTCACACGGTTGTCAAAAAAGGTGGCACTGCCGTTTTAGGAACGGCCACTTTGAAGGTACCTGTTGATAAAAAGCAGGAGGCTATCCTGAAGTCTGTATTTACACACTCAGGTACTAGACTGAGACCTGCAGATCGTGCTGCTGCAGCGTGGTCGGTGACCCTGTCAAGCATACTAGTTTGCTAATATGAGAACATATTAAAGACGTCGTCTTATATATGAGGGATGCACAGAGGGATATTTTGCCGGCTGGCATCCAAAATGAATGTAATGTCCATTCTGTCAGGAGGGTATTAGAGACCTGTCACTTGACAGGTGATGCTGACTTAAAAAGCGCATAGAGATTCTGCCTTATAAGGGTGAGGAATTATTTGGGGATGGTCTCTGGGACCTCGTATCCACAGCAACTGCTGGGAAGAAATATTTTTACCTCAGGTTTCCTCACAGACAAAGGTACAGTCCTTTCGGCTTCAGAAAAGCAAGCGGGTCAAATGGCGCTTCCTTTCTGTACAGAGACAAGGGAAGAGGGAAAAAGCTGCACCAGTCAGCCTGTTCCCAGAATCAAAATTCTTCCCCCGCTTCCTGTGAGTCCACAGCATGACGCGGGTGCTCCACAGGTGTAGCCAGGTACGGTGGGGGGCCGTCTCAAAAATTTCAGCAATTAGTGGGCTCGCTCACAGGTGGATCCCTGTTTCTTTCAAGTAGTATTTCAGGGGTACAAGCTGGAATTAGAGATGTCTCCCCCCAGCCGTTTCCTAAAATATGCCTTGCTGACGACTCCCTCAGGCAGGGAGGCTGTGCTAGAGGCAATTAATAAGCGGTATTCCCAGCAGGTAATACTCAAGGTGCCCCTACTTCAACAAGGACGGGGTTACTATTCCACACGGTTTGGGGTACCGAAACCGCATGGTTCGGTGTGACCCATTTTATATTTAAAATCCTTGAACACATACATAAAAAAATTCAAGTTCAAGATGGAATCGCTCAGGGCGGTTATTGCAAGCCTGGACGAGGGGGATTACATGGTATCCCGGGACATCAAGGATGCTTACCTGCATGTCCCCATTTACCATCCTCGCCAGGAGTACCTCAGATTTGTGGTACAGGATTACCATTACCAAGTCCAGACACTGCCGTTTGGACTGTACATGGCACCGAGGGTGTTTTATCAAGGTAATGGCCGAAATGATGATACTCCTTCGAAAAAAGGGAGTTTTAATTATCCTGTAATTGGACAATCTCTTTATAAGGGCGAGGTCCAAGGAGCAGTTGGTAGTCGGGGTAGCACTATTTTGGAAAGTGCTACAACAGCACGGTTGGATTCTAAACAGTCCAAAGTCACAGCTGGTTCCTATGACACGTCTACTGTTCCTGGGGATGGTTCTGGACATAAACCAGAAATAGTGTTTCTCCCGGAGGAGAAAGCCAAGGAGTTGTCATCTCTAGTCAGAGACCTCCTGAAGCCAAAACAGGTAGCGGTGCATCGTTGCACGCGAGTCCTGGGAAAAATGGTAGCTTCCTACGAAGCAATCCCTTTAGGCACGTTCCATACAAGAACTTTTCAGAGGGACCTGTTGGACAAGTGGTCCGGATCGCATCTTCCGATGCATAGGCTGATAACCCCGTCTCCAAGGACCAGGGTATCTCTACTGTGGTGGCTGCAGAGTGCCCATCTTCAAGAGGGCCGCAGGTTGGGCATACAGGACTAGGTCCTAGTGACCATGGATGCCAGCCTTTGAGGCTGGGGGGGCAGTCACACAGGGAAGAAACTTCCAGGGACTTTGGTCAAGTCAGGTGATTTCCCTACACATAAATATTCTGGACCTGAGGGCCATTTACAATGCCCTGAGGGGCAAGGCCTCTGCTTCAAAACCAGCCGGTACTGATCCAATCAGACAACATCACGGCAGTCGCCCATGTAAACCAACAGGGCGGCACAAGAAGCAGAATGGCGATGGCAGAAGCCACAAGGATTCTCCGATAGGCGGAAAATCATGTGTTAGCACTGTCAGCAGTGTTCATTCCCGGAGTGGACAACTGGGAAGCAGATCTTCTCAACAGACACGACCTCCACCCGGGAGAGTGGGGACTTCCTCCAGAAGTCTTCCAAAGGATTGTACACCATTGGGAAAGGCCACAGGTGGACATGATGACGTCCCGCCTCAACAAAAAGCTATAAAAGATATTGCGCCAGGTCAAGGGACCCTCAGGCGATAGCTGTGGACGCTCTGGTAACACCGTGGGTGTACCAGTCGGTTTATGTGTTCTCCCCTCTGCCTCTCATACCAAAGGTACTGAGAATAATAAGAAGGCGAGGAGTAAGAACGATACTCGTGGTTCCGGACTGGCCAAGAAGAGCTTGGTACCCAGAACTTCAAGAATTTATATCAGAGGACCCATGGCCTCTGCCACTCAGACAGGACCTGCGGCAGCAGGGGCCCTGTCTGTTCCAAGACTGCATTTGACGGCATGGCGGTTGAACGCCGGATCCTGAAGGAAAAGGGCATTCCGGAGGAAGTCATTCCTACGCTTACTAAAGCCAGGAAAGAGGTTACAGCAAATCATTATCACCGCATATGGCGGAAATATGTTGCATGGTGTGAGGCCGAAAGGGCCCCAACAGAGGAATTTCAACTAGGTCGATTTCTGCATTTCCTGCAAGCAGGAGTGACTATGGGCCTTAAATTAGGTTCCATTAAGGTACAGATCTCGGCTCTGTCGATTTTCTTTCAAAAAGAACTAGCTTCAGTACCTGAAGTTCAGACATTTATAAAAGGAGTGCTGCATATTCAGCCCCCGTTTGTGCCTCCTGTGGCACCTTGGGACCACTAAAGACCGTGGATCTGTAATATCTCACTTGGAAAGTGGTCATGTTATTGGCCTTGGCTTCGGCCAGGCGAGTATCAGAATTGGCGGCTTTATCATGTAAAGGCCCTTATCTGATTTTCCATATGGATAGGGCAGAATTGAGGACTCGTCCCCAGTTTCTCCCTAAGGTGGTGTCAGCGTTTCACCTGAACCAGCCTATTGTGGTGCCTGCGGCTACTAGGGACTTGGAGGACTCCAAGTTGTTAGACGTGGTCAGGGCCCTGAAAATATATGTTTCCAGAACGGCTGGAGTCAGAAAATCTGACTCGCTGTTTATCCTATATGCACCCAACAAGCTGGGTGCTCCTGCTTCTACGCAGACTATTGCTCGTTGGATTTGTAGTACAATTCAGCTTGCACATTCTGTGGCAGGCCTGCCACAGCCAAAATCTGTCAATGCCCATTCCACAAGGAAGGTGGGCTCATATTGGGCGGCTGCCCGAGGGGTCTCGGCTTTACAACTTTGCCGAGCTGCTACTTGGTCAGGGGCAAACACGTTTGTAAAATTATATAAATTTGATACCCTGGCTGAGGAGGACCTGGAGTTCTCTCATTCGGTGTTGCAGAGTCATCCGCACTCTCCCGCCCGTTTGGGAGCTTTGGTATAATCCCCATGGTCCTTACGGAGTTCCCAGCATCCACTAGGACGTCAGAGAAAATAAGAATTTACTCACCGGTAATTCTATTTCTCGTAGTCCGTAGTGGATGCTGGGCGCCCATCCCAAGTGCGGTTTATCTGCAATACTTGTACATAGTTATTGTTAACTAAATCGGGTTATTGTTGAGCCATCTGTTGAGAGGCTCAGTTGTTTCATACTGTTAACTGGGTTTCATATCACGAGTTATACGGTGTGGCTGGTATGAGTCTTACCCGGGATACAAAATCCTTCCTTATTGTGTACGCTCGTCCGGGCACGGTGTCCTAACTGAGGCTTGGAGGAGGGTCATAGTGGGAGGAGCCAGTGCACACCAGGTAGTCTAAGATCTTTCTAGAGTGCCCAGCCTCCTTCGGAGCCCGCTATTCCCCATGGTCCTTACGGAGTTCCCAGCATCCACTACGGACTACGAGAAATAGAATTACCGGTGAGTAAATTCTTATTTCTGAAAGGTTGGCCAGCAGAAAAACATGCGTGCCCGCTGTCTATCCTTGATTATTTGATGTACCGCAGTGACCTTACAGTTGTCGATGGTATTATTTACAAAGGCAATAGGTTCATACCTGCACGACTAAGAAAAACTATGCTGTGCAAGATACATGAAGGCCACTTAGTAGAAGAAAAATGTAAGCGGAGAGCGCGTGAAGTTATGTATTGGCCAAGAATGAACCAAGACATAGCACAGACTGCAGCTACATGTGAATTATGGCCCTCATTCCGAGTCGTTCGCTCGGTATTTTTCATCGCATCGCAATGAAAATCCGCTTAGTACGCATGCGCAATGTTCGCACTGCGACTGCGCCAAGTAACTTTGCTATGTAGAAAGTAATTTTACTCACGGCTTTTTCATCGCTCCGGCGAACGTAATGTGATTGACAGGAAATGGGTGTTACTGGGCGGAAACACGGCGTTTCAGGGGCGTGTGGCTGAAAACGCTACCGTTTCCGGAAAAAACGCAGGAGTGGCCGGAGAAACGGTGGGAGTGCCTGGCCGAACGCTGGGTGTGTTTGTGACGTCAACCAGGAACGACAAGCACTGAACTGATCGCACAGGCAGAGTAAGTCTGGAGCTACTCTGAAACTGCTAAGTAGTTAGTAATCGCAATATTGCGAATACATCGGTCGCAATTTTAAGAAGCTAAGATTCACTCCCAGTAGGCGGCGGCTTAGCGTGTGTAACTCTGCTAAATTCGCCTTGCGACCGATCAACTCGGAATGAGGGCCTATGTCTTACGCAGTGCCAGAGAGACCGTACCAGAAAGTTGGCGCAGATTTGTTTGATTGTAATGGGAAAACGTACATTGTCATGACTGATTATTACTCTAACTACCCTGAGGTGAAGACACTACATACAACTACCAGTATAGCCGTAATCAATTGCATGAAGTCAATCTTTGCAAGGCATGGTGTTCCTATGGAAGTGTTCACTGACAATGGTCCTCAGTTTTCCAGTGCTGAATTTAGACAATTTGCTGATGAGTGGGAATTTGTCCATACTACGTCAAGTCCCCACTATCCACGCTCAAATGGTTGGTGGAAAGTTCAGTAAAAACTGTAAAGAGTCTCATGAAAAAAGCTCAAGAAGGTAAAGAAGATTTCTACAAAAGTCTTTTAATCTACCGCAGTACACCTTTACAGAATGGACTTTCTCCTGCACAAATGCTGATGGGAAGGAGGATTAGAGAAAATCTCCCGATACATGATGAACTGCTTAATATACATAACTCAGCGTTGGTCAGACTGAGTAAGGAACGTCAACAGGCGAAACAGAAACTGTTCCATGACAGACGAACAAAAAGCTTATCTGATCTAAAATTGGGTGACCAAGTCCGTCTCAGAGATCACGAGAAAGGTATTTGGGTGCAGAAAGGTATTGTGCAAGCACAAGTAGCACCAAGATCTTATACTATACGTACAGAGCGTGGAACGGAAGTAAGAAGAAATTGGGTGGATTTAAGATCTCAACCTAACCATAATGAAGACAACATGACTGAAGAATACCCTTCATCTGACATGTATGATGATCCTGATAATGGTGAACCAACCACGATTCTAGAAAGGTCCAACATGGTCGATGAAACACAGACTGTGTATGAAAGACCCAAAAGGGAAATACGCAGACCTGGGAGACTCATTGAAACGTGTTAGATGATGTTCTTAATATGACGTTGTTAATTGTTGCATTGAAGCGTATAGGGCTTATCTTTAAAGAAAAGAGGATGTGATGTTAGGGTATTAGAATGCTTAATATTTGTAGACGCTCCCTTACTAATCTGTGTAAGCCTGAATCTTCAGTGATGGTCCCTAGGACCAGGGGGATACTGGGAAGTGGGTGGTCCAGTGTGCGGTGTGTCTGGAGTTGGTGATGGAATAAACAGCACAGCAGTGAACTCACATGTCTCTGTGTCCTGATGACTGGATTTACAAACATATGAACAAAAAAAAAAAAAAAAAAATAATAATAATAAAAAAATAAAATATATATATATATATATATATATATATAAAAACCCCCGTGGGAGAACCACATACAGAGCCATTGGAAACATGGATAGGGACCGAGAAAGAAAGAGAAGAATGGAGAGAGGGGGGGGGGGGGGGGCATGGGAAGGGATAGCATGGGGGGGCATGAGGATAGAGAGAGTAAGAGGCATGAGTGAGAAGGGGGCATGGGGAGAAACAGAAGGCGGAGAGAGACAGGACATGGAGAGGGAGAGATGGAGGTAGATGTAAGATTATGCTGGACAAATGGTATCAGTGCACGTTAGGTGGGAGTGGCTAGGAGTGTGGCATCCATGGGGGGGTGAGTTCAGCCAGCTCTCTAGGATCATTTTAAGCACTGGAAATACAGCAGTGTGGAGTCACCTGCCAATATGGATTGCAGTAAGGCAGGAAACAGTTAATAGTGTCTGCTGTCAGCGTTTGTACTCACACTGTGCCCTGGTACTGGGATGATACACTGGCAGGGAGATAACAGATGAGAGTAACCTGACCTTAAGCCACTCATTCATTTGTTTTTCATGGACTCCGAGTCCTGGCACTTATGGCATGCTTGTAGCACCCTGTGGACACCCAGTCTCCTGTGCAGATTCAATCATTGTTCCTGGGGGAACTTCTGGGATCCTCACAAGGGGGTGTGGCTTAACGCTGTTTCAGAAGCTCAATTGATCCACACTGGCCGCAGCTACAGGCATGGCTCGCACTGCCCTAGAAATGGCCCAGACTCTGCCTATCCCCATGAAGAGGAGCCGAGCCCGCTTGCCTGTCCAGCTCAGGGAGCGTGACGCTGTCACTGCAGTCACGCTCCCGGCTCCCAGCAGCAGCACGTAGGAGGTAGGCAGGGAGCTGCATACTGTAGTGTGGGCGGCACAGCGCAATGGTAACAGGCGGCAATAGCGGGGGCGGGCATGATGCCCTGGCCGGCAGCGCCTCCCCCCTGCTGGGCCTGCTACGGCGCCCAGAGCACGTGCCCTGCTCGACCCCCCTTAGTTACGCCTCTGGCCCTGAAGCATTTGTTGTGCCCACTGTTTGGGACACCAATTGTAACATTTGGTCCTCTGTTTTTTGATGGGAGGCTAGCAAATTTACTATAGTGTGAAAAGCTTCCTCCATGTTTATAGCAGATGGCATATACACAAATTCTGGTGTCTTTAAATAAGACGCCAGTTTGGACACAAAAACAAAACAATGAGTTTCTTTCGGCAATGCAAGGGTTAAACAGAACACAGAAAAAAAATGTCCCCCACCCCTCTTCCCATAGCAGTGCTTAATTAGACCTCAATATGTGTGCTCTCTCTGTTCAACTGTCAGGTGTATTTTATTACATAGCAGCCAAACCTATCTTTTGAATAGCAGACAGCATTTGAACTTGTGAAAAATATATAAATAAATAAGCAGCTGTTTAACTTCACAGTGGCAAGTTATCACAATACACCTCATATTACTCAGTACTTTAACAGGATTTTAATACCTACTGGTAAATCCTTTTCTCCTAGTCCGTAGAGGGTGCTGGGGTCCACTTCAGTACCATGGGGTATAGACGGTTCCGCAGGAGCCATGGGCACTTTAAGACTTTTCTAGAGTGTGAACTGGCTCCTCCCTCTATGACCCTCCTCCAGACCTCAGTATAGGAACTGTGCCCAGGGAGACGGACATTTCGAGAAAAGGATTTACTTTTCAATTAACGGTGAGATTCATACCAGCTCACACTTGAACCATGCCACACAACATGGCATTGAACAAAACTCATGCCAACGAGCATGAACATTACAGCAACCATGCTGAAACAACGTAACAAAATAATAACTGCAGGTAAAGAACGCACTGGGCTGGGTGCCCAGCATCCTCTACGGCCTAGGAGAAAAGGATTTACCGGTAGGTATTAAAATCCTGTTTTCTCATATGTCCTAGAGGATGCTGGGGTCCACTTCAGTACCATGGGGTTAAACCAAAGCTCCAGTACGGGCGGGAGAGTGCGGATGACCTTTCAGCACCGATTGACCAAACTTGAGGTCCTCATCAGCCAAGGCGTCAAACTTGTAAAACTTAGCAAACGTGTTTGCCCCTGACCAAGTAGCTGCTTGGCAAAGTTGTAACGCCGAGACCCCCCGGGCAGCCACCCAGGATGAGCCTTTCTAGTAGAATGGGCATTCACCGAATTCGGTATCGGCAATCCTGCTGTGGAATGAGCGTGCTGAATCGTACCTCTGATCCAGCGCGCAATGGTCTGCTTAGAAGCAGGACACCCAATCTTGTTGGGAGCATTCAGGACAAACAGAGCCTCTGTTTTCCGTATCCGAGCTGTTCTTGTGATATAAATTTTCAAAGCTCTGACCACATCCAGAAACTTTGACACAGTGAAGGTGTCAGTAGCCACTGGCACCACAATAGGGTGGTTTATATGGAAAGAAGAAACCACCTTCGGAAGAAATTGCTGACGAGTTCTTAAGTCAGCCCTATCATCATGGAAGATCAAGTAAGGACTTTTGTGAGACAAGGCCCCTAACTCAGACACCTTCCTTGCGGATGCCAAGGCCAGCATGACCACTTTCCAGGTGAGAAACTTCAACTCTATCGCCTGTAGAGGTTCAAACCAATCCGATTGAAGGAACTGCAACACCACGTTAAGATCCCATGGTGCCACTGGAGGCACAAATGAAGGTTGGATGTGCAGAACCCCCTTTCACGAACGTCTGAACTTCTGGAAGGGGGGCCAATTGTTTCTGAAAGAAAACGGACAAGGCCGAAATCTGGACCTTGATTGAACCCAATCTTAGGCCCGCATCCACACCTGCCTGCAGAAAATGGAGAAAATGTCCTAACTGAAACTCTTCCATAGGAGCCTTCTTGGATTCACACCAAGACACATATTTTCTCCAAATATGGTGGTAATGTTTAGACGTTACTCCTTTCCTGGCCTGAATAAGAGTGGGAATTACTTCTTTGGGAATACCCTTTTGGGTTAGGATCCGGCGCTCAACAGCCATGCCGTCAAACGTAGCCACGGTAAGTCTTGATACACGCACGGCCCCTGCTGCAGCAGGTCCTTGCGAAGAGGAAGAAGCCGAGGATCTGCTATGAGCAACTCCTGAAGATCTGGATACCAAGCTCTCCTTGGCCAGTCTAGGACAATGAGGATTGCTCGAACCCTTGTTCTTCTTATGATCATGAACACTTTTGGTACCAGTGGAAGTGGAGGAAAGACATACACCGACCGAAACACCCATTGGGTCACCGGTGCATCCACTGCTATTGCTTGAGGGTCTCTCAACCTGGAACAATATCTCTGAAGTTTCGTGTTGAGACGAGATGCCATCATGTCTACTTGAGGAACTCCACAAAGAGCTGACACCTCTGCGAAGACTTCTTGGTGGAGGTCCCATTCTCCTGGATGGAGATCGTGTCTGCTGAGGAAGTCTGCTTCCCAGTTGTCCACTCCCGGAATGAAAATTGCCGACAGAGCTCTTGCATGTCTTTCTGCCCAGAGGAGGATCTTTGTCACCTCTGCCATCGCCGCTCTGCTTTTCGTTCCGCCCTGACGGTTTATGTACGTGACTGCCGTTACATTGTCCGACTGGATCTGTACGGGTTGATCTTGAAGAAGATGCCCTACATGTAGAAGGCCGTTGTAAATGGCTCTCAACTCCAGAACGTTTACGTGAAGACAGGTTTCCTGACTTGACCATCTTCCTTGGAAGCTTTCTCCCTGTGTGACTGCACCCGAGTCTCGGAGTCTTGCATCCGTGGTTACTAGGACCCAGTCCTGAATCCCGAACCTGCGTCCCTCTAGTAGGTGAGAACTGTGTAGCCACCACAGGAGCGAAATTCTGGCTTTGGATGACAGGATTATCTTCCGGTGCATGTGCAGGTGGGATCCAGACCACTTGTCCAACAGGTCCCACTGGAATACCCTGGCATGGAATCGGCCAAACTGTATGGTCTCGTAGGCCGCTACCATCTTTCCCAACAACCGAATGCATTGATGAATCGACACTCTTGTTGGTTTCAGAATTTGTTTGACCATTCTCTGGATTTCCAGAGCCTTTTCTACTGGAAGAAATACCCCCTGTACTTCTGTGTCCAGTATCATCCCCAGAAAGGACAATCTTGTTGTCGGTTCCATCTGTGACTTTGGAAAATTTATGATCCAACCGTGTTGTTGAAGTACTGTCAGGGACAACTTTTCCCTGGACCTCGCTTTTCTCAGGAGATCGTCCAGGTAAGGAATTATATTGACTCCTTTCTGTCGAAGGAGGACCATCATCTCCGCCATCACCTTGGTGAACACCCTCGGTGCCGTGGAGAGTCCAAACAGCAACGTCCGAAATCGGTAATGACACTCCTGTATCGCGAATCTCAGATAAGCTTGATGTGAAAGATAAATGGGAACATGTAAGTAGGCATCCTTTATGTCCACTGACACCATGAAATCCCCTTCCTCCAGACTGGAAATCACTGCCTTTAGAGATTCCATCTTGAACTTGAACCTTTGCAGGTAGAGATTCAGAGATTTCAGGTTTAGAATCGGTCTGACCGAGCCGTCCGGCTTGAGAACTACAAAGAGGCTTAAATAAAACCCTTCCCCTTGTTGTGACAAGGGAACCAGGACAATGACTTGATCCTGACATCATTTTTGTATTACTGCTGCTACTACTTCCCTGTCTGGGAGAGAAGCTGGTAAGGCCGATTTGAAAAATCGGCATGGGGGAACGTCTTGAAACTCCAGTTTGTATCCGTGAGACACAATTTGTAAGATCCACGGGTCCAGGCCAGATTGAACCCAGAAAGGACTGAAAAGTTTCAGACGTGCCCCCACCTGAGCAGACTCCCGCAAGGCAGCACCAGCGTCATGCTGAAGATTTGGCAGAAGCAGGGGTTTATTTCTGCTCCTGTGATCCTGGAGACGCTGCAGACTTTTTTCCTTTTCCCTTTCCTCTACCTGCAAAGAAAGGGGAACCTTTACCCTTTTTGTATTTATTGGGCTGAAAGGACTGCATCTGAGAGTGATGTGTCTTTTTCGCCAGCGCAGGAGCATAAGGCTAGAATGTCTAACTAACTGCGGTAGCCGCAGAACCTAAAGCATCCAGCCCATGTCCAAACAAGACCTCACCTTTATACGGGAGAGCCTCCATATTCCTTTTGGAATCTGCGTCAGCATTCCATTGGCGAATCCACAACGTCCTCCTTGCTGAAACAGCCATGGTAGCGGCTTTTGATCCCAAGAGCCCAATATCTTTCATGGATTCTAGCATATATGCAGCATTGTCTTTGATATGACCCAACGTTAGGAGAATCTTGTCTCTATCTATTGTGTCAATCTCTGATGACAAGTTTTCTGACCACTTTTCAATAGCACTACTCACCCACGCACAGGCAATGGTGGGCCTGAGTAGTGTCCCATTGGCCACATAAATTGATTTTAACGTAGTCTCTAACTTGCGGTCTGCCGGCTCCTTTAGGGAAGCCGTCCCAGGCGCCGGGAGAATCATCTTTTTTTGTTAATCGTAACAGGGCACTGTCTAAAACGGGGGGTGACTTACACCTTTTCCTGTCCTTTGCCAGGAAAGGATAAGCTACCTGAATTCTTTTGGGAATCTGATATTTCTTTTCAGGGTTTACCCAGACTCCCTCAAAGAGAGTGTTAAGATCATGAGATAGAGCAAAAGTTACGTAAATTTTCTTTTCTTTATAAAAGTAAGCCTTCTCCTGAGGTAAAGGAGGGGGCTCCGTAACTTCTAAGACCTCCCTTATAGCAACAATCATGTACTGAATGTTTTTAGCTAATTTTGGTTCTATTCCCCTGGAGTCACTAGTGTCGACACAGGAATCAGAGTCCGTGTCGGTATCAGTTTGTACTACTTGTGCAAATGACCTTTTATGTGACCCAGAGGGGTCCCCTGTGGATGAAAAGGCAGAACTATTAAAAATCACATCTTCCACGGATTTTCTCCAGGTTTCTGCATGAGACTCAGACTTATCCAATCTCTTACTGATATGATTCACACTATCACGTAATTCTTTCACCCATTCAGGCTCGTGGCGTGCCGGTAGTGCCACCTAATTACAACTCTGTGAGCTCCCTGCCTCAGACATGTCACACACGTGCACAAACACACCACAGACACTCCAGGGCTTATAGGGGACAGACCCACAGTAAAATCTGTCAGAAGGACACAGAAGGGATTTGCCAGTTCACAACTCAGCGCTAATGACTAAACTCCCTGTGTAATATAAAATGTCCACAGAGACCTGTAGCGCTGTTATAATGCCAAATTAACAATACAGCACCAATTTACACTGTGCCCCCCCTTTTTGCACCCTGATACTTGGTTCAGAAGTGGAGGAGGACCAGCGTTTCTTCCCCTGCAGCTTGCTTGGAGAAAATGGCGCTGAGCAGTGTGCTGGCTGACTGAGGAGGAAGCTCCGCCCCCTGTAATGGCGCGTTTCCCCTCAGAATATATGACTAAAATATTTATACTGGCGGGGGTGTAGGATTGTTGCCAGCAGTCTCCCTGAAAATAAAAAACCTAACATAATGTCTTTTCAGTGAAACTCAGTAGAGCTCCACTGGAGTGCGACCAGTCTGCCTGAGCACATTTTCTAAACTAAGGTCTGGAGGAGGGGCATAGAGGGAGGAGCCAGTTCACACTCTAGAAAAGTCTTAAAGTGCCCATGGCTCCTGCGGAACGGTCTATACCCCATGGTACTGAAGTGGACCCCAGCATCCTCTAGGACGTATGAGAAAATATAATTACGGCTATTTAGGTCTGCCAACCATTACTCACGTGACCGTAATGTTTGCCTTCAAATCCTTGGCAATGCCGAAGGTGTTTGGCTTTTGTGCAGTGACTCAGCAAACTGTACCCTACTCACTGGCCTCTAACAGGTATCAGCACCATGTGCATTGTGTGAATTGGACTTTTAAACTCCTCTCCTGCTTCTGACTTCCTGCTGTCTCTGGGTGAGCTGGAAAACCTAGAGTCCTGATTTTTTTCACTTGCAGCTGTGCAATCCAGAAAGCCCAGTGTCATAATTCTCCACTGCAGGTGCAGAATGTGCAGGTCTTGTTTTCTTCTCCCTTGGATGGAATTGATCCCATCAGAATGTGGGCAAATGTGGTGAGACACAAGCCCTCTCACCACAATATATATATTGTGGTGAGAGGGCAGTGACCGCACTCTGAGTCTACATACCTCCCAACATGACCCTCTCCAGAAGGGACACAATGCTCTGCTTCTGGATTTTTCACATCATTTATGATTGCCAGCACCTCTGTTGAACATGTTAATAGATAAGAAAGATGTTTCAGCACAGGTGCCGGCAATAAGCAGTAAGAGGGAAGTCCAGAAGCAGAGCATTCTGTCCCTCCTAGAGAGGGTCATGTTGGGAGGGATGAGTCTACCAATATAGAAATAACAAATACACAATATTTTCAATGTAGTCAATGTTATATATATATATATATATATATATATATATATACACACTGCTCAAAATTATAAAAGGAACACTTAAACAACACATCCTAGATCTGATTGAATGAAATATTCTTATTAAATACTTTGTTCTTTACATATTTGAATGTGCTGACAACAAAATCACACAAAAATGATCAATGGAAATCAAATTTATTAACCCATGGAGGTCTGGATTTGGAGTCACACTCAAAATTAAAGTGGAAAAACACACTACAGGCTGATCCAACTTTGATGTAATGTCCTTAAAACAAGTCAAAATGAGGCTCAGTAGTGTGTGTGGCCTCCACGTGCCTGTATGACTTCCCTACAATGCCTGGGCATGCTCCTGATGAAGTGGCGGATGGTCTCCTGAGGGATCTCCTCCCAGACCTGGACTAAAGCATCCACCAACTCCTGGACAGTCTGTGGTGCAACGTGGCATTGGTGGATGGAGCGAGACATGATGTCCCAGATGTGCTCAATTGGATTCAGGTCTGGGGAACGGGCGGGCCAGTCCATAGCATCAATGCCTTCGTCTTGCAGGAACTGCTGACACACTCCAGCCACATGAGGTCTAGCATTGTCTTTCATTAGGAGGAACCCAGGGCCAACCGCACCAGCATATGGTCTCACAAGGGGTCTGAGGATCTCATCTCGGTACCTAATGGCAGTCAGGCTACCTCTGGCGAGCACATGAAGGGCTGTGCGGCCCCCCAAAGAAATGCCACCATACACCATTACTGACCCACTGCCAAACCGGTCATGCTGGAGGATGTTGCAGGCAGAACATTCTCCTTGGCGTCTCCAGACTTTGTCACGTCTGTCACATGTGCTCAGTGAGAACCTGCTTTCATCTGTGAAGAGCACAGGGCGCCAGTGGCGAATTTTCCAATCTTGGTGTTCTCTGGCAAATGCCAAACGTCCTGCACGGTGTTGGGCTGTAAGGCTGTTTCTGATCGTTTGAGTAGACACATGCACATTTGTGGCTTGCTGGAGGTCATTTTGCAGGGCTCTGGCAGTGCTCCTCCTGTTCCTCCTTGCAAAAAGGCGGAGGTAGCGGTCCTGCTGGTGGGTTGTTGCCCTCCTACGGCCTCCTCCACATCTCCTGATGTACTGGCCTGTCTCCTGGTAGCACCTCCATGCTCTGGACACTACGCTGACAGACACAGCAAACCTTCTTGCCACAGCTCACATTGATGTGCCATCCTGGATGAGCTGCACTACCTGAGCCACTTGTGTGGGTTGTAGACTCCGTCTCATGCTACCATTAGAGTGAAAGCACCGCCAGCTTTCAAAAGTGACCAAAACATCAGCTAGAAAGCATAGGAGCTGAGAAGTGGTCTGTGGTCACCACCTGCAGAACAACTCCTTTATTGGGGGTGTCTTGCTAATTGCCTATAATTTCCACCTGTTGTCTATTCCAGTTGCACAACAGCATGTGAAATTGATTGTCAGTCAGTGTTGCTTCCTAAGTGGACAGTTTGATTTCACAGAAGTGTGATTGACTTGGAGTTACATTGTGTTGTTTAAGTGTTCCCTTTATTTTTTTGAGCAGTGAATATATATATATATATATATATATATATATATATACAGGTTGAGTATCCCTTAACCAAAATGCTTGGGACCAGAGGTATTTTGGATATTGGATTTTTCCGTATTTTGGAATAATTGCATACCATAATGAGGTATCATGGTGATGGGACCTAAATCTAAGCACAGAATGCATTTATGTTACATATACTCCTTATACACACAGCCTGAAGGTAATTTTAGCCAATATTTTCTATAACTTTGTGCATTAAACAAAGTGTGTCTACATTCACACAATTCATTTATGTTTCATATACACCTTATACACACAGCCTGAAGGTAATTTTAGCCAATATTTTTTATAACTTTGTGTATTAAACAAAGGTTGTGTACACTGAGCCATCAAAAACAAAGGTTTCACTA
The DNA here is from genome assembly GCF_028390025.1 of Pseudophryne corroboree. Lineage (NCBI taxonomy): Eukaryota > Metazoa > Chordata > Amphibia > Anura > Myobatrachidae > Pseudophryne > Pseudophryne corroboree. The sequence goes on from NC_086452.1 coordinate 321,727,724, forward strand.
TCTCACTCTCACTCAAAAAAGTCTGTATTTCGGAATATTCCGTATTTCGGAATATTTGGATATGGGATACTCAACCTGTATATATATATAAAGAAGCACAGGACCGGCACTCCTCGATGAAGATTAGTTACCACGCTGGTGCCCTCACATATACGGCTGTATAAATGTATAGTTGCAATGGTGCGGCACTCAGCTAAAAGAAGTACTCAGGAAACCAAAGTCGTTTACAACGTTTCAGTGCAATTATGCACCATCGTCAGGTTTATAAAGCATATACTGTATAAAGAATTACATACCTTTTATAACTGCACACCCAGTGAGGGAAACCACGCCAGGAGTCCAGTCGGGACCTCCTCCACGGTGGCGGTAACTGATGACATCAATACATCTGTGACACCCATCACCATAACAACATACAAACATTAAACAGCGATTCTGAAAGATTAAATAGCATTCGGGTTATAATATCTATTCCACAATTACAACAAACACATAATGAACCTTAAAGTGCTTATGTATTAAATTTCATGAAAAACAACTATTGCTGAGATGTTCATTTAACCCTCAAAGGGGATAATACATCTAATCGGTGGATCCACTGTACCTCTCGCTGTAATAGCAATCTTGCGATCTCCACCCCTTACTGTTTTTTTACCCAATTAGTCATGCGGTATCTAATACTTGCAATATTATGATTTAATTCTGCAAAATGGCGTGCAACCAGTTGTTCAGATTTCTATTACTACTTAATGCAGCTCTAATAGTGGAGCGATGCATGGCCATAGAATCTATAAATCTCCCCTAGGTCTTCCCTACATAGGAGAGGCCACAGGGACAGAGAATTTGGTAAACCACGTAAGTAGAATTACAAGTAAGGTTATGACGGATTAAGAATTTCTTACCCGTGTGCGGGTGGTAAAATGAGTCCCCTGATATTAGGAAACTACATGTTGTACAACCACACTTTAAAACAGCCCAAACTCTTTTTGGACAAAAAATGTGCTAGTTTATCACCGTCATAATTACCAAGATCAGCATGAACTAAGAGATCCCTCAAGTTCTGGCCCCGTGTATAACACGGCATGGGATTCACATCTTTAAATGGTAGATGACGATCAATTTTAATAACATGCCAATGTTTTTTAATTACTGAATTTACCTCTCTAGATTGTGTATTAAAATGATTAACTACTGGAATCCATTTGTTGGTTTCTTTAGTCTTAGATTTCTGCAACAATATTTTGCGATCTATATTTAGAACTCTATCCTTGGTCTGCAAAAGGACTTTTTTAGGATAACCCCTTACTAACAGTTTCTCGATTAAAGAATCTATTTGTTCATTAGCTGTAATGCTGTTGGAGTTAATTCTCCATATTCTAAGCATCTGTGAATATGGTAATTAATTTTTCAGATTAACAGGATGACAGCTGTTATATTGTAATAATGTATTACGATCTGTGCATTTCACATGTACAGATGTTATAAATTGGTTACACCTTAGCTTAATATCAACATCTAAATAATCTATATGTTCCTGGCTCATTCTGAAAGTGAACTTAATTGCACAATCGCTAATATTATTAGTTTCAATAAGATTGCAAAATGAATCCTCAGACCCTGTCCAAACGATGAACAGGTCATCTATAAAACGGGTGTATAAAATGATATTTGATGATACACTAGAATTAGAAAAGAATATCTTCTGCTCAATATAAAACATAAAAATGTTAGCAACTACCGGGGCCACTGCCGAGCCCATTGAGCAACCACTCAACTGTATATAATACTTTTTATCGAACAAAAAATAATTCTTCTTAAGGGTAAATTCCAAAAGGACCACACAGAATTCAATAAATGCTATATCATAGACACCACTTTCAATCAAGAAGACCTTTACAGCATGTAAACATGTATCATGCGGTATCACCGTATACAAGCTCACCACATCTGCACAAATCATCCAGGAACCATCTGGAACATCGTGCAGTGTGGCCATCTTGTTAAAAACATTGTTGTGTCCAAAAGAAAATTTCTGTGCTGCTGGACCAAGGGCTGTAATACTGAGTCCAAATAGGTTTTAACTGGCTGTGACAAAGACCACCTTGGTGAGACGATAGGACGTACCGGGGGAGGGGTTACCCCCTTGTGTATCTTCGGGAGAGTATACAAAAGCGGAGCTATCGGATATTTTGGTAGCAAGGCATCTGCAAGCTTTTGATCTATGATTTTATTTTGCACCGCTTGTGTCAGAATCACTCCCAATTCTTTTTGAAAGATGTCGACAGGGTCACAGGACAGTTCTTTATACGTCTTCCCATCGTTCAATTGACGCAAAATTTCATTACGGTAGTCCTGTATATCTTGTAGGACAATTGCCCCGCCCTTGTCCGCCGGTCTTATAATTACATTTGTATTACCGGACAAGGTTTTAATGGCTCTCCTCTCTTTTGGAGTTAAATTAGGATTAACATCTTTTGGACGTGCGGTGACGGTATCCACTTCTTTGTCCACTAAACGCATGAAAGTCTTTAAACTTGGATTATTGGTATTTGGATCAAATGATGATTTTGGGAATATCTTCCTAACATGTTCAGGAATTGGTTTGACTTGTTCAGCAGGCTCAGACTTTAATGATTTATTGAAAAATTCTTTAATTTTCAGTTTTCTGAATAGTTGGTATTTCTCCTGTTGCCACTTAAAATCATTAAAGCAGGTCGTTGGGATGTAAGACAGTCCCTTTTTTAATAAGGATAATTCAGTATGGGATAAATCATAGGAGGACAAATTAAAAATTATTTCTTAACAAGCTGGCCACACTGCACGATGTTCCAGATGGTTCCTGGATGATTTGTGCAGATGTGGTGAGCTTGTATACGGTGATACCGCATGATACATGTTTACATGCTGTAAAGGTCTTCTTGATTGAAAGTGGTGTCTATGATATAGCATTTATTGAGTTCTGTGTGGTCCTTTTGGAATTTACCCTTAAGAAGAATTATTTTTTGTTTGATAAAAAGTATTATATACAGTTGAGTGGTTGCTCAATGGGCTCGGCAGTGGCCCCGGTAGTTGCTAACATTTTTATGTTTTATATTGAGCAGAAGATATTCTTTTCTAATTCTAGTGTATCATCAAACATCTTTTTATACACCCGTTTTATAGATGACCTGTTCATCGTTTGGACAGGGTCTGAGGATTCATTTTGCAATCTTATTGAAACTAATAATATTGGCGATTGTCCAATTAAGTTCACTTTCAGAATGATCCAGGAACATATAGATTATTTAGATGTTGATATTAAGCTAAGGTGTAACCAATTTATAACATCTGTACATGTGAAATGCACAGATCGTAATACATTATTACAATATAACAGCTGTCATCCTGTTAATCTGAAAAATTAATTACCATATTCACAGATGCTTAGAATATGGAGAATTAACTCCAACAGCATTACAGCTAATGAACAAATAGATTCTTTAATCGAGAAACTGTTAGTAAGGGGTTGTCCTAAAAAAGTCCTTTTGCAGACCAAGGATAAAGTTCTAAATATAGATCGCAAAGTATTGTTGCAGAAATCTAAGACTAAAGAAACCAACAAACGGAGAGAGGTAAATTCAGTAATTAAAAAACATTGGCATGTTATTAAAACTGATAGTCATCTACCATTTAAAGATGTGAATCCCATGCCTTGTTATACACGGGGCCAGGACTTGAGGGATCTCTTAGTTCATGCTGATATTGGTAATTATGACGGTGATAAACCAGTACATTTTTTGTCCAAAAAGAGTTTGGGCTGTTTTAAAGTGTGGTTGTACAACATGTAGTTTCCTAATATCAGGGGACTCATTTTACCACCCGCACACGGGTAAGAAATTCTTAATCCGTCATAACCTTACTTGTACTTCTACTTACGTGGTTTACCAAATTATCTGTCCCTGTGGCCTTTCCTATATAGGGAAGACCCAGGGGAGATTTATAGATCGTATGGCCATGCATCGCTCCACTATTAGAGCTGCATTAAGTAGTGATAGAAATCTGAACAACGGTTGCACGCCATTTTACAGAATTAAAACATAATACAGGTTGAGTATCCCTTATCCAAAATGCTTGGGACCAGAGGTATTTTGGATATCAGATTTTTCTGTAATTTGGAATAATTGCATACCATAATGAGATATCATGGCGATGGGACTCAAGTCTAAGCACAGAATGCATTTATGTTTCATATACACCTTATACACACAGCCTGAAGGTAATTTTAGCCAATATTTTTTTATAACTTTGTGCATTAAACAAGGTGTGTGTACATTCACACAATTCATTTATGTTTCATATACACCTTATATACACAGCCTGAAGGTCATTTAATACAGTATTATTAATAACTTTGTGTATTAAACAAAGTTTGTGTACATTGAGCCATCAAAAAACAAAGGTTTCACTTTTTCACTCTCCCTCAAAAAAGTCCGTATTTCGGAATATTCCGTATTTCGGAATATTTGGATATGGGATACTCAACCTGTATTGCAAGTATTAGATACCACATGATTGATTGGGTAAAAAAAAACAGTAAGGGGTGGCGATCGCAATCGATTGCTGTTACAGCGAGAGGTACAGTGGATCCACCGATTAGATGTATTATCCCCTCTACGGTTAAATGAACATCTCAGCTATAGTTGTTTTTCATGAAATTTAATACCTAAGCACTTTAAGGTTCATTATGTGTTTGTTGTTATTGTGGAATTGACCAGGTATCGTCCAAGGAGGGGTATGACTCCCCAGGCTCTTGCAGCAAATCTGGATCTCTCTGCTATACTGGGTGCCTGTGAAGATCCCTGTTCCCTAGTCCGTTATTATAATAGGGATGTTATGGCTGCAATTGATATTATCGCCCCTGTGCGTTTAAGACCTCGTAAACCACAACGTCAAGCTCCATGGTTCGACAACAGTGTTAGTGAGCTCAAGAAAAGGGGGCGTAGACTGGAAAGACGATGGAGGAAGACTAACCTAGTGGATGACAAAATAAAACTAATAAAGCATAACGAAAAATATCAATCGACAATCACTCGTAAGAAAGCACAGTTCCTGTCAAATGAGATTACAGCAGCAAACAATAGGCCAGCTCAACTTTTCCGCACAGTGGAGATGCTTTGCAAGCCAGCATGCCTGCAGACTGATGAGACCCTCTCCCAGGCAAGATGCAACGAGTTTGCAAACTTCTTTGCAGATAAAATATCCAGTTATCCACCATCCGGGCTGGAATCTCCACAGTGCCATCAAAGGAGTGCCAAACTACAAAGCCTGCCAATATAAGCTACCTGCCTTCATGGACCAGCTTTGATCCAGTGGATGTGAAGGACACTGCTGAAATTGCTCGGATTTTGCGTCCCACCACCTGTGATCTGGACCCAGCCTCAACCAAGCTTCTAATAGGTTGTATGGATATAATTGGTCCTGTCTTTACAAAAATTGTTCAATGCTCTTTGCAGACAGGCATTTTTCCTGGACCCCTAAAGGAAGCAATTGTTAGACCGCTTCTTAAAAAACCTAATTTAGATCTCGACTGCATGACCAACTACAGACCGGTATCAAACCTTCCTTTCCTAGGAAAGGTTATTGAGAAAGTCGTTGCAAATCAACTGGAAACTCGCCTGACAACCCATGATATTTATGATCCATTTCAATCAGGATTCAGGAGAAGACATAGCACTGAAACAGCCCTGGTGTGTGTGTTAAATGATCTTCTGATGGCAAAAGACAGAGGTGACTGTTCAATATTAATCCTTCTGGATCTCTCGGCAGCATTTGATACCGTGGACCATGGGCTTCTGATTGAGCGACTGATACATTTCTGTGGTCTGGATGGCACAGTCCTAAGCTGGTTCAAATCATTTCTCACAGGCAGGTCACAGAGAGTATCATCTGGATTATACTCATCACCACCAGTGCCATTGCCATGTGGTGTCCCACAAGGTTCTATACTATCCCCCATGCTTTTTGCAGTATACATGCTCCCATTGGGCGAAATAATCAGGCGCCATGGCCTGGTCTACCACTGCTATGCAGATGATACACAACTGTACTTGTCCTTTGCTCCGGGCACTGATAACCCAATAGCAACCCTAAATGGCTGTCTAGCTGAACTACAGGAGTGGATGAGCGCCAGTTGGCTGCGACTGAACCCGGATAAAACAGAGGTCCTTATGATACGACCGCAACATCAAAGGACAAGACTGCAGCATAGCCAACCAACTGGACTTACACTCGGGGATTCAGAATTACAGACCAGTGATCGTGTGCGGAATCTTGGTGTTGTCCTGGATGGTGGCTTGACACTTAAACATCAGATATCAGCCACAATCAAATCCTCATTCTTTCACCTGAGGAACATAGCCAGAATCAAGCACTTAATTCCCTCAGATGATATGCCAAAAGTCATACATGCATTTGTATCATCTCGTTTAGACTACTGTAATGCCCTCTACCTTGGTCTACCAGCAAAAGAATTGCAGCGCTTACAGCTGGTGCAAAACACAGCTGCCAGGCTATTAACCAACCAGCCCCGTTCTAGCCACATAACACCCATCCTCTACTCCCTTCACTGGCTGCCTGTACGATGGCGAATCATCTTCAAGATTGGCTTACTGAGTTTCAAAGCATTACATGACCAAGGCCCAAGGTACCTGAAACAGCTTCTGACCCCATACTGCCCCACTCGATTACTGCGATCTGTAGATGAAGGACTTTTAGCAGTACCTAGAATCTACCGTAATTCATCTGGGGGTCGAGCTTTTAGTCATGCGGCTCCGACTTTATGGAACTCACTTCCCCGCACAGTGCGAGAGGCCCCAACTATAGAATCCTTCAAAAGTAGACTCAAGACTTTTCTGTTTACTCAAGCATTTCCATAATGTCCCTTTTAGTATCTTCATGCTTCTGTATTTTATGAAAATGTACTTCATTATTTTCTGTACTATATTATGCTATGTATCTGTTAAGCGCCTTGAGTCCTATTGGAGAAAGAGCGCTATATAAATAAAATTATTATTATTATTATATTATAACCCGAATGCTATTTCATCTTTCAGAATCGCTGTTTAATGTTTGTATGTTGTTGTGGTGATGGGTGTCACAGATGTAATGATGTCATCAGTTACCGCCGCCGTGGAGGAGGTCCCGACTGGACTTCTGGCGCGGTTTTCCTTACTGGGTGTGCAGTTCTAAAAGGTATGTAATTCTTTATATATGCTTTATAAACCTGACCATAGTGCATAAAGGCACTGAAACGTTGTAAACGACTTTGGTTTCCTGAGTACTTCTTTTAGCGGAGTGCCGCACCATTGCAACTATATATACAGTTGTGCTCATAAGTTTACATACCCTAGCAGAATTTGTGATTTTCTGGCCATTTGTAAGAGAATATGAATGATAACTCACAAACTTTTCTTTCACTCATGGTTAGTGGTTGGGTGAAGCCATTTATTGTCAAACAACTGTGTTTACTCTTTTTAAATCATAATGACAACAGAAACTACCCAAATGACCCTGATCAAAAGTTTACATACCCCAGTTCTTAATACAGTGTATTGCCCCCTTTAACATCAATGACAGCTTGAAGTCTTTTGTGGTAGTTGTGGATGAGGCTCTTTATTTTCTCAGATGGTAAAGCTGCCCATTCTTTTTGGCAAAAAGCCTCCAGTTCCTGTAAATTCTTGGGCTGTCTTGCATGAACTGCACGTTTGAGATCTCCCCAGAGTGGCTCAATGATATTGAGGTCAGGAGACTGAGATGGCCACTCCAGAACCTTCACTTTATTCTGCTGTAGCCAATGACAGGTCGACTTGGCCTTGTGTTTTGGATCATTGTCATGTTGGAACGTCCAAGTACGTCCCATGCGCAGCTTCCGGGCTGATGAGTGCAAATTTTCCTCCAGTATTTTCTGATAACATGCTGCATTCATCTTGCCATCAATTTTGACCAAGTTTCCAGTGCCTTTGTAGCTCACACATCCCCAAAACATCAGCAATCCACAGTAGGAATGGTGTACCATTCATCATAGGCCTTGTTGACTCCTCTCCAAATGTAACGTTTATGGTTGTGGCCAAAAAGTTCAATTTTGGTCTCATCACTCCAAATTACTTTGTTCCAGAAGTTTTGAGGCTTGTCTCTGTGCTGTTTGGAGTATTGTAAGCGGGATGCTTTGTGGCATTTGCGTAGTAATGGCTTTCTTCTGGCGACTCGACCATGCAGCCCATTTTTCTTCAAATGCCTCCTTATTGTGCATCTTGAAACAACCACACCACTTTTTTTCAGAGAGTCCTGTATTTCAGCTGAAGTTATTTGTGGATTTTTCTTTGCATCCCGAACAATTTTCCTGGCAGTTGTGGCTGAAATTTTTGTTGGTCTACCTGACCGTGATTTGGTTTCCACAGAATCCCTCATTTTCCACTTCTTAATTAGAGTTTGACCACTGCTGATTGGCATTCTCAGTTGCTTGGATATCTTTTTATATCCCTTTCCTGTTTTATACAGTTCAGTTACCTTTTCCGGCAGATCCTTTGGCAATTCTTTTGCTTTCCCCATGACTCAGAATCCAGACACGTCAGTGCCGCACTGGATGAAAGATGCAAGGATCTTTCAGGAGTCCAGAAACTCACTGACCTTTTATACACACACACTGATTACAAGCAAACAGATCACAGGTGAGGATGGTTACCTTTAGTAGCCATTCAAACCCGTTTGTGTCAATTTGTGTGCATGTTATCAGGCCAAAATCTCCAGGGTATGAAAATTTTTGATCAGGGTCATTTGGGTAGTTTCTGTTGTCATTATGATTTAAAGAGTAAACACAGTTGTTTGACAATAAATGCCTTCACCCAACCACTAACCATGAGTGAAAGAAAAGTTTGTGAGTTATCATTCATATTCTCTGACAAATGGCCAGAAAATCACAAATTCTGGTAGGGTATGCAAACTTATGAGCACAACTGTATATATAGTTGCAATGGTGCGGCACTCCGCTAAAAGAAGTACTTAATTTTTTCTATCAAAATTCTACACACTATACCCCATGATGACAACACGATAAAAGTTTTTTTTAGATTTTTGCTAAGTTAATAAAAATAAAAACCTAAGAAATCACAAGTACATAAGTATTCACAGCCTTTGCGCAATACTTAGTTGATGCACCTTTGGCAGCAATTACAGCCTCAAGTCTTTTTGAATATGATGCCTCAAGCTTGGCACACCTATCTTTAGGCAGTTTTGCCCATCCCTGTTTGCAGCAGCTCTCAAGCTCCATCAGGTTGGATGGGAAGCGTTGGTGTACAGCCATTTTCAGATCTCTCCAGAGATGTTCAATCGAGTCTGGGCTCTGGTTGGGCCACTTAAGGACATTCACAGAGTTGTCCTAAAGCCACTCCTTTGATATCTTGGCTGTGTGCTTAGGGTCATTGTCCTGCTGTAAGATGAACCATCGCCCAGTCTTTGGTCGAGCGCTCTGGAGCAGGTTTTCATCCAGGATGTCTCTGTACATTGCTGCATTCACCTTTCCCTCTATACTGGCTAGTCTCCCAGTTCCTGCCGCTGAAAAACATCCCCACAGCATGATGCTGCCACCACCATGCTTCACTGTAGGGATGGTATTGGCCTGGTGATGAGCGGTGCCTGGTTTCCTCCAAACATGACACCTGGCATTCACACCAAAGAGTTCAATCTTTGTCTCATCAGACTAGAGAATTTTGTTTCTCATAGTCTGAGAGTCCTTCAGGTGTATTTTGGCAAACTCCAGGTGTGCTGCCATGTGCTTTTTACTAAGTAGTGAACTCCGTCTGGCCACTCTACCTCACATGCCTGATTAGTGGATTGCTGCAGAGATGGTTGTCCTTCTGGAAGGTTCTCCTCTCTCCGCAGATTTATGCTGTAGCACTGACAGAGTGAACATCGGGTTCTTGGTCACCTCCCTGACTAGGTTCTTGGTCACCTTCCTGACTATGGCCCTTCTCTCCCGATCGCTCAGTTTAGATGGCCAGCCAGCTCTAGGATGAGTCTTGGTGGTTCCAAACTTCATCCATTTACGGATGATGGAGGCCACTGTGCTCATTAGGACCTTCAAAGCAGCAGATATTTTTCTGTACCCTTCCCCAAATTTCTGCCTTGAGATAATCCTCTCTTGAGGTCTACAGACAATTCCTTTGACTTCATGCTTGGTTTGTGCTCAGACGTGCACTGTCAAGTGTGGGAACTTATACAGACAGGTGTGTGCATTTCCAAATCATGCCCAATCAACTGAATTTACCACAGGTGGACTCCAATTAAGCTGTAGGGACATCTCAAGGATGATCAGTGGAAACAGGATGCACCTGAGCTCAATTTTGAGCTTCATGGCAAAGGATATGAATACTTATGTACATGTGATTTCTTAGATTTTTATTTTTAGTAAATTTGAAAAGAATCTCAAAAAAACTTTTTTTCACGTTGTCATTATGAGGTATTGTGCGTAGAATATTGAGGGAAAAAATTAATTTATTCCATTTTGGAATAAGGCTGTAACATAACAAAATGTGAAAAAAGTGAAGCACTGTGAATACTTTCCGGATGCACTGTATATATGTTAATATATAAAACTTCCCTCAGTTTATTTTAAATAAGGATTCCAAGAAGCTAAATGAGTACCCAGCGGGTAGATCCTTTATAATGTATAATGAGTTGAAGACTAATTGGAAATGGGTCAAACCACCATCTTCGGCAGTCAAAAAATAATGAGCGAGAGGTTTCCTTGCTAGGTTTGGTGTAGATGCAGGTGAGTAAAACATTTGTAGAGCAGTGTAACAATGTGATTACATTTTGAGGAGGTAGATAAATGTGATGAGATAAAAGTTTGAAGAGGGCATGTTTGTAGGACTTGCCTAGCTTTTTATAAGGACATATACAATTGGGATGCAGTAAATATACCGGATGTCGACAGCAAGGGAAATGCCGGCGGTCAGAATCCCGACCGCAGTCCGGTATTATCACTAGAATGGTGGGCCACTGGGCCTGAAGAGTGGCAAGCGCAGAGAGCCCACAAGGGGACTCGCTGGTTTGCTCACGGGATTACGGCTAACGGCAGTGCTGGAAGTAAGGTGGTACGGGGTGGTACGGAGTACCATTAAGCGCAGGGTTTCTGTCCGCAATAAGCATGCAACCCCTGGCAATGAGCAAGGAACCCCTGACAATGAGCATGTAACACCTGGCAACGGGCAGAAAACCTCTGGCAACGAGCATGTAGGGCGGTAAATCCTTCTAGAGGCATTATGTGTGTAAGCGGCACTGCAGGGAGCATTATGTGTGTAAGCAACACTAGTGGGGCATTATGCATGTAAACAGCACAGCAGGGGGCATTGTGCGTATAAGCGGCACTATAGGGGGCATTATGCGTGTAAGCAGCATTGCAGGGAGCATTATGCATGTAAGCGGCACTACAGGGGCATTATACATGTAAGTGGCACTAAAATGCCATGGGGGTGGCGCAAAATGTATAATTATGCCACTGCATTTACAGCGTTACCCAGAAGTGCCGGGAATGCTGGCGCTGCCAGGAGAAGATGCAGAAAGCTGCATCTTTTGCCATAAACCCCTTGCAGCAAGTAAATAGAAGCCTAACTGTGGGGCATAATTTGTAAGGGGCATTTTTGTGAGTGGGACATAAAATGGTGTCAGCGGCATGACTGTGTGTGGCATAATATGTAATAGGCATTACGGTGTCTGGCATAATGTGTAATGGGCATTACGGTGTGTGGCATAATGTGTAATAAATAAGCATTACGGTGTGTGGCACAATGTGTAATGGGCATTACGGTGTTTGGCATAATGTGTAAGGGGCATTACGGTGTGTGGCATAATGTGGCCATGCCCCCATTGTCATGTAGCCACTCCGCCAGTTGTGTGACCACGCCCCCTCATGCCACGTGACCACGTCCATTTTACTATCAGTACCACTAAGAAAAAATTTCTACTTGCACCTCTAGCTGACGGGTTGCTACTGTCGGTATACTGACAGCTGGTAACCCGTCTGCCTGGATTTCGTATACAATTTGCACTCTGCAAAAACAATATATTGTGATTATTTTGTTCTCCCCTGTTGCACTCGGGCAGAGAAAATTTTTAGGTGCATTTTGCAAAATGTAATTTAATCTCTGTCCAAAATCTCCATTTCACTGCAGGAAAACGGGATATATTATCATTATTTAGCCGATATTACTATATTAAAAATGCATTTGTCTATGTCACTGTGAAAAGGATTAAATTGAGCAAAACAAATTTGTTAAGTTGTACGTCTGGCTTGCATAGGCATCTTATTAGAGTGCAGAGTAGGCATTCATCTTACAGTACACTGGATGGATCGTCTAGACGCATTGGTGCAAATCTAGGACATTTCACAATATAAATTCAATGCACTTTTCAATTTTGGCTAAAATCAAAGATAAATGTGTAAAAATATAGCGGTCATCTGTAAAGTACTTCTCTTCATGCTCTGTAAAAGTTCGCGATCCAAAAATACAACTATTTATCCATATATTTTATACTTTCAATTGCATTTATGTAAGATCAGATGTTACATTAATTTATAGTGACAATGTTTCTCACCATTCCTCACTCCCGATCTCTTTCAGTGTAAATCGTTCCTCAGCATTGACTCTAAAAAGCATATCTTCTTCCTTGATCTCTGGTATTGGAGTATTATACAGGGGGTGCTGGAAAAGTGAGGTGAGCTTTGATCCTTGATATCTTGTCAGTTTTTTGTTTGAATCTTTTGCATTCACTTCAGAAGCCTTCAACATTGGGCTGCCATACACTGACGATCCATTGCTGCCACTAAAATCTTGTAACGACCTCACCACTGGAGACTTCCTAACCATGCGGGTTTTGGCTCTGGGGTGGTTTTCAGATGGACATGAGCATGAAACTGTAGTGGATAAAGAGAGTACATCCAGAATAAAATGCATCATGAAGGTCAGGAAGAGAAGTGACAGGACCATCAACTTGAACCTCCTTTGGACCGAAAAATGTAGACACCGAATAATTTTCATTTCACACCCAACCAAAACAAAACTTAAATAATGAATATTCACCGTTACAGGATAATAAATTAATTTAAGATGGAGAAATTAGCAGCTATTATGGTTTCTCTCAACCTGCCATTACTAGAGATCCATAAATTGCAAAGTGGTGATGAGTCCTGATGTTGATAGAAAGAGAATAACTTTTCATTGCAGAATTATTTGAGAGCTGTGTCAATAGAGGGATACATCAGATTGAGAGAGAGAGAGAGAGAGAGAGAGAACAAGGGTCAATCAATAAACACAGCTCTAGCCAATATTTCACTTGCAAGAATTTGGCAACATGACTTGGAATGTAATATGCTAAAAGCAATGTGCATATAGTAAAACACTCAATAACCATTGTATAGACACTTAAATCATCACCTGATTTATTTGATACAAATAAGTGGATCCAATTACATATATTGGGCCCATAGGGATCCGAGCAACTTTGTGCGAATTGGCGGTAATTTTAGCCCGCAAAGAGTGCGAGATCGTGTGTCGTTGCCATCAATGAAACGCCACAGCAACGGCACATCACGCCCTTTGCAGCTAATAGGATCGACCGCATTGCCTGCTTTTTTCAACTTCTTTGTGGCTAACACCATTTGCTGCAAATAATACATTTGGGTCGATCCTAATAGCTGCGAAGGGTGCGATGTCCTAGTGCCGCAGCATTTCAACGCCGGCAACAGCACCCGATCTTGCGCCCTTCGCGGCTGAAATCAACCTCAATTCGCACAAAATTGCTCTGAGTCCTATAGGGCAGTGAGCGCTTTTGTGCGAATTTGAGCCGCCGGAAAGTGCACCCGCTGCCACAATGTCTCGCACCCGTGAGATCATTGCGTCTAATATGATCGACCCCATTGTGATACAAACTAACTTTGCTGGGACGCCAGCATAAAACAGATTTAAAAGAGGCACTGCTTCCTTATTGAGACATGGCTGGACTGTCTTGCCTTTTTGCTTTAATTAGCATATACAGTAGGTGCTACTAATCTAGACACACTAGCATGACCACTGACACTTTTTTCTAATATCTCTGCTCTAGCTACATCTTTTGATAGAGAGATAATATATACCAGTGGAATATAGATGTGTTTTTTTTTGCTTATTATCTGGTATGTTTTTTAATGTATTATTTCTTACTACATAAATATTTTGAAATTTACTCTTGAGCTTGTGTAATGCCCCTTTCACACCGCCTGAGGCGGGTCGCACCCGGGAGCCTGACACGGGAGCTCCCAGGGAGTGACCCGCCTCAGGCACTGTTCACACTGCAGTCAGCAACCCGGCATATTGCCGGGTTGGTGACGTCAGCGGTGACGGCGCTTGGAGATCACATGATCTCCAAGCGCCGCCTGTATATAGTGAACGGGAAACGGGTCGCATCGACCTGGCTCCTGTTCACAGCGCACATTGAGCCACGTTGCTCACGAGCAGGGTTGAAATACCGGGTCACTCGACCCGTTATTTCAACCCTGGCACCTTTCACACTGCACATGAACACAGGTTATGCACGTTCATGTGCCAGAAACCTGTGTACAGAGGTGGTAGTGTGAAAGGTGTATAACTGTTCAACTAAAAGGCAGATCAATACTATGTAACTGTGAAATAATTAATAAGTTTTGAAGGTACAGACCATAGCGCAGTAAATCACCCTATAGGGCTGGGAACAAAAATCTGTAGGTCCAGCGGTACCATAAGTGCAGCATATAGCAAATCTTACTCACTTTGCTACTACATGGGTTGGGGTCGGGAGACTGCCAGTCACCATACCGACTTTCAGATGGCTGGCGTGTGTGTGTGTGTGTGTGTGTGTGTGTGTGTGTGTGTGGGGGGGGGGGGGTAGTCGAGCGCAACAAAAACTTCTTGTGGACTTGCTGCGCTCGCCACCGCTTGTATTCCCAATCTGTGCTTGTCGTGGACACCCACAAGTGGGAATAGTCCCTGTTAGTCGGCATGCTCAGTCCGGCGGCGGCGTGTCTCAGCTGTTAGGGCAAGGAGGTGAGCACAGCTACTATGTCCGGCAGCGGCGGGTAGGATCTCAGAGCTCGCGGACTGCGAGCTCTGATTGGCTCACGAAGCGGCGGCTGGTTTGAAGTCCTACACGCCGCCGCAGCCTGACATAGCCACGCTCTCCTCCCGGCCCTGACCCGACAGCTGAGAAACGCCACTGCAGCTGGACGGAGCTGCAGCTGCAGTGAGCGGTATGGCACTGTGGGGGCATTTGTATATATGACACTGTGAGGGCATTTGTGTATCTGGCACTGTGGGGGCATTTGTGTATCTGGCACTGTGGGAGCATTTGTGTATCTGGCAATGCACTGGCATATGTGTATGCACGGGCATATATGTATCTGGCACTGCACTATTGGGGGCATATGTGTATCACATCCCATTTTAATTGGCCACACCCATTTTTTGCACTCAGTACTTCTAAGGGGCATAACTACTGGGGGGCACGGTAATTTTTAAGTTGATAATTTTTGTATGGCCCCCGAAGGATTTTATAAATATCCAAATGGCCCTTGGTAGAAAAACGGTTCCCCACCCCTGCCTCAGGGCCTTATTCAGAGCTGATCGCTATGGCTGCATTCACTCTGAAGGCCGTGTTTTTGCCATCTGCGCAAGTGCAGTGTCCGGGCTAGCATGATGTGATTGCATCCTGGAAGTATTGACAGGCGACGGTTGTCTGGGCGGTGTTGGGGGGAGGACAGAAAGAAACACAGGCATGTCATGGCCATTTTCATGGAAGCCTGATGAAGTTGCTTGCATTTCCTGCAATAGGAAACATGCTGCGCAGGCAGGGGTCTGCCTCTATTTGATGCGATCGCATCACAGTGCAGCACCACACATGCTAGGCGGCCTTGCCCTGTGCTGGGTGGCCCCCAGCATATGAGTAGTAAAATAGCAGTTTTTGCTAATTTAGCAAAAACTGCCATCAATTCTAAATAACCCCCTAAGTGTGCAGATCCGGAGATGTCACACTTAAGTGTGCACACCTATACTGAAAATACATTGCATTTACATGGTTGTGCATGTGGGTATGGGTCATTGGGTTGACATGCATTAGGTCGACAGTCATTAGGTCAACCACTATTGGTCGACATGCATCAGGTCGACAGGGTTTCTAGGTCAACATGGTCATTAGGTCGACATGGGAAAAGGTCGACATGAGTTTTTTAATGTTTTTTTTGTGTCATTTTCTTCGTAGAGTGACCGGGAACCTCAAATAGTGCACAGTGTCCCCTCGCATGGCTCGCCATGCTTTGGGCAAGGTGCCTCGCTCTGCTACCGCTGCATTCGCCACAGGTTACTATTCCTAATCGTAGTCCACGTGGATCGTAAAGCATGAAAAAGTTCAAAAAAGAAGAAAAAATAAGAATTTACTTACCGATAATTCTATTTCTCATAGTCCGTAGTGGATGCTGGGAACTCCGTAAGGACCATGGGGAATAGCGGCTCCGCAGGAGACTGGGCACAAAAGTAAAAGCTTTAGGACTACCTGGTGTGCACTGGCTCCTCCCCCTATGACCCTCCTCCAAGCCTCAGTTAGGATACTGTGCCCGGACGAGCGTACACAATAAGGAAGGATTTTGTATCCCGGGTAAGACTCATACCAGCCACACCAATCACACCGTACAACCTGTGATCTGAACCCAGTTAACAGCATGATAACAGAGGAGCCTCTGAAAAGATGGCTCACAACAATAATAACCAGATTTTTGTAACAATAACTATGTACAAGTATTGCAGACAATCCGCACTTGGGATGGGCGCCCAGCATCCACTATGGACTATGAGAAATAGAATTATCGGTAAGTAAATTCTTATTTTCTCTGACGTCCTAGTGGATGCTGGGAACTCCGTAAGGACCATGGGGATTATACCAAATCTCCCAAACGGGCGGGAGAGTGCGGATGACTCTGCAGCACCGAATGAGAGAACTCCAGGTCCTCCTCAGCCAGGGTATCAAATTTGTAGAATTTAGCAAACGTGTTTGCCCCTGACCAAGTAGCTGCTCGGCAAAGTTGTAAAGCCGAGATCCCTCGGGCAGCCGCCCAAGATGAGCCCACTTTCCTTGTGGAATGGGCTTTTACAGATTTTGGCTGTGGCAGGCCTGCCACAGAATGTGCAAGCTGAATTGTACTACAAATCCAACGAGCAATAGTCTGCTTAGAAGCAGGAGCACCCAGCTTGTTGGGTGCATACAGGATAAACAGCGAGTCAGATTTTCTGACTCCAGCCGTCCTGGAAACATATATTTTCAGGGCCCTGACTACGTCCAGCAACTTGGAGTCCTCCAAGTCCCTAGTAGCCGCAGGTACCACAATAGGCTGGTTCAAGTGAAACGCTGAAACCACCTTAGGGAGAAATTGAGGACGAGTCCTCAATTCTGCCCTGTCCGTATGAAAAATTAGGTAAGGGCTTTTATAGGATAAAGCCGCCAATTCTGAGACACGCCTGGCTGACGCCAGGGCTAACAGCATTACCACTTTCCATGTGAGATATTTTAAGTCCACAGTGGTGAGTGGTTCAAACAAATGTGATTTTAGGAACCCCAAAACTACATTGAGATCCCAAGGTGCCACTGGAGGCACAAAAGGAGGCTGTATATGCAGTACCCCCTTGACAAACATCTGAACTTCAGGAACTGAAGCCAGTTCTTTCTGGAAGAAAATCGACAGGGCCGAAATTTGAACCTTAATGGACCCTAATTTTAGGCCCATAGACAGTCCTGTTTGCAGGAAATGCAGGAAACGACCCAGTTGAAATTCCTCTGTAGGGGCCTTCCTGGCCTCACACCACGCAACATATTTACGCCAAATACGGTGATAATGTTGCACGGTTACATCCTTCCTGGCTTTGATCAGGGTAGGGATGACTTCATCCGGAATGCCTTTTTCCTTCAGGATCCGGCGTTCAACCGCCATGCCGTCAAATGCAGCCGCAGTAAGTCTTGGAACAGACAGGGTCCCTGCTGGAGCAGGTCCTTTCTTAGAGGTAGAGGCCACGGGTCCTCCGTGAGCATCTCTTGAAGTTCCGGGTACCAAGTCCTTCTTGGCCAATCCGGAGCCACGAGTATAGTCCTTACTCCTCTCCTTCTTATGATTCTCAGTACCTTGGGTATGAGAGGCAGAGGAGGGAACACATACACTGACTGGTACACCCACGGTGTTACCAGAGCGTCCACAGCTATTGCCTGAGGGTCCCTTGACCTGGCGCAATATCTGTCTAGTTTTTTGTTGAGGCGGGACGCCATCATGTCCACCTTTGGTTTTTCCCAACGGTTCACAATCATGTGGAAGACTTCTGGGTGAAGTCCCCACTCCCCCGGGTGGAGGTCGTGTCTGCTGAGGAAGTCTGCTTCCCAGTTGTCCACTCCCGGAATGAACACTGCTGACAGTGCTATCACATGATTTTCCGCCCAGCGAAGAATCCTTGCAACTTCTGCCATTGCCCTCCTGCTTCTTGTGCCGCCCTGTCTGTTTACGTGGGCGACTGCCGTGATATTGTCCGACTGGATCAACACCGGCTGACCCTGAAGCAGAGGCCTTGCTTGACTTAGGGCATTGTAAATGGCCCTTAGTTCCAGGATATTTATGTGAAATGACGTTTCCATGCTTGACCACAAGCCCTGGAAATTTCTTCCCTGTGTGACTGCTCCCCAGCCTCTCAGGCTGGCATCCGTGGTCACCAGGACCCAGTCCTGAATGCCGAATCTGCGGCCCTCTAGAAGATGAGCACTCTGCAACCACCACAGGAGAGACACCCTTGTCCTTGGAGACAGGGTTATCCGCTGATGCATCTGAAGATGCGATCCGGACCATTTGTCCAGCAGATCCCACTGAAAAGTTCTTGCATGGAATCTGCCGAATGGAATCGCTTCGTAAGAAGCCACCATTTTTCCCAGGACCCTTGTGCATTGATGCACTGACACTTGGCCTGGTTTTAGGAGGTTCCTGACTAGCTCGGATAACTCCCTGGCTTTCTCCTCCGGGAGAAACACCTTTTTCTGGACTGTGTCCAGAATCATCCCTAGGAACAGCAGACGTGTCGTCGGAATCAGCTGCGATTTTGGAATATTTAGAATCCACCCGTGCTGTCGTAGTACTACTTGAGATAGTGCTACTCCGACCTCTAACTGTTCCCTGGACCTTGCCCTCAGGAGATCGTCCAAGTAAGGGATAATTAAGACGCCTTTTCTTCGAAGAATCATCATTTCGGCCATTACCTTGGTAAAGACCCGGGGTGCCGTGGACAATCCAAACGGCAGCGTCTGAAACTGATAGTGACAGTTCTGTACCACAAACCTGAGGTACCCTTGGTGAGAAGGGCAAATTGGGACATGGAGGTAAGCATCCTTGATGTCCAGAGACACCATATAGTCCCCTTCTTCCAGGTTCGCTATCACTGCTCTGAGTGACTCCATCTTGAATTTGAACCTTTGTATGTAAGTGTTCAATGATTTCAGATTTAAAATAGGTCTCACTGAGCCGTCCGGCTTCGGTACCACAAACAGCGTGGAATAATACCCCTTTCCCTGTTGTAGGAGGGGTACCTTGATTATCACCTGCTGGGAATACAGCTTGTGAATGGCTTCCAATACCGCCTCCCTGTTGGAGGGAGACGTTGGTAAAGCAGACTTCAGGAACCGGCGAGGGGGAGACGTCTCGAATTCCAATTTGTACCCCTGAGATACTACCTGCAGGATCCAGGGGTCCACTTGCGAGTGAGCCCACTGCGCGCTGAAATTCTTGAGACGACCCCCCACCGTACCTGAGTCCGCTTGTAAGGCCCCAGCGTCATGCTGAGGACTTGGCAGAAGCGGGGGAGGGCTTCTGTTCCTGGGAAGAGGCTGCCTGCTGCAGTCTTTTTCCCCTTCCTCTGCCCCGGGGCAGATATGAGTGGCCTTTTGCCCGCTTGCCCTTATGGGGACGAAAGGACTGAGCCTGAAAAGACGGTGTCTTTTTCTGCTGAGAGGTGACCTGGGGTAAAAAGGTGGATTTCCCAGCCGTTGCCGTGGCCACCAGGTCCGATAGACCGACCCCAAATAACTCCTCCCCTTTATACGGCAATACTTCCATATGCCGTTTGGAATCCGCATCACCTGACCACTGTCGCGTCCATAACCCTCTTCTGGCAGAAATGGACAGCGCACTTACTCTTGATGCCAGAGTGCAAATATCCCTCTGTGCATCTCGCATATATAGAAATGCATCCTTTAAATGCTCTATAGTCAATAATATACTGTCCCTGTCCAGGGTATCAATATTTTCAGTCAGGGAATCCGACCAAGCCAGCCCCGCACTGCACATCCAGGCTGAGGCGATTGCTGGTCGCAGTATAACACCAGTATGTGTGTATATACTTTTTAGGATATTTTCCAGCTTCCTATCAGCTGGCTCTTTGAGGGCGGCCGTATCAGGAGACGGTAACGCCACTTGTTTTGATAAGCGTGTGAGCGCCTTATCTACCCTAGGGTGTGTTTCCCAACGCGCCCTAACCTCTGGCGGGAAAGGGTATAATGCCAATAATTTTTTAGAAATTAGCAGTTTTTTATCGGGGGAAACCCACGCTTCATCACACACCTCATTTAATTCATCTGATTCAGGAAAAACTACGGGTAGTTTTTTCACACCCCACATAATACCCTTTTTTGTGGTACTTGTAGTATCAGAAATGTTCAAAACCTCCTTCATTGCCGTGATCATGTAACGTGTGGCCCTACTGGAAAATACGTTTGTTTCCTCACCGTCGACACTGGAGTCAGTGTCCGTGTCTTGGTCTGTGTCGACCATCTGAGGTAACGGGCGCTTTAGAGCCCCTGACGGTGTTTGAGACGCCTGGACAGGTATTAACTGTTTTTCCGGCTGTCTCATGTCGTCAACAGTCTTTTGTAAAGTGCTGACGCTATCACGTAATTCCTTCCATAAGACCATCCAGTCAGGTGTCGACTCCCTAGGGGGTGACATCACTATTACAGGCAATTGCTCCGCCTCCATACCATTTTCCTCCTCATACATGTCGACACAACGTACCGACACACAGCACACACACAGGGAATGCTCCGATAGAGGACAGGACCCCACTAGCCCTTTGGGGAGACAGAGGGAGAGTTTGCCAGCACACACCAGAGCGCTATATATATACAGGGATAACCTTATATAAGTGTTTTTCCCTTATATAGCTGCTGTTTTTATTAATCTGCCAAATTAGTGCCCCCCCTCTCTTGTTTTACCCTGTTTCTGTAGTGCAGGACTGCAGGGGAGAGCCAGGGAGCTTCCCTCCAACGGAGCTCTGAGGGAAAATGGCGCTTGTGTGCTGAGGAGATAGGCTCCGCCCCCTTCTCGGCGGCCTTTCTCCCGCTTTTTTAAGGAAAAACTGGCAGGGGTTAAATGCATCCATATAGCCCAGGAGCTATATGTGATGTATTTTTAGCCATCTAAGGTGTTTTTATTGCGTCTCAGGGCGCCCCCCCCCCAGCGCCCTGCACCCTCAGTGACCGGAGTGTGAAGTGTGCTGAGAGCAATGGCGCACAGCTGCGGTGCTGTGCGCTACCTTATTGAAGACAGGACGTCTTCTGCCGCCGATTTTACGGACCTCTTCTGTCTTCTGGCTCTGTAAGGGGGCCGGCGGCGCGGCTCTGGGACCCATCCATGGCTGGGCCTGTGATCGTCCCTCTGGAGCTAATGTCCAGTAGCCTAAGAAGCCCAATCCACTCTGCACGCAGGTGAGTTTGCTTCTTCTCCCCTTAGTCCCTCGGTGCAGTGAGCCTGTTGCCAGCAGGACTCACTGAAAATAAAAAACCTAATTTAAACTTTTACTCTAAGCAGCTCAGGAGAGCCACCTAGTATGCACCCTTCTCGTTCGGGCACAAAAATCTAACTGAGGCTTGGAGGAGGGTCATAGGGGGAGGAGCCAGTGCACACCAGGTAGTCCTAAAGCTTTTACTTTTGTGCCCAGTCTCCTGCGGAGCCGCTATTCCCCATGGTCCTTACGGAGTTCCCAGCATCCACTAGGACGTCAGAGAAATTGTGCTAAACTCATGTCAACCTTTTTCCATGTCGACCTAGAACACGTTGACCTAATGACCAAGTAGACATAGAAACCCTGTCGACCTAATGCATGTCGACCAATAGTGGTCGACCTAATGACTGTTGACCTAATGACTGTATCCCGTGCATGTTGCAGAGACTTGCAATGAGTGAATGTTATCAGGTGGATCCGATTCACAATTTTCAAGTCTCTGCTTCGTGCTAAAAGATTCAGCCACCACCAGCTTATTGCCACCTGTAGTGTCAGTGGCTGCTCCACAACATTTATATGAGCTCAGCTTTGTTCAGCAGCATAACCACAGAGTGAACTTTGCTTGGAGCTGGTATTCATGGATCTTCACTAAGGGACCCACTTATCAACAGTTGCATATGCGATGTGATCTGAGCGCAATATTAGCACCCAGAATCACATTGCAATATGCGATTCTTGCGGCGGGATGTATAATTGAGCACCCACAGGGACAGGGACTTTGAAAGGAGCCCATCTCTGCGATGTGCTCCGAGTGCTGCCAGGGCTCCTGCACATGCATGGTCCTACAGACCACGCATACGCAGCAGCCATTGCCGAGGGAGGGTTTCGGGGGAACTCTCTCATTGCTAACTATGCAAAGTTTAACCAATAGGCTACAACGTGCTACCACCATCTTCAGAGTGACCACAGCAGATATCTCTGGTACCTGCTGCAATCCTTCCAGTTCCACCGGCAGCCGCACCCACCATAGATTTCTATGTGGGATGTGATGCTGCCAAATGTACCAACTTTCAGAATCTGAAGAAGGCGATAGCTGCGAGGGCCAGTATCTAGAATGCTTCGCATTCCGAACATGGGTAAATCTGGCATCACATCCCGCATAGAAACCTATGGGGTTTGCAGCTTCTGATAGAAATGGAGGGATCACAGCAGGTGTCCTAGATATCTGAAGCGGTCCCTCTGTTATACATTCAGTGGATACTAAACATTTGTGGTTAATCCCTGAAAATGGGTGTTTTCATGAATTATACCGAACATATTCAAAGATAAATGGGAACCTAGGGAACACCTGCCTTGATGCTGAGCTATACACTGGTACATAGGATATCTCAGTTTTAACTTATTTGGATCATTCACAATAACGTACAGTATTAGGACTCTAGTAAGCCCAATCAGTATGGACTATGTTCTGGATGTAATAATTACACATATAGGTGGAGCTAACAGTACATTAAACTAGAGATGAGCGCCTGAAATTTTTCGGGTTTTGTGTTTTGGTTTTGGGTTCGGTTCCGCGGCCGTGTTTTGGGTTCGACCGCGTTTTGGCAAAACCTCACCGAATTTTTTTTGTCGGATTCGGGTGTGTTTTGGATTCGGGTGTTTTTTTCAAAAAACCCTAAAAAACATCTTAAAACATTGAATTTGGGGGTCATTTTGATCCCATAGTATTATTAACCTCAATAACCATAATTAACACTCATTTTCAGTCTATTCTGAACACCTTACACCTCACAATATTATTTTTAGTCCTAAAATTTGCACCGAGGTCGCTGGATGACTAAGCTCAGCGACCCTAGTGGCCGACACAAACACCGGGCCCATCTAGGAGTGGCACTGCAGTGTCACGCAGGATGTCCCTTCCAAAAAACCCTCCCCAAACAGCACATGACGCAAAGAAAAAAAGAGGCGCAATGAGGTAGCTGTGTGAGTAAGATTAGCGACCCTAGTGGCCGACACAAACACCGGGCCCATCTAGGAGTGGCACTGCAGTGTCACGCAGGATGTCCCTTCCAAAAAACCCTCCCCAAACAGCACATGACGCAAAGAAAAAAAGAGGCGCAATGAGGTAGCTGACTGTGTGAGAAAGATAAGCGACCCTAGTGGCCGACACAAACACCGGGCCCATCTAGGAGTGGCACTGCAGTGTCACGCAGGATGTCCCTTCCAAAAAACCCTCCCCAAACAGCACATGACGCAAAGAAAAAAAGAGGCGCAATGAGGTAGCTGTGTGAGTAAGATTAGCGACCCTAGTGGCCGACACAAACACCGGGCCCATCTAGGAGTGGCACTGCAGTGTCACGCAGGATGTCCCTTCCAAAAAACCCTCCCCAAACAGCACATGACGCAAAGAAAAAAAGAGGCGCAATGAGGTAGCTGACTGTGTGAGAAAGATAAGCGACCCTAGTGGCCGACACAAACACCGGGCCCATCTAGGAGTGGCACTGCAGTGTCACGCAGGATGTCCCTTCCAAAAAACCCTCCCCAAACAGCACATGACGCAAAGAAAAAAAGAGGCGCAATGAGGTAGCTGACTGTGTGAGAAAGATAAGCGACCCTAGTGGCCGACACAAACACCGGGCCCATCTAGGAGTGGCACTGCAGTGTCACGCAGGATGTCCCTTCCAAAAAACCCTCCCCAAACAGCACATGACGCAAAGAAAAATAAAAGAAAAAAGAGGTGCAAGATGGAATTGTCCTTGGGCCCTTCCCACCCACCCTTATGTTGTATAAACAAAACAGGACATGCACACTTTAACCAACCCATCATTTCAGTGACAGGGTCTGCCACACGACTGTGACTGAAATGACGGGTTGGTTTGGACCCCCACCAAAAAAGAAGCAATTAATCTCTCCTTGCACAAACTGGCTCTACAGAGGCAAGATGTCCACCTCATCATCATCCTGCGATATATCACCGTGTACATCCCCCTCCTCACAGATTATCAATTCGTCCCCACTGGAATCCACCATGTCAGCTCCCTGTGTACTTTGTGGAGGCAATTGCTGCTGGTCAATGTCTCCGCGGAGGAATTGATTATAATTCATTTTAATGAACATCATCTTCTCCACATTTTCTGGATGTAACCTCGTACGCCGATTGCTGACAAGGTGAGCGGCGGCACTAAACACTCTTTCGGAGTACACACTTGTGGGAGGGCAACTTAGGTAGAATAAAGCCAGTTTGTGCAAGGGCCTCCAAATTGCCTCTTTTTCCTGCCAGTATAAGTACGGACTGTGTGACGTGCCTACTTGGATGCGGTCACTCATATAATCCTCCACCATTCTATCAATGGTGAGAGAATCATATGCAGTGACAGTAGACGACATGTCCGTAATGGTTGTCAGGTCCTTCAGTCCGGACCAGATGTCAGCATCAGCAGTCGCTCCAGACTGCCCTGCATCACCGCCAGCGGGTGGGCTCGGAATTCGGATTTGGGATTTCGAAGAATGCACAGTTCTTTGCTGTGCTGCTTTTGCCAGCTTGAGTCTTTTCATTTTTCTAGCGAGAGGCTGAGTGCTTCCATCCTCATGTGAAGCTGAACCACTAGCCATGAACATAGGCCAGGGCCTCAGCCGTTCCTTGCCACTCCGTGTGGTAAATGGCATATTGGCAAGTTTACGCTTCTCCTCCGACAATTTTATTTTAGGTTTTGGAGTCCTTTTTTTTCTGATATTTGGTGTTTTGGATTTGACATGCTCTGTACTATGACATTGGGCATCGGCCTTGGCAGACGACGTTGCTGGCATTTCATCGTCTCGGCCATGACTAGTGGCAGCAGCTTCAGCACGAGGTGGAAGTGGATCTTGATCTTTCCCTAATTTTGGAACCTCAACTTTTTTGTTCTCCATATTTTATAGGCAGAACTAAAAGGCACCTCAGGTAAACAATGGAGATGGATGGATTGGATACTAGTATACAATTATGGACGGACTGCCACGGTTAGGTGGTATAAAAAAACCACGGTTAGGTGGTATATAATACAATTATGGATGGACGGACTGCCTGCCGAGTTCCGACACAGAGGTAGCCACAGCCGTGAACTACCGCACTGTACACTGGTTGATAAAGAGATAGTAGTATACTCGTAACAACTAGTATGACACTATGACGACGGTATAAAGAATGAAAAAAAAACCACGGTTAGGTGGTATATATTATAATAATAATACAATTATGGATGGACGGACTGCCTGCCGACTGCCGACACAGAGGTAGCCACAGCCGTGAACTACCGCACTGTACACTGGTTGATAAAGAGATAGTAGTATACTCGTAACAACTAGTATGACACTATGACGACGGTATAAAGAATGAAAAAAAAACCACGGTTAGGTGGTATATATTATAATAATAATACAATTATGGATGGACGGACTGCCTGCCGACTGCCGACACAGAGGTAGCCACAGCCGTGAACTACCGCACTGTACACTGGTTGATAAAGAGATAGTAGTATACTCGTAACAACTAGTATGACACTATGACGACGGTATAAAGAATGAAAAAAAAACCACGGTTAGGTGGTATATATTATAATAATAATACAATTATGGATGGACGGACTGCCTGCCGACTGCCGACACAGAGGTAGCCACAGCCGTGAACTACCGCACTGTACACTGGTTGATAAAGAGATAGTAGTATACTCGTAACAACTAGTATGACACTATGACGACGGTATAAAGAATGAAAAAAAAACCACGGTTAGGTGGTATATATTATAATAATAATACAATTATGGATGGACGGACTGCCTGCCGACTGCCGACACAGAGGTAGCCACAGCCGTGAACTACCGCACTGTACACTGGTTGATAAAGAGATAGTAGTATACTCGTAACAACTAGTATGACACTATGACGACGGTATAAAGAAAGAAAAAAAAATACCACAGTTAGGTGGTATATATTATAATAATAATACAATTATGGATGGACGGACTGCCTGCCGACTGCCGACACAGAGGTAGCCACAGCCGTGAACTACCGCACTGTACACTGGTTGATAAAGAGATAGTAGTATACTCGTAACAACTAGTATGACACTATGACGGTATAAAGAATGAAAAAAAAACCACGGTTAGGTGGTATATATTATAATAATAATACAATTATGGATGGACGGACTGCCTGCCGACTGCCGACACAGAGGTAGCCACAGCCGTGAACTACCGCACTGTACACTGGTTGATAAAGAGATAGTAGTATACTCGTAACAACTAGTATGACACTATGACGACGGTATAAAGAAAGAAAAAAAAATACCACGGTTAGGTGGTATATATTGTAATACAATTATGGATGGACGGACTGCCTGCCGAGTTCCGACTGCCGACACAGAGGTAGCCACAGCCGTGAACTACCGCACTGTACTGTGTCTGCTGCTAATATAGACTGGTTGATAAAGAGATAGTATACAATACATACAACAATATACTACTATACTGGTGGTCAGGCACTGGTCACCACTAGTCACACTGGCAGTGGCACTCCTGCAGCAAAAGTGTGCACTGTTTAATTTTAAATTAATATAATATTATGTACTCCTGGGGGCTCCTGCTATAACAACCTGCAGTGCTCCCCAGTCTCCCCCACAATTATTATAAGCTTTGCCTTTTATACATTGATGTGCAGCACACTGGGCTGAGCTGAGTGCACACAGACTGAGTCACACTGTGTGACTGGCTGCTGCTGTGTATCGTTTTTTTTCAGGCAGAGAACGGATATAGCAGAGAACGGATATATTATATTAAAATAAATAAAAGTTAACTAACAACAACTGCACTGGTCACTGTGGTAAACTCTGTCTGACTCTGCACAATCTCTCTCTCTCTTCTAATCTAATTTCTAATGGAGAGGACGCCAGCCACGTCCTCTCCCTATCAATCTCAATGCACGTGTGAAAATGGCGGCGACGCGCGGCTCCTTATATAGAATCCGAGTCTCGCGAGAATCCGACAGCGTCATGATGACGTTCGGGCGCGCTCGGGTTAACCGAGCAAGGCGGGAGGATCCGAGTCTGCTCGGACCCGTGAAAAAAACATGAAGTTCGTGCGGGTTCGGTTTCAGAGAAACCGAACCCGCTCATCTCTACATTAAACTATTATTTTCAGGACATAGTAAGACATATTGGCCCTCATTCCGAGTTGTTCGCTTGCAAGCGGATTTTAGCAGATTTGCTCATGCTAAGCCGCCGCCTAATGGGAGTGAATCTTAGCATCTTAAAATTGCGAACGATGTATTCGCAATATTGCAATTACACACCTCGTAGCAGTTTCTGAGTAGCTCCAGACTTACTCGGCATCTGCGATCAGTTCAGTGCTTGGCGTTCCTGGTTTGACGTCACAAACACACCCAGCGTTCGCCCAGACACTCCTCCGTTCCTCCGGCCACTCCTGCGTTTTTTCCGGAAACGGTAGCGTTTTTTCCCACACGCCCATAAAACGGCCTGTTTCCGCCCAGTAACACCCATTTCCTGTCAATCACATTACGATCGCCAGAACGATGAAAAAGCCGTGAGTAAAAATCCTAACTGCATAGCAAATTTACTTGGCGCTGTGCGGACATTGCGCATGCGCATTAAGCGGAAAATTGCTGCGATGCGAAGATTTTTACCGAGCGAACAACTCGGAATGAGGCCCATTATTTATATTTTTAATTGATGAACATACTGTATCTTTTAAATACACACTTATATGTTTGTATTGTGTAATCTTTTGTTGGTTATTAAATGTTATTTTATTCATGTCTTGATTCATTTTCTGCCATGCCAATACTATTTGGTTTTTAACAAGCTCACGGGCAGATGTATTAACCAGGAGAAGGCATAAGGAAGTGATAAACCAGTGATATGTGCAAGGTGATAAAGGCACCAGCCAATCAGTTCCTAACTGTTAATTTACACATTGGAGCTGATTGGCTGATGCCTTTGTCACCTTGCACATATCACTAGTTTATCACTTCCTTATGCCTTCTACAGTTTAATACATCTGCCCCTCAGTGACTCAAATAGATTTTTTACTACTAACATTGTCAAGTCACATCTCTATGCTCTTGTGTGGTATAAGTAATGGTATATAGGGAGAAGGAAAGAAAAACTCTGTGTTGGGGCACACTTGATATGATGAAAAAGATTAAAACTTAACTTGTAATTGAGTAAAGTCTAAAATAATTTCTTCATTATACACAGAAAAACACATGTGAGAAAATTCTCAACCCCACATCTAGTATCATGAACTAAATATATCATGATATAAATAATTATATTGAGAAAAATAAAAATTGTTCTTTAAGATGCACCTGAGTTGAAAATATTTAAAATCTGGAATATTGATGGATATCCAGAAAAAAGAAAATAATAAATGGGAACAGAGGCACAGATTCAGTAATAAAGATTCTAATCTCCTATATAATAGCCCTGTGATTCTCTAACGCTGGGCGTGGCTAGGAGCTCTCATTGGGTTAGTGGCAGGTCTATCACACCCAGTCCACAGCTGATTGGGCGAGAAACGCCCTCCCACACAGGTTACATCCAATGGGAGGCTCTGCCCTTTGGCTGCTGTGTTTTCACAGAGCAGGATTAGCAATGGGACTGATGGAGCTACAGCTCCAGTCCCACACCCCAAAATAGGCCCACTGCATCTGCAGCAACATACCCTCCAACAATGTACACATAAACATTGATGCAAATTCGAAAAGGAGCGGTGTGGCCACGCCCCTTTTTCTATACTTTCAATGGGAGCTTGGAGAGTCAAAAAACGGTACAGACCATAAAAAAAGGGACTGTACCTGCCAAAAAGGTGCAGCTGGAGGGTATGCCACTGCATCTGCAGCAAGTCTCTGTGCTATTTATAGGGGAAAAAACAATACTTTTACTGCAGCGTCCTATGGGGGTCATTCCAAGTTGATCGCTAGCTGCATTCGTTCGCTGTGCAGCGATCAGGCAAAAACTCGGCCCTTCTGCGCATACGTATGCAGCGCAATGCGCAGGTGCGGCGTAGTATTACAACGAACTATGTAGTTTTACACAGGGTCTAGCAATGCTCTTCAGTCGCACAGTCAGCCGCAGAGTGCTTGACAGGAAGAAGGCGTTTCTGGGTGTCAACTGACTGTTTTCAGGGAGTGTTCTGAAAAACGCAGGCGTGGCTGGGAGAAAGCAGGGCGTGTTCATGACGTCAAATCAGGAACTGAATGGTCTGAAGTGATCGCAAATGCCGAGTAGGTCTGAAGCTACTCTGAAACTGCACAATTTTTTTTGTACCCGCTCTCCGATCCCTTCGTTTGCACTTCTGCTAAGCTAAAGTACACTCCCAGTGGGCGGCGGCATAGCATTTGCACGGCTGCTAAAAACTGCTAGCGAGCGATCAACTCGGAATGACCACCAATGTCTTGCTGCCAGTCCACCTGCCCCCTCCGTCATCAACAATCCCCACTCCGTAGACACGCCGCAGGTGGAACAAAAGCTGCTGTGGCCACCGGCATAGATGTGTATGAAAGCGGCGCAGCGGAAGACTTTCATAGGCCTCCCTGCGCCGCATACTCTCTGAGCCCCGGAGCCTCCTCTGCGTGTGATGTCACAGAAGTGCCTCCCCGCCACAGCCACACCCAGATCCCCAGAGGCCCTGACTCCGCAACATAGCACCTGGGCTGCCGGCCTGGAAGCCCCGAGATGGCTAATGTAACGGATAGAGAGGGTGATATCGCGGAGGGTAATGTATGGACGCTGAATCAATGTAAAAGGTGACAGTGCTGTGCAGTGCAGTGGGTGTGCAGTCAGGGCCGTTGCTAGAGTGTTTGGCGCCCCCCTGCAAACTATAAATTTGCACCCTCGCATACTTTACAAACGCACAGCGCACATAATGACCCCTGTAGTAGAGACACTTACACATGTAATGCCCCCTGTACCAGAGACGCTTACACATGTAATGCCCCCTGAACCAGTGACGCTTACACATGTCATGTCATGTTACAACTGTCCCGATTTTCGCGGGACAGTCCCGTTTTTTGGGGACTGTCCCGCTGTCCCACCCGCGGGCTGCAGTGTCCCGCGGTGGGGAGGGGCAGTCGGGAGGATCCTGTCATCGCTGCCCTGCTTAACAGAGCAGCGGTGAATAGACGCTGTGCGCATGCGCACAGCGTCTATTCACTGGAGTCAGAGGGAGAGGGGGCATGCCAGCGGCTCACAGAGAGCTGGGCATGCCCCCTCAGTGACGAAAAGGAAGGCGTGGCTTGCGATCGCGGGTCCTCCGCGATGCCACGCCCCATTTTATTAAGCTACGCCCCTTTTTCAAGAGCGCGTGTGTCCCGCTTGTGGCAAGTTAAAAGTTGGGAGGTATGGGTTTTGTGCTGGCGGCGCCGAGGGGGAGAGGAAGCTTTGTGCTGCCGGCGCCGAGGGGGAGAAAAGGTTTTGTGCTTCCGGCGCTGCTGCATGTGTGACAGCAGCCACCAGCAGCAGGGATAGCAGCAGAAGCTCAGCACAGGGATGCAGAGCAGGGGGAACGTCTCTCCTTCCTGGTGCCTCCCTGCACTGCATCCCTTTGCTGAGCGGCTAGCGCCGGCCCTGTGTGCAGTGTCAACTGACACTGCACAGCACTCTCACCTTTTACATTGATTCAGCCAGTCACACAGTTCTGCCAGCCAGTCACTATTGTTAGCACCAGTGTCCCAACAGGGAGTAGACGCACTACATAAACTACAGCTCCCAGCAGCCCTTAGCACTGAAGCATTCTGCCCCTTAGGGCTGCTGGGAGCTGTAGTTTATTGCGTAGATCTTCTTCCCTGTAATGCAGCGCATTGGGACACCGGCGCCTACAATTGTGACTGCCTGCTGTGCGAGTCTCCGGGAGAGCCACTGCCAAAGGGAGGACAGCAGCTTAGTTGCTGACAGGAGAAGCAGGATAAGCATTACCCGCCCCTCCCCCACTCACAGTACCTCTGGCCCCATCCACGGCACCCCCACAACCCCCTCCAGCACCCGCGATAGCTCCGGACCCCCTCCCCCACCCGCAGCGACCCCGCACCCGTACCTCCCGCCGCACCACCGCATCCACCCCTCCCTCACCCGGGGCAACCCCGCAACTGCTCCTTCCCCACCCGCAGCGGCTCCGGACCACCACCTGCAGCACCCACGCACCCTCCCCCACCTACAGCACCACTGCAACCGCCCCTCCCGTGGCACCCCAGGATCCCATCCGCCTCTTCCCCGCATCCCCTACTCCCCCAACCAAAGCACCTACTAGGTGATTCACCAGGCCCTGTGTGCGCTGTTCACGCCGTTGCAAGGGGCTTCCACCCCTTAACCATTGCACGCCCTTTGTCCATGCAATATTTAACCACTCACACAATTATGATTGGATGTAATACTCCATATAATAAAAATATTGCACGCCACAAGGGTGTGCAAGGGTTAAGGGGGCGTAGCCCCTTACGACGGTGTGAAGAGCGCTCGTAGGGCGCGATGAATCACCTAGTGTTTGATATATAAAGCCTACTGTTTAAGGAATCTCCTGATTAGAGCCGTAACTACGTGTGTGCCAGGTGTGCCTGGAACACAGCGCAGTCGTCCTGAGGGCGCACGGCCTGCAACTATGTCAGTGGCTTGTAATGAGTCAAATTGACAAGTACTGTGTATTAATGCTGTCCAATAGATATGTATAGGTCCTCTGTTACTGTAGTATTGCAGGGAGATGATCCACTGGTATTTGGATGAGAGAGTACTGAAATTAGGAGTAATGTGTAGATGAGGTAGGTTAAGGGTCCTATCTTCTGCTGTCCACTGTCATATATAGGTGTATAGCAGACAGTGGATGAGAGAGGTTGGCTAACTTAGCCTATTGAATAGGAAAATATGAGTGGAATAGAAACCTGCCTGTAAAGAGTACAAGATGTTCCAATATAGACGTAAGATTCCCATAAAGTAGGGGAATTGCAAGTCATGGATATAAGCAACAGTGCTGTGAATTAGACTAGGCAGTTTCTACCAAGCAGGTGCATATAAATACATAAATACGTAAATTTAAGCATCAGCAATAATTGATAGCAGTCCCAATTGTAATAATACATCAGATAGCAGTTGTGCAGTTTGTAAATAATCCATGTAACTCCAAACTCACTATGTAGTTCCTACTTATTAGAGGAAATGTAAGTAAGGAGCATATATAGTAGCACTATAAGTAGTTTTAATCATTGTTAACAGGGGCAGCTCTTGCCGCGGGCAAGCACGATTCTTGCCCAGGGTGCTGCATCCTGAAGGGCGCTGCGGCGCCTGACCCTCCCAGCTAGGCTCCCAGATGCTACCGTGCGGTGCACCTGATGTCATCGCGCACCGCACGGCATTGTGGGAGCGGCCACAGACACTAGAGGTCCTAATTGACCTCTAGTGTCTGTGCAGTGCCCATAGATCCGAAGATTATGCAGTGTCCACTGTACTGGTAGTGCCCACAGTGGTAGTGTCCCTTATATAGATCCCATAGTAGTGGTGCCCCTTATGCAATGCCCGCAATAGTAGTGCCCCTTAAGTCCCCAGGAGTGATGCCCATTATGAAGTGCCCCCTTTACAATGCCCTCATTAGCAGGGCCCCCAGTAGTAATGCCCTTAATGGTAATGCCCCTGTGTAGTATTGCCCTCAGTAGTAA
Organism: Pseudophryne corroboree; assembly: GCF_028390025.1. NCBI lineage: Eukaryota > Metazoa > Chordata > Amphibia > Anura > Myobatrachidae > Pseudophryne > Pseudophryne corroboree. The sequence continues at coordinate 321,761,257 of NC_086452.1, forward strand.
TGTTGCCTGTAGTAATGCCCCCAGTCGTTTAGCCCCCTGTAGTTTAGCCCCAGTGGTAATGGCCCTGCAGTTATGACCCCTTAGTAGTTTACCGCCCCTTTAGTTTAGCTTCCCAGTGGTAATGCCTCCAGTAGTTTAGCCCCAGTAGTTTGCCCACTTGTAGTTTGCCCCTTTGTAGTTTAGCCGCCAGTAGTAATGCCCCCCTGTAGTTTGCCCCCTTGTAGTTTAGCCCCTGTAGTTATGCCTCCAGTAGTTTAGCCCCTGTAGTTATGCCCCCTTGTAGTTTAGCACCCAGTAGTAATGCCCCCAGTAGTTTAACCCCTGTAGTTATGCCCCCAGTAGTTTAACCCCCCAGTAGTTTGCTCCCAAGTAGTAATGCCCCTGTAGTTATGCCCCCAGTAGTAATGCCACTGTAGTTATGCCCCCAGTAGTAATGCCCTCCTGTAGTTTGCCCCCAGAAGCTTGCCCCCTTGTAGTTTGCCCCCTTGTAGTTTGCTCTCAGTAGCTTGCCCCCTTGTAGCTTGCCCCCAGTAGCTTGCCCCCTTGTAGTTTGCCCCCAGTAGATGCCACCCAAGTAGTAATGCCTCCCAGGAGTTTGCCCCCAGTAGGTGCCTCTCAGTAGTAATGCCCCCCACTAGTTTGCTTCCAGTAGATGCCCTCTCAGTAGTAATGCCCCCCCAGTAATTTGCCCCCCAGTAGATGCCACCCCAGTAGTAATGTCCCCCAGTAGATGCCCCATAAGCAGTAATGCCCCCCCAGTAGTTTTCCCCCAGTAGATGCGCCGCTACACTAAGGAAGAAAACAAACAAAAATCACAATACTCACGAGCCCCGCTCCCGCTTCCAGACCGCTGCAGTCCTCTCTTGGCGTCCGCTCCTCAACATGATGTCTCTCTCATAGTGCACAGCCGGAGTTCAGTAGTGAGCACCTGCCGCCGGCTTCCGCTGTAGAGAGGGAGAGGGTCGCCTGCTGGTAACACAATCTCAGCGGGCACCCGTCATGTCCCTGCAGATCCGGGGCCACATCGGGTTAGTTGAGCCGGAGGAGGCAGAACTGCTTTCCGTCTTCAAGTGGCTCACTTTAACCCCTGCTCTCATCCAAATGCCAGTGGATCATCTCTCTCCAATACTACAGTAACAGAGGACCTGTGCATATCAATTAGACAGCAGAAGTACTCCTATTTGTGGTACTTGTCATTAACCACACACTCTCATTTGTTCTAATTGGATCACTTACTGCCATATCTCACTGGTCACACCCAATCTCATCTGATCTTGGAAGCAAAGCAGTGAAAAGCCTGATCAGTACCTAGATGGGAGTATTAGGTGCAGTAAACACAATTCCTTACCAAATACAAAAAGCAGAAGTGTTGGAGCAACCTTTGACCTTTACCATCTCCTCTGTCTACTCAGCGAACCACTCTAGGCTATCCCATTTGACCTTAGAGCCACAAGCAGCAAATTGACTCACACCAGGAGATTCCTTAAACAGAAGGCTTTATATATCAGACATTAGAATCTTTATTATTGGATCTGTGCCTCTATTCCCATTTTTTCTTTTTTTTCTTTTTTATATCCATCGATATTCCAGCTTTTAAATATTTTCACCTCAGGTGCATCTTAAAGAACAATTTAATATATTTATAATTATTTATATTAGATCAATAGTTCATGATACTAGATGTGGGGTTGACAATTTTCTCATATGTGTTTTTCTGTGTATAATGAAGAAAATAGGATTTTATATACCTACCGGTAAATCCTTTTCTCGTAGTCCGTAGAGGATGCTGGAGTTCCATTTAGTTCCATCGGGCATAGACGGGTCCTTTGGGAGCCACTGACACTTTAAGAGTTTAATAGTGTGGGCTGGCTCCTCCCTCTATGACCCTCCTACCAGACTCAGTTTAGAAACTGTGCCCGAGGAGACGGACATACTTCGAGAGAAGGAAATACACAGATAGTGGTGAGATTCACACCAGCTCACACATAACAAAAGGAAAGCCAAGCTAACCAACTTGAAACGATTGAACCAACAATACTTAACCAAGTAACAATGCAGGAATACGAAGCACTGGGCATGTGGCCAGCATATTCTACGAACTACGAGAAAAGGATTTACCAGTAGGTATATAAAATCCTATTTTCTCTTACGTCCTAGAGGATGCTGGGGATCCATTTAGTACCATGAGGATGTACCAAAGCTTCCAGTACAAGAGGGAGAGTGCTGAGGTTCCTGCAGAACAGATTGACCAAACTTTAGGTCCTCAGAGGCCAAAGTATCGAACTTGTAGAACTTAGCAGACGTGTTCGACCCTGACCAAGTAGCTGCTCGGCAAAGCTGAATAGCTGAGATACTCCGGGCAGCTGCCAAGGAAGAACCCACTTTACGGGTAGAGAGGGCCTGAACAGATTTTGGAACCATCAATCCTGTCGTAGAATAAGCATGCTGGATAGTAAGCCTGATCCAGCAAGAAATTGTCTGCTTAGAAGCAGGACACCCAGTGTAGTTGGGATTTAAAGGACAAATAGAGCGTCCAACTTCCTTTGACGAGTAGTTCTCTTCACATATATTTTCAAAGTCCGCACAACATCCAAGGACTTTAAGGTAATTGAGGTGTCAGTAGCCACTGGCTCCACAATAGGTTGGTTGATATGAAAAGCCGACACAACCTTGGGAAGAAATTGCTGATGCGTTCTGAGCTCAGTTCTATGCTCATGGAAAATCAAGTAGGGGCTCTTGTACGACAATGCCCCCAATTCTGACAAACGTCTTGCAGATGCCAATGCCAACAGTGTGACAGCCTTCCAAGTAAGAAACTTTATGTCCACCTCCTGTAAAGGTTCGAACCAATCCGACTGCAGGAACTGCAGCACCACATTAAGATCCCAAGATGCCGTAGGAGGCACAAAGGGTGGTTGGATGTGCAGAACCCCTTTCAAGAATGTCTGAACCTCAGGGAAAGCAGCCAATTGTTTCTGGAAGAAAATGGACAAGGCCGAAATCTGGACCTTTATGAAGCCCAAGCGTAGGCCCACACCACATCTACTTGCAAAAAGAGTAGAAACCGTCCTAGTTGAAACTCCACCGTAGGAAACTTCTTGGATTCACAACAAGACACATACTTTTTCCAAATCCGATGGTAATGCTTAGACATTACTCCCTTCCTAGCTTGGATCAGAGTAGGAATGACTTTGTTCGGAATGCCCTTCCGAGCTAAGATCTGGCGTTCAACCTCCATGCTGACAAACGTAGCCGTGGTAAGTCTTGATAAGCGAACGGCCCCTGCTGTAGAAGGTCCTCGAGAAGAGGAAGAGGCCTCGGATCCTCCCTCAGTAATTCCAGAAGATCCGCGTACCAAGCCCTTCTTGGCCAGTCCGGAGCAATGAGGATCACCTGAACTCTTCTTCTTTTTATGAGTTTGAGAATCCTTGGGATGAGTGGAAGTGGAGGGAACACATACACTGACTGGAACACCCACTAAGTTACCAGGGCGTCCACCGCCATTGCTTGTGGGTCTCTAGACCTGGAACAGTACCTCCAAAGCTTCTTGTTGAGGCGAGAGGCCATCATGTCTATCTGAGGTACACCCCATTGGATTGTTACCTCTGCGAATACCTCAGGGTGGAGGCCCCATTCTCCTGGATGGAGATCGTGTCTGCTGAGGAAGTCCGCTTCCCAGTCGTGCACTCCCGGAATGAAGATCGCTGACAACGCCACCGTGTGCCTTTCTGCCTGGAGGAGGATTATTGTTACCTCTGACACTGCCGCTCTGCTCTTCGTTCCGCCCTGTCGGTTTATGTAGGACACTGCCGTTACATTGTCTGACTGAACCTGAATGGCTTGATCTTGCAGAAGATGTCCCGCTTGTAGAAGGCCATTGTATATGGCCCTTAGTTCCAGAATGTTTATCGGAAGGATGGATTCCAGGCTTGACCACTTTCCTTGGAAGTTTTCCCCCTGGGTGACTGCTCCCCAACCTCTGTGACTTGCATCAGTGGTTAGAAGGATCCAATTCTGAATCCCGAACCTGCAGCCCTCGAGTAGGTGAGAAGTTTTCAGCCACCAGAGAAGGGAGATTCTGGCTTTCGGCGACAGGCGTATCCGCCGGTGCATGTGAAAATGTGATCCTGACCACTTGTCCAGGAGATCCAGCTGGAAGAACCTTGCATGGAATCTTCCGTACTGCAGAGCCTCATAGGAGGCTACCATCTTTCCCAGAAGGCGAATGCACTGATGAACCGATACCCAGGCTGGCTTCAAGACATCCTGGACCATTGATTGGACCACCAACGCTTTCTCCACTGGTAGAAACACCCTCTGCACCTCCGGAAGGGCAGTCTCCTTGTCGGCTCCAAATATGACTTTGGAAGGTTCAGGATCCACCCATGATCCTGGAGTATTTGAGTTGAGAGAGCAATACTCTGCAACAGCCTCTCCCTGGAAGATGCCTTTATCAGTAGATCATCCAGATATGGAATTATGTTCACTCCCTGCTTGCGGAGGAGGAGCATCATCTCTGCCATGACCTTGGTGAACATAGAAACATAGAATTTGATGGCAGATAAGAACCACTTGGCCCATCTAGTCTGCCCCTTTTTTTTATCCTTTAGGTAATCTCAACCCTTTTTGAACCTTAATTCTTTGTAAGGATATTCATATGCCTATCCCAAGCATGTTTAAATTGCTCTACAGCAACACCCTTGGTGCTGTGGAGAGGCCAAATGGCAATGTCTGGAACTGATAGTGACAGTCCTGTAGTGCAAACCTTAGATAGGCCTGGTGAGGCGGCCAGATCGGAATGTGAAGGTACGCATCCTTGATATCCAGGGATACTAGGAATTCCCCCTCCTCCAGACCTGAGATCACCACTCTCAGAGACTCCATCCTGAAATTGAATACCCTCAAGTAGGGGTTCAATGACTTAAAATAACAAACTCTAGAAATAAAAAACTAAGAGAACTCCTAGGAGCTCCCCTAGCTGTGACCGGCTCCTCCGGGCACATTTTTTAAACTCAGTCTGGCAGGAGGGGTATAGAGGGAGGAGCCAACCCACACTATTGAACTCTTAAAAGTGCCAGTGGCTTCCAAAGGACCCGTCTATACCCCATGGTACTAAATGGAACCCCAGTATCCTCTAGGACGTATGAGAAACTATTTTAGACTTTACTCAATGAAAAGTTAAGTTTTAATCTTTTTCATCATATCAAGCGTGCCCCAACACAGAGTCTTTCTTTTCTTCTCCCTCTATACCAATATGTACCACCGACTCTGGGAGCACCACCAGATTGGTTGATCCCTGACGACGGGCTTATAGCCTGAAACATATGTTGGATGCACGCCATTAAAGTATAAGCAGCAAAAAAGACTCCTGAGTGCCGCCTTTATCTCTACAGTGTATATAAAATTACTTTTTATAATGGTGCATGCTTTTATGAATATACCATTCTGCCATTCTGATTGGCTGCCACAAGCAACACTTGATGATGTCGCATCACTTCTGCGATAGATCCCAGTGATGCGTTATATCTCATGCTGTGCCAGCGTGAAGACGTCACTTATTTAGCAGCAAAGCTACACATGTGAGAGTCTTCAGCATGGTTTGATTGATTCTTACCTCTGCTGGTTGTCCCACAAGTTCTGCTGCAGAGAAGCAGCATTAGCTGTCTCACCACAGTTTAAAAGCAGCTTCAAGGACTAGCATGGATGGTGTAATGGTGGCATTACTGACTCAAACCCCTGATAAAGTGGCTTCTGCTTTTCAAGGTGACTTACTATAATGTGTATCGCTGGCACTACAATGTGGCATACTGTATATCGAGTGCACTATGATATGGTATTATGTGTATCAGGGGTACTACAATGTGACATGGGGGGTCATTCAGATGTGGACGGAAATGCGCTATCATATGCAAAGTACCGATTATCAGTACTTTGCACATGCGCAGGAACCGATACGTCTCTTGTGATGAAGGTAGGAACCCAGCATCAGACTGTCAGTGATTGACAGTCTGATGCTGTTTCTGGGGTGGCAATGGCCTCCTTTTGTGAAAACAGAGGTGTGTCACTGCCGTTTAGAGAGTTGGAAGAGGTAAGGGATTCCCTGGCCTATGCGATGGGTGGCTTGCACAGCACTATGGGTGCCGCAAGCTGCCAGATGATAGATGCTGCATCCTAGGATGCAGCTTGGATCACTAATGCAACAGGAGATGTCTGCATGTAAAAACACGGCCCATGGGAAATTAGGTACAAACTAGTAAATTTTCCAGTACACTGATATACACTGATATATATAAATTCATGAATTAATACCTATGGATCAAAGGGAAAGGAGTCATCCTTGAGGGATGACCATGTAACATGAAGATATACAGCCCGAGTAAAATACGGAATAAGAATCCACTACCTCTTTATAAATCCATCAATTAATTTGAAAGGAATGAAAGAGAAGAAGATAGATAAGGGGACAAATAGGGAAGAAATGCTTGAGCAGGATCCCTTAATTGCTAAAATTTGACATTAAGGATAAAAGGGAAAACAATTAATGCTAAAATTATATTTCATATTTGGAATTAATGATATGTGGACTAAATGAATTATTATTTTATGAATAGGGGCACATCTAACATCAAATCATCCATAAAAGAACAAAGATGTGATATGAGATGATAGTGCAATTTGATATAGCCTGCACTTATCCTATCCCCAGAGAATGGGCTATTTGATAAAATATTTGTGAAAGAATATCAAAAACACTATAAATGGTTAGATATATGAAATAAATGGAGTTGGTGGTCATACCCAAAAAAAATAATAAACCTAATTAAAAATCTTGAAAAAATTAAATCCTGGAATTATCAAATATCCTCACAGCACCTAATAAAATCCTGATTGCCAACTTATATATGAACACTGAAATCTTGAATAATGAATGGCAATCTGATATGTCGTTTTAGATAGGGAAGACAATCTCCCTGAGACTATTATTATTACACAATCCTTTCTAGGAATAAATAACTGGAATTTAGGACAAAACTAGATGTTTATTTGTCCAAAAAATGCTGATAGGTGATTAGACCTGTCAATCAAAATTTTAGACGAATGAGAGACTGGGACAGGGGATATAGTTCTCCTAAACCCGGAAATCAGGTTTCCTATGATGAAGCAAATGCGAAACGATCGTTAGGAGATCGGACGCAGATACTATGTGTCCAATTTTAATAGCTTAGCCAATGTTTATATTTATATAATTATATTTGTGTTGCATGTCAGTTAAAGTGCTGAAAGTACCATAACCCCAGTCACAATTGCAGCCGCCACGGGCGCCATTGATCTCATACCACGCCGGAGACGGCTGTAATAATACTGAAATCAGCCACGTGGGTGTGCTTCTAGACGGGAGCCGCGGTTAGCGGATTCAGAGCCGGCCCAAACCAATATGATGCCCTAGGCAAGATTTTGGCTGGTGCCCCCTAGCACCACCACTGGTTCCGCCTCTGACCTTGCACCTCTTTCCCAGCACCATCACCCCTCACCCATAGCAGTCCTTATTTTGGTGTTTGTACCCCCTATATTTTAAATAGGAACAGTTTGCACATTTGGCACACAGCCCAAAAAGGGGCGTGTTCTTGCTGTGGAGGGGCATGGCTACACAGTAGTAACCCCAATTCCAATTATGCCACACAGTACTGCAACTTTATTCACATTTGATCATGTGATAGTGTCCATAATTCATATTACTTCCCACAGTAGTATCACTTTACCTTATAAACATTACTCCTCACAGTAGAGCCCCTTATTCACATTAGATCACACTGAATTGTTCCTTATTCACATTACACAACACCCTATTGCTCTTTATTCACATTAGATGACACAGTAGTGCCCTTTCTATATGCAACGACACATAGTAGAGCACCTTATACACATAATGCCACAGAGTAATGCCCCTTACACATATGAGACACATTATTAATGTCCTTATCAGAGGCGTAACTAGGGTTTTTGGAGCCCAGGGCAAAATGTAAAATGGCGTGCCCCCCCACCCCCAAAGAAAAAAAAACATAGCAAAAGAAGCATGTGCACTCGCGGTGACAAAAATGGGCGTGGCCACACTCCAGAAGGGGTGTGGCCACTGAAAATGGCCCACAGTGCCATGTTACATTGCCCCCCAGTGCCAGATACAATGCCCCACAGTGCTGGATACATGCCCCACAGTGTCAGTTACATTGCCCCACAGTGCCAGTTACATTGCCCCACAGTGCCGGATACATGCCCCACAGTGCCAATTGCATTGCCCCCCAGTGCCAGATACAATGCCACACAGTGCCAGATACATGCCCCACAGTGCCAGATACAATGCCCCACAGTGCCAGTTACATTGCCCCACAGTGCCAGATACATGCCCCACAGTGCCAGTTACATTGTCCCACAGTGCCAGATACAATGCCCCACAGTGCCGGATACATGCCCCACAGTGCCAGTTACATTGCCCCACAGTGCCAGATACAATGCCCCACTGTGCTGGATACATGCCCCACAGTGCCAGATACAATGCCAACAGTGCCAGGTACATGCCCCACTGTGCCAGTTACATTGTCCCACAGTGCCAGATACAATGCCCCACAGTGCCAGTTACATTGCCCCACAGTGCCAGATACAATGCCCCACAGTGCCGGATACATGCCCCACAGTGCCAGTTACATTGTCCCACAGTGCCAGATACAATGCCCCACAGTGCCAGTTACATTACCCCACAGTGCCAGATACATGCCCCACAGTGCCAGTTACATTGCCCCACAGTGCCAGATACAATGCCCCACAGTGCCAGATACATGCCTCACAGTGCCAGTTACATTGTCCCACAGTGCCAGATACAATGCCCCACAGTGCCAGTTACATTGTCCCACAGTGCCAGATACATGCCCCACAGTGCCAGTTACATTGTCCCACAGTGCCAGATACAATGCCCCACTGTGCCAGTTACATACCTCACTGTGCCAGATACATGCCCCACACTATGCCTGATACATGCCCCACTGTGCCAGTTACATGCCCCACTGTGCCAGTTACATGCCCCACTGTGCCAGTTACATGCCCCACTGTGCTCTCCCCCCCCCCCTCCCCCCGGTCACTTACCGAGTCACCGGCGCGGCGGCGCCGCTTGTTCTATGTGAGGGGAGGAGAGCGCCTCTCATTCCCCTCACCGCTCCAGGACAGGTCTCTGGCGGCTGTGTGGCGCCGGTTCGCTAGCCAATCAGAGCTCGCGGACCGGCAGCCAATCAGGAGCCGGTCCGCAAGCTCTGATTGGCTAACGCCGCCGGAGGCCGGACACAGCAGCGCTGCTAGGGCTTTCAGCGGCGGTGAGGGGAGGGAGAGATGGTGCGCTCTCCTCCCCTCACATTTCGGCTTTCGGCGTGACGGGGGCGAGTGGGGCATGATGGCCTGGCCGCCAGTGGCACCCCCCTCTCCTGGGCCTGCCAAGGCGCCCAAGGCAAGTGCCCCACTCGCCCTACCCTAGATACGCCTCTGGTCCTTATAAACATAATGCACCTTACGCATTATGACAACCTTTGTTAATGTCCTTTTACACATAATGTCCCTTACACATATGCCGCACATTATTAGTGCCCTTATACGCATAATGACACACATACAGTAGTACCCTGTTACACATATGCCGCACATTATTAATGCCCTTATACACATAATGACACACATGGTGCCCCTTACACATATGTTGCACATTATTAATGCATTTTTACATGACACACATAATGCTCCTTACACATATTCCAAACACTACTGCACAACCAACCCACTCACATGCACACAGGACTCACACTGCCACTAACACTGTGACCTCTGCCTCTGCTTGGATACAGATGTGTCCTCATAAATCTTGCCTCAATGCTAATGTTGGGCAACTTTTTTTATGAAAATGCATCTTATTTGCATTGCTATATGGCTAGGATGCCCAAGCAGCTTCTGATTAAAATGACATGCAGCATGCCTATATACTGTGTGAGACTGTGGCTGTATCTGCATATGAAATGCTAAACACAGAATATAGGCATGCCGCATATCATTTTAATCAGCAGAAGCTGCTGATGCCCCTAGGCATATCAAATGCCCTAGGCAATTGCCTAGTTTGCCTATGGCCGGCTCTGAGCGGATTCATGCTAGAACACACGGCGACTAGGGGGACACAGGCTTAGGCTGCCCCAGGGCCGCTCGGGAGGTGACACACACATGTGGTGGATCCCTCAGACGGATACCGCCGTGTGTGAGCAGATTGTCTGAAAGACACAGGACGGCCGCCACGACACTGTGGGGATTTAACCGCAGCGCATAGGCAACACTGTGTGTATTGGACATATGATGGTTTTACTGTGTTAGCATTCTATGTTGGAATCTCTCTGTGTGCGACTGCCATATGTGAAGGAATCACTCTGTATTCTCAGTATATTAACGGAATAAATATTGCACTATAAAATTAACATATCACCAAATTTACATATGACAAGCCAAATGTGATGATATACCACTAATAAGATCTAAAGTACAGCACAGTGCTATAGAATAAAGCACTGGGATTTATTGATATATTATAAGATTGAAAACAGACACACCAGCTACATAGAGAGAGAATATTTGATGTTTGTATATGTGGATTATATAGACCGGTGAAACAATAAACACTTACCACATATATTCCATCACACAGTGATATAATAATGATTTAGGAATAGAAACATTTTGAGAACACTCCCTGAAACAGCCATCATTTATTGACATTGGACACTATGAGATACTTTCAGTGCACTTAGCTATATGGTCCACCATTTAATCCTTTAAAAATATGGGTGCAATATAAGTCAGTGATGCGCACACTGCGAGCACACAATTAAATAAGGATATAGGTGGTACTACTAAACCATTAATAGTAGATGTTCATTTGCAACACAAATGTATCCGTGAAAGACACTCAGTAGCTGATATTGCAACAAATATTGAAACATTGTTGAAGGACAAGAGAGACAGAGAATTAAGAACTCAACACAGTGACTAAGCTTTTTAAATTCACTTTATTATTTTTTCACAATTATTACACTGCACTATATTTCGCTTATGTTATAAGGATAATAATAAAAGTTATATTTTAGTATTATTGGCCATCTACCTTAGGGAATTGACTTTAAGAGGATATATCAGTCCACGTGTGCCCACAACAGGGAATATCTTTTATCTTCCAGTTTCCTATGTAATAGACACCTCCCACAGCGTCACCTTACAGCGCTGTCACTGCTCCTTCCTTAGAAGCAGCAGTGATAGCACCTCCGCCAACATCTGAATTACCATCATAATGTGTAGCAGGGGGCACTACGATGTGGCATAATATACATCTGAGGCACTACTAAAATAAACTGGTAGTGATCTTTAGTGTGCCACGAGTTGAAACTCTCTGGTTTAAGAAAAGGGGGAAAGTGAGTTTTAGTGCTGGTAGGACATTGTATATGCATAATTTGGTACTTCTGTTTTGCTTTTGGAAGGTGATATAAATAGAGGTAGACTTGCAGATGCCTTTGCTCCCAGCCAATCTTCACCCCTAAGGCTCGGTACACACTGGAGATATCGGAACTTGGGTACACATTGAACGATGTTAATGAAGGATGACCGATCACTGTTCCATCCTTCATTAGCATACATGGTGTCACTAGAGATATACACATCAAACTTGACCATGTTGCTAGCAACCATGGGCACGTGTATTTCGGGAATACACATTGCCCAATATGCGCCGTATTAAGCAATATGTCGGTCCAATCTGACAGATCAGATGACGTGCAGATATGTCCACTTACATCTTTGCTATTTTGCTAACTGTGGCACACCATGCAAAACATGGCTAAGCTGTTATTTACAAGTAGCAAGTGGATGGATTTTAAAATTGTAAAGTAACATATTAAAGAAACAAATTAAGAAAAATCACTAGGCATGGCTAAATCTCTGAGTCTATGGCATGCAAACCGTGCCACACTGTACATGGTGGGATATAGCAAAGATGTATGTGGACACATCTGTAATGCTCAATGTGTACACAGCTTAACTGTTCTCTGCCCTGCAACTCAGATATAAACGCAGTCTATGATTTATTGCTCCCCTTGCACTGTAATAAAAAAAATTATTTTGTACTCAACAATATAACATGTGGTGCATACTTCATTTAAGCAAAGTGGGGAAAGAAACTGAAGTGGTTGATGGTAGGCGTTAGCTATGCCCTCCATGATGCTAGCCACACCCCACAGTACAGACCACACCCCTACACAGAAGTCACTCGCCCACTGTGCTGGTCACATGCCCCGAGCCAGTACACAATAGGCTCTTCATAAATTTCAGCTCCAGACCCATGTGGACCTTAATCTGGCACTGTAGGTGTGTTTTGAGATGTATCCAACAGCAGATGACTGTAAGTGTTTCCTACATGCAGACATTCTAAATAAAATTGCACTGGCCTGTAAATAAGCCTTTACAGAAGACATTTTGCAACATAAAAGTTAAAAGTGGTTAAAGGACTACCTGGGGGTAGGCAAGGAAGTAACTGGTAGGAATATCTAATTTGGTAGAATACGGTTGAATATGGAAATGATAGAGGAACTATCTGGCGCAGGTGTACCAAGAATAAAAGAAAATATATACACTGAGAAGCTGATAAGCTGACATTAGGTACCTATAGTTGATGTGCTGAATGCAGAAGAATAGGCAGGAGGTGTAAACAACTGAGTGACTTTGATAAGGGCCAAATCGTTTAGGCAAGATGACTGGCTCAGAGCATTTGAGGGGTGCTCAAGTTTAGAACTTACTGACAGTGACACAGGAGAGAAAAAACATTGGCAGCTCATCAATGCAAGAGCTCAGTGTAGGTGTTCTATCTGTATGACCCAACAGAAGGGCTACTGTGGCACAAACTACAGAAAATTAAAATTATGTTGATGGAATGATGGAAGGCCAGTCAGATTGTCTACGCAAACCCCTGTCCACTGTCGAAAATGCCTAAACTGGGCATGCGAGCATCAGACCGGACCTTTGATCAATTAGAGAAGCTCATCTGGTCCAATAATTCCCATTTTCTTTTGCATCATGTAGATGACTGGGTATGTGTGATTCACTACTGTAGGAATGAGATGGCACCAGGATGCATTTTGGGAAGACAACAAGCTAGTGGAGGAAGTGTGATGTTTTGGTCAATGTTCTGCTGAGAAGCCCTGGGTCCAATCCATATGGAGGAGTTAATGTCCTGGTACTAGATACCACAATACACCTTCTTGGATGACCGAGGTAATTTATTGGGGACCCTTTTACAACAAGCCGTGACCTGAGTTGCCCCAGCAATAAACCGGGTTATTGTGTTCATATAAAAGTGGTATAAGATAAAAGTTTTGACTCCCTTATTTCTATTGTAGCCCATGATCTAAACTCAGGTTTAATTCAGACTGAAAAGTATTCAAACATTAATGCCTCGTGTAAGCCAGTACTTCAAGTAAGACAAAAATTCCATTGCATGCTTATAAAAGTGGGTTTTCAATAGATTATATTTTAATTATAATATATGATATTTTAGTGGCATCAGATCCTATTAGCAAATGGAAAAAATAGAGAGGCTTTCAATTTATAACAATAAAATATGATAGAATTATTTTGCTTGCTATGTTTGCAATTCAATGATAAGTTTAAATAAGTGGGGATTAATTTTTTTTTCTATTCATTCTCACATAAAATTGAATTTTCATATACAACAGACTTTTGTACTGTATGTACTTATGAAGAGCTCTAAAATCCACATAGGCAAAGCAAAAGGAATGTTTAAAACAAAGTTTCAAAACACAATTAAAATGTATTTATAGATACAGAAGTCATTTCAGATGAACATTTCTTAGGTAAGCACATTGTACATACCCAACATATTTACTTAAAAAAATTATAACAAAATCATACACTGAGAGTTACCTTTTTGATTTCAACCAAGTCATGGGTATATAATACATAGTTTCTGTGGTTATAGAAAAGGGGAAATTATGCATTACCATTGCATACGGAATACATATGTAGCCTGACGGCGGCATCCCACCCGCCATAATGCCGGTAGTGGGGCAAGTGCTGTGAGTCTCCTTGCGGGCTCACTGCGCTTGCCACGCTGCGGGTATGATGGCTCGCTGCGCTCTCCACAGGATTTATTACCACTCTATGGGTGTGATGGACACCCACGAGTGGGAATAGCCCCTGCGAAATGGTATTCTGGCTGGCGGTATTGCCGGATGGCGGGATTCCTGCATCGGTATCCTGACCGCCAAGATCCTGACAGCCGGCAAATTGATTGTTTCCCTTGCATATACATACAGTACGTACTATGAAATGACAGATGCCTTAAAATATCTTAGGATGGAGGCAAAGTTAAAAGACTCTGTTAGATTGTTGTGGTGCCTGGTAGGTAAATGTAGGGAAACTGTTTATTATTTGTTGCCAGTAGCAGGCTTCTAGTAGTGGGATTGTGGTGATAAGTGATGCATGTTGATGAGAAATCAAATCAGATAATTGGGCAGATACTGAAGATCCTGGTTAGGTCCACAACAGATGCCCAAGTCAGGAGGAGGTGTATTGGAAAGCCCTCTATTCGTTTTGCCCCTCTAAGGCTTCATCAGGATCATTGGCCAATTTAATCACCATCCCCTTGGCATTGGGATAAAAGCTAAGATGTTTTTTTACCTTTTCTTGTTTTTTTGTTGTTTTATATGCTACAGTATATTCACAATAGCGCTGTGTATGTCTGAATAAATGTGGTCAACATTTTAAAGTACATAGCAAGCAGTGGAGTTTTTTCACTTTTTTACTCAGATGAAATATCCCATTTACACTTGACTTTGGACGGATGTACATGAGAGGAAAAGGGGGTCATTCAGACCTGATCGCTGCTGTGCATGTTCGCACAGCAGCGATCGGGTCTGACCTGTGTATGCGCTGGCGGCACAATGCGCAGGCGCAAGGCTCCACCAGCGACAGGGATCGTCGGACTGCGATGGGGTGGACGAAAAAAGCGATCACACCGGTGATCGCAAGAAGATTGACAGGAGGAGGCCGTTTGTAGGAGTCAACTTACCATTTCCAGGGAGTGTCCGTGAGAATGCAGGCATGTCCAGGCGTTGGAAGGGAGGGTTCCTGAACTCTGCAGATGAACCGGGCCGGATCATTGCACTGGAAGAGTAAGTCCTGAACTATGCAGAGACTGCACAAAATTTTGTTTGTGCAGCTCTCTGCACAAGCGATCGCACCCCTGCACAGCGACTACCCCCTCCCTTGTAGGCGGCAACTACCTGATCGCAGGGATGCAAAAAACGCACCCTAGCAATCAGGTCTGAATTAGGCCCAAGGTCCATAATTGTGATATGCTTGAATAATTTGTTGATCTGGTACGCAGAAAATCTCTATTAGTGTTGTCTGCGTGTCTGAATTATTGGGAAATTACTGCACTATGAGGCGCCTGTTCTATTTCTATTGACTATAGACCTCCTGGAGAAACCAAGGCTGATAACTGTGATATGCCCAACTATTTCTATTATCTGGTACACAGAATACCTACATGAGTGTTGTGTATCCAAAACAACGAGACATTATTACACTATGAGGCGCTTGTTTCATCTCTATTGATTTCTCTATCACACACACACACACACACACACACACACACACACACACACACACACACACACACACACACACACACACACACACACTGCTCAAAAAAATAAAGGGAACACTAAAATAACACATCCTAGATCTGAATGAATGAAATATTCTTATTAAATACTTTGTTCTTTATATAGTTGGATGTGCTGACAACAAAATCACACAAGAATTATCAATGGAAATCAAATTTATAAACCCATGGAGGTCTGGATTTGGAGTCACACTCAAAATTAAAGTGGAAAAACACACTACAGGCTGATCCAACTTTGATGTAATGTCCTTAAAACAAGTCAAAATGAGGCTCAGTAGTGTGTGTGTCCTCCACGTGCCTGTATGACCTCCCGACAACGCCTGGACATGCTCCTGATGAGGTGGCGGATGGTCTCCTGAGGGATCTCCTCCCAGACCTGGTCTAAAGCATCTGCCAACTCCTGGACAGTCTGTAGTGCAACGTGGCATTGGTGGATGGAGCGAGACATGATGTCCCAGATGTGCTCAATTGGATTCAGCTCTGGGGAACGGGCGGGCCAGTCCATAGTATCAAAGCCTTCGTCTTGCAGGAACTGCTGACACACTCCAGCCACATGAGGTCTAGCATTGTCTTGCATTAGGAGGAACCCAGGGCCAACCGCACCAGCATATGGTCTCACAAGGGGTCTGAGGATCTCATCTCGGTACCCTAATGGCAGTCAGGCTACCTCTGGCGAGCACATGGAGGGCTGTGTGGCCCCCCAAAGAAATGCCACCCCACACCATTACTGACCCACTGCCAAACCGGTCATGCTGGAGGATGTTGCAGGCAGCAGAACGTTCTCCTTGGTGTCTCCAGACTCTGTCACGTCTGTCACATGTGCTCAGTGAGAACCTGCTTTCATCTGTGAAGAGCACAGGATGGCAGTGACGAATTTGCCAATCTTGGTGTTCTCTGGCAAATGCCAAATGTCCTGCACGGTGTTGGGCTGTAAGCACAACCCCCACCTGTGGACGTCGGGCCCTCATACCACCCTCATGGAGTCTGTTTCTGATCGTTTGAGTAGACACATGCACATTTGTGGCTTGCTGGAGGTCATTTTGCAGGGCTCTGGCAGTGCTCCTCCTGTTCCTCCTTGCACAAAGGCGGAGGTAGCGGTCCTGCTGCTGGGTTGTTGCCCTTCTACGGCCTCCTCCACGTCTCCTGATGTACTGGCCTGTCTCGTGGTAGCGCCTCCATGCTCTGGACACTACGCTGACAGACACAGCAAACCTTCTTGCCACAGCTCGCATTGATGTGCCATCCTGGATGAGCTGCACTACCTGAGCCACTTGTGTGGGTTGTAGACTCCGTCTCATGCTACCACTAGAGTGAAAGCACCGCCAGCTTTCAAAAGTGACCAAAACATCAGCCAGAAAGCATAGAAGCTGAGAAGTGGTCTGTGGTCACCACCTGCAGAACAACTCCTTTATTGGGGGTGTCTTGCTAATTGCCTATAATTTCCACCTGTTCACTATTCCATTTGCACAACAGCATGTGAAATTGATTGTCAATCAGTGTTGCTTCCTAAGTGGACAGTTTGATTTCACAGAAGTGTGATTGACTTGGAGTTACATTGTGTTGTTTAAGTGTTCCCTTTATTTTTTTGAGCAGTGTATATATGTGTGTGTGTATAAACTTGTTCCAACAATATAATTATTGAGCTGCATACAGGAATATGACATCGGTTTTACTACTTTATTAGTTCACTAATAATGGAGGGCATTCATTATCTCAAAAACTAGAGCCAACTCGAAAAAAAACTATTTTCATTTTTTTAATTCAGCAACCCTAAATATCATAAATTCATTGAAATATCCTTGAGTTTTGTTTGTTGGGCTGTGTAATCTATGTCTGAGTGCAGGACCAGTGCTAGCTGTATTCAGCACCCCCTGCAAACTATACATTTGCACACTCCTACAAATAGGAGAGGCAGTGGTTGACGCTGGGTAGAGGCAGTGGGTGACAGTCAATGGGTGACAGGCAGTGAATGACGCTGGGGAGAGGCAGTGGGTAATTCTCGGGAGAGGCAGTGAGTGATGCTTGGGAGAGGCAGTGAGTGGCAGGCAGTTGGTGACGCTGGGTAGAGGCAGCGAGTGACAGGCAGTGGGAGATGCTGGAGAGAGGCAGTGGGTAACAAGCAGTAGGTGGCGCTGGGGAGAAGCAGTGGGTGACAGCAGTGCATGACACTGGGGAAAAGCAGCAGTTGATGCTGGTGAGAGGCAGTGCGTGATGCTGGAGAGAGGCAGTGGGTGACAATGGGAGAGGCAGTGTTTGACGCAGAGGAGAGACAGTGGGTGATGCTGGAAAGATGCAGTTAGTGACAATGGGGAGATGCAGTGCATGATGTTGAGGAGGCGCAGTGGGTGCCACTGGGAATAGACAGTGGGTGACGCTGGGGAGAGGCAGTGGGTGATGATGGGGAGAGGCAGTGCGTGACACTGGGGAGAGGCAGTGGGTGATGCTGGGAAGTTGCAGTTAGTGACAATGGAGAGCTACAGTGCATGATGCTGAGGAGACGCAGTGCAAGCCCCTGGGAATAGGCAGTGGGTGACACTGGTGAGAGGCAGTGAGTGATAATGGGGAGAGGCACTTGGTGACAATCAGGAGATGCAGTGCATGACGCTGAGGAGAGGCAGTGTGTGACACTGGGAGAGGCAGTGGGTGATGCTGGGGCTCCTCTTCACATGGCAGGAGTCAGGCATGTGATGACATCACTGCACCATCTCATTCCTGCTGCTGCTACCAGAGGAGGGGGACTGTCACTGGAGGACGCAGGCCAAGTTACTCTGTGTCACAACTGAGGGTTTTAGCTGACAGGTGGAAGCCTCAGTTGTAGGGGCTGAGAAGAACTTAAACCGGGGAGGTTTAATCAGACCCCTGGACATGCAAGTGTTAAAAGGAAACCCGAAGGTGTGACCATGACAAACAGGTAAAAGTAAATTAAAAGTTTATTGCCAAACTCCGTGTGACAACAGACAGCAAATGATGACAGTGGTAATAAATAATATTCCTGGAACACTTTGACCATGGAAGGTGTAACAGAGCACTGGTAGGTTAAGAACAGCTGTTAAAGTCCTTGATGGAAAAACCTTACCAGGCCTGGCTGTAGTAGTGCAGATAACCAAGGAACATGCCAGTAGATGGAATAGATGAAGTTGGTAACTTGAATCAGCTGTTGTGTTTGCTGGATAGAACCAGCCAGGTGGTAAGACATGGAGTGGATGCTGAGTGGGATCAGCCAGGTGATAAAGTCACTGAGTGAATGCTGGATGGAACCAGCCAGGTAATGATACACGGAGTGGAAACTGTAAGATGCTAGGGAGCGTGGAAACAGAGGAGTTAAAGGAAGGTTACCGGTGGTAGTGGATACTGCTGATAAGTAGGAATCCGCTGGAACAACACCGGCACTTTAAGGATACTGGAAACTGCTGGAAACAGGCTGCTGGAAGCAGATGGGTTAATAGCTGGAAGCTGGATCAGCCACGGAGGACTGCAGAGTCAGGCTGCACCGCAGGATGGTAGGCAGGTGCGGGTCTCTTAGTGGATGCTGGAGACAGGAGATGGAACCTGGAAAAACAACCACAGGAGAGAGACTGGAACAAGGTATGACAAACAAAGCACTGACGATTTCCTGGCCCAGGCACAGGATACTTATACCTGCAGCAATGCAGGCATTGGCTGGGCAATTATGCAGATTTCCAGAGGCAGTGATTGGTGGAACTGAGACATGTGATTGGATCCAACATGGCTGCGCCCATGTTAGAACTTGGAGGGAAAGCTGGTTTGGAAACCATGTGGAAACATAACAGTAATGGCGGCGCCGGCCGCAGAGGACAGGAGACGCCATGCAGGATTCAAACATGGCGCCGCTGTGACAGCGTCTCAGCGTGACAGGAGGGATATGCAGAATGTAGACACAGATGAGATCCGGCCTTGGAACGCTGAGCCAGCCTCAGGAGACATCTGAAAGGCAAGTAATGGCGTCCAGATACCCGGATCGTGACACTCTGCTGCCTGTAATGACACCCAGTGCTCAGGGCCGGATTAACAATGGGGCTAATGGAGCTGCAGCTCCAGGCCCACAATCCAAATAGGCCCATTACATTTGCTAAGCTCTGCGCTGCGGTAGACAGGAAAAAAATTAACGTTTCCTTCTACTGCACTGCAGGCTACACTATCACAGGCCCCGCTCACTCAACACTGCTCCCCAACCACCCACCCAACTGCCACGGCGCCGGAGGATCAAATGCTGCCGCCAGCATAGATGTTCTGTATTATGATGGTGGTGCAGTGTGAGGCTCTACTAGCACACCCTGTGCCGCGTAAGCACGGTGACGTCAGTCACGTCACACATCAGGAAGGTACAGCCCTGACAGACTTCGAGTCTTCAACACAGCTAGGCAGTGACATGTCTGTGTCTATATTGCTCCGTGAAGGTGGCCCAGCATCTGATGAGCCTCCTGACTGCAGCGACAGAGGTGAGGCATCATCAGACATGTACCCAGTGGCGGTCGGATTCAGAGGAGGAGGGGGGGGGGGAGAGGGGGGGCACCAAGGCACATGCCGCCCTTGCCGTTTATGAATTTTTAAAATTATATTTATTTAGCTGCAGCAAGCCCGGCTGGGCCGCCCGGAAGATAGCCAGCCTATCAGCCCTCCCCTGCATGATCATGCTAGCTCCGCCTCCCCCATTCTGCTGTGCGTGCTAGGCAGCTTGATCATGACTCCGTGCACAGTAATCTCACTGTGCACAGTGAAGAAGAGCCATCCTGACAGCTGTGAATCATAGACATGGCAGGACCAGATGCTCAGCCACCAGCCCTGCAGGACAGGCATGCCCAAGTTTTCTTTTGTCTGTAATTATGGTAAGTAGGCAGTGAATAGTCACACCTCTCCCCCGCAGCAGCACAACTCCACAAAGAGGTTGTAACTTTAAGCACTAGGGAGAGGGGGCAGGAGGGGGGAAGGGGAGTGGGTGACTAGGCTGCAATTAAGGGCAGGCGGCTGGCCCTCAGCACCAGACTTTGGCAGTAGCAGACAGCCCACAGCTGCCACCTCAACCTCCCACTTCCTCCATGCACACTGCACAAAGTACTGTGATAGGGACTCAGAGGGTGGCAGCCTGCTCACTCACAGTGAAGACAGTGGCCTGGACACAACAGGGTGCTCCATGCCACCCACTATCTCCCTGTCACCCTCTGCCTCTCCCGGTCATCCTTGGCCTACCCAGTCACCCACTATCACCCATAGTTGCAAGGCCACGCCCAATTCCCCAGGAGCGCACATACCTTCAGCGCTCACAAATAACACCCCCACTTCCTCTGTCATGGTGCCCCCCCCCCCCCCCCCCCCATGTTCTGGATCCGTCCCTGCCTGTACCTGCTGGCTGCTGCTCTAGCTTCTAAGTAATGTGGTATCCCGGGCAGCAGGGCAGGTTGAGGTGCTGTTTGTTAAAGATACAACAGATATATATTTTCTAGTCCAAATTTAATATTCATAATAAAAAAAAAATATGTATATAAATATATAGCTATATGTCTAGTTTGTATATTATAATATATTATAGACCGGGTTGAGCAAGGGATGGAAAGAGGTAGAGGTGCAGGGATTGAGTGATTAAAATACAGAGTAATGCAGGGGTTAAGAGGGTAGCAAGGAGTGAGAGGACCAGGGGTTGAGCAAGGAATAGAGAGCGTGAGAGGTGCAGAGGCTGTGTGATGGAAGCAGGGAGTGAGAAATGCAGGGGGTGAGAGGACCAGGAGTTGAGCAAAAGAAGGAAAGTGTGAGGGAAGCAGGGGGTGAGAGGGATGGAAGAGGTGAAAGGTGCAGGGACACAAAGGATAGTATGTGGAGAGTGATAGAGAGAGTTACCTGGGGTGAAGATATTGGCACATAAGGAGAGTGACAGACAAAACAAATAGGTAAGGGAAAGAAGAAGAGAAACATGAAAAACAGAGGTGAACAAAGGATAGATATTAGAGATACACTGTAGGAACATTTGAGACATTGAGGAAAGATGAAAACATAATGAATAGACTTATGGGCCCTACAGACTGGGCGACCCGCCGCCGAGCTGCCCGACTGCCGATACGGCAGACAGGTGACCTGGCGACGGGGGAAGTGAAGTTTCTTCACCCCCTCCCCCGTCACCCGGCCCAATAGCAATGCATGCTAATATGAACGAGATTGTCCATATTGGCCTGCATGCATAAGAGACGGGGCATCAATAATTAACGAGCGCAGGGCCACGCATCGTTAATCGTTTGTGCCTACACACTGCATGATATGAACGAGTTCTCGTTCATTAATGAACGAGAACGTTCATACCATGCAGTATTATCTGCCAGTGTGTAGGGCCCTTAACATCATATAACATGTTTTATACTGTATATCCTACAAAGTGCTAAAAAGCATCTAAAATTAATCTAAGTTTTAAAATACCAACAACCCCCATCCCCCTGGCGTTATATTCAAATTTCCATACTTCCACCTCTAAATTCCCACTTCGCACACTGTATGTATATATCGGTGGTCTCATTTAGAGTACCAGAATACACACACAACCACACGCGCATATACTGTAAATACAGTATATCATGCATGATTTTTTGATGTTGCAGGTGGCAGTGAAATTAGAAAATATCCTGCAGTGTAATGAATGAAAGTGCAATATTTGTATGAGATATGAAGGGCCAGATGCAAGATTCAAATTTTGTCAGGGTGCATACTGGCATAATACTTACCAAGCTAAATATCCACAATGGACCACCTATGGCACCCTGGGATTCTAATCACATTCTTTGTTTACGGCTCACTTGTGGTGTGAATGCTCCATGATGCCAAGTGGAGGGAGAATGAGGTGGTTAAGGTAGGTGGGTAGCTATGCAATCTATGGTGCTAGCCACACAATAAAGCAAGTACCACATCCCACAGCACTGGTCACTCCTGCGGTGGTGCCCAATAGGCCCATCGTAAATTTCAGCTCCAGGCCCATGAGGACCATAATCTGGCACTGGCAGTGCTTACCCACTACAAGTACTGATTCTATTAATATGGGTGGATGGGCTGTGGGTGGTTCACAGTGAGGCAGGCGGCAGCCAAAGAGAAGCCAGTCTTTGCCTCCATTAAAATGCAGCTGTGGCCCAGGTAAGGTGGGTGAATAGAGTGATTACAACTGACCCCTGTATAGCAGCAGAGTGAGCCACGGAGAGCACCTCTCTAGCCCGGCGCTCCCCTGCAACACTTATCCTGCTTACTGCATCAGTGTCAGGGCAGTGTTAGCAAACGTGGCAAATAGTAAAACACAAGTGGTCCAGTGGTTATCATTATCATCCATTATATGCACCTGACTATGGGGCTGATTCAGAGATGGATGCAGCTCATTGCATACACAACCAGATCTGCCTACATCTCCTCACATGCTGGGGGTCGCCCAGCACAGGGCAAGGCCACCCAGCATTGTGAGGAAGCCTCGTGATGCATCCGCAATTAGATTGCGGATGCATCAAACTAAGGTTGACCCCTGTCAGGCAGTCGGCTGCTTTTTATAAATCAGAGTGGCTGCATGTGACATCACACAGCCGCCCCAAAAACGGTCAAGGCACGCTCCCGTTCTGCCTGCCCCGCCCCCCCAATGCTGCGTCGCCACCCTGCAAATGGCTGCCGCTGTTGTTCATCTTGCAACCACATCCTTTGGCCGCAAGGAGAAAGGTCACGCACTGTGGCCAGTGCATGTGCGCAGACCAGATGGACTGCGTATGGACGTGCGGCTACGTCCATCTCTGAATCAGCCCCTATATACAATTATATGGTTTCTGAGGTGTAGGTTTCTTCTTCCCAGTTTGCATGTGTTTGCTATTGTGTGAACACATACTTACTGTACTTCACCTACTTTAGAAAGTCCCAGTTTCGTCCTATTCTGCATACTCAAGCGCAGTGTTGGAATCAGACAAATCTGCACGTCTGCATTACATGTTCGCACTATTCTAGTGTGTGTGATGCAAATTCATGCAAGATAGACTGTAGCAGCTGGCACAGTACTCACTCTGATCTGGGACGTTGCAGGACTATTTTATTGTAGC
This sequence comes from Pseudophryne corroboree, assembly GCF_028390025.1. NCBI lineage: Eukaryota > Metazoa > Chordata > Amphibia > Anura > Myobatrachidae > Pseudophryne > Pseudophryne corroboree. The sequence continues at coordinate 321,785,089 of NC_086452.1, forward strand.
TTAACTGGTGGCTGAAGTCATCCTCTAATTAGCACAATGCATACCTCCCAACTTTTGCGCTACGCAAGGAGGGACATTAACGCACGCCCGAATTTGCTCTCATGACAAGCGCTGTGATCGCAAACCATGCCTCCCATTTTTGTCATTATGTTGGCATGGACAGCGCTCAGTGAGCTGCTGGCCCTGCCCCCTGTCCCTCTCTGTCGGGGAATAGATGCTGTTCGCATGTGCACAGCATCTATTCACCGCTGCTCGGATCAGAGCAGCGAGTGACAGGGTGAGATCTTCCAACTGCCCCCCCACCCACGGGACACTGCTACCCGTGAGTTGGACAGCGGGACAGACCGTGAAAAACGGGACTGTCCCACCAAAATTGGGACAGTTGGGAGGTATGCAATGTGACAAGTGGTATATATATATATATATATATATATATATATACATATTTCTACGTATTGTATTAACATAACTTTGTCTTTGCATAATTGTTCATCAGAAACAAATTAAAACAAAGTATTTTTAGTTCAGATTCTTCACGTTATCACTTGAAAGGTTTCTCTTTGATCACTGCTATAGGGGCATACTGAATTGAACACTCAATTTTAGGGTGCAGGATTTTTCCCACAGCCGCTGGATTTTTCCTATTCAGCTGAAGGACAGAAAATGAGCTGCAGTTATTTCTATAGACACAACTGTGTATTTTTCTCACTCCCCCGGAGCAAGTCTGTCTTTAACAAAATTCATTATTTTTAGGAAAAATCAGTGGGACTTGTTCTGGCAACCCTGTGGAACTTCCCTTAATGACTAATTAAGCAATTGGAAGTACCCAGTTAGCTTAATTAGTCCTTAAATACTCACCTTCTGAAGCTGTTTTATTCCTCTGGTTCCCAATGGGCTGGTATTCTGTAGCAGCGGTGTGTGTAAGTCATACTTACCTACTCTCCCGGAAGCTGCGGGAGGCTCCCGTTTTTTGGGGTAGCCCCCCGCACCCCCGGAAGAGTGGGCAGGTCTCCCGCATCCTGCTCGCACCCTAGTGATGTGAGCAGGATATAGAGAATTCCTCCCGCATTCGCGGGTCCGTCAGGTGGAGAAGGGGTTAAAACGACGCAAATTGCGTAATTTTAGCCCCGCCCCCTTCCCGCGGACCCGCGAATTGCGGCATTTCCCGATGCGGGGGGTGGGGCTTAGTGATGTCACAGTCCGCCCCCCCCCCCCCCCCCGAAGACACATGCAGCGTCTCCTCTCCGGGCTTCTCCCGGAGAGGAGACTTACAATGTAGGCAAGTATGGTGTAAGTATGTGTGATTGTGTGTGAGACTCCTGTCCATACTTGCCACTTGCCTACTTTTGAAAAAGCATTTCAGGGAGATTGTGAAAGTAACAGCTATAAGTGCGGGCGCGTACTGCTACATCTGAGAGGAGTGTAATGAAAATGACTTACATCTAAATGTAAATGAGCCCCAAAGTTAGTAAGATCTATTTGTTGAAGAAAAGACACAGTTATTTTGCAGGATTTGTTCGTGTATTGTGTTTTACAAGAGGTTCCATATACTGTAAGTGGCCACGAGAAACCTTATTTAAAATGCATGTAGCCATAGGGATCATTGTGCCTTATACCCAATGCAGAGAAATGGCACTGATGAGCCCATTTGAATGTATGTATCTCCGATTTCTTTTATTTCCCCAAGAATGTAACAGCTACATAATGGGGGCAAGGTGCAATTAGGGAGATTGCTGGACTATTCAGGGAGTGAGGGAGATTGCTGCTATTTCAGGGAGTCTCCTGCAGAATGAGGGAGGGTAGGTAACTATGCTCCTGTCAGGTGTGTGATCCCCCATGTGTGTGTACATGACCCTCCTGTGTGTGTCCGGAGGCGGCAGCAGCAGCAGCAGGAAGAACTGCATCTCCCAGCAGTCACCTCCCCACCCAACAGCCACCTCCCCAGTGTAAAGATAGAGGGGAGATGACCAGGAGCCGCAGAGACCACTACAGCGATAAGTATAAGACAAGTTTTTTTCTCAAACTGCTGGGTTCTCAAAGCAGAAAATACTTCATATATTTTGTTAATTCGAATCCGCGGGTAACAGGAGTGCGCATACCCATGGTAATCCAAAATTGTGAGGTCTTTTTGCGGGCAAAACCTCACATCCAATTGCATATCCCCAAAGGATAATAAATTATTTCAAACCTAGCTATGTTGAGGGATGGAAATGGTTAAGAAATGGCATCTACAAAGCTTTCACAGGTCAAGCTGACACCAGTGCTAGGGCCAGCACTCTGTTTAAACAAGCACAGCAAGATAGGAAGTAGGTAAACAGTACTGGTCAGCTTGACCAAACCATAATTACTGCCAACAAAGACTGACATTCAATGAAGACTAAAAATCCTCGTTTCTCTACAAAAATATCATTTTAAATCAAAACTACATGTAAAACATGCATACCTTTTACGAAAATTTTATATATATATATATATATATATATATATATATATATATATATATACCAACAAATATAAAACCATAGCACTCACCACCCCAGAAGCGGGGTGCAGTGTCTGCACTCACCACTCATAGGGTGGGGTGCATGTAGCCCATGGCCACCTACTTATATTATATTATGTGATGCAGTTGCTAGGTTTTAATTTTTGAGACTCTGTGATAGTGTAGGACCTGCATGAAGATGGGGTACCTTGGCGAGAGGTTTGCAGGCTTCCGTGCATTGGCCAATTCACTAACTAAACCCCCAACATTTGTTCATTGATGTTGTGAAAATAAGTGAGCTTGCTTTGGTGAGTGCTGAACTTTCTGTTTGTATATATATATATATATATATATATATATATATAAATTTGACACATACATATGTTATGTATATATTTATAGTACTGTTTATAGTAATGATTCCTACGGTAAAAATGAAATATGTGTCAGTTACATAAAAACTCAGAGGGAGTACACAAATATTGCGTCTCCTTTAAAAGCAAATAGAAAACAAGTGTGGCTCATGCGTTAAAATTAAGCAAATAACATGCCAGCATTGTCAGGGTCATGTGTAACAATTCTGGACTGCCCTGGTTGCCTAGAATGATTGGAAGAAAAGATCTGTCAGTTTGAAAAAGGGATTGTAATGGAAATGTACAAAGACAGCTGCACTGGCATATCTATAATTAAATATAGGATTTGACGGCAGATAAGAACCACTTGGCCCATCTAGTCTGCCACTTCTTACAATATTTTTTACCTCAAGCCTTATTTGATCCTTATTTCTTTCTAACAATATACTTATGCCTAACCCATGCATGTTTAAATTGCTCTACTGTCTTAGCCTCTACCATCTGTGATGGAAGGCTTTTCCACTACCCTCTCTGTGAAGTTATTTTTCCTCAAATTTTCCTTGAACCTACCACCCTCCAGTTGGTGCAGGGTGTGCAATGCACATGGGGCCCTTGGTCCAGGGGGACTAACACACCAAACAAATGGCACCTTTGTAATTATACCTACTGCTCCATCGGTCTGGCACTAACTGCAGCAGAGCTGCAGAAATCATTGGGAAAATGGGCGCTGCAACCATTTTCCCAATGATTTTATGCATGCAGAGTAAAGGTGTCCCCAGGAACAAGATGGAGACACACTGTACCCTTAGACCTATGCAAGCGCGGTAGACTCTGGCAAAGCCAGAGTTTACTGCGCTGCCAGAGAGGAGGGGGCCCGCACCGAGCCTGCACACGGGCTCCTTCCTTTCTTAAACGGCTGAATTTGCTAATTTTATGAGCACCATTGTTTATTTATAAAATAAAATATACATCAGATTGAATAGTGCATTCTCATTGTTTTTTGTGTGTGCTTGAGTCCAAAGAGCACTTATTGTAGCCCAGTGGTTTAATGAGCTTGAGTATAATGTTATTGTAAGATCTAATAAATCAATTAACAAAATAATGAAAATATTATTTATTAAGTGTATCAGTAACAAGGGGATGTAGTTATGATCCTGGCGGTCAGCATACCGGTGCCAGGATCCCAGCCGCCAGAATGCCGGCAGGTAACCCAGGACTGTTCCCAGTCGTGGGTGTCCATGACACCCATAGAGGGAACAGAACCTGTGGCAAGTGTAGCAAGCCACCGAGCCCGCAATGGGCTTAGCTGCACTCGCCCCCTGTCAGTATTCTGGCAACCGGGATCCCGGCGTCGGTATGCTGACCGCTGGGATCCCGCCCACCGGTTCCCAACCCGATACAAGTACAGTTAATATTTACAAAGTATGTAACGGTTTCTTGCTGAAGTGATATAGGGAAGCTCAGAAAAAAGTCCAATAATGTAATATCCAGAGTAGACCCCAAGGACCAAGTAAATAGGGTAATGTAGGAGGCCAAAAAGCCAGCATGAGTGCACAATCAGACTAGGTACGGCCCACGGTGGAACCAGCAGTAACCTCTCTCCAGGAAAACTAAACAGAAGGACAGAAATGTCAACTGTAGCCAGAACTCACTGCCCACCACACATATTCCAATCCAACACACTCCACTTGAAATGTTTTGCCGTCACATATAACACCTGACAGGCATTTTGACTGTAATGATAGATGGCTTTACTATCCATGCCCTATTGCTGCTGGAGAGAGTGTGGTCATGATACAGATGTCTCCACTTACACCTAGCCTCCCTGCTCGTTAAACAGCCCTTCAACTCACGTCATGCCATGACGTGACTCTGTAGCGCCAAGCGTCTTTAAGTGCGACTTTTTCCATTACAATGCGTCTTATTCGCATAGCGTGAATAGAACGCACAAGAAGCTTATGCTAATTAAAATAATATGCAGCATACAGTACCTATATTCTGTGTGGGCATGTGGCTGTATCTGCATCCAAAATGTAATGGTTATTTAGTTGTAAAGATAATTGTTCTACAAGAGGGGCTAGTTTTGCTGAAGACGTTGACCAAAAGTGGACATCTTTGCTAATATAACACTACTAGTTAAAAGCCTGTCAAAATGACGGACACAAAGGCCGGATTATACCCGGAGGGCAGATGCTACTCACACAGGAGCTGCACACAGGGTTTCTGGAAGTCAGCTACTGGGAGTCAGGGCTATGTCATGTTAAGTGTGTGAGTATGTGTGTCAGGGATGTGCAGTGAGATAAATGACTCAGGAGGTACTGGCTAGTACCAGAGCCAGATTTACACGCAAAATATGAGCCCACGGGTGCATGTGGGCATTATAAACCGGTGCAGCAGTATATACTGCTGGAAATTTGGTGAGTTTTGATCAGAGATGTGCAGAAAAGACATGCAGGGGGGCAGTGCCACACCTGTCATAGACTTTTTACTCCAGAGCTTTGACTATAAAAATAATTAGAATAATGCAAAGAAGATATTTATAATATTTTTTCTATTTTTCATATACTTTATATAGTCAAAACCATGGCATATACATTAGTATGACAGGAAAGGCAATTCCTCACCTCACCGCATGTCACTGGTGTGTGTAGCATTAACCTTTTATAAATATAAATTAGAGATGAGCGGGTTCGGTTCTCAGAGAACCGAACCCCTACCGGACTTCACCATTCGAGCCCGGATCCGAGTCAGGATCGTGTTTTCCCGCCTGACTCGGAAACCAGAACAAGGCAAAACGTCATCATCCCGCTGTCGGATTCTCACAGGGTTTGGATTCCATATAAGGAGCCGCGCGTCGCCGCCATTTTCACTCCGGCATTGGAGAGTGTACAGAGAGGACGTATCTCTGTTCTCTCAGTGTCCGTGTCTTGTGCTGTATTTGTCCAGTCACAGTGGTTGTGTCCTCTTGCTGCCATATGTCCACTGCTGCTGTGTTGTGCTGCATCAGTTCAGTGGTGGTGTATTGTGCTGCATCAGTCCAGTGGTAGTGTCCTGTGCATCACCCATCAGTTATTCCAGTGACCAAGCAGTTACAGTGGCTGTGTCCTCTTGCTGCCATATGTCCATTGCTGCTGTGTTGTGCTGCATCAGTTCAGTGGTGGTGTATTGTGCTGCATCAGAACAGTGGTAGTGTCCTGTGCATCAACCATCAGTCATTCCAGTGACCAGGCAGTCACAGTGGTATACTCTACAGCCATATGTCCACTGCTGCCGTATAATAATAATAATAATAATAATAATGATGATAACAACAACAACAACAACAACAACAACAACAACAACAACAACAACATGTCCCTTACAGTGTTGCTGTGTTGTCCTGCATCAGACCAGTGGTAATGTCCTGTGCATCAGCCATCAGTCATTCCTGTGCCGCATATTGTGTTATATAACTCCAAAAAAATAATGGAGAACAAAAATTTGGAGGATAAAACAGGGAAAGATCAAGAACAACTTCCTCCTAGTGCTGAAGCTGCTGCCACTAGCCATGACATAGACGATGAAATGCCATCGTCGTCTCCCAAGGCCGATGCCCAATGTGATAGTAGAGGACATGTAAAATCCAAAAAGCCAAAGATCAGTAAAAAGACCCCAAAAAAATTAATATAAATGGTCTGAGGAGAAACATAAACTTGCCAATATGCCATTTACGACACGGAGTGGCAAGGAACGGCTAAGGCCCTGGTCTATGTTCATAATTAGTGGTTCAGCTTCACATGACGATGGAAGCCCTCAACCTCCATTTTGCCATTTAATTCCAGTGATTTTGCCATTTAATTCCAGTGATTTTGCAGTATAATTCCAGTGATTTTGCCATTTAATTCCAGTGATTTGGACGTATAACTCCAGTGATTTTGCCATTTAATTCCAGTGATTTTGCCATTTAATTCCAGTGATTTGAACATATAATTCCAGTGTTTTTGCTATTTAATTCCAGTGATTTGGACGTATAATTCCAGTTGTCGCTTGGCTTAGTCATACAGCTACCTCATTGCATCTCTTCGACATCTTTGCATGAGGTGCTGTTTGGGGCCTTTTTTTGGATATCTGCCTTCCTGTCTGCCACTGGAGTGCCACTCCTAGATGGGCCAATTGTTTGTGTCGCTTGGCTTAGTCATACAGCTACCTCATTGCACCTCTTCTACATCTTTGCATGAGGTGCTATTTGGGGCCTAGTTTTTGAAAAGTGCCCTCCTGTCTGACACTGCAGTGCCACTCCTAGATGGGCCAGGTGTTTGTGCCTCACACTTGTGTCGCTTGGCTTAGTCATACAGCAGCCTCGGTGCACCTCTTTTTCTTCTTTGCATCATGTGCTGTTTGGGGCCTTTTTTTATATCTGTCCTCCTGTCTGACACTGCAGTGCCACTCCTAGATGGGCCAGGTGTTTGTGCCGCACACTTGTGTCGTTTATCTTAGTCATACAGCCACCTTGGTGCAACCTTTTGGCCTAAAAACAATATTGTGAGGTGTAAGGTGTTCAGAATAGACTGGAAATGAGTGAGAATGAATGTTAGTGAGGTTAATACCGTAGGATCAAAATTACCCCCAAATTCTGTGATTTTAGCCTTTTTTATTTATTTATTTTCAAAAATCATCCAGATCCAAAACCAAAACACAAATGGGTGGTTTTGGCAAAACCAAGCCAAAACCAAACCACGAAAGTGGAATTAGAACCAAAACAAAAACACAAAACACAAAAAGTGCCAGCCGCACATCTCTAATATAAATGCTGTATATCTGTAATGGGCAGACTATAATGATGCTGCTCTATATACTCCAGTACTGGCACGTATAAGCTCACCAGTCCCCGTACAGCTCCCAGCTAGTCTGGGGGTAGAGAACACCAGTAGCCACCAGCAGCTGGCAAAAGGGATCTGGGCATGAGCTGTGTGGGAGGGACGAGCACAGGACCCCGCCCCTCTGTCAGCGTGTAGTATATATAAAGTACAGATGTGCGGCGGGCACTTTTCGTGTTTTGGTTCTGGTTCCATGCTTGTGTTTTGGATCTGGATTGGTTTTGCCAAAACCACCCTTTTCGTGTTTTGGTTTTGGATCTGGACGATTTTTGAAAAAACCATAAAAACAGCTAAAATTACAGAATTTGGGGTTAATTTTGATCCTACGGTATTACTAACTTCAATAACATTCATTTCCAGTCTATTCTGAACACCTCACAAGATTGTTTTTAGGCCAAAAGGTTGCACCGAGGTGGATGGATGACTAAGCTAAGCGACACAAGTGGGCAGCACAAACACCTCGCCCATCTAGGAGTGGCACTGCAGTGGCAGACAGGATGGCACTTAAACAAAATAGTCCCCAAACTGCACATCATGCAAACAAGAAAAAGAGGTGCAATGATGTAGCTGTATGACTAAGCTAAGCGACAAAAGTGTGCGGCACAAACAATATGGGACGTGCTGGAATTTGCCCAGATGTAATACACGCACGATATTGGTGGCACAGAAGAGCATACCCCTAACCCCATACACACACACACACACACACACACACACGGCAAAGCCTGTAAAATTAATTTGGATAATAATAACGGTTTTATTTGGAGCTATTATAATAATATGCAGCTCAGGAGAGTGTACCCCTACACCACACAGGGCAAACCCTGCAAAAATTATTTGGATAATAATATAAGTAATGTATATAAGCCTTTGATTTGGAGTAAGTAATATACAGCACAGGACACCACCACTGGACTTATGGCAGCACAAGACACCACCATTGGACTGATGCAGCACAAGACAGCACCACTGGACTGGACTTATACGGCAGTACACCTGGACTTATACGGCAGTACACCTGGACTTATATGGCAGTACCACTGGAGTTGTAAGGCAGTGTCAGACAGGATGGCACTTTAAAAAACTAGTCTCCAAACAGCACATGATACAAAGAAGAAAGAGGTGCAAGATGGAATTATCCTTGGGCCCTCCCACCCACGCTTATTTTGTATAAACAGGACATGCACACTTTAACAAGCCAATCATTTCAGCGAGAGGGTCTGCCACACGACTCTGGCTGAAATGACTGGTTTGTTTGGGCCCCCCACCAAAAAATAGGATTTTAATTACCTACCGGTAAATTCTTTTCTCGTAGTCCGTAGAGGATACTGGGGTTCACATTAGTACCATGGGGTATAGACAGGTTTCCTAGGAGCCATGGGCACTTTAAGAAATTAATAGTGTGGGCTGGCTCCTCCCTCTATGCCCCTCCTACCAGACTCAGTCTAGAAACTGTGCCGGAGGAGATGGACATACTTCGAGAGAAGGATTTAACTGAATAGTGGTGAGATTCGAACCAGCACACATAAACAAGAGGAAAGCCATTGTCGAAGTCAAAAATATTACATAGAAAGAACATACAGACTCCACAGATATAAGTCGCTATACTTGCAAATACGTGCAGAGAGCACAGCAATATATGGTAACACACGCATTTACACGGACATGCCACAGAGATGGATTCGACACTTATTTCATACAGTACATAATTATAATAATATCAAGCGCCAGACATCATAATGATTTAAAATTATATAATGAAGTAATGTCATGTATGTGTATTATTGGAACGAAGCAAGATACACCTGTCATATTTGGTATTAAATCAAGCAGATTAATGTGTAGATTCATTTGATACTTGTTATTAAGTTGTAGGACATTGCAACAAATAGTTATGATTAAATGTATGAAAGCTAAAGTCATTTTTATTAGGACAATAGACATTTACAGAAACAGGTAGTGGACAGGAAGCTCAGGCCAGCCCCTTTTGATGTCTTCAAGGCTGAACCTGTTTAGCATACGAACAGACTAGTGACTCATCATGAATGAGAAAGTTCCCTCCCCCAAAACTAGATAACACATTACAGAGACACACAGTTGCCAGTTGCTGTTTTGTGCCAGACGATGATGGAGGTGCTTTTAGACCAGTTCCTGTATTTATTTGCTGAGAGAGAGAGAGATATATATTAAGAGGAAGATGCATTGAGGGAATGGTATGGTATGCTGTAACTGTAACTGTATGTATTTTGTATTAACTGATTACTGTGCTATTGTATCCATGTAACTATATGTATACTGTACATTGTGATATATTGAATACATATCATTTTGATAACAAATATATACATCAATGAGCTTTGGAACTCAGATAATGTGTGGGTGTATTGTTTTCTCTTATGGGACGCAGTGTTTTGCGATGTATAGCGCACATTCATGGCACATGGTAATAAGATGTGCAGGCGTTTACAATATATATTAGAGCGGGCATTTTAAATATTTGCTAGAAAGCAATTTGGTATTTGAAGATGAGGGCTCGGCCGCGATATCATGGTCTTAATGATGCACTGTACATTACAAACGCGGCTGTGATCGACCGGCTCCGATGGACGCATCGCGACGCTGATTAATAACATCCACATGTATTGTTGTGTTACCAGTAAGCCAATGATATGAAAATTCAAGGGACAATGTGTTTCTCATAATATTTAAGATGCTAAAGCGTATTTTTATTGTTGCAAAACAAAGTTCAAATAAGTCATATTGTGTTTGATTCAGATTGGATTGTTTATCTGTTAAGTAGATTTAAAAGTACATTTAAAAGTTGCTGTATAGCCTTGATATAGATTTATTTTTTTAAACTCAGGCCTAAAATAACTTCTGGTGCTTGTATAATGTGTGATTTCTTTGTGACAAAGGAAGCTGCATGGTCTGTCCTCCATTTTAGACTAACCACATGGCCTGTCCACCATCTTGTGTAAACCTCATGGATGTGGAAGGGGGAGGAGCAGTGGCCAGTTTAGGAAGGTCATTTTCTAAATAGCTGATTTTCAGTCTGCTCAGAACAATCAGTTTCCTTTGTCACATCAAGCACCATTTATGAGTTACCAATGCATTTATTTAACCCATGCCATAGTCAATTACAAATAGTTTCAATTGGGCCTAGTGAGAGTAAATGGTGAGATAAATGCTTGGCTTGGTGTAAGAAATTGCACATAGATAGAAAAAGGAAAGAAAGGTTCCCCCCCCCCTTCCAAGACTTGTAGAATCTGCTTACTAGGGAGGATAGCCATTGAAATGCAAATTAACCTGTGTAAATGTTTTTTTTTTTAGCAGTGAAAAGCAAATAGCTTTGATATGCAAATAAGAGGTAAGGTGTCTCATAGGAGACCAGTGAATGGTACATATATATAATATTATTATAATTATGTGTGTATTTATATCAGTGTATGTTCTGCAAGATAGCTATCCAATCTGAATCATATCATTTAAATTATAGATTATTGCAGTCATTATAGATCTGTGTGAAATCGGATACATTTGTTGCTATATAGGTAAATTTGAAATAAATGTATTTAAGGGAGTAATTATAGACATGAAACGAAGTTCTGGCCTAGTTGTTAAGAAAAAAACTGGGTGTTGTGTTAAGTGAGCGATTATAGTTAGTATTGCTCACATTTATAGAGTTGTGTGATTTGTTTTATTGCGTACGCACATTGGTACACGTGGTACGGAACGTGAGGACAGCGTAAAAAAAAGTGCACGTGGCACAAGGCCGCACACGCGGCATAGAGGTACGCACGGTTGCGTAATTACGCAAGTTTGCGTAGGGTTGTGTGCGCATAATAAAACCACACGATACTTTGTTTAGTTAAAAGGTGGGACAGTAGCCATGCTACAATAGCACAAAACTACCCGGTTTCTAAAGCAGATTAGTATAAAACTTTTGTTTAAACTGTATTGCCTCTGGGGGTAAAGCTGCCGATCAGAACGAGTGAAAATTTTCTGTACAGAAAAACAAAGTATATTTGAATGAGTAAAAGCAGAAGTGAGTGGAGCTGAACCCAGGAACTAAGTGGTCTAAGTGGCTGGAGTGGTAACACCTGGTTAGTAGAGGCCCGGTGGCGTAGGGTTCGCTATCTTGCGTGATTAGAACTAAGTGGTCTAAGTGATTTGAAGTGGTCTAAGTGGTCCCATACAACTAAGTGATCTGGAGTGGTCTAGGTCAGGTGGTCTACAGCAATCCCAGGGCATATAGATAACTAGTATCTATAGGCTGTGCGATTGCATCGCATGTCCGTGTGTTCTGCACAGCACAACGTGATACCATTGTGTCATATGCGCTGTGGAAGAGCATACGCAGACGTGATTGTATAGACAAAGGAATTTTTCTTTGATAACGTCGGGAAATCTCCCTGGTGGGCTTCCACTGGAAAGGGTGAAGGATAGTTATCTAATTTCTCTGTTTTTCACCCTACAAACAATTCCAGTTGAAAAATACCGAAAATGAATTTTTCGCTGCCTCTCTCAGGAAAATATTCCAACAGAACCTCCACCGAAAGAAATTACGGTGCTGTAAGGTCTGATAGGAGCCCTAAGTTTGGTACATCGCCTTCGCTATCGACAGTGTATGGTAGTACCGGCCAACGTGGGCGAGAGTGGGTGGAAGCGCTCGGAGAACTTTCACCATCGCCTTATATTAAGTATTTTGGTATTTGTGGGAATAGCTGAGAAGGCAAGACCCACAAATTATGGGAGCCAGTTGCTCAACTCAGGGACGTATGGTAGCCAGGGTTCAGGCAGAAGAGTTGTGACTGAGACGGTCAGACTCGGGACCGAGAAAGTCAGAATTGTGGCCGAAAGGTTCAGCAAGGTTTATTATGTGTGGAAAATATGGTCCACACGCTGAAGTTTACTGTGACGAATGGGTACGTATGACTGACAACGATAGGGTATCATTCCCTAGGGTGGGCAGCTTTGAACCAGAGGTATTGCAGAACTTAAGGATAAGGATATGTCTGATAAAATCCAGAAAGCAAAGGGTCAGATATACAAATTGTTTAAACCTGTGGCAGCAAGAGGGGTTGGTGAGTTTTATCCTAAGGTATTGCAGGTGGTATGTCTAACCAAAGTCATATAAGACAAGAATGGAAATATAAGAACTGTTTGAACTTGTAGCAACAATAAACAAGTAGGAAGAAAAAAGAAATTTGCAAGTACACCGCCTTATGTAGATGTGGAAGCAGTTACGGCCAGCATACAAACTATAGAAAATAATAAAAATATGAAAAATATGACTGTAACCTATATATGTACTAATGAATGTTGAAGTTTTATTTAGGAGGAGAAGGTGACCTGATTGTTTTCAGCCATTTCTCATGTACCCAGAGGAGTATCCAACCGGTAAAAGAAGAGCAGTAGCCTGTGGGGGAAGTGGCTGAGACCAGTGGAACAGGTAAGTATGGTATCATTCGTGTACATATATAGTAAAACACAAAAATCAAGAAATTAACGTCAGAAATGGAGAAAAACCTGTCCGCACATTAGTATTTGCCAGTAGGAAAGCGGACAGAGACAAGGTAACCCCCGGGTATTTCTTTCAGTTACCATATAAGAAGTATTCATTCCTAGTAATGCCCCTAGTCAAGATGAGCTCGGAAATGTTTGTTGGAGCATGTACAGACCCTTAATACGGGATGAGAAGGATTGAATGAATACTTTGCATGACCTAGAGGCTTGTTAAACTTTTTTTTTGTTGTCTCTTGCAGTAATAGAAAACTCTCCATCTAGATAAGATCACTGGTAAACACTAATTCGGCAAATGGGAGGTGGCTGTCTCTGTGCTAATGGACGGGCTCAATAAGGCATTGAGGGCAGGGTGCAGACTTCTTTGCAAAATTGGAAAGGGGTCACAGTAGCTAATGTCAGAGAGTGTGCTATTGAACATCACAAGAATAGTGCTAGGCGCAGAGAACAACAGGTGGAGAGGTTGAGGGCGGTAAGTATACTAGCACATACAGGAAATACCCATCAGTCCAAACCCCAGATCCCTAATGGTCAATAATATGTTACACTTGTAGGAAGGAAGGGCATTTTGCCAGAGATTGTAGGAGTAGTAGGACACATAGTCAATATAGACCCCCTAGACAGAGAAAACAAGCCACATTATTAAACACATAGACAGGATCAAGGGACATATAGTAAGGAATCACGAGCCATATAGAAAACACAGATTCGGGCAATGGGAGTAACAGGAACGGTGCAACAATACCCTTTGAGTAGACCTGCAGAGATTACGATAGGGCCCTTGCAAACCAAACATTCTTTTCTGCTGGCTGCATCAGCTCCGACTAATCTACTCAGCAGAGACTTATTGTGTAAAATGCGGTGTGTCATATATTGTACTCCTGAGGGTGTCTTCTTGGATATACCTGAGAACCATGCTCAAGAAGTACAAGATATACTAGACTCCCCTCAAAGGCTAATGTCGCATTCTACTGTTCTAGATGCATGTCCATCACAGGTAGAGGAAATTATCTCACAGATACCAGGTTCCCTATGAACTTAGGATGGACAGGACACTGGATTGATGGCTGGGATAGTCCCAATAGCGATACGACAAACACAGAATTTCTTCAAGGGGAGTAGACCAAATAGAGAATCACTTCCCCGTAGTGCCCAATCCAGTTGTCAAATTTTTATAAAATCTTCTCCACCTCTACAAACTCATCTGTCACCAACCTCTATTCTGTTTCTCTACAGTTTCCTCTTCATCTTTTGCGTTCACACAGGGTGGTACAATACATGGACCCAAGTACAGTTCAAACTCCACATGCCTAGGTCCTTCAGAGTTCTGCCCAAACCCAGTATATCTCAACAGCACGATAACACCAGTATTACTGCAGTGTGCCTTGTCATGCACAAAGGGTGGAGGAAGGATGAGAATACTGGTGAAGGGAAATTTTGTATAGACACTGATATGCCTGTTGGTGAATGGCAAACCTAACATTTTCTTTTTCATTTTCTTCTTCTTTCTTTCCTCTAGAGATGTTTTTTCTTTTCTTTTTTTGAGTTATGCTCATGGTACTCTACATTGCAAACACACAATGACTTCGTACAGTTAACACCCTTTAGGAAATATTGTTATGTATTGGTGTGCACTGATGTTTTCTCAAACTGGGTAGAGGCATTTCCTGCCGCCACGGATGCTGCGGTGTTTACCGCAAAGAAAAATTGCGCAGAAATTTGTGTGTAGATAATGGTACCCCTAGAAGTAGGGACAAAGCTTGAAATTGTACTATTGATATTGATATAGATACTGCCACTAGTATTATGTAGCATCGGAACCACTCCCAGATCTTCACTTAACGAATCCCCCTCTTCGAAATGTGTTTTTGTTTTGGTATTTGTGTCTTTTTTGTTGTTTTTGGAAGACAACCTCATGTCATGATTGATCCGCACAATGATCAGAAATACACCAATGAGGTGACAGTACCTTATTGAGATGAGCCAGCATTTGAGAACTTGACAAAAGAACTTGAAAAACTGTTGATTGCTGGTATGCCAAATACTAACTGTCTTGATTGTGAACCAAGAGACTGTGTGATTGTTCTTACGCTCAGGTTGCCTAATAGGTGGGAAGGACCCTACCAAGTTTTGTTGACAGCACTATCCCAGTGAAAGTAGCCGAGAGAGAGACTTGGGTCCACGATTCCCATTGCAGGAAAGTCGGTAGTCCGGAAGGAATTCGTAAATGGAGTGAGATCGCAAAAGTATCACCAGAGACTCTGTTCCGTGAAGACTGAGAGACGGCACTGTTGAACACTACCTGAGCGTACTAAAGGATTGCAGAAAGACCAGTCATTGTAGTTTATTTGTTATGAACAAGAGTTGTTTTGTTCTATTTCTCTTTTCTCTCTTTCCCGCTGACAAACATTTTTTTTTCAGGATATTATATTTTTGCGAGGTTTTTTATGAGGAGTCGAGTGTGGGACTGGAACTGGTTCTGGAGGACGGAGTGATTTCTTTATAGGATCCCAGGATTAGCCGATCAGTTTGTTAAAGCCAGAGAAAAATCAAAGGTCTAGTAGTTATGGAGTTCGGAGGTAATCAGGAACAATTAGACAATGGCTATTCACACATTGCAGATAAAGAGCTCATTAATATATGTGGAAGAAAGGTTTATGAGTGGCTCTCCCCGAACTCCGAAGGTTTATGTTATATAGGAAGGACACTACTTATAACCCTTGTTCAATTATTAAACAGACCTAGCATACGTTCCAGAAATGGAAACAATGTTCAGAAAATGATAGGAATATATAGATCATGAAAATTTTATATGTCACTCTCACGATTTGTTTGTGTCTTCTTCATCTACCCAGCAGAACCTCAATCGAATCCAAACATCAGTGTACAAAGACGTTGGTACATGTATGTGTGAAATGTTTGTCGCAAATCAGACATTATAGGCCAAAGCACTGTCCCAGCATACTCTATAGGTTGTATGTTGTCCCACACCCAACCAGTTGTCCCGTGACTGCCGAGTGCATATAGAGGATGTCTCGTCCTCCTCCCTGTCTTCCCCAAATATAGTCAAGTGTCTGATTTGTGAAATAAATACATACTTGTGTCTAGGTCACCGATTATTGTATGAAATGTTTTTTTCTTATGTTAATAATTGATGGCAGTTATTGTTTACTGCCAAAGGGTGGACTGTCGAAGTCAAAAATATTACATAGAAAGAACATACAGACTCCACACATATAAGTCGCTATACTTGCAAATACGCGCAAAGAGCACAGTAATATATGGTAACACACACATTTACATGGACATGCCACAGAGATGGATTCAACACTTATTTCATACAGTACATAATTATAATAATATCAAGCACCAGACATCATAATGATTTAAAATGATATAATGAAGTAATGTCATGTATGTGTATTATTGGAACGAAGCAAGATACACCTGTCATATTTGGGATTAAAGCAAGCAGATTAATGTGTAGATTCATTTGATGCTTGTTATTAAGTTGTAGGACATTGCAACAAATAGTTATGATTAAATGTATGAAAGCTAAAGTCATTTTTATTAGGACAATAGACATTTACAGAAACAGGTAGTGGACAGGAAGCTCAGGCCAGCCCCTTTTGATGTCTTCAAGGCTGAACCTGTTTAGCATACGAACAGACTAGTGACTCATCATAAATGAGAAAGTTCCCTCCCCCAAAACTAGATAACACATTACAGAGACACACAGTTGCCAGTTGCTGTTTTGTGCCAGATGATGGTGGAGGTGCTATTAGACCAGTTCCTGTATTTATTTGCTGAGAGGGAGATATATATTAAGAGGAAGATGCATTGAGGGAATGGTATGGTATGCTGTAACTGTATGTATTTTGTATTAACTGATTACTGTGCTATTGTATCCATGTAACTATATGTATACTGTACATTGTGATATATTGAATACATATCCTTTTAATAACAAATATATACATCAATGAGCTTTGGAACTCAGATAATGTGTGGGTGTATTGTTTTCTCTTATGGGATGCAGTGTTTTGCGATGTATAGCGCACATTCATGGCACATGGTAATAAGATGTGCAGGCGTTTACAATAAATATTAGAGCGGGCATTTTAAATATTTGTTAGAAAGCAATTTGGTATTTACACCATGCTAACCAAACTTGAATCGGAACAGCAACGGCTGAACCAACAACCATACTTAACCATATAACAGTGCAGAAAAACGAAGCACCGGGCGGGGCCCAGTATCTTTACGGACTACGAGAAAAGGATTTACTGGTAGGTAATTAAAATCCTATTTTCTCTTACGTCCTAGAGGATACTGGGGTCCACATTAGTACATTGGGGATGTACCAAAGCTCCCAAACCGGGTGGGAGAGTGCAGACGTTCCTGCAGAACAGATTTACCAAAATGAAGGTCCTCAGTGGCCAAAGTATCGAACTTGTAGAACTTAGCAAATGTGTTTGGACCAGACCAAGTAGCTGCTCGGCAGAGCTGTAAAGCCGAGACACCCCCTTGGATGCGGTCACTCATATAATCCTCCACCATTCTTTCAATGGTGAGAGAATCATATGCAGTGACAATAGACGACATGTCAGTAATCGTTGGCAGGTCCTTCAGTCCGGACCAGATGTCAGCACTCGCTCCAGACTGCCCTGCATCACCGCCAGTGGGTGGGCTCGGAATTCTTAGCCTTTTCCTCACAGCCCCAGTTGCGGGAGAATGTGAAGGAGGAGCTGTTGACAGGTCACGTTCCGCTTGAGTTGACAAGTGTCTCACCAGCAGGTCTTTGAACACGTGCAGACTTGTGTCTGCCGGAAAGAGAGATACAACGTAGGCTTTAAACCTAGGATCGAGCACGGTGGCCAAAAATGAGTTTTATGGTAAGAACTTACCTTTGTTAAAACTCTGCGAGGTACACTGGGCTCCACAAGGATAGACATAGGGGTGTAGAGTAGGATCTTGATCCGAGGCACCAACAGGCTGAAAAGCTTTGACTGTTCCCAGAATGCATCGCGCCGCCTCCTCTATAACCCCGCCTCCCTGCACAGGAGCTCAGTTTTTAGTTAACCAGCCCAATGCAGTAGCAGGAAAAGAGACGACAACGGTTAGTAGCCACATACACCACACTCTCACGACAGGAGAAGTGTCAGCGGCTAATGCCATACCAACCCAAAGAAGCTAAGTGCGTCAGGATGGGCGCCTTGTGGAGCCCAGTGTACCTCGCAGAAAGAGTTTTAACAAAGGTAAGTTCTTACCATAAAACTCGTTTTCTGCTGCGGGGTACACTGGGCTCCACAAGGATAGACATAGGGGATGTCCTAAAGCAGTTCCTTATGGGAAGGGACGCTCTGTAGCGGGCACAAGAACCCGGCGTCCAAAGGAAGCATCCTGGGAAGCGGCAGTATCGAAGGCATAGAACCTTATAAACGTGTTCACAGAGGACCACGTAGCCGCCTTGCACAATTGTTCAAGGGTCGCACCACGGCGGGCCGCCCAAGAAGGTCCAACAGACTTATTAGAATGGACCGTAATGTGAGCAGGAGCTGATAGACCAGCCCTCACATAAGCATGTGCAATCACCATTCTAATCCATCTGGCCAAAGTTTGCTTGTGAGCAGGCCAGCCCCGTTTGTGAAATCCAAACAGCACAAAGAGAGAATCAGATTTCCTAATAGAAGCAGTTCTCTTCACATAGATACGGAGAGCCCGTACCACATCCAAAGGCCGCTGTTTGTGAGACAGATCAGGAGAAACAAGTGCCGAAACCACGATCTCCTGGTTAAGGTGGAACGAAGAAAACACCTTAGGTAAATATCCGGGACGAGTCCTAAGAACCGCCCGGTCACAGTGAAATATCAGATATGGGGAACTACAAGACAAGGCACCCAAATCCGACACTCTTCTAGCTGAAGCAATAGCCAGCAGAAACACCACCTTAAGGGAAAGCCACTTAAGATCAGCTGAACCAAGAGGTTCAAACGGAGACTCTTGTAGCGCCTCCAAAACCACCGACAAGTCCCAAGGAGCCACAGTCGGGACATAGGGAGGTTGGATACGCAACACACCCTGATTAAAAGGTATGCACATCAGGTAAGTTCGAAATCTTTCTCTGAAACCACACCGACAAGGCAGATATTTGAACCTTGAAGGAGGCCAGACGCAGGCCTAAGTCCAGGCCCTGCTGAAGAAAGGCCAACAACTTGGTTGTACTAAACTTCGAAGCATCATAATCGTTAGATGCGCACCAAACAAAGTAAGAATGCCAGACCCTATAGTATATCCGAGCAGAAGCCGGTTTCCGGGCCCGCAACATAGTTTGAATGACTGCCTCAGAAAACCCTTTAGCCCTCAAGACGGAAGCTTCAAGAGCCACGCCGTCAAAGACAGCCGGGCTAGGTCCTGGTAGACACAGGGGCCCTGAACGAGGAGGTCTGGGCGTTGTGGAAGTAGAATTGGACGCTCTGACGATAGGCCTTGCAGGTCTGAGAACCAGTGCCATCTGGGCCACGCTGGAGCTATGAGAAGCAGAATTCCTCTTCCTTGCTTGGACTTCCGAAGTACCCTGGGCAGAAGTGACACCGGAGGGAACACGTACGGCAGCTGAAACCTCCACGGCACCGCCAGCGCATCCATGAATGCTGCTTGAGGATCCCTTGTCTTGCTCCGAAGACCGGAACCTTGTGATTGTGTCGAGACGCCATCAGATCTACGTCTGGAAGGCCCCACTTTTCCACTAGGAGTTGAAACACTTCTGGATGGAGGCCCCACTCGCCGGCATGTACGTCCTGACGACTGAGAAAGTCCGCTTCCCAATTCAGGACTCCCGGAATTAATATTGCCGATATGGCCGGTTGATGGCGTTCCGCCCAATGTAGAATCCGTGAGACTTCCTTCATTGTCAAACGGCTTCGAGTGCCGCCCTGATGATTTAGGTAAGCCACTGTGGTGGCATTGTCCGACTGTACTTGAACAGGATGGTTCTGAATTAAATGCTGGGCCAGGTTCAACGCATTGAAGACCGCCCGCAAATCCAGAATGTTGATCGAGAGGAGGGATTCCTCCTTGGTCCACCGACCCTGAAGGGAGTGTTGCTCCAGCACCACGCCCCAACCTCTTAGACTGGCATCTGTTGTCAACAGGACCCAGTCGGATATCCAGAAGGGACGGCCTCTGCACAATTGTCGGTCCTGGAACCACCAAAGCAGCGACAGACGGACCTCCGGAGTCAATGAGATCATGTAAGACCTGATCCGTTGAGGCAGGCCGTCCCACTTGGCTAGAATCAGCCTCTGGAGGGGGCGAGAATGGAACTGAGCATACTCCACCATGTCGAATGCTGACACCATGAGACCCAGCACCTGCATCGCCGAATGTATCGACACTTGCGGACGAGAAAGGAAGCAACGGATCCTGTCCTGAAGCTTCAGGACTTTCTCCTGAGACAAGAACAACCTCTGGTTGTGAGTGTCCAATAGCGCTCCCAGGTGCACCATGCTCTGAGCAGGGACCAGGGAGGATTTCTTCCAGTTGATGAGCCACCCGTGGGCTTGTAGAAACCGGACAGTCATATCTAGATGACATAGGAGAAGTTCTGGGGAATTTGCCAAGATTAACAAGTCATCCAGATACGGCAGTATCCTGACTCCTTGACGGCGGAGTACCACCGTCATTACCGCCATAACTTTGGTGAAGACTCGCAGAGCCGTAGTTAAACCAAAAGGTAACGCCCGAAACTGGTAATGGAGATTGCCAATCGCAAACCTCAGGTATTGCTGATGTGACGCTGCTATAGGAATATGCAGGTAAGCATCCTATATGTCCAGGGAGACCATGTAGTCCCCAGGTTCCAAGGCCAGAACTATAGAGCGAAGGGTTTCCATACGGAACTTGGAAACTTTCACAAACCTGTTCAATGCCTTGAGGTTGAGAATGGGCCGGGAGGACCCATTCGGTTTCGGGACTAGAAACAGCGGAGAATTGTACCCCCGGCCCCTCTGCGCAAGAGGCACCTGTACTACGACTCCTGTATCCAGGAGGGTCTGTACCACTGAATGTAGAGTGTTTGCCTTTGTCTGGTTTTGCCTTTGTCTGGTCTGTTCGGCAAAATCGATGAGGGGGTCGGCATTTAAAGGCTATGGCGTAACCTCGAGTGACGACTTCCCGTACCCAGGCATCTGAAGTGGTCTTCAACCATTCCTGGGTATACCCTAGAAGCCAGCCCCCCACCCTGGGATCCCCCATGGGGAGGCCCTCCCCATCACGCAGCAGGCTTATCAGTCTTGTAAGCTGGCTGACGGGCCGCCCAGGCACTTTTGGGCTTTGGCTTACCAGGTTTGGAAGTGCGGGTCTGCTTGTTGTACGCCTGACCTTTTGCTTTACCTGAAGGACGAAAGGGGCGAAAGGAAGTACCTTTAGCCTTCGACACAGAAGGAGCGGTACTTGGCAGACATGCAGTTTTGGCAGTAGCTAAGTCAGCCACAATCTTATTTAAGTCCTCCCCAAACAAATATCTCCCTTGAAAGGGAGTACCTCCAGGGTTTTTCTAGAGTCCAGATCCACAGACTAGGAACTCAGCCACAGGTGGTCATAGTGAGGTAAAACTTGTTTAACCACCTTCTGACGCTTGAACTTATCTGGTTTCTTAGGAGGGACGGATGGCTTGGGATCATCCGTAATCAGTAAAATCAACTTAATAGCCTCCAAAAGATCAGGAACATCCACATGTGAACTACCCTCCCAATCAGCAGTATCTGAGTCAGAATCTGTGGGGTCAGAGTATGTGCTGTCTACATCAGACGAGGTGTCAGTGACAGCAGTGGATTGCGAGGAGATAAGAGCTCGCTTAGAGGACCCCTTGGTCTTAGGCGAGCGAGGGTCAGACTTTTTAGTAGTCAGGGACTGGTTCAACTTCTTCAATTGAGCAGATAAATTGTCCGCCCATGGCGGGTTAGCTGCAGGGACCACATACGGATGTGCTGGCATAGGGGGTCCCATAGGGGGTGTTAGTTTATTACCTAGCGTATGCAGAAGCGTGGAAAAAGCAGCCCACGGTGGGTCATTATGGACCTCCGTTGCCACAGTCCCACTGGGGGGCAAGGAGCCCCCAGAACCAGAGCCCACAGCTGCTATATTCTCCCCATATAGATCTGTGGCTTCAGCAACACCAGCAGTGTGTTCCGCCCCAGAACCGTTACCTTCAGAAGCAGACATGATATAACTTGCAGTATTAGGTAACACAGGACAATTGGCAGCAGCACAATACCTCTTACCCAAACCCCTGCGCAGTGTAGTCAGCACAAGCAGATATATAGGAGACACATTGCGGCAGGCAGATTCCCCCTTTTTACACATTGCGGAAGAAAGAAAGAAAGAAAGAAAGAAAGAAAGAAAGAAAGAAAGAAAGAAAGAAAGAAAGAAAGAGAAAGAAAGAAAGAAAAAATTATACTTACCCTCTCCGCTGGCTCAGGCTCCTCGGTGCAGCTTCTGATCACGATTCCCGGGCAGGAGAGAAGGAGGGAGGTGGAGGAGGGAGCCGCAGCAGCGCTGTGTTATTGGTTGAGGCGCTGCTGCTGCTGTCCCTCTGCTTCACTATAGGCGGCTCCCTCCTCCACCTCCCTCCTTCTCCTTACCCCCGTGACCGCTGCGCTCCTTTCTGACTCCTGTGTCCTGCGGGCGGCTGTGTGCTGCGGGCAGCGGTTCCCTGCAGAACACAGCGGCATGTAATGAGTCAGTTTGACTCATTACATGCTTTGGGCCCCTGGACAGTGGTGGGCCCCAGTGCAACGCACTGGTTGCACTGGCGGTAGTTCCGCCTCTGAACCTGACGCATCAAGCCCCCTCAGGTTATAGAATATAGGGATAGCAAGTTGAGTGAGAGACACGAAATGGAAACCACTCAGCAAGCTAATGCACACCCATATAGTCACAGTTGTACAATGCAGAGGTTATTACTAACAATAATACTGCACTGGACCAGCTTTTATAGCTATGTAGTCAATAGATATAACACTGCACAGTAAGAACTGGATGTATATCACAGGGTAATTGTACTAGAAACCCTGACTAAATGCACTCTTTCTTAACTAACACTGTCCAATAGGCAGGTAGAATACTTAAGTGTCATGTAAAGGCACAGCGCTGACAACCAGGCGGCTTTACGCAGGAGGATTTGCCCAAGCAGTCCCAGGAACAGTGTAGCTGAGAGAAATGGCGCCCAGACACTGACAGAGAGTGAGGAAGAGACAGATATGCAGCTCCAGGGTGGGAACATTTGCAGAAAATGGCGCCCTGGGGCTGGCGGAGAGGCTCCAGGTTTAATAGTAGACAGAAAATAGGTGAATAGGATATAGGGCGCCCTTCTAAATAAACCACAGAGAATACACAACTGATGTAAATTCTCAAAACATATCAAAGAATAATTTGACGGTATACATTCCTGTAAGTAACTTGAATCTTCAGCATATAATGGGTCAATCCCCCTGTAATCCATGTAGTATTCCTCCTCTTGTCTTATTTCCTCTAAAGATGACCATAAAACAGAGGAAATAATAACAGGATAGTATTGCACCGTTTTTTATTTTTACATATACAGACAGACAAAATCCAATAAAACCATGTACGTTGTGATTATGACACACAAGTGGCAAGAATGAATCCCAGTAAATAATGGTGATGTAATTACCGGACGTTTCAGAGAACCTAACAGGTTCTCAAAATCGCATGGATGTTATAGCAGTCCCAGGCAGCCTCCCGGGTTTTCAGCTCCCTGGATCCGGTAGTCACTTTCACCAAATATCGTCTGGGTGATTCCTTGCGCTGCTTCGACGCGTTTTCAGGTCTATTCCAGACCCTTTTTCAAGGTAAGTGTGTCATCACCAAAGAAAGCCAACCTACTTATTTAAAAATCAACCAATGAACGAGAACATCCAATTTTCTAAATAACAGCACCTGTTCATCAATGGCTGCCTCCATGTTGTTGTTAACAGTAACCTTAGAAACCATCTCTAGTGTCCAATCACATGCTATCACGTGTTGAGTCACGTGGCATCATGTCCCATAGTCTCCCACTTATCCTATCGCGTGACCGCACTCTTCTTAGTCTCTGTATGCCGGGCGGGCACTTCCGCCCTTACCCGACCGTCATATCCGCCCTCTCATCATGACGCTACGTCGTCAGGCTCTGCATGTTGGCGGGCACTTCCGCCCTTACCCGACCATCACGTCATTGCTCTCGCAAGACTCCGTCTATCTCCACACAATACTATCACCGTCGAGCGGACACTTCCGCCCTTACCCGAGCACAGGGTGATTGTCATATCCGCCCTGATCAGATCATTCGTAAATCCTCTTATCCTGGCCACGGGTCTTGTTGCTAAGTAACAATAGCATCCATATATGCTTTTAAGTTCTTATGGAAATCAGTGTATATCAGGCAGCATCTCTTATTGTTCATTGTAGATTCACATTTTAATACCAGTTTCACCCATTCTCTTGTGAATATCGTCACTGCCAATAGAGAATTGGATTCCTTAGATGGTACATACAGAATATACAATAAAGCATTTAATAAATATTTAAAAATAAGATTTTAAACCTACCGGTAAATCTTTTTCTCGTAGTCCGTAGAGGATGCTGGGGACTCCGTAAGGACCATGGGGATAGACGGGCTCCGCAGGAGACATGGGCACTTTAAGAAAGACTTTAGGTATGGGTGTGCACTGGCTCCTCCCTCTATGCCCCTCCTCCAGACCTCAGTTAGAGAAACTGTGCCCAGAGGAGACGGACAGTACGAGGAAAGGATTTTTGTTAATCCAAGGGCAAGATTCATACCAGCCACACCAATCACACCGTATAACTTGTGTATCCATTAAACAGTTAACAGTATGAAAAAACAACTTAGTATCAGTCCAAAACTGATGAAACTATAACATAACCCTTATGTAAGCAAAACTATATACAAGTCTCGCAGAAGTAGTCCGCACTTGGGACGGGCGCCCAGCATCCTCTACGGACTACGAGAAAAAGATTTACCGGCAGGTTTAAAATCTTATTTTCTCTTACGTCCTAGAGGATGCTGGGGACTCCGTAAGGACCATGGGGATTATACCAAAGCTCCCAAACGGGCGGGAGAGTGCGGATGACTCTGCAGCACCGATTGAGCAAACAGGAGGTCCTCCTCAGCCAGGGTATCAAACTTATAGAACTTTGCAAAGGTGTTTGAACCCGACCAAGTAGCAGCTCGGCACAGCTGTAGTGCCGAGACCCCTCGGGCAGCCGCCCAAGACGAGCCCACCTTCCTAGTGGAATGGGCCTTGACCGATTTTGGTAACGGCAATCCAGCCATAGAATGCGCCTGCTGAATCGTGTTACAGATCCAGCGAGCAATAGTCTGCTTTGAAGCAGGGGCACCAACCTTGTTGGCTGCATATAGGACAAACAGTGCTTCTGTTTTTTTGACTCTAGCCGTTCTGGCCACGTAAATTTTCAAAGCCCTGACTACATCAAGGGACTCGTAATCCTCCAAGTCTCGCGTAGCCGCAGGCACCACAATACGTTGGTTCATATGAAAAGATGACACCACCCTAGGCAAGAACTGAGGACAGGTCCGCAATCCCGCCCTATCCATATGGAAAACTAGATAGGGGCTTTTATGAGACAAAGCCGCCAATTCCGACCCTCGCCTAGCCGAAGCCAAGGCTAATAACATGACCACCTTCCAAGTGAGATATTTTAACTCCACCGTTTGAAGTGGTTCAAACCAGTGCGACTGAAGGAAACTCAACACCATGTTAAGGTCCCAAGGCGCCACCGGAGGTATAAAAGGAGGCTGAATATGCAGCACTCCCTTCACAAAAGTCTGTACTTCTGGGAGAGAAACCAATTCTTTTTGAAAGAAAATTGATAAGGCCTAAATGTGAACCTTAATGGAGCCTAATTTTAGGCCCAAATTCACCCCAGTCTGTAGGAAGTGAAGGAAACGGCCCAGATGGAATTCTTCCGTAGGAGCATTCCTGGCCTCACACCAAGAAACATATTTTCGCCATATCCGGTGATAATGTTTCGCTGTCACGTCTTTCCTAGCCTTTATCAGAGTAGGAATGACCTCATCCGGAAAGCCCTTTTCCGTTAGGATCCGGCGTTCAACCGCCATGCCGTCAAACGCAGCAGCGGTAAGTCTTGGAACAGACAGGGCCCCTGTTGCAACAGGTCCTGTCGCAGAGGAAGAGGCCTTGGATCTCCCGTGAGCATTTCCAGCAGATCCGGATACCAGGCCCTTCGTGGCCAATCTGGAACAATGAAAATTGTTCTCACTCCTCTTTTTCTTATTATTCTCAACACCTTGGGTATGAGAGGAAGAGGAGGAAACACATAGACCGACTGGAACACCCATGGTGTCACTAGGGCGTCTACTGCTACCGCCTGAGGGTCTTTTGATCTGGCGCAATACCTCTGTAGCTTTTTGTTGAGGCGGGACGCCATCATGTCTATCTGGGGCAGTCCCCACTGACTTGCAATCTGTGCGAAGACTTCCTGATGAAGTCCCCACTCTCCTGGATGCAGGTCGTGTCTGCTGAGGAAGTCTGCTTCCCAGTTGTCCACTCCCGGAATTAACACTGCTGACAGTGCGCTTACATGATTTTCCGCCCAGCAAAGAATCCTGGTGGCTTCAGCCATTGCCACTCTGCTCCTTGTGCTGCCTCTGAGGCTCGCGTCCGTGGTCACCAGGATCCAGTCCTGAATGCCGAACCTGCGGCCTTCTAAAAGGTGAGCACTCTGCAGCCACCACAGGAGAGATACCCTGGCTCTGGGGGACAGGGTGATCAGCTGATGAATTTGTAGATGTGACCCGGACCACTTGTCCAAAAGGTCCCATTGGAAAGTCCTTGCATGGAACCTGCCGAAGGGAATGGCTTCGTATGTTGCCACCATCTTTCCCAGGACTTGAGTGCAATGATGTACTGACACTTGTTTTGGCTTCAATAGGTTCTTGACTAGAGTCATGAGTTCCTGAGCTTTTTCTATCGGAAGAAAAACCCTTTTCTGGTCTGTGTCCAGAATCATGCCCAAGAAGGTCAGACGAGTCGTAGGAACCAGCTGCGACTTCGGGATATTGAGAATCCAGCCGTGTTGCTGTAACACCTTCAGTGAAAGTGACACGCTGTTCAGTAACTTCTCTCGTGATCTCGCTTTTATGAGGAGATCGTCCAAGTATGGGATAATTGTGACACCCTGCTTGCGCAGGAGCACCATCATTTCCGCCATTACCTTGGTGAAAATCCTCGGGGCCGTGGAAAGCCCAAACGGCAACGTCTGAAATTGGTAATGACAATCCTGTACCGCAAATCTCAGGTACGCCTGGTGAGGTGGATAAATGGGAACATGAAGGTATGCATCCTTTATGTCCAGAGATACCATAAAATCCCCCCTTCCAGGCTGGCGATGACCGCTCTGAGCGATTCCATCATGAACTTGAACCGTTTTAAGTATAGGTTCAGGGATTTTAAATTCAAAATGGGTCTGACTGAACCGTCCGGTTTCGGGACTACAAACAGAGTTGAGTAGTATCCCTTCCCTCTTTGAAGCAGGGGAACCTCGACCACCACTTGTTGAAAACACAATTTGTGAATAGCATTTAACACTATCTCCCTTTCTAGGGGAGAAGTCGGTAGAGCCGATTTAAAAAACCGGCGAGGAGGCACCTCTTCGAATTCCAGCTTGTATTCCTGAGAAACAATTTCCATTGCCCAGGGATCCACCTGTGAGTGAACCCAGATGTGGCTGAAAAGTCGAAGACGTGCCCCCACTGGGGCGGACTCCCTCAGTGGAGCCCCAGCGTCATGCGGTAGATTTTGCAGAGGCCGGGGAGGACTTCTGTTCCTGGGAACTAGCTGTGTTGTACAGCTTTTTTCCTCTGCCCTTACCTCTGGCTAGAACGGACGATCCACGTACTCTTTTGCTTTTATTTGACCGAAAGGACTGCATTTGATAATGTGGCGCTTTCTTAGGCTGTGAGGGAACATAAGGCAAAAAATTCGATTTACCTGCCGTAGCTGTGGAGACGAGGTCCGGGAGACCTTCCCCAAACAATTCCTCACCCTTGTAAGGCAAAACCTCCATATGCCTCTTTGAGTCGGCATCACCTGTCCACTGCCGGGTCCATAAGACTCGCCTAGCAGAAATAGACATAGCGTTTATTCTGGAACCCAGTAGACTAATGTCTCTTTGTGCATCTCTCATATATAAGACAGCATCTTTTATATGCCCTAGGGTCAATAAAATGGTATCCTTATCTAAGGTCTCAATTTCCGCTGATAAGGAATCTGTCCATGCTGCTACAGCGCTACAAACCCAGGCCGACGCAATTGCCGGTCTGAGTAACGTACCAGAATGTGTGTAAATGGACTTCAAGGTAACCTCCTGCTTGCGGTCAGCAGGATCCTTGAGGGTAGTCTTGGGATGGCAGCGCTATCTTTTTTGATTAGCGTGTCAATGCTTTGTCTACCCTAGGGGAGGATTCCCACCGTATCCTGTCCGTTGGCGGGAAAGAATACGCCATAAGAATCCTATTGGGAATCTGCAGTTTTTTGTCTGGAGATTCCCAAGCTTTTTCACATAATTCGTTCAACTCATGTGAGGATAGAAAAGTTACCTCAGGTTTCTTTCCCTTATACATGTGTACCCTCGTGTCAGGGACAGGGGGTTCCTCTGTGATATGCAAAACCTCTTTTATTGCAATAATCATATAACGAATACATTTAGCCACTTTTGGCTGTAACTTTGCATCATCGTAGTCGACACTGGAGTCAGAATCCGTGTCGGTATCTGTGTCTCCTATTTGGGATAGTGGGCGCTTTTGAGACCCCGAAGGGGTCGGCGACATAGGGACAGACATGGGTTGACTCCCGGACTGTTCCCTAGCTTCAGCTTTGTCTAATCTTTTGTGCAATAAATTTACATTAGCACTTAAAACATTCCACATATCCATTCAGTCAGGTGTCGGCGCTGCCGACGGAGACCTCACATTCATACGCTCCCCCTCCTCCCTAGGCGAGACTTTTACCTCAGACATGTTGACACACGCGTACTGACACATCACACACACAGGGAAACTCTCATCTGAAGACAGTTTCCCCATCAGGCCCTTTGGAGAGACAGAGAGAGAGTATGCCAGCACACACCCCAGCGCTATATGACCCAGGAAGAAACACAAAATGTTTACCCAGTAGCGCCTTTTATATGTATATGCGCTAATTATGTGCCCCCCCCCCCTCTTGAAAACCCTCTGTCACCATGAGTAAGCAGGGTAGAGTCCGGGGAGCTTCCTCTCAGTGCTGTGGAGAAAATGGCGCTGGTGAGTGCTGAGGGAGAAGCCCCGCCCCCTCGGCGACGGGCTTCTGTCCCGCTCAAAAATCTTAAAAAACTGGCGGGGGCTCTTTATATACATGTACAGTGCCCAGCTGTACATGTATATATGTATTTTTGCCAAAGGAGAGGTTTATATGCTGCCCTGGGCACTTCCCCTGCGCCCTGTACCCTTACAGTGACTGTCGTGTGTGAGGTGTATGGGAGCAATGGCGCACAGCTTTACTGCTGTGCGTTACCTCTGTGAAGATCAAGAAGTCTTCTGCCGCCTCTGAAGTCTTCTTTTCTTCTCATACTCACCCGGCTTCTATCTTCTGGCACTGCGAGGAGGAGGACGGCGCGGCTCTGGGACGGACGGCGAGGGTGAGACCTGCGTACCAATCCCTCTGGAGCTAATGGTGTCCAGTAGCCTAAGAAACAGAGCCTTGAAACTCACAGAAGTAGGTCTGTTTCTCTCTCCTCAGTCCCTCGATGCAGGGAGTCTGTTGCCAGCAGGCTCCCTGAAAATAAAACACCTAACTAAAATACTTTCTGACAGGAAACTCAGTAGAGCTCCCTGTAATGCACCCAGTCTCCTCTGGGCACAGTATCAAACTGAGGTCTGGAGGAGGGGCATAGAGGGAGGAGCCAGTGCACACCCATACCTAAAGTCTTTCTTAAAGTGCCCATGTCTCCTGCGGAGCCCGTCTATCCCCATGGTCCTTACGGAGTCCCCAGCATCCTCTAGGACGTAAGAGAAAGATATTATTAAAAAAACAAACATGATCTCAAATACTAGAGAAACATGAATGGCATATAATATTCTAAAACAAGAATTTCCACATTACATATAACATTACATAAAAATCCTAAAACTGTGCCAAAAAATATTTATAGTATACTAAAACTTCTGGTTGACAGAGAAAGGAATACGGAAGGGGGGAGTCCACCAAAGAAACCACTTCAGCTCAAAATCTGAGTTTAACCCATGGGGTAGAAGTGTATTATATTTATACAACAATTCCATCTCTGCTTTAGCCAGGTATTTAGAGATGTCTTTCTGTCGACGACCACATTCTACCCTCTTGATGCCCACAAATCTAATAATCTGTTTAGGGTCACAATTATGGTGTTTTTTTAAAGTGACTAGACAATGCGTGAGTCTCCAACCCGCTTCTGATATTCCTAAGGTGTTCACCCACACGTATTTTGAACTGTCTCGAAGTTCGTCCAATATAAAATAAATGGCATGAGCATTCGATGGCATAAACTACATTTTTTACATTACACGTGATAAAGTCCCGTATTTCATGGACCATCCCAATAATATCAAGATTTTCTAATTTTTCCCCACTATCTGTGGTAATTTCCCTGCACCCTAAACAGGAACCGCACCTATGAAATCCCTTGGAGCTCCTTATACCTTCCTTTTTAATAGGTGGGAGATCACTTCTCACCAAGGCGTTCCTAAGGTTCGGGGCTTTTCTGTATATAAAGAGGGGTTGTTCAGGCAATACTCCCTTCAAAATGGGGTCTTTTCTAAGTACCCCCCAATGTTTTCTAAAAGATTTTTCTAAGATTTTGTGTTGTACGTTGTAACCTGTTGTAAAGGCATATTAAAATTTATTAGTTGTTTCAACTTTTTCTCTGTCGTCTAAGAGGGTTTTCCTATCCAAATGAGTAACTGTGTTTTTAACTGTTTTTAAGGAGGCCTCTTCGACTTCGTAGCCACATCTTTGGAATCTACTTTCCAACTGATTTAATTGTTCATTGCATACAGCCTCATCAGAACAATTACGTTTAATACGTTTAAATTGGCTGTTCGGAATTGAGTCAAGCCGATTTCTATGGTGACAGCTGTTTTTATCAATGTAGGTCTGTAAGTCGGTCGGTTTGGTGAAAGTTTTGGTACATAAAGTACCATCCTTTATGTATAAAGTAACATCCAAGAAATTCACTTCAACGTTACTCACATTAAAGGTGAATTCTATGTGACAAGGATTGTCATTAAGATAAATACAGAACTTGTCTAGTTCTTCCCTTTCACCCTTCCACAGAAAGATAACGTTGTCTATGTAACGTTTCCAGGACACCAGGCTCGCCCCAAATGGGTGGGATCCCCAAATAAAGTCGGTTTCCCATTTACCCATAAAGATGTTCGCATAACTTGGGGTGAACCTGGTGCCTATAGCCGTACCGACTTTCTGCATGAAATAGTCACCATCAAACATGAAGTAATTATTCTCCAGAATAAAGCCTACACTCTCAATGATGAAATTCTGAGTGTTCGTCTCTATAACACTTGTACTGAGAGAGTCCACTACAGCTCTTATGCCCATCTGATGGTCTATGATGGTGTAAAGGGACTTAACGTCCGCCGTTACCATATACATATTGTCTTCCCATGTGACTGTTTGGAAAAAATTCAAAAGGTCTTTTGTGTCCTGTAAATGTGATCTGTTGTTCAATACCAAAGGTTGCAGGTGGAAATCCACCATTTCGGATAGATTTGATGTCACTGATTCAATCCCTGAGACTATTGGTCTCCCGGGTGGATGTCGTGCATCCTTATGGACCTTTGGTAAAAGGTAGATCACAGGGACTGTAGGATCCTTATTCACGATGAACTCCTGTTCTTTTTTTAGTGAGTACATCTATGTCTCCATACCTTTTAACTAATTCTTCTAGTTTCGTTTGAATTTTAATTGTAGGGTCCGCCCTCAGCTTTTGATAGGTGTCCTTATCACTCAGATGTTTCTCTACTTCATGGACATACCAGCTTCTGTCCATGACCACTATACCTCCCCCTTTATCTACTGGTTTAATAACCAATTCCTGGTTATTTTTGAGTTGCTTTAATGCCTCCCTTTCCTTCATTGTGAGGTTATATTTGACCCCTTGATTGTTAATACTTTTCAGGTCATCTTGAACTAAGGAAGAAAAAGTTTCCATAAAATTGCCTTTTACATGTAGCGGGAAAAAGATAGATCTTGGTTTAAAGCGGGTAGTTGCTTCTAAGTTTGTAGTACCTAATTCTTGTGTACAGTCCCTCATTAGGAAGAACTTTTTAAGACACAGTTTTCTAATAAACTTATGTATATCCACAAAAGTGGAGAACTTATTAATAGAGGTAGTGGGGGCGTATTTCATCCCCTTCTCTAGAACCTTAGTCTCATAAATTGACAAATTATGAGAACTAATGTTGAAAATCTTAATCCCTCCTTTTTCTAATTTTTTCTCTTTCTGATTTTCATTTTCTGTATCTAGGGTAGAGGTGCCGGAGTCAGGAATCATTTCTGCTTCCTGCTGAATGCCGGACTTGGCTTTTTTCTTTTTTCGTTGGTTCCTCTTTTTCCCTCCCCTCTTGCCTCTAGGTTTCTTTATTCCAAGGTCTATCTTAGATTGTCCCGCCTCCTCCCTCTCTCTAAAAAAGGGTCCTCCCTTAACTCTCTCTCTAGTGGGATGAATCTATTTCTCTGTTCCAGTGGTGTATTGATTCTATGTTCGGGATTATCCCTCCAGTCATAATTTTGGATTCTATTTCGTAATACATTTCTTGGGGGATCGTAATGGTCCCTCCTCATTGGTACCCTGGGGTATTCCTCTCGTCTCCTAACACCCCCCGATCTTAATTGACCCCGATTCCTATCCTGTTGTCCATATCTCTTATATGATGATATATTTACATCCTCTCTATATCGATCATTCGATGGATCTATTTTTCTTCTTCTATTTCCTTGTCCCTGCCTTCTATTTCTCTCAAATCATTTATCTGTCAATATGGGAGAATAATGGGTCTGTATCTCAAATGATACATCAGAATCTTCCTCCTCTTGTTTAGATTTTTCGTATTTTTCTTTTTTATCCCTGCTGCTGCTGTCCCTCTGCTTCACTATAGGCTGTTCTCGGAAGACAGCCTATAGTGAAGCAGAGGGACAGCAGCAGCAGTGCCTCAACCAGTAGCAAAGCGCTGCTGCGGCTCCCTCCTCCACCTCCCTCCTTCTCCGTGCCCGTGACCGCTGCGCTCCTCTCTGACTCCTGTGTCCTGCGGGCAGCGGTTGCCCGCAGCACACAGCGGCATGTAATGAGTCAGTTTGACTCATTACATGCTTTGGGCCCCTGGACAGTAGCGGGCCCCAGTGCAATGCACTGGTTGCACTGGCGGTAGTTCCGCTTCTGAACCTGACGCACCAAGCCCCCTCAGGTTATAGAATATAGGGATAGCAAGT
This sequence comes from Pseudophryne corroboree, assembly GCF_028390025.1. Taxonomy (NCBI): domain Eukaryota; kingdom Metazoa; phylum Chordata; class Amphibia; order Anura; family Myobatrachidae; genus Pseudophryne; species Pseudophryne corroboree. Next base: position 321,818,888 of record NC_086452.1, read on the forward strand.
TGAGTGAGAGACACGAAATGGAAACCACTCAGCAAGCTAATGCACACCCATATAGTCACAGTTGTACAATGCAGAGGTTTTTACTAACAATAATACTGCACTGGACCAGCTTGTATAGCTATGTAGTTAATAGGTATAACACTGCACAGTAAGAACTGGATGTATATCACAGGGTAATTGTACTAGAAACCCTGACTAAATGCACTCTTTCTTAACTAACACTGTCTAATAGGCAGGAAGAATACTTAAGTGTCATGTAAAGTCACAGCGCTGACAACCAGGCGGCTTTAAACAGGAGGATTTGCCCAAGCAGTCCCAGGAACAGTGTAGCTGAGAGAAATGGCGCCCAGACACTGACAGAGAGTGAGGAAGAGACAGATATGCAGCTCCAGGGTGGGAACATTTGAGGAAAATGGCGCCCTGGGGCTGGGGCTCCAGGTCTAAGCCTTATCCCCCTGCTGGCAAAACCACCGGGTACTGTGGGCTACTGTTAAAATGGTTTTAAGGGAAACCTGACCTGCACCCATGCCCTGGTGATCTAGTGGAATCGCCTGTACTGCCATAGTGTCCACCGCCAGCGCGCGCGGCCTGCCTCCCACTGACTGCACCGGATCGCGATAAAGTAAGGGTCCCGCAAGTGGGACCCACTCACCACCTCCCGAAGCGCGACCACGCGATCCCGGAGAGCCCCCGTCGTGTGTGCCTGACCATGGAAGAAAACCGGAGCCTCCTGCTGTAGTTACCCGGCAACCAGGGCTCGGGAGTGTACAGCGCCGCTGGGGAGACATGGAGCTGCAGCAGTGGATGTCAAAAGACATATACACACTGCTGCTGCCCTTGAAGTCTTCACTTTTCTTCTAAAAAGCTCTTCTCAGGGCTGCCCAGAGCAGCCCCTCTGTTATGTGCCTGCTATCTGCGGCACCAACTCCAAAACTGGGCTCCTGTGCAGGGAGGCGGGGTTATAGAGGAGGCGGCGCTATGCATTCTGGGAACAGTCAAAGCTTTTCAGCCTGTTGGTGCCTCGGATCAAGATCCTACTCTACACCCCTATGTCTATCCTTGTGGAGCCCTGTGTACGCCGCAGAAGAAATGTAGTGCTCTGATTTCAACAGATCAACCACCCGTGAATCCTGGTTAAGCGAATTAAGGGCTTCATCCACAAGTCCCACATGCCTAGCGGAATCGCTCCATTTTAGCTCCTCCTTCAATCTCTCCAGCTGCTTCTGCAAAAGTCTTATGAGGGGAATGACCTGACTCAGGCTGGCAGTGTCTGAACTGACTTCACGTGTGGCAAGTTCAAAGGGTTGCAGAACCTTGCACAACGTTGAAATCATTCTCCACTGCGCTTGAGTCAGGTGCATTCCCCCTCCTTTGCCTATATCGTAGGCAGATGTATAGGCTTGAATGGCCTTTTGCTGCTTCTCCATCCTCTGAAGCATATAGATGGTTGAATTCCACCTCGTTACCACCTCATGCTTCAGATGATGGCGGGGCAGGTTCAGGAGTGATTGCTGGTGCTCCAGTCTTCGGCACGCGGTGGCTGAATGCCGAAAGTGGCCCGCAATTCTTCATTGACAGCATCTCTTGCACGCCCCTGTTGTCTTTTAAAAAATTCTGCACCACCAAATTCAATGTATGTGCAAAACAAGGGACGTGCTGGAATTTGTCCACATGTAATGCACGCATAATATTGGTGGCGTTGTCCGATGTCACAAATCCCCATGAGAGTACAATTGGGGTAAGCCATTCTGCGATGATGTTCCTCAGTTTCCGTAAGAGGTTGTCAGCTGTGTGCCTCTTATGGAAAGTGGTGATACAAAGCGTAGCCTGCCTAGGAATGAGTTGGCGTTTGCGAGATGCTGCTACTGGTGCCGCCAATGCTGTTCTTACTACGGGAGGCAATACATCTACCCAGTGGGCTGTCACAGTCATATAGTCCTGAGCATTTTTTAGGACACTGGTGACTCTTTTTCTGACGTCTGTGTACATTCTCAGTATCGCCTGCCTAGAGAAGTGGAACCTAGATGGTATTTGGTACCGGGGACACACTACCTCAAGAAATTCTCTAATTCCCTGTGAATTAACGGTGGATACCGGACACACGTTCAACACCAACACAGCTGCCAAGGCCTGAGTTATCTGCTTTGCAGCAGGATGACAGCTGTGATATTTCATCTTCCTCGCAAAGGACTGTTGGACAGTCAATTGCTTACTGGAAGTAGTACAAGTGGTCTTCCGACTTATCCTCTGGGATGACAATCGACTCCCAGCAGCAATAACAGCAGTGCCAGCAGCAGTAGGCGTTACACTCAAGGATCCATCGGAGGAATCCCAGTTAGGAGAGGACTCGTCAGACTTGCCAGTGACATGGCCTGCAGGACTATTGGCGTTCCTGTCTGAGGAGGAAACTGACACTGAGGGAGTTGGTGGTGTGGTTTGCAGGAGCTTGGGTACAAGAGGAAGGGATTTAGTTGTCAGTGGACTGCTTCTGTTGTCACCCAAAGTTTTTGAACTTGTCAATGACTTCTGATGAATGCGCTCCAGGTGACGTATAAGGGAGGATGTTCCTAGGTGATTAACGTCCTTACCCCTACTTATTACAGCTTGACAAAGGCAACACACGGCTTGACACCTGTTGTCCGCATTTCTGTTAAAATAATTCCACACCGAAGAGGTGATTTTTTTTGTAATTTGACCAGGCATGTCAATGGCTATATTCATCCCACGGACAACAGGTGTCTCCCCACGTGCCTGACTTAAACAAACCACCTCACCATCAGAATCCTCCTTGTCAATTTCCTCCTCAGCGCCAGCAACACTCATACCCTCATCCTGGTGTACTTCAACAGTGACATCTTCAATTTGACTATCAGGAACTGGACTGTGGGTGCTCCTTCCAGCACTTGCAGGGGGCGTGCAAATGGTGGAAGGCGCCACCTCTTCCCGTCCAGTGTTGGGAAGGTCAGGCATAGCAACCGACACAATTGGACTCTCCTTGAGGATTTATGATTTAGAAGAACGCACAGTTCTTTGCTGTGCTTTTGCCAGCTTAAGTCTTTTCATTTTTCTAGCGAGAGGATGAGTGCTTCCATCCTCATGTGAAGCTGAACCACTAGCCATGAACATAGGCCAGGGCCTCAGCCGTTCCTTGCCACTCCGTCTCGTAAGTGGCATATTGGCAAGTTTACCCTTCTCCTCAGATGCTTTTAATTTAGATTTTTGGGTCATTTTACTGAACTTTTGTTTTTTGGATTTTACATGCTCTCTACTATGACATTGGGCATCGGCCTTGGCAGACGACGTTGATGGCATTTCATCGTCTCGGCCATGACTAGTGGCAGCAGCTTCAGCACGAGGTGGAAGTGGATCTTGATCTTTCCCTATTTTACCCTCCACATTTTTGTTCTCCATTTTTTAATGTGTGGAATTATATGCCAGTAATATATCAATAGCAATGGCCTACTGTACTGTACTATATATGTATACTGCTGGTCACCAAAATGCTGCACTGTCCTACTATATACTGCTCACAATAATGCAGCACAGAGATAGTATACTTGACACAGAGCTGCAAGATACAGCAATGGCCTACTGTACTGTACTTTATATGTATACTGCTGGTCACCAAAATGCTGCACTGTCCTACTATATACTGCTCACAATAATGCATCACAGAGATAGTATACTTGACACAGAGTTGCAAGATACAGCAATGGCCTACTGTACTGTACTACTATAATTATATGCTGGTGGTTCCCAGTCCCCACAATGCAGCAGACTGAGCACAGATATTTGCAGCACACTGAGCACAGATATGGAGCGTTTTCAGGCAGAGAACGTAGATATTTTCAGCACACTGAGCACAGATATTTGCAGCACACTGAGCAGATTACGGAGCTTTTCAGGGAGAGAACGCAGCCACGTCCTCTCCGTTCAATCTCCAATGCACAAGTGAAAATGGCGGCGACGCACGGCTCTTTATATAGAATACGAATCTTGCGAGAATCCGACAGCGGGATGATGACGTTCAGGCGTGTTCGGGTTAACCGAGCGAGGCGGGAAGATCCGAGGCTGCCTCGGAAACCGTGTAAAATAGGTGAAGTTCGGGGGGGTTCGGATCTCGGAGAACCGAACCTGCTCATCTCTACTTTTAAGGAGCCCAAACGTAGGCCCACATCCACTCCAGCCTGCAGAAAAAGAAGAAACCGCCCCAGCTTAAATTCTGCCGCAGGAATTTTCCTGGTCTCACACCAAGAGACGTACTTCTTCCAAATACGGTGGTAATGCTTAGACTTTACCCCCTTTCTGGCTTGGATCAAAGTAGGAATCACCCTATCTGGAATCCCTTTCTGGGCTAGAATCTGACTCTCGACCTCAATGCCATCAAACATAGCCATGGTAAGTTTTAATAGACGAATGGCCCTTACTGTAGACGATCCTCGCAAAGAGGAAGAGGCCACGGGTCCTCCAGGAGCAACTCCAGTAGATCCGCAAAACAGGCCCTTCTTGGCCAGACCGGAGCAATGAGAATTGCTTGCACCTTTTCCCTTTTTATTCTTTTGAGAACCCTTGGGATCAACAGGAAGAAGCGGAAACACGTACACCATCTGGTAGACCCATGGAGTCACCAGAGCATCCACCGCCACTGCTTGTGGGTCTCTCGACCTGGAACAATACCGCTTGAGCTTCTTGTTGAGACGAGAGGCCATCATTTCGATTTGAGGAATCCCCCATCGATGTGTCAAGGACTGGAACACCTGCGGGTGAAGTTCCCACTCTCCTGGATGGAGGTCGTGTTTGCTGAGCAAATCTGCTTCCCAGTTGTCCACTCCCGGAATGAAGATCGCCGACAACGCCCCTGTGTGCCTTTTTGCCCAGAGGAGGATTCTTGTTACCTCTGACATGGCTGCTCTGTTCTTCATTCCGCCCCATCAGTTTATGTAAGACACCGCCATCACCTTGTCCGACTGGACTTGAACGGCTCGATCTCGAAGAAGATGGGATGCCAGGAGAAGGGCGTTGTATATTGCCCTTAGTTCCAGAATGTTGATCGGAAGGATGGCTTCCTGACATGACCACTTTCCTTGCAACTGTTCCCCTTGGGTGACTGCTCCCCAACCTCTGAGGCTTACATCTGTGGTTCGCAGAATCCAATCCTGAATCCCGAACCCTCGGCCTTCAGTCAGGTGAGATGTCTGAAGCCACCACAAAAGGGAGATCCTGGCCTTTGGTGACAGACGTATCCTCTGGTGCATGTGAAGATGCGATCCGGACCACTTGTCCAATAGATCCAGCTGGAAGGGTCTTGCGTGACACTTTCCGTACTGTAGAGCCTCGTAAGAGGCTACCATCTTTCCTAGGAGGCGAATGCAAAGATGCACTGATATCCGAGACGGTCTTAGGACGTCCCGCACCATTGACTGAATCACCAATGCCTTTTCCATTGGAAGGAATACCCTCTGTGCCTCCGTATCCAGAATCATTCCCAAAAACGGAAGCCTCCGTGTTGGTTCCAGGTGAGATTTTTGCAGGTTCAGAATCCAACCGTGATCCTGGAGCAATCGAGTTGATAGGGTGATGCTGTGCAACAGCTTCTCTCTGGATGGCGCCTTGATCAGCAGGTCATCCAGGTACGGTATTATGTTTACTCCCTGCATGCGGAGGAGAAACATCATCTCTGCCATTACCTTGGTGAACACCCTTGGTGCTGTGGAGAGGCCAAATGGCAGGGCCTGGAACTGGTAGTGACAGTCTTGTAATGCAAATCTTAGATAAGCCTGATGAGGCAGCCAGATCAGAACATGAAGGTATGCATCCTTTGTGTCCACAGACACCAGGAATTCCCCTTCCTCCAGACCTGAGATCACCGCTCTCAGAGACTCCATCTTGAACTTGAACACCCGTAAATATGGGTTCAGTGACTTGAGGTTTAAAATGGGCCTTACCGAACTGTCCGGCTTCGGCACTACAAACCGGTTGGAATAATAACCTTTGTTTTGTAGGTGAATCGGAACTGGAACAATGACCTAAGTCTGTACCAGTTTTTGAATTGCTGCCTGTAAGATCAAACCTGCTTTTGGAGAAGCTGGCAAGCCTGATTTGAAGAATCTGGGAGGTGGGAGTTCCTGAAACTCCAGTCTGAATAAGATATGATAAGATCTTTTACCCAAGGATCCTGGCAAGATGTTGCCCAAATGTGACTGAAATAACGTAATCGGGCTCCCACCTGCCTGTCTTCCAGGCAGTGTGCACCACCGTCATGCTGAGGACCTTGAGGAGGCAGACACGGAGGCCTGATCCCGAGACCCTGCAGCAGCAGGTTTTCTGGGTTTACCTCTATTCCCTTTTAAAGTTGTAGAAGAATCCTTGGATTTGCCTTTAAATTTCGCTGTCTGAAAGGACTGCAGAGTTGGACCAGAATAGGTTTTCTTAGCAGGTGCCGCTGCGGAGGGAAGGTATGTAGACTTACCCGCCGTAGCCTTTGAATATCCACTTATCCAGTTCCTCTCCAAACAGAGCCTCACCTGTGAAAAGTAGACTTTCCACGCCTTTTCCCAGAATCCGTGTCCGCAGTCCACTGGCGTAGCCATAAGCTCCTGCGTGCTGACACTGCCATGGCAGTGGTGCGTATGTTGAGTAGACCAATTTCTTTGATGGCTTCAACCATAAAGTTAGCAGAATCCTGGATATGCTGCAGGAGTAAAACAACATCATCCCTTGGTAAGGAATCTAAATCATCAATTAAAATACCTGACCATTTAGCAATGGCCCTAATGATCCATGCACAAGCAATAGTGGGTCTCTGGGCCACCCCAGCCAATGTGTATAAGGACTTGAGGGTGGTCTCAATCTTGCGGTCAGCAGCGTCCTTTAAGGAGGCTGCCCCAGGTAAGACTATCTTACGTGATAACCTGGATACAGATGTGAAGGGTTAACTCTTCTGTGCTTTGTAAATATTACTTTTTATATGATCAATTTCCTTATAATAGTTACAGTGTAAAAGTGAATATTTCTATTTCCCTAGTGAAGGGTTAAAACATGCTATATGAACTCTTATGTGTTTGCATGGATGCGTGCTGCCCTGTGCTAGGTGCCTTTGTCTCTCATACAGATACCAGGCCTGTGTGGGTCTGGCATCCAAGGTCAGTTCCATACCAGATGAAACTTGTTCTTTCTACCCAAATATACTGTGTTACAAAAACCTTGTTAAATGTTTGAGAAACTTGTAGAAAACCCATATATGGACATCCGCCTTTTCTGTTCTGCCTGGTAACTATTAACGAGCCAATGGGAGTGTAACGACATGTCAGTTACACCCATATGCATTGCCTTATATACTTTTGTTAACCTCATAATAAAACAGTGTGAATTTTTACTGCTTGTGTTGTGCATGTACCTTGTGGTTAAAGTTTACACTCCAGACGTCTAAGAGGCCATCACATCGAGGGTTAAGGTATAAGGGCAAATCCTTTCAGCTGGGGGCTCGTCCGGGATTCAGTGATCGTCCCTGAATGGTAAGATAGAGAATTTATTGTCTGTCTTTGCCATACAGGATTGCGGTCATACACTGAAGCTGAATCCGTGTCAGTGTTCCGGGAACACGTGACAAGGTAATATTTAAGTCCGGGACTTAATATTACGAAGTTTTATGTAAAAGCATAAAACAGGTATCAGGGATACCATAGAATCTTTAATGTCTGGGACTTAAAGATACGTCTGAGAAAGGACCAGGCGTCCAAGCGCAATTCTCCAAAGACGTTAGTATCTGGGATACTTTAAAAAAAAATAGACCTGGGGTCTATACGTAACGTAGATCATACCTCGATTTGATCGTCTATATTCTTGTATGTTTGTAGTGAGATAAGTTCTTATATTTGGTCCAGACGGCTGGTAAGTTTTCGTCTGCCAGATATCTTTACTCAAACACTTTTCTTGCTTCCTGTCTAAAACGCTGTATTTTTCTGACATCTTGTACGAATGGTAAGTATCGTACCGTCAAAAGATTTCATGTTCTCACTATACAGATAATATTGTGATATTGTCAATGACTAATTAACTGGTTAGCTGATGCATGTATAGTAGAGTTGTAAATTTTAGATATTTTCCTTTAAAGTTGTACTGTTGATTTATATTACTGTCTGACAATGGGCTCTAGTCAGAGTAAAAAAACCTGCATATTCCCCGCCCCTCCCTGGTGAGACATGCAAGATGTATGTCGCCCGCAACTCTACCTCAGAGTATTACTTAGTTAACCCATGGGTGGATAATTTAGCGGGATGGACAGAGAAAGCAGGACAGGACCCATTCCTACGGGAAGGCAGTAATTACCCTTTCTATATGGAGATTTAAGAAAAAATGTCAGTTCCCAATAGCACAGAAGCGAAGCTGCAGAGAACTGTAAATCTTTGAAAATCCCTCTCGCCTCCCCCCTTTGCATTCCAATGTATCCTGCGCTCAGAGACACAAATCTCTTGGCAGCAGTAACCCTTTCACACTAAATGGGATCGCCTCCAACTCCACTGCTGGAGGGTGCGTCCACTAGCTCTATCCCTAGCACCAATAACCCAGAGTTTAGATAATAGTAAAACACTGTCCCAAGCCCACCATTACCCTCGATGGCTGTATATCTTATTTGCGCAAAGCTTGCAAAGGACGCAGCTATACACATATGAAGGAAGGCTTTTTTGCCTGTCGCTGTAGCTTGTAAACAGAAACCTTCATAGTCTGTTACTGCGTTTTGGAAAAGGTTTAAGGACTGCTGGACAGATGACGCTAGCTTACCTTTGCTTAACTTAGAAAGCTTACTCACTTCCCCACTCACTCATAACTATCAGAACTCCAGACGCTTTGACAGACAGAACCAACCCCGCAGTCAGGGAAGATTCCAAAGACCCCGCGCACTGACGGGGCCCGGAGGAGGGTATCCCAGCCTTTATTCAACTCTCCCGTCATAGTAAAGATTCACCTCTGCTGCCACTTATTATAAATGGAAGTAAAATTCCCTTTTTAGTGGACAGCGGTGCAACAACCAGTGTTTTGTGTTCTGACCTATGCAGTATCCCCTCTCACCAGAAAAGATAGAAGGTCCCCGCCCCATGATACAGCAATTCTTACAACAGGGTATTCTCAGACATATTGTATCACCATACTGTACTCCTGTGAACCCTGTTGCCAAAGCTGATGGTAGTATAAGATTTGTACAGGATCACAGAGCGATCAATCAGTTAATTGTCCCAATTGCACCAATTGTTCCAGATGTAAACTCACTCATTTCTGCAATCCCTGCAGATGCTGCGTTCTTCTCTGTAATTGATTTGAAGAATGCCTTTTTTTCAGCATACCTGTAGATTCACAGACACAATTACTTTTTGCCTTTTCTTTTGAGGGTAAACAACTTACCTGGTGCAGATTATTGACGCACCTGTTGTCTCCAGGCCACATTGAGGCCCTGGCAACCTCACCATGGTTCAGTCCTGCTACAGTATGCAGATGATCTGCTGCTCTGTAGTAAAACTGAGGAGGCCTGCCGAGAGGATGGTGTTTCATTACTAAACTGGCTTTGTGAATGTGGACACAAGGTGTCCAAAATAAAAATGCAATGGTGTAAAAAGCATGTTGATTACTTAGGTTTTGTGCTCACTCAGGGAGAGAGGAAAGTCAGTCCACAACGCATACAGTCTGTATTGGGCCTGGTCACCCCAACTACCCAGAGGGAACTACTGTCCTTCCTGGGTATGGTAAATTACTGCAGACAGTGGATTTCTGATTGCTCTTATTATGATAACATTTTGAGACAAGCCACACTGAAGGACAAACCTAAAACTGTACAATGGTCACAAGAAATGTTAACTGCATATGAAAGTTTAAAATGTATGTTGATGAAAAGTCCGGCACTTGGCCTCCCCAATTATGTACTACCTTTCCATCTATATGCAAGGGACAATTGTAAAACCATGGCGGGGGTGCTCACACAGTTTCATGGAGGGAAGTTGCGCCCCGTGGCATTTTTTTCCCAAAGTCATGCCAGTGTCTGTGCAAGGTGTGCCTGCCTGCCTCAGGGCTTTGGCAGCCTGTGCAATGGTTGCAGAAATGGCCACTACCCTCACTTTGGGCCACATCACAGTACTCCACACCACACATGATGTCCTGGCAATACTTAAAGGCTTGCACACACAGCACATGTCAGCACAACGCCTTAGTGGATATGAAGTACTCCTTTTGAGTAACCCTACCCTTACCATCAAGTACACTGCTAGTTCTTCTGGCCCTGCACCCATTCTCAATGCCCTTTTAGGCTTGAAAGGTCCTGAGGATGAACCACCCGACCTACATGACTGTGCTGCTTCCATTGAAGCTGAAACTTCTCCCAGACTTGACATGTCTCCCGTTCCCATACCAGGCGCAGACATAGTTTTTGTTGACGGCTCCTGTAGTAGGCCCAATGACAATACATACCAGGCTGGCTATGCCATTGTCACCCTCCCTGATACTGTGTTGGAAACCCTACCAATACCTTATCAGTCCGCGCAAGCTGCAGAACTCATTGCACTCATTAGAGCATGTCCCTCCCTTGACAACGTCCATCTGCTCACTCAACTTCAAGCTGCTGCGACTAATGCTGATCTCTCCGACTGAACTTACCCAATTCTGCAGAAAAAATCCTAAATCAGGATTAATCTGCAAAGAGGAGAAACCCTGTATGCCCCAGTCCAGTGCCCCTTTGCTCGTTGCCCAGTGCCGTGGTGTTGGTCACCGTGGTGAAGCCACAACACTCCTCCTACTAACCAATGATTTTTATGTTACTAATGCCAAATCACTTGTGGACCAGTATGTTAGCAGATGCATCACTTGCCTCAGGAACAACCCTAATAAAGCTAAACACCAGCATCTTGAATACCCCACAAAAGACTCTAGGTTACTCCCCATTTGAAATACTAATGGGCAGACCCTTTTCCTACACCCTGGGCTAAGAAACCACTAGTAATACAGGAAGGAGATCTAGAACTCATCAGAGAAGAGTATGTCAGGTCCCTGATAACAAAACTGAATGAAATTGAACATGAGGTTGTTTGTAAAAACCCTTTTGAATCCACAGGAACCTACACACCCCTTTAAAGTCAGAGACAGAGTCGTGGTGAAGGTGCTCCCCAGGAACAAGAGCCCAGGAGACTTCACCTATGGTCCAGAGACAGAGGTCGTAGCAGTTACCCGGACAGCAGTCCTGACAGAGGAAAGTCCTACCTGGATCCATGCATCCCGAGTAAAAAAGGTTCCTAGACCAGACCTAGAGAGGGAAGCAAGTGATTCCAGTGAGGTACGAACCGGGGCAGACAGCCCTGACCTCCCACCTAGCGAAGAAAGAAGAACAGAAGAAGATGAGGAACCTGTCCCCTATCTCTATCCTGGGGACTATCTCGATAGCCCTACTGGCCCTTATTCACCTCACAATATGTGAAGTCGACATCACACAAACAAATGGGATCCCCACCTTGTGGTATAATTCCTCTAACACACACGTAGCCACATATATCCTTGACTATTTTATGTTCCCCAAAATTGCTGATGACAAATATTATATACAACACAGGAGGAAATCAGGAATGTCTGAGACAGTATATATTTGTGTTACTGACGAATGGTACTATGACATTAGATATTATGGATCTAATTGCAATTCCTGGGAAGCTGTGGGGTGGCAAGCAGGATACTATAGTGCAAGGCAAATGTTTTATTTGTGGGACATGTATAAAAACCCAAAATACCAGCCTAAAATTGCTCCCCAAAACAAACCTTTAAAGCCCCATATTGCCACTTCTAAAGATATGGTGGCTATTACTAACCCTACCTTTGAAGACACCCTAGCTATTGAAACTGGTTTCTCTGACATTAATTTTTGGTTGGAATGAATGAAGTATAGTGCTAACAAACACAATAAAAGCAACTGTTATGTCTGTGGCAAATCTAGGCCCCACCTAGGTACAGTGCCCCTTAATATACCCCTAGAACAGGAAAATTGTTTTTTCAGCCTTTCCAATGACACCAAAACAAATGACAGTCAGTGCGAAATGTGGAAAAGGGAATATCCCATATTGTTAAAAAATCCCAACCCAGGAAGCACCATAACCATATATCCTGGAAACTATACCTGTTATACATCTAACACCACCACAGGGAGAAATTTAAAAGGAGCCTCACTCAAGAATCATGTCATATAATAATCATGATTCTAAGAGGGGATTGAAGGGTTAACTCTTCTGTGCTTTGTAAATATTACTTTTTATATGATCAATTTCCTTATAATAGTTACAGTGTAAAAGTGAATATTTCTATTTCCCTAGTGAAGGGTTAAAACATGCTATATGAACTCTTATGTGTTTGCATGGATGCGTGCTGCCCTGTGCTAGGTGCCTTTGTCTCTCATACAGATACCAGGCCTGTGTGGGTCTGGCATCCAAGGTCAGTTCCATACCAGATGAAACTTGTTCTTTCTACCCAAATATACTGTGTTACAAAAACCTTGTTAAATGTTTGAGAAACTTGTAGAAAACCCATATATGGACATCCGCCTTTTCTGTTCTGCCTGGTAACTATTAACGAGCCAATGGGAGTGTAACGACATGTCAGTTACACCCATATGCATTGCCTTATATACTTTTGTTAACCTCATAATAAAACAGTGTGAATTTTTACTGCTTGTGTTGTGCATGTACCTTGTGGTTAAAGTTTACACTCCAGACGTCTAAGAGGCCATCACATCGAGGGTTAAGGTATAAGGGCAAATCCTTTCAAGATGCATCCACAATCGGCGGGATTTCCCATTTCTTCCTAGCCTCTGCAGGAAAGGGAAAGGAAGAAATCAATCTCTTAGGGATCTGAAACTTTTTATCAGGGTTAACTCACGCTTCTACAAAGCGGGCAGTTAATTCATTTGAAGCGGGGAAATTAACAGAGGGTTTCTTTTTTGTATTAAAATAAGATTCCTCCTCAGCCTCCTCTGACTTGACAGGAATATGTAGGACAGTTCTGACAGCTTCAATGAGGGCCTGAATTCCCTGTGACAGGACGGTATCCCCCCCCCCCCCCCCTCCTCGCATCTACTTCCCCTTCTCCCTGATCTTATGTATCAGGATCCGTGTCAGCCTGCATGATTTGGGCCAGGGTACGTTTTTGTGGGCAAATGGCGAGAGCCTGGGGTGCAGGTATGGGAGCTGAATCTCTATGTATCAGGTCATCCATAGACTGCCTCAAGAATTGTGTTTCCTTTTCATTATTAGACAGTTTAGTTGAAATATTTGAAATCATCCCTTTAATGGAAGCCAACAACGGGGGTTCAGCCCCACTGGACTGGGAGTGAACGCTATCCTGAGTACAGGTTAGTGAGTCCTCAGTGGATGAAAAACATTCAGCTGTACAAGAAACACAGTCCCTGGACATTGTAAAGGGACACCTATACACACACGCAATGGTGAAAACATAGTATATGTAGGCAGAGTCTCAGAGAGACAGAGTTCAGAGCCAGCCACACAGCGCCCCTAGCAGTAGTAGTAACACTAAGCTGGGTCACAATAAACAAGCACCAGTATAGTGTTTACAACAGTTACACTGCTCCCCCCCTTAAGACCCCCTGGTACCACAGTGGAGATTTGGGGTCCTGTCAGAGGAGCTGCGCGTACCTTGTATTGCTGCCTTGTCAGAGCTGCAGAGGGAAATGGCGCCGGAGAGCCGCTGGATCCGCTGAGTGGGAAGCTCCGCCCCCTAAAATGGCGCACGGCTTCCTGCACTTTATTCTTTATACTAGCCCTGAGGATTTGTAAGATTGTGCTAACTAGCTGTAAAAACCTCTGTTAGCTGTGTGGCCAGTGTGGGTTAGATGGGTGGCCCAGCGCGCCCCTCAGGGCGGGACCCGCCGCAGCGTGTGTCGGTCTGAGCCTCCCTGGAGCACAGCCTATAAGCAGAGCTGCGTTCCTACCCTAGTGCCGCCATTCCCACCGTCGACCCGCTTACCGGGGCGCTGGCGTTGTACTCACCACTCTTCATTCTTCAGGCTCTGTTAGGGGGTCGCGGCTTGCTGCAGGAGGGTACGCTGCACCATGGTGTGGCTTGCGAATAGCTCCCTCAGGAGCTCAGTGTCCTGCCAGCAGAGAAATGGGACCATTAACTCTATAGGAAGTTGGGCCGTTCTCCCCCCCTAAGTCCTATGAAGCAGTCAGGCTGTTGCTTAAACAGCCCTGACTGAAAATAACAAACAATAAAAAGTAGAAAACTCTTCAGGAGCTCTCCAAAGCGTGAACGGCTCCTCCGGGCACATTTTCTAAACTGAGTCTGGTAGGAGGGGCATAGAGAGAGGAGCCAGCCCACACTATTCATTTCTTAAACTGCCCAGGGCTCCTAGTGGACCTGTCTATACCCCATGGTACTAATGTGGACCCCAGTATCCTCTAGGACGTAAAAGAAAATGAGCAATCAATCTCACCTTGCACAAACTGGCTCTACAGAGGCAAGATGTCGACCTCATCCTCCAATTCCTCACCCCTTTCAGTGTGTACAGCCTCCTCCTCACAGAGTATTAATTCGTCCCCACTGGAATCAACTATCACAGGTCCCTGTGTACTTTCTGGAGGCAATTGCTGGTACAGGTCTTCACAGAGGAATTTGTCATTAATTTTGATGAACATCATCTTCTCCACATTTTGTGGAAGTAAACTCCTACGCCGTTCGCTGAGAAGGTTACCGGCTGTACTAAACACTCTTTCAGAGTACACACTGGAGGGGGGGGCAACTTAGGTACAATAAAGCCAGTTTGTGCAAGGGCCTCCAAATTGCCTCTTTTTCCTGCTAGTATACGTACAGACTGTCTGACATGTCTACTTGGATGCTGTCAGTCATATAATCCTCCACCATTCTTTCAGTGGTGACAGAATCATATGCAGTGACAGTAGACATGTCAGTAATCGTTGGCAGGTACTTCAGTCCGGACCAGATGTCAGCACTCGCTCCTGACTGCCCTGCATCACCGCCAGCGGGTGGGCTAGGAAATCTTATCCTTTTCCTCGCAGCCCCAGTTGCGGGAGAAAATGAAGGAGGAGCTGTTGACGGGTCACGTTCCGCTTAAGTTGACAGCTGTCTCACCAGCAGTTCTTTGAACCTCTGCAGACTTGTGTCTACCGGAAAGAGAGATACAACGTAGGCTTTAAACCTAGGATCGAGCACGGTGGCCAAAATGTAGTGCTCTGATTTCAACAGATTGACCACCCTTGAATCCTGGCAAAGTGAATTAAGGGCTCCATCCACAAGTCCCACATACTTTGCAGTATCGCTCCATCTTAGCTCCTCCTTCAATTTCTCCAGCTGCTTCTGCAAAAGCCTGATGAGGGGAATGACCTGACTCAAGCTGGCACTGTCTGAACGGACTTCACGTGTGACAAGTTCGAAGGGTTGGAGAACCTTGCACAAGACGGAAATCATTCTCCACTACACTTGAGTCATGTGCATTCCCCCTCCTTTGCCTATATTGTAGGTGGATGTATAGGCTTGAATGGCCTTTTGCTGCTCCTCCATCCTCTGAAGCATATAGAGTGTTGAATTCCACCTCGTTACCACCTCTTGCTTCAGGTAAGCGCAGGTCAGGTTCAGGAGTGTTTGCTGGCGCTCCAGTCATCGGCATGCAGTTGCTGAATGTCGAAAGAGGCCTGCAATTTTTCGGGCCACCGACAGTATCTCCTGCACGCCCCTGTCATTTTTAAAAAAATTCTGCACCACCAAATTAATTGTATGTGAAAAAAATAAGACGTGCTGGAATTTGCACAGATATAATGCATGCACAATATTGGTGGCGTTGTCAGATATCACAAATTCCCAGGAGGGTCTAAGTGGGATAAGTCATTGTGCGATGATGTCCCTCAGTTTCCGTAAGTGGTTGTCAGCGGTGTGCCTCTTTCCGAAACTGGTGATACATAGCGTAGCCTGTCTAGGAACGAGTTGGTGTTTGTGAGATGCTGCTACTGGTGCCATTGCTGTTGTTGCTGTGGGAAGCAATACATCTACCCAGTGGGCTGTCAGTCATGTAGTCCTTAGTTTGCCCTGCTCCACTTGTCCACATGTCTGTGGTTAAGTGGACGGTGGGTACAACCGCGTTTTTCAGGACACTTTTTTTTCTTAATGTCCCTGTGCAGTCCTGGAATCGCTTGTCTAGTGAAGTGGAATCTAGATGGGATTTGGTACCGGGGACACAGTACGTCCATCAATTGTCTAAATCCCACTGCACTAATGGCGGATACCGGACGCACGTCTAACACTAGCATAGTTGTTATGGCCTCAGTAATCCGCTTTGCAACAGGGTGACTGCTGTCATATTTCACCTTCCTCGCAAAGGACTGTTGGACAGTCAATTGCTTAGTTGAAGTAGTACAAGTGATCTTCCGACTTCCTCTCTGGGATGACGATCGACTCCACGCAGCAACAATAGCGGCGGCAGCAGTAGGCGTACCACTCAAGGATCCTCCGGAGGAATCCCGGTTAGGAGAAGACTTGTCAGTCTTGCCAGTGAAATGGTCTGCAGGACTACTTACGTTACTGACTGAGGAGGAAATTGACATTGAGGGAGTTGGTGGTGTGGCTTGCAGGAGCTTGGGTACAACAGGAAGAAGGGAATTAAGTGTCAGTGGACTGCTTACGCTCCTACCCAAAGTTTCTGAAATTGACAATTACTTCTGATGAATGCGCTAAGGGAGGATGTTCCTAGGTGGTTAATGTCTTTACCCCTATTAATTATGGATTGACGAAGGCAACACACGGCTTGACACCTGTTGTCCGGATTTGTGGAGAAAAAATCCCACACCAAGAGGTGGCTTTTTTTGTATTTTGCCCAGGCATGACAATGGGCTTTCTCATCCCATGGACAACAACTGTCTCCACTGGTGCCTTATTTAAACAAACCACATCACCATCAGAATCCTCATCGTCAAATTTCTCCTCAGCGCCAGCTACACCTATATCCTCCTCATCCTGGTGTACGTCTACAGTGACAGCCTCAATCTCAATATCAGCAACTGGACTGGTGGTGCACCTTCCAGTACTTGCAGGGGGCGTACATCAAACAGGAGACAATTGATCTGCAGATATATCTATGGACGGATCGGGCAGTGTGTTGAGCATACATGTGTGTATGCACGCCCGCCCAGTTCATCTGTCAATCACCGCCGGCCGCCGCAGCATGTGTACGGGTGGTCGGCCGACCACCCCGTACACACACAGCGACGCGCCAATATATCGGTAGATATATTGGCCGTCGGCTGTGCTGCGGGGCCGACGCGATACGTCTGTGAACGACGGAGTTCACAGACATATCGGCCGTACACACTGGCCGACGGTCCCGCGATATATCGGCCGTTCAGGAGACTGGCCGATATATCGACCAGTGTGTACGGGCCTTTAGAAAAAAAGACAAACTCTAATGGATTCGGCACCTTAGTAAATTTCTACCATAGACTTTTTACTCCAGAGTTTTGGCTATAAAACTGATTAAAATAATACAAACAAGATATGTATAATATTCTTTGGGGGAGATTCAATTGTTTGGAAAGTCAGTTGGGTGTCTGTTTTTTCCTATCTTTGTGTTTTTCATATACTTTATATAGTCAAAACCAGGGGCGTAGCCAAAACTTAATGGGCACCATAGCAACATTTTGAAGGGCCCGTGTACTGTTAATTTTATGCCCCATAATAGGGCCCAAGTTAATTTTCTGAACCACAGTAGTGCCTTAGGGGCTCATTCCGAGTTGATCGCTAGCTGCATTTGCTCGCAGTGCAGCGATCAGGCTAAAACATCGCTGTTCTGCGCACAGAGCCGGCCATAGGCATAGGCAAACTAGGCAATTGCCTAGGGCATTTGATATGCCTAGGGGCATCAGCAGTTCTGCTGATTAAAATGATATGCTGCATGCCTATATTCTGTGTGTAGCATTTCATATGCAGATACAGCCACAGTCTCACACAGTATATAGGCATGCTACATATCATTTTAATCAGCAGAAGCTGCTTGTGCTTCCTAGCCACATAGCAATGCAAATAAGCTGCATTTTCATAAAAAAGGTGGCCAACATTAGCATTGAGGCAAGATTTATGAGGACACATCTGTATCCAAGCAGAGGCAGAGGTCACAGTGTTAGTGGCAGTGTGAGTGCTGTGTGCATGTGAGTGGGTTGGTTGTGCAGTAGTGTTCGGAATATGTGTAAGGAGCATTATGTGTGTCTTGTAAAAATGCATTAATAATAAGCAACATATGTGTAATGGGCACTATGTGTGTCATTATGTGTATAAGGGCATTAATAATGTGCGGCATATGTGTAAGGGACATTATGTGTAAAAGGGCATTAATAAAGGTTGTCATAATGTGTAAGGCGCATTATGTTTATAAGGACATTAATAATGTGTCTCATATGTGTAAGGGGCATTACTCTGTGGCATTATGTGTATAAGGTGCTCTACTATGTGGCGTTGCGTATAGAAAGGGCACTACTGTGTCGTCTAATGTGAATAAAGAGCAATAGGGTGTGATGTAATGTGAATAAGGAGCAATTCAGTGTGATGTAATGTGAATAAGGGGCACTACTGTGAGGATAAAATTTATAAGGTAAAGTGATACTACTGTGGGATGTAATATGAATTATGGACACTATCGCATGATCAAATGTGAATAAAGTTGCAGTACTGTGTGGCGTAATTGGAATTGGGGTTACTATTGTGTGGCCATGGCCCTTGCCAGCAAAAACACACCACTTTTTGGGCTGAGCACCAAATG
Organism: Pseudophryne corroboree; assembly: GCF_028390025.1. NCBI lineage: Eukaryota > Metazoa > Chordata > Amphibia > Anura > Myobatrachidae > Pseudophryne > Pseudophryne corroboree. The sequence continues at coordinate 321,837,687 of NC_086452.1, forward strand.
TGTGAACTGTTCCTATTTAAAATATGGGGGGTACAAACACTAAAATAAGGACTGCTATGGGTGAGGGGTGATGGTGCTGGGTAAGAGGTGCAAGATCAGAGGCAGAACCAGCGGGGGTGCTAGGGGGCACCAGCCAAAGTCTTGCCTAGGGCATCATATTGGTTAGGGCCGGCTCTGTCTGGGCATGTGTATGCGGTGTAATGCGCACGCGCATCGTACGAGCACAACGAACGATGTAGTTTTGCACAGTGTTTAGCAAAGCATTTCAGTCGCGCTGGTGGCCGCAGTGTGATTGACATAAAGTGGGCGTTTCTGGGTGTTATCTGACCGTTTTAAGGGAGTGTTCAGAAAAACGCAGGCGTGGCTGGTGAACGCTGGGCGGGTTTGTCACGTCAAAACAGGAACTGAACAGTCTGAAGTGATCGCAAGCGCTGAGTAGGTTTTGAGCTACTCTGAAACTGCACAAAAAAACTTTGTAGCCGTTCTGCGATACAGTCGCTCGCACTTCTGCTAAGCTAAAATACACTCCCAGTGGGCGGTGGCATAGCGTTTGCACGGCTGCTAAAACCTGCTAGTGAGCAATCAACTCGGAATGACCACCTTAGTTAATGTTATGTCCCATAGTAGTGTGCTAGTATATTTTATCAACCACAGTAGTGCTCTAATTTACATTATGTCACATTGAAGGGCTGCCTGTACACATTATGCAACACAGTATCCCCAATTAACATTATGATACAGTTCAAATTATGCCACACTATAGTGCCTCCACTTTATATTGTGCCACATTACAGTGCTTTAGTTTATATTATGTAATAGTATAATGCCCTCCAGTTCATTTTATACCATATTACAATGAACAGGCCCAGGGGAACAATATAGATATATTGTAGCCCCAAGGTAAAGGTTTGTAAGTGCCCCTATGTATCTACCAATGGTGAAAAATGTATACTGCACAACACATTTAATTTTGACAGTGAAGGTCGGCCCCTCTCAGGTCTAGGCCCCACAGCAGCTGCACTACCTGCACCTATGGTAGCTACTCCCTTGGTCAAAACACTGGCATATACGTTAGTATGACAGGAAAGGCAATGCCTCACCTCACTGCATGTCACTGGTGTGTGTAGCATTAACCTTTTATAAATATAGATGCTGTATATCTGTAATGGGCAGGCTATAATGATGCTGGTCTATATACACCAGTACTGGCACGTGTAAGCTCACCAGTCCCGGCACAGCTCCCAGCCAGTCTGGGGAGTAGAGAACACCAGTAGCCACCAGCAGCTGGCAAGAGGGTTCTGGACATGGACTGTGTGGGGGGGTGGGAGGGGTGAACACAGGACCTGTCCCTCTGTCAGCACGTCGTATATATAAAGCAACTAAGCCAGTTATCTGCCTCCTCCTCACTCGCATCATCTGCCGCAGCAGAATCAACCCCTCCTCCTTCCGGTCACCGCACTGCTCACCTGTCACAGGGTCTCACCTCTTCCTGCCCAATTGATTTACCTTTTCTCCCCACCAGTAAGTGGCCACATGTGTCCCTGATGCCTCCGCTCTGGGAACTGCGGGACCTTCTGGTGGTTCCTGCATCCGTTTCCTGGTTACTACTACTATACTTGTTTCCAAGTCTCGGGATGGCAAGTAACCTGGGGTTGCAGCATAGTACAGTATATGGAGGAGGGGGTGAAAAGTGTGTGGTATATGGCAGGAGCAGTATTTGGAGGAACGGGTGCCCTGTATATAGGGGGCACTATATGGAGGGGTATGGGGGAGCAGTGTGTATATAGGGACAGTATATAGTGGGGGGGGGGGGTGCAGTGTACATAGGGAGTATGTGTGTGTGTCCGTGTCACACAGAAGTGACTATATTGAAAAATCTGCATATATCTCTCTCCACTGTCCCTATCTGCCCCTACCAATCCACTCTCTCCCCAGTCCCCATCTAACCTAACCCCTCCCCCTCTATCTCCCCCATGCCCTATCTGCCCCTACCCCCCTCTCTCCCCAGTCCATATCTACCCCATCCTTCCTGCCCTCTTTCTTTCTCCCACAGTCCCTATCTGGCCCTACCCCAATCTCCACCCTCCAGTCCCTATCTGCCCCTACCCCTACTCGGGAGGCATTCATATTGCCGGCTGTCGGGATCCCGGCTGTCAAGATACCGACGCTGCAATCCTGACACACGGTGAAATACCGGCGGTCGGAATCCCGACCGCCAGCTAGAATCTCTACGCCACCACCCGAGGGGGAATATAACCTTGTGGTAACCTAAGGTTGCCACATGGCCTGAAGGGTGACGAGCGCAGTGAGCACACGAGGGCACACACTGCGCTCGCCGCTGGTATTCCAGCTGTCGGGATCCCGGTGTCGGTCTCCTGACCACCGGGATATCATACTGAATCTCTCTCCCCAGTCCCCTCTCTCCGTATGACTGAAGTGTGAAACAGTCAGATCAGTATTATTAATATTAGCAGCAGCAGGTTAGGAGGCTGTAAGTTTCACTTTGAGCTGTGTCAGCTTCCAGCACGCAAACGAATCATTTGGTCCATGTGGCGACCTCTAGTGGTCGACAGCACATATAACAGAGGTGAGAAGCAGACTTGGCTTTAATTATATAGGATGCAGTTTCTGACAGGACACTGGGGGTCATCCAGAACTAATCGCTGCTGTGCGTTTTTGCAGAGCAGCCGATCAGGTACTAACTGTGCGTGCGTATGCACCGCAATGCGCACACGCATCGGACAGCAAAAAAGGGCATTGCTGGTCAGCGACGGGATGTTGCGAAAAATCCGATTGCACGGGTGTTCGCAAGGTGATTGAAAGGAAGAGGCCATTTGTGGATGGCAACTGAGCGTTTACAGGGAGTATCCATAAAAACGCATGCATACCCAAGTGTTTTCAGGGAGGTTGTCTGATGTCAGCCAGGCCCCGATCAGCCCGTTCTTATCGCACTGGGGAAGTAAGTCCTGGGTTGCACAGGGACTGCACAAAGTGAATTTTCGCAGCTCAGCATACACATGCGATCGTACACTTGCAGGGCAAATTTACACTCCCCCTGGAGGCGGTAACTATCTGATAGCAGGACAGCAAAATTAGCAGCTCAGCGGTCAGATCTGAATTACCCCCTATGTCCGATGCTTTGATTGTTGTACTTCTTAAGCCTGGCGTGGACCCTTTTTTCTTGCTGAATCCTACACACCTATCTACCTGCGTTCCACTGATATTTAAATTTTGGCCAAAATACTTGGTGTGAGGATTAATACAGGATTACTACCATAATTCACCCTGGCCAAACCTGGTTCATGCCTGGCAAATCTATCACCCAGAATATCCCTCACTTATTTTATTACTTACAGATGGATCACAGGAAGGAGCTGGAGGCAGTTATCGTGTCTCTTAAAGCAGCCAAGCCTCTGACTTCATGGATATTTTCTGGTCTTTGATTAATTGATCCAAATAAAATGTTTCCCCTCTGTGGCTCCCCTCCCTCAGTCCTTCCGGCATATCTTTTATATTCCCCTCATATGTGACATATAATCTCGATCCTACATAGGAATGCCATCTCTAAATACCACAAGATTTGGGATCGCTGGTCACTCCTCATTTGGTATTCACAGCCCCCCCTCCCCCCATGATCCATAATCTTCCTTCACCATTCTTCATGTTTCATGCTCCCATGCTGTTCCATCATGAATTTTGTTCATTGTAAATGTGGGTAATTGTTCTGGAATGTAGTCAGGATCCTGGCAGTCAGAATCCCAATGCACACAATGGCGACAAAAGGTGAGTATTAGGGTTAGGGCACTAGGGGGAGAGTTAGTATTACGCTTAAGGAGGACATGGATAGGGTTGGGCTGCGGGAGGGGTTGGTTAGGGGTTATGGTTAAAATACTTATTGGAATCTGTCAGCATTCTGACCGTCAGGATCCCAACTGCAGGTATGTCATGGTTTGGGTATGGTATGCTGGCTGCCAGCGGTCAGCATAACGACACCGGGATTCCGAAAGCAGAATGCCACACAGCAGTCTCAATGGCTCGCCACAGGTTCTATTCACAGTCTAAGGGTGTAGTGGACACCCACGAGTGGGGATAGACCCTGTGGGTCTGCCATTTAGACTGGCGGCATTTTGAGCATTCAGGATTCTGGCGTCAACATGCTGACCGCCAGGATCCAGAGCACCGGCATATGAACTACATCCCATTTCAATACAAACCCACTGTTTTTCATGTCTTAGGGGTCTAAGTGAGCCACTTGAGAAGTTGCCCATGGTAACCAATCAGTGTTGACTTAACATTTATAAAGTGCATTCTATAAAATTATACGTAGCAGCTGATAGGTTGTCATGGGGCTCTTCTCCATACTTTTCACTGCTTCATGTAAAGATAGACTCCTTAATATTTTATTCATCTTTTCTGAGGCACATTTTTTTTTCCCCCAGCCCTCATTATTTCTAATCCTGTTCGCAGGTCTGTATTCTTTATTTGTACTGTCAATGTTTCTGTTTGTATTATGTTTCTTAAGGTGCATACACACAGTGCGATACTGACTTATGTGCGATTTTCACTATGCGATTCTGACTGTGCACACATAGATATTGTCTATGCGTGCTTGCGATTTTGGCTATGGACGATTTTGGCTTTGGACGATTTTGACTATTATTGACTACTTTGTACTAGATAGTTAAAATTGACTTGCCTGCACAGTCTATTTTTTCTTGCTATACCAACCCCGCAGAATACCATTGGTATCGCAAGCTGTGTACACATGGTGTGATTTGCACTAACTTTCCTTGCGATTTTGTCTATATAGTCAAAATCGCAAGGATATATTGCACCATGTGTATGCACCCTTGATGTTTATTGTATTTATCTTTGTATAATTACAAAACCTTACAATAAAAAGTACCTGGTTTAGAAAAGAAACAAAAAACCAAACATTCTTGCAAACTTTTTACACGTGCTGCCCAGGAGATACTGTATCGGAGCACAAGGGTTGTGACCCTATAAATCTTGTTAACATCCATCCTTCCTGCACAGTTTCACCATTCATGGCATTGTGAAGTGAGAGACCGTGCCACGATGATGAATTCACTAGAAATCATGTCTTTGTGCCACTAGACATCCGTTTTATTAAGTGGGTGGCTCTGAGAAGCTGCTCTACTTTCTCTGGAGTCTACTGGAAGGCAAGGCAAGAGGCAAAAATGACAGGGAGCTGTCAGTGCTGACAGACTGATCCTATCCTAGCTAGTTAGGCAGTTACTGTATGTGGCACAAGATTACATTACCTGCTGCAATACTCTTGTCCAGTCACAATCACTTTTCCGGGGTTAGGCACGGCAGAGCCGGCCATAGGCAAACTAGGCAATTGCCTAGGGCATTTGATATGCCTAGGGGCATCATCAGCTTCTGCTGATTAAAATTATATGCAGCATGCCTATATTCTGTATGTAGCATTTCATATGCAGATACAGCCACAGTCTCACACAGTATATTGGCATGCTGCATATCAGTTTAATCAGCAGAAGCTGCTTGTGCATCCTAGCCACATAGCACTGCAAATAAGATGCATTTTCATTAAAAAAAAAGGTGCCCGACGTTAGCATTGATGCAAGATTTGTGAGGACACATCTATATCCAAGCAGAGGCAGAGGTCACAGTGTTAGTGGCAGTGTGATTGCTGTGTGCATGTGAGTGGGTTGGTTGTGCAGTAGTGTTCAGAATATGTGTAAGGAGCATTATGTGTGTCATGTAAAAATGCATTAATAATGTGCAACATATGTGTAAAGGGCCACTATGTGTGTCATTATGTGTTTAAGGGCATTAATAATGTGCAGCATATGTGTAACAGGGTACTACTGCGGCATATGTGTAAGGGACATTATGTGTAAAAGGGCATTAATAAAGGTTGTCATAATGTGTAAGGTGCATTATGTTTATAAGGACATTAATGTGTCTCATATGTGTAAGGTGCATTACTGTGTGGAATTGTGTATAAATGCATTACTAATGTGTGGCATTATGTGTATAAGGTGCTCTACTATGTGACGTTGCATATAGAAAGGGCACTACTGTGTCGTCTAATGTGAATAAAGAGCAATAGGGTGTGGTGTAATGTGAATAAGGAGCAATTCAGTGTGATGTAATGTGAATAAAGGGCTCTACTGTGAGGAGTAACGTTTATAAGGTAAAGTGATACTACTGTGGGATGTAATATGAATTATGGACACTATCGCAAGATAAAATGTGAATAAAGTTGCAGTACTGTGTGGCGTAATTGGAATTGGGGTTACTATTGTGTGGCCATGCTCCTTCCCAGCAAGAAGATGCCCCTTCCTTTTTGGGCTGTGCGTCAAATGTGCGAACTGTTCCTATTTAAAATATAGGGGGTACAAGGACTGCTATGGGTGAGGGGTGATGGTGCTGGGAAAGAGGTGCAAGGTCAGAGGCAGAACCAGCCAAAATCCTGCCTAGGGCATCATATTGGTTAGGGCCGGCTCTGAGGCACGGGATTCCGTCAGTCAGGATGCCAACGATCAGAATACAGACACCGGTATCCTGACTGCTTGAAATCATGACAGGGGCACTAGAGGAAGATAACCCTAATACTAAACCTTCCCCTAACCCTCACCATAACCGCCTCTCCCCGCAGCCTAACCTTAACCCTCTCTTCCTGCAGCCTAAACCTAACCCTCCTTTCTGTAACATCTTAGGGGATACTGGGATGGTATTAGTACCATGGGGTATAGATTGGGTCCATTGGAGCCTGGCATTTTAAGAACTCTTCAGTGTGTGCTGCCTCCTACCCTGTATGCTCCTCCTGCAGCAGACTCAGTTTAGAAAAATGTGCCCACGGAGCCGGGTGCATTCTCTGAAGCTCCAGAGTGTTTTCTTCAAAACTTTATTTTAGTTTGTTATTTTCAATCTGCCTGCGTCGTGGGACTTAGGGGGGGACCGAACCAACCTCTTATAGGGTTAATGGTCCGGATCCCTGCTGACAGTACAAAGACCCTGAGGTGCTGTTTCGCACTACCCTTAGGGTATGCACGCACACAGACAGCATGCCGCCACCCCTAACAGAGCTGAAGACGCTGGTGTGGTGAGTACAAAAACTGGGGTCCCGGATAGCGGGTCCCCCGGTTACAGTGGCGGCATAACGGCGCAGCGGGTACTTCGCTGCGGGATGCGGTTCCCGCTGCAGAAACCCACACTGGCGCTTGCTCAAAAAGTGTTTTTTAACCCCTTTTTCTGCATTTTGGAAATAACTGGCAGTATAATTAAGCACAGGAACCGTGCGCCATTAAGGGGGCGGGGCTTCCTGGAGAGTGGGACCAGCGGCCCAGTGGCGCCATTTCCTGCTGCATCAGACTCCAGGCTGCTCCTCCAAAGATCCTCAAAAGTCACCTTGTACTGGTACCAGGGGGATTTATAGAAGGGGGGGAGCATATATATATCATCAGAAAACTAGTTACCTTATCTAAGGCTCTAGTTTATGTCCGGCAAAGCACTGTTTAGCTGTTGTGGCATTGGGGGTAATTCCAAGTTGATCGCAGCATGATTTTTGTTAGCAATTGGGAAAAACCATGTGCACTGCAGGGGAGGCAGATATAACATGTGCAGAGAGAGATAGATTTGGGTGGGGTGTGTTCAATCTGCAATCTAATTTGCAGTGTAAAAATAAAGCAGCCATTATTTACCCTGCAGAGAAATAAAATAACCCACCCAAATCTTACTCTCTCTACACATGTTATATCTGCCTCCCCTGCAGTGCACATGGTTTTGCCCAATCGCTATCAAAAATCCTGCTGCGATCAACTTGGAATTACCCCCATTGTGTAATCCTGACAAGAAATTTCAAACCCCTAAGCGGTTGCTGAATTCCTTCCCTTTCCCACCTGAGGACAGGAAGGAGTGGGAGAATCCTCCGATTATGGATACCTCAGTGTCCAGGCTGTCACGTAAGATTGTGCTGCCTGTACCTGGTGCTATCTCCCTAAAAGACCCTGCTGACCGTAAAATTGAGACTACACTCAAATCCATTTACACTGCAGCAGGAGTTGCACAGAGACCCACCATTGCTTGTGGTTGGATCACAAGGGCCATGGTCAAATGGTCTGGTAATATAATTGAGGGGTTTGACACTATGCCTCAATATGAGATCCTGACTCTGCTGCAACATATCCAGGATGCTGCTAACTTCATGAGTGAGGCAATCAAGGAGATAGGCCTCATTAATGCCTGTTTCAGGGCTCTATTGCTGCGACAATGGACAGCGGATGCTGATTCCAAAAAGGGCGTGGAGAATCTTCCCTTCACGGGCGGATGCCTTGTTTGGGGAGAAACTAAATAAGTGGATTTCTCAAGCCACGGCAGGTAAGTCCACCTATCTGCCCTCTGCTGCTCCTCCAGCTAGACGTCCTTACCCCGGTCCCTCTCTACAATCCGTTTGTGTGACCAGATTTAGAGGCTGGGACAGGGGTGCCTCAAATGCAGCTAGAGGAAAGCAAGGTAAATAATGCAGACCAGCGGCAGCTGGATCAATGGACAAGACTTCCGGATCTTCCACCATGAACGCCTGCGTTGCCCGGACCGTGGCCCTTATACGGTGGCGAAACGCCGCTGGCCCGCCCCCTCCCGCCTCTGCCTGTCATTCAGGCAGAGGCGATCGCAGGGCTAAGACAACCGTTCAGAAAAATAAGGTTTGTTGGCGCTGAGCAGATCTGTGTGAGTTTACACCCTGGGATTAGCAGCCACCTGGTGAAGAGGTAGCCAGCCTCCTCAAACAACAAAGCAAATACAGACAAATACCAGGTCAGCGCTTAATTCCAATGATGTACCCAGAAGTATATAAAACACTTTATTAGGGTAGAGAGAGAAGGGGTCGCTAATACTCATAGTGCCCACAAGAACAAAGCTCAGTTTTCACAGCAGCTGATTGTCCCCTAGCATTTGCCGGCAAATGCTCACTTGCAACGAGACTGCACCATTCACTCTTCCTACTGCACTGGGAACTCCCCACACCCTGTCCTGCTGAGCACCATTTCAACTGTGCCGGGGGTGTTGTACGGCGGACTGGTGCATCAATACTGTGCCACGCGGTGGAGAGCGGTTCCCTGACTGATTGTACCGCTGACGGATCGTGCCGCTGACGGATGTCTCACCCGTGCACAGGGTGATATAGAGCTGCTCTTTACAACAACTGTTGTGCAGCAAGGATAACTCTAAATATACAGTGAGTAGCAGTCATTATACAACTTTATACTCCTGCACCAAATACTTATTCAGTGGACTATTCAGTTGATGGACATTTTCCAGCTGTGATTAAATCCATACTGATTGAGGATACCTTTATGTATGGTTCTGAAGGATTTATTCCTGCTTAAACTGTGGGCTACTATTTAAGTATGAGAGACTGACAAAATCAAATTGAGAGTCTCCCCAATATAAGGTTTAGCGACGACCTTCTACTTTTTACAATTAGTGTAAACTATTGCCAATATTAGAGGTATCATATACCTCAGTTCTATATGGTTATTATACTTTGGTCTAATACTTTTTAAATTGTGTATATGTTTTTTAGTTTAGTTTTGTTTAATAAAGTGTTTTATATACTTCTAGGTACATCATTGGAATTAAGCGCTGACCTGGTATTTGTCTGTATTTGCTAAGACAACCGTTGGCTGCCTGGCATGCGCCGGCGCAGTCCAGACCTGATCGCTGCTGTGCAAAAAGCGATCAGGTATGAATTAGCACCATAGTCCCTTACTCATAAAAGCAGTGTCCAGGGAGCGTCTGTTGCAAAGCATTAACCTGACTACGCGTCTTCTTACGGACCACGGGTGGACCTGAAATTTACAAAATTCACACCTGGAAGCGTCGCAGAGACTTCAGTTCCTGGGGATGATACTGAACACTATGGGGTATATTTGATAAAATTTGTGTGTGTGCCGATTTGATGGGCGTTTAAATTATTATCGGACGTATTTTACGGCAACTTTTTGAATCCATTTTTGATAATTTACTAAGCTGCCGAGTTTTCTATTTTCCGATGTCAATGTGATTCGTATTGTCGAGCAGTGTTTTACGGGAGTGATTAGTAAAACACTGCCGTACATAACACAATGAAGCCCGGCCGGATCAGTGAGATCCCTGCAGGGCTTCATGATGTACATTATGAGAAGTGTTTAAAGAGTGTAAAAGTTGAAAAAAAAAATTGTGTGGGCTCCCCCCTCCTAAGCATAACCAGCCTCAGGCTCTTTGAGCCGGCCCTGGTTGTAAAAATACAGGGGGGAAAAATGCGTAGGGTACCCCCATATTTATACTACCATCACCGGGCTCTGCGTCCGGTCCTGGTTCAAAAAATACGGGAGACAAAATATGTAGGGGTCCCCCGTATTTTTTAAACCAGCACAGGGCTCCACAAGCCAGAAAGATAATGCCACAGCCGGGGGACACTTTTATATAGGTCCCTGCGGCCGTGGCATTACCCCCCCAACTAGTCAGCCCTGGCCGAGGTTCCTTGGAGTGGGGACCGCTTAAATCAAGTGGTCCCCCCCTCCAGGCACCCAAGGGCCAGGGGTGAAGCCCGAGGCTGTCCCCCCATCCCTTGGCGGTGGATGGCGGGCTGATAGCCTTTGTGTATATACAGAATATTGTCTTGTGGTAGAACTAGAAATCCCAGCAAGCCTCCCCGCAAGCTGGGCACGCTGGTACATGTAGTTCTACAATTAAAGAAATACCCAAATAAAAACAGAACACACACACACACACACACACACCTTGAAAGTAAAACTTTAATCAACATACATGCACACTCACACATACTGTACATATCTATTGTTCCACGGTGCCCCTCCGTCCCCTTGTCAACGTAGAATCCAATTGGAAAGCTGTAAAGAAAAGCCCAAAATACTCACCTATTTTCCAGTGATGATCGGTCCTCTTCATTCCATGTAGCATCCAGGGGGTTAAAAAAAAAAAAAACAAGACCCGAAATAAAACCGAACCCATGCACTAAAGGGGTTCCATGTTTACACATGAAACCCCTTTTTCCGAATGCCGGGACCCCCTCGTGACTACTGTCACTGGAGATCCCGCCAGCCAATCAGGGAGCGTCACGTCATGGCGCTCTCCTGATTGACAGGCAAGGAGTACACAGCCAATCAGGATGAGCGCAGCGGCTAGAATGGAGGATCGCGGTCCTCCATTCTAGCCTATGATGGGAACTTTGCGGTCTGCGGCTAACCACAAAGTTAATTGGGGTCACCACTGCAGAGTTCTATTCAGGCCTACTCCACTAGGTCGGTGGTTTTTTTCTGGCCGGCTGTCCGTGGTGTCTCAGCCCTACAGTTGTGCTACTTGGTCTAGTTCGAACATGTTTGTGAAGTTCTACAAGTTCGATACCTTGGCCGGTGAGGACCTTCAGTTTGGCCAATCGGTTTTGCAGGGGTCTCAGCACTCCCCACCCGTTCTGGGAACTTTGGGACTTCCCCATGGTACTAATACCATCCCAGTATCCCCTAGGATATTAGAGAAAATAGGAATTTAATACCTACTGGTAATTCCTTTTCTCGTAGTCCATAGGGGATACTGGGTGCCCGCCTCAGTGCTTCGTGTTTCCTTCTTACCTTGTTGTAAGTTTTCTTGGTTGGGATTGCTATTGCTGTCCCAGTTCTGGTTAGCATTGCTATCCTTTGTTACTATTGTGTGTTGGTTCGTTGCCTCACCGCTATTCTTGTTAATTTTCCTTCTCTCAAAGTATGTCTGTCTCCTCTGGCACAGTTTTCCTAGACTGAGTCTGCAGGAGGGGCGTAGAGGGGAGGAGCCAGCACACACTGAAGATTTCTTAAAGTGCCATGCTCCAATGGACCCAATCTATACCCTATGGTACTAATACCATCCCAGTATCCCCTACGGGCTACGATAAAAGGAATTACCGGTAGGTATTACATTTCTATTTTCGCAGCCTAAACCAAACCTTCCCCCGAAGCCTAACTCTAACCCTCCCCGGCATACTTATGTTTGGGATTTCGGCTGGCAGCATTCTGACAGCTGTTGGGATTCCGGTGCCAGTATTCTGACTGCAGGGATCCTGAATGCCAGGATGCAAACTACATCCCCTTTTCCAGGCTGTCCGATGCCAACAGTGAAGTACAAGCATCAGAATTGCTACATATGTATAGTACATTGGTGGGAGAGATGCTAGTTTAAAGGGATTACATACGTTTAAAGGTCCGTATACACTCGTCGATAAAGTAAACGACGTCGCTCATTTTGACCTGAGCGATGTTGTTTACTATATCGACTAGTGTGTACAATGTAAACGACACGCGATGCGTGGCCCCGCGGGTCATTAACGACCCTCGGCTGAGGCCACACATGCAGCTCAAATTGGACTCGTCCAAAGCTGCATGCTACGGCCGGCCGCGACATGATCACAGTGAGTATGCCCGCCGTCGGGTGGCCCGGGAGGAGGACACATTAGGCGATGCCGGTCACGGAGTACATCACTTAGTGTGTACCCACCTTAAGAGAGTCTTTTTCAAAAAAATTTGTTTACTGTATGGATTATAGGTACCATATTAAAAAAAAAATACATTAAAAATTAGGATTTGTACTTGTGTTGCAACTTTTTATGTACCTCTTATGGCTCTAAATAAATGTACACATAAGCAGGTGCATTATTTAAAAAAAATCTAAGGAAGTTTATTAGTGACAAGTAAACGATTTTATAACCAGAGCTAACATAAAAAACAGCATACTTGAAGTTCCAGCAGAGTATAAAATCCTTCCGCGAAACATGAATTCATGTTTCTGCTACTGAACAAGAGGAATTAAGGAATAGTAGCTGGCAGGCTTCTCTGTGGTATCCGAAATCTCCTGATCTATTATTTATGGCTTGTGGAGGATAGTCTATAATGCACATGTACGTGAAATGGACAAAAGGGAAGTTAGTGATGGAGAGAGTAAAATGCAGCCAGAGGGATGAGGGAATGATCAATAGAAAAAAAAATCACATAGGATCACACAAAGAATATGGCGGAGCAAAAAAAAGCCTTGAACGCACAAGTGTATATTTTACTAAGGTGTAACTATGATGAACAGCGAAACTCTGCCTATCAACCAAAACACTTTCTGAAACAGTTCTAAATATTGTCAGCTAATCTACAGATCCTAAAAACAGGTACAAAATTCAGAAGTCCACGATTTGTGACCTCCTTGACACAGCATTCAATACAAATGATTTGATCGCCATCAGTGCAACAAATTTGCATATAGCTTAACCCCAACTAGTACTGAGATCACAGCATAGTTTATTTTCCCTTTAGATGCTGGAACTCAGCAAATGTCTGGATGAAAGGTCCAATTTAATTACAAAGAGCCTATGTGGGTGTATGAGAGAGAAAAATAGATCAGTAGGAGAAACAATATATTTAAGTAAAAAACAAAACACATCTCTCCAGGGGGAGATTGGAGGACGTTTTGTTGAGAGAAGAGGATAACAATGAGTCATGCATGCCAGAATGTGTGATATAGAGAATAGAAGGAAGGCAAAGTGTCAAGGAAACATTATGAAAGAGAAACGTTCCTCTAATACTCGGTGGGAAAAGATGATGATGGATGGCTGTGAACAAAATATATATTTGGGAAACCAGAGCTGCGGTGCCAGTAGGATGGTAAAACCCTGTGCATACTTTATTACTGGATACAAAAGCCTCTGAGGATCACGGGATCATAAAAGGTATTTGACGGTTGTTCCTATTCTTCATTTAGTGTAATTGCTTGTTCCAAAGCTCTGAAGCATCTATCTAGTAACACACTGCAGGAACCGGAGCTATTCCCTTTCATTTGAATTCCAAGCCAGCGGTGACTGCAAATCTATTGCAAACCCCTTTGATTCCCAATAAGTTTAGAGGAGATACCCAGACACCCCATAAGATAAATATAGAGCCTAGCTGGAGACTCTTTCCTGAGCGAGGCCATGTAGCAGCACATCCTGAGTAGAAGTAGAATGGGTACGTCTGGAGCAGGGTCCCTCATGAACATTTCCAGACGCAAATAGCCAGGCTGCCTCCAAAGAACATGTATAGGAGGTTCTTGACTTCATGAGTGATCTCAAAACCAAAGCCCTCTCCAATCACGACATGCCATGAGGACCCAAACTTCTTGTCCATTGTCTCTTTAATCATCTTTGCTGCACTCTGGGAGAAAAGAGATTGAACATGTCAGAATATCCCAATTCTCAGATCATCCGTACATAAACATACACGGTTGGATGTACGACAAACACACTGCAAGGGGTACTAAAAAGGACTAGTTTTCATGGACAGACTTCACAGGTCACCTGCAAACTATATATTGTATATATAGTTGTCAGCACAACAGCAAAACAAGTTTGAACATCACAAACCATAAAATGTAAAACATTAACTTAACCAATATTTTTTCCAAAAAACTCTCAGAAATTGCTGTTTTTTTTTGTGTTTTTTTTTAATGATGGAATTAGGAGCCTGGTTGATTGACAGAAATTCAATGCCACTTGTTAAGCAGCTTTGAATTTCCATTCGATTTGAAGGAGGAACATGCTGGAGGCATCTCAGTAGAAGAGACATGTTGACAGACGTCACAAGCTGGGATCCAGCCATCGGGACCACCAGTCGCGATGTTCCACACAGACAGCCAGCTGAAGGTGACACACACACACACACACACACACACACCCTTGGCTTTCCCCTCCCAGAAAATAGGGCGACACGCCCCTGTTTCCGGGAATACAGGCCTTCCACCACCCCCAACGCCCTGTCAATCAGCAGCAGAGGCTGGGATAGTAAACATGCGCAAAAAGGACATTACAATTACTGTACATACTACATGATAACACTGCTACTTCTGGCACACTCTGCACTAATGATTCTAGTGGGTCAGAAGTAACTACATGAGGATTCTCATGGCAGCTCATTGTAACTGAAGGCTGATAGTAATAAAAATAGGATTTTAACTACCTACCGGTAAATCCTTTTCTCGTAGTCCGTAGAGGATGCTGGGGTCCACATTAGTACCATGGGGTATAAACGGGTCCACTAGGATCCACTGGCACTTTAAGAGTTTGATAGTGTGGGCTGGCTACTCCCTCAATGCGCCTCCTACCAGACTCAGTCTAGATACTGTGCCCGAGGAGACGGACAACTTCGAGAGAAGGATTATACACAGATAGTGGCGAGATTCACACCAGCTCACACACAAGCCAAACCAAGCTAACTAGCTTGAAACATCAGCAACGGCTGAACAAGATTACTTACCAAGTACTTAACCAAGAACTAAGCAGTACTGAACTAAGTAACCACTGCAGGATCACGAAACGCTGTGCGGGTGCCCAGCATCCTCTACGGACTACGAGAAAAGGATTTACCGGTAGGTAATTAAAATCCTATTTTCTCTTACGTCCTAGAGGATGTTGGGGTCCACATTAGTACCATGGGGATGTACCAAAGCTCCCAGAACGGGAGGGAGAGCGCAGAGGCTCCTGCAGAACTGATTGACCAAACTTCAGGTCCTCAGAGGCCAAAGTATCGAACTTGTAGAACTTTGCAAACGTGTTCGACCCCGACCAAGTTGCCGCTCGGCAAAGCTGTAAAGCCGACAAACCCCGGGCAGCCGCCCAGGAAGAACCCACCTTACGAGGAGAGTGGGCCTTAACAGATGTAGGACACGGCAATCCTGACGTAGAATATGCATGCTGGATAGTGAACCTGATCCAGCGAGATATTGTCTGCTTAGAAGCAGGACACCCAAGTTTCTTGGGATCATACAGGACAAACAAGAGAGTCTGATTTTCTGTGACGAGCATTCCCCTTCACATAGATTTTCAGAGCCTTTACAACATCCAAGGACTTTGATGAAAATGAGGAGTCAGTAGCCACTGGCACCACAATAGGTTGGTTGATATGAAATGGCGACACAACCTTTGGAAGGAACTGCTGACGTGGCCGGAGCTCAGCTCTATCTTCATGGAAGATCAAGTAGGGGCTCTTACAAGATAAAGCCCCCAACTACGACACACATCTAGCTGAAGCTAAGGCCAACAAAGTAACAGCCTTCCACGTGAGAAACTTGACCTCAACTTCTGGCAGAGGCTCAAACCAATACGATTGGAGGAACTGTAACACCACGTTAAGATCCCAGGGCGCCGTAGGCAGCACCAAGGGAGGCTGGATGTGCAGAACCCCTTTCATAAAAGTCTGAACCTCAGGAAGGGTGCCAACTGTTTCTGGAAGAAAATGGATAGGGACAAAATTTGTACCTTTACGAATCCCAACCTCAGGCCCATATCCACACCTGCTTGCAGGAAAAGGAAAAACTGTCCCAGTTTAAAACTCCACCATAGGAAACTTCTTGGACTCACACCAAGATACATATTTTTTCCAAATACGATGGTAATGTTTAGACGTTACTCCTTTCTTAGCCTGTATCAGGGTAGGAATAACTTTGTTCGGAATGCCCTTCCAAGCTAATATCTGGCGTACAACCTCCATGCTGTCAAACGTAGCCACGGTAAGCATTGATAAGCGAACGGCCCCTGCTGCAGCAGGTCCTCCCAAAGAGGCAGAGGCCTCGGCTCTTCTAGCAGTAGATCCAGAAGATCTGCGTACCAAGCCCTTCTTGGCCAGTCCGGAGCAATGAGGATCGCCTGAACTCTTGTTCTCCTTAAGAGTTTTAGAGCTCTTGTAATGAGTGGAAGTGGAGAAAACACGTATACCGACTGGAACACCCACGGAGTCACCAGGGCATCCACCGCCACGGCTTGAGGGTTTCTCGACCTGGAACAATACCGCCGAAGCTTCTTGTTGAGACGAGAGGCCATCATGTCTATTTGAGGTACACCCCAAAGATCTGTTACCTCCGTGAACACCTCCGGATGGAGTCCCCACTCTCCTGAATGGAGATCGTGTCTGCTGAGGAAGTCCGCTTCCCAGTTGTCTATTCCCCGGAATGAAGATTGCTGACAGCGCCAACGTGTGTTTTTCTGCCCAGAGGATGATTCTTGTTACCTCTGCTCTTCGTTCCGCCCTGTCGGTTTATGTAAGCCACTGTCGTTACATTGTCCGCCTGCACTTGAATGGCCCAATCCCGCAGAAAATGGTCCGCTTGGAGAAGACCGTTGTAGACGGCCCTTAGTTCCAGAATGGTTATTGGTAGGCCGGCTTCCAGACTTGACCACCTTCCTTGGAAGGTCTCCCCTTGAGTGACTGCAGCCCAGCCCCGGAGACTTGCATCCGTGGTTCCAGGATCCAGAAGGATCCAGTCCTGAATCCTGAACCTGCGGCCCTCCAGAAGGAGAGGTAACTGTAGCCACCAGAGGAGTGAAATCCTGGCCTTTGGCGACAGACGTATTCTCTGGTGCATGTGTAGATGAGATCCCGACCATTTGTCCAGGAGATCCAGTTGGAAGGGTCGAGCATGGAACCTCCCGTACTGCAGAGCCTCGTAAGAGGCCACCATCTTCCCCAGAAGGCGAATGCACTGATGAACGGACACCCGGGCTGGCTTCAGGACATCCTGGACCAACGTTTGTATCACCAACGCTTTTTCCTCCGGAAGAAACACCCCCTGCACTTCCGTGTCGAGGATCATTCCCAGAAAGGACAACCTCCTGGTCGGCTCCAAATGTGATTTTGGAAGATTCACGATCCAACCGTGTTCCCTGAGTAGATGGGTCGTGAGAACAATGGACTGCAACAGCTTCTCCTTGGACAAAGCCTTTATCAGCAGATCGTCCAGATACGGAATAATGTTCACCCCCTGTCTGCGGAGGAGAACCATCATCTCCGCCATCACCTTGGTGAATACCCTCGGTGCTGTGGAGAGGCCGAATGGCAGGGCCTGGAACTGAAAGTGACTAACAGTGCGAATCGGAGAAAAGCTTGATGCAGCGGCCAAATCGGAATGTGGAGGTACGCATCCTTGATATCCAGGGATACCAGGAATTCCCCCTCCTCCAGACCTGATATCACCGCCCTCAGAGACTCCATTTTGAACTTGAACTCCCTTAGAAAGGGGTTTAGCGATTTTAAGTTCAAAATGGGCCTGACTTAACCATCCGGTTTCGGTACCACGAAAAGGTCCGTATAATGGGGGTCATTCCGACCCGTTCACACGCAGCGGTTCTTCGCTGCGGTGCGAACAGGTCTGGAATGCGCATTGTGCAAGCACGTCGTTGCCCGACGACAGAGGTCGCAAGGCTACAACGCTGGTTACGAAGAAAGCGGTTGCAGCGCCGCCCGCAAGAAGACTGACAGAAGGAAGGTGTTCCAGGGCGTCACCTGTCCCGTTGGCGGACGTTTTCGGGGAGTGGTAAGGAAAACGCAGGCGTGTCCAGGAGAATGGAGAGCGGATGTCTGATGTCAAAGCCGGCCCCATAATCGCTGAGATCGTCGCACAGGGTAAATATGTCCAGGGCTGGTTTTCTTTTACACACAACTTTTTTAGCATAGCAGGGCTGCACAAGCGATCGCAGCCCTGCTATGCTAAAATACACTCCCCCATAGGCGGAGATTAGTTGATCGCACCAGCAGCAAAAAGTTGCTTGGTGCGATCAACTTGGAATGACCCCCAATAACCTTTGTTTTGCAAATGGGGTGGAACTGGTACAAGGACCTGTAACTCCACCAACTTCTGGATGGCTTCCTGTAGGATAGCCCTGTCTGCTAGCAAAGTTGGCAAGCCTCGGTGAGGAGGGAGATCTTCAAACTCCAGCCTGTACCCTGGGACACAATATCTTGCACCCAGGGATCCGGGCGGACGACACCCAGACGTGGCTGAAATGCCTGAGTCTCGCCCCCACCGGCCCCACCTCCAGGCTGCGCTGTCCACCGTCATGCTGAGGACTTTGGTGTACCTGAAGCAGTCTTCTGTTCCTGGGAACCCGCCGCAGCAGGTTTCTTGGATTTTGGCCGACCTCCTCTAAAGAGGGTGTTGGACGGATTGGCCTTTCTTGTTTTAGCAGCCCGAAAGGACTGTGAGGCAGCTGAAGAAAAAGGTTTCTTCGTAGCAGGTGCAGCTGAGGGAAGAAAAGGTGACTTACCCGCTGTAGCCATGGAAATCCACGCATCCAACGCTTCCCCAAAAAGAGCCTGACCTGTGTAGGGTAGGGTCTCCACACCTCTCCTGGATTCCGCATTGGCAGACCACTGGCGCAGCGAAAGTCCTCTACGAGCAGAGACAGACATGGAAGATATCCCTGCAGCCATCGAACCCAGGTCTTTCATGGATTCCACCATAAATCCTGCAGGATCCTGAATGTTAAGTAAAAACAATTCAACGTCACTTTTATCCATGGTATCCAAATCCTCAAGTAACGTGCCTGACCACTTTACTATAGCTTTGGAAATCCATGCACAGGCAATAGTAGAACGTAGTATCGCCCCTGAAGCCGTGTATATGGATTTGTGTGTAGTGTCAATTTTGCAATCAGCCGGTTCTTTTAACGCAATAGATCCTGGAACAGGTAAAACCACCTTTTTTGAGAGTTTGGATACAGACGCGTCAACTTTGGGTGGGTTTTCCCATTTTTTCCTATCCACCTCTGGGAAAGGGAAAGCAACCAGAACCTATCTAGGGATCTGAATTTTTTTCTCCGGGTTTTCCTAGGCTTTCTCAAATATAGCTTTTAATTCCTTAGACACAGGGAAGGTTAGAAAGGCTTTCTTATTGTCAGTGAAGTGTCAAAGTCAAAAATATTACACACACACACACACACACACACACACACACACACACGTGCAAACTCCAAACAGAGTGGCTTCTGTGCGTGGGCGTTGCCGCCGTGTGTGCGCATACACGCATGCTACGTACCCAGGCCTTGCGTATTAACTCATGGCAAGAGTATATATGGTTGCAAACGCATTCACACAGAAAAGCCGCAAAGACATATTCAATACTTTATTCACATAGTGCATAATTTACACAGTCTCCACACACTTTGTCAGCAACATACTTGCACTTAATGGGTAAAACAAAGCTATTTAGGTTTACAGGATGTGAGGGGATGGAGCAAGGTTATGACGTAGTGGTTGGTATCTAGATGTGCAGTATTTTGAGATCTACAATCCGGTTGCTATTTGCAGTTGATCGCATGTTTCTGCGTGTAGATATACGCAGAAATATAATATTCGCAAACTGTTATGATACTGTACTCGGGATATTCGGCGGGAACCCAGTGGCAAACACCTGCAAGTACACCTGGACCAAGCATCACCCATTCATTTCAACTAACCTATGAACCCTCATGTACTGTAAATGACCTGCCCTCTGATCTATGAAAGAAGAGATTACAGTTCCCATTGTACTGTATTTGGACACACTGTATAAAAGAGAGGCCTCCTGACCAGGCTCAGTCTCTATTCTTTGAGTCCTGGATCCAGGAGCGCCCGCGATCAAACGTATGTATTATTGGTTGTAGCTCTTCTCTGTATATTGTTGTACCTTTTTTATCTGTATATTCTTAAGTAAATGCTGTTGATGCGTTGGGCCACAACATAACATCTAACTACTGGTGTTGCATTCCATTCTTGTTTGGGGTAAAGTGTACTCAGCCACTCGTGTCGCTATACTGTGCGCATAACGTGTCGGCGTGTATACGCAACATATATACACATTTTAGTGGTTATATTTATGTGCAGCGGCTCAAACCAAAGTGTAATGATGTATTGCTTTTCCTTGTAATTCAATCGAACTTAACAGTTGGGGTCTCATCCGGGATACTGTACTCCCGCTCATGAAGTACAAGGTATGTTAGATACTCCTCAAAGACTAATGTTGCATTCCACTGTTCTAGATTCATGTCCATCACAGGTAGAGGAAATTATCTCGCAGATACCGGGTTCCCTATGAACTTAGGATGGACAGGACACTGGATTGATGGCTGAGGTAGTCCCAGTAGTGACACCGCAAGCACAAGATTTAAGGGGGGTAGACCAAGTAGTTAATCGATTCCCCGTAGTGCCCAATCCAGCTGTCATTTTACTAAAATCCTCTCCACCTCTACCAACTTTACTGTCACCAACCTCTATTCTGTTTTCTTCACCGTTTCCTCTTCATCTTTGTGTTCACAAAGGGGGTACAATACATGGACCCGACTCTCCCAAGGTTTCATTGACAGCCTGAGTATTTCCTCCCAGGCCTTGCATAGCTGCTTACTATCCTTTCAGCCCGATAAGAGATCAGTACTGATATGACTTTATTACTGTGCTCCGATACATTTGTGTCTTCACTGGCGGATTCTAAAAAACACTTTTGTTTCACCTCTTCCAGACAGGACACAAGGTCTCAAAGGATGGACTGCAGTTGTGTATTACAAGGGTCAAATACTTAGGACGTAGTACTGGTACATGATTTGACAGTTCATGCACCACATGCTGTATCGGTCCTTCAAAGTTCTGCCCAAACCCGGTATGTCTCATCAGCACGAGGGAGCTGTCACTAATGACACCAGTATATTACTGCATGTGCCTTGTAATTGTCAAAGTCGAAAAATATTGCAGTACACACATCAAGTACAAACTACACACACATGGCCTCCGTGCGCGTACTTGCGCTGCCGTGCGTGCACATATCCGCAATTTGCGCAAGTTCGCTCCCACGGTCATGCGCATTAGAGCGTGGTATGGGTATTTATGGTAGAGTTTGTGTACGCATGGAGAGCCATCAAAACACGTTACATATTTAATCCAAATAGTGCACAATGTACACATAGTCCCCCTGCACCACACCAGAAAATAACAACAGTTTCAATGGTTTCAATACAAGGGGATTCACCTTTACAGAATAGGAGGGGACAGAACAAGGTCATAAGGTGGTGTTTGGTATCCAGCTGTAGGGTATTTTAAGGGTAACATTCCGGTGTTGGTTTGAGGAAGATCGCATGTTCCTGCGGATAGTTATGTGCAGAAGCAGAATAGAGATATAAACTGTATTTACTGTACATTATGTATGCAGCGGGAATCCAGAGGAGACCACCCACAAGAGCAGTTAGAACAGACATCGCCCACCAATTCAAATCGACCTATGACCTCTCCTGTACTGTAAAGGTGCATTCCTGTGTCCAATGGACAAAGGGATTACAGTATCCATTGTATTGCTTTTGGAAGAATTGTATAAATAAAGCCTGCTGCAGCTTGGTCTGACACAAGACTCACAACGTTATCTATTAGATTACGGAGGACCGGACCGGGAAGCGCACGCGAATATACTCACGTATGTACCATTGACTGTAGCCATTATTCTGTTATATTGTCTTATATTGTATTGTATATATTGTAACCCCCTTTCAGCAATATTACGCTGTGGTGTCGGAACCCAGTGATTTAACTACAAATCGGTGTTGTGTCTTCCTTTACCCGCTATGGTTTAAAAGTGTATTAGTAACGCATTGCTGTATAAGGTTTAAAGCGTATTCATTGGGTGTGTACGCGCTGCGGGTGCATTGTACCGTCAGCCCGGCGTTTGTACACAGAGTCCGTACATCGTACGAGACTCTGTACGCTAATAGCGTAAAAAGTACGTAGCGTGTGTACCAAGTATAGCGGCCGCAGCGGCTAAAGGTTTAAAGTGTGTTTAGAGTGTATAGAAGGTATAGCTTTTCATTTCTGTATATAAATCGACATTATCATAATGCACAAAGGGTGGAGAATGAGAATACTGGTGAAGGAAAAATTTGTATGGCCACTGATGCGCATGATTGTATGGAACATCTGAATCAGACCTTTACTACAAGACCAGACATAAGTGACAGCCCGTTAGTGAACGCAGACCTGTTTCCCCCCCCCCTAGACTGACGGTAGTTACCACAGATAGACAAACATGTCACAGGATATGCTGTTGTATATGACCAAGGTATTATAGAAGCTGAAGCCTTTGGGCAGACCACATGCAGCACTGGTCGCTAAGCTGGTCTCGCTGACCAGGGCATGTGAGTTGGCAGAAGATACGTCAGCCAATATATATACCGACTTTAGAGATTTTTCTGGAGTGATGCTCATGGTACTCTACATTGCAAACACACACCAATTAAATTAAGATGCAAATTTGTGTTCCCTACAGGAAAAGGAGGTCTGGAAGGCGAAGGGGTATGGTCAGGAGTCCTCAGGACTCTGGAGAGAGGAAAAGGTAAGTCAGTGGCCCCCCAGGGTGTATCTCCCAAGCCTAGCTGAGGCAGCACATGGTCTGACTCATCTGGGTAAGGAAGGTACGTGCAAATTGGTAAGAGCTTACTGGCGTGCACCAGGGTTCTCTTCTCAGGCAAGCAGGAAAGCAAAGAAAATTGTGCAGGAATTTGTGTGTAGATATGGTATCCCTAGGAGTAGGAGCAAAGTGATAACTGAAACTTGACTATTGTGGTCATAGACACTGCCACTAGTGTTATGTAGCATTGGAACCACTCCCAGATCCCCACTTAACGAATCACCCTCTTTGAAATTTTTGATTTGTTTTTTTTGTGTGTTTTTTTTTGGAAGACAACCTCATGTCATGATCGATCCGCACCATGATCTGAAATACACCAATGAGGTGACAGTACAGTACCTTATCGAGATGAGCCAGCATTTGAGAACTTAGCAAAAAAACTTGAAACTGTTGATTCCTGGTATGCCAACTACTGTCTTGATTGTGAACCAAGAGACTGTGTGATTATTCTTACCCTCAGGTTGCTTAATAGACAGGTGGGAGGGACCATATAAAGTTTTGTTGACAGCACGATTTCAGTGAAAGTAGCCGAGAGAGAGACTTGGGTCCACGATTCCCATCGCAAGAAAGTCGTTAGTCTGGAAGGAACTCGTAAACGGAGTGAAATCGCAGAAATATCACTCGAGAATCTGTTCCGTGAAGACTGAGAGGCGGCACTGTTGAACACTACCTGAGCATACTAAAGGATTACAAAAAGACCAGTCGTAGTAATGGATTTGCTATAAGCAAGATATGTTTTGTTCTATCTTTCTTTTGACAACCATTTTTTTTCCAGGACATTCTATTTTTGTGAGATTTCCTGAGGGGTCGAGTGTGGGACTGGAACTGGTTCTGGAGAAAGGAGTGATGTCTTTATAGGATCCCAGCCTATCACTTTGTTTAAAGCCAGAGAAAATCAAAGGTCTAGTAGTTACGGAGTTCGGAGGCAACGTGATGGGCTATTGTCTGAGGAATACTGTATTTTGTAGTTATTGTGACCCTATAATTGAAGATGAGTGCATCCAGAGATGTCAGTCAAGCAATAATGTTGAATTTATCAGACATCCTATGAGTGATTACCACTCACTGGTGGGTAAGGTCTTAAACCAAATGGAATGTTGGATGTGCTCACAGGTACCTCTAAGACAAAATAATGCAGGATTAGTGCCATAGTCTTTAGAGTTAGCTGAGGTACTTGAATTACACGGAGGGGGGGGGGGGGGGGGGAATAAGGAATATAATATAACTAGACCCCTAGTCTTAAGATCCACCAGAACCACAGATAAATCCCTGGTATGTTTAAATCTCACCAATTTCAGGAAATCAGGAAATTGGGAGGTAATCAGGAACAATCAGACAATGGCCTATTCACACATAGCAGATAAAGAGCTCATTAATATATGTGGATGAAAAGTATATGAGTGGCTCTTCCCGAACTCCAAAGGTTTATGTTATCTAGGAAGGACACTACCTGAAATAATAACCCTTGTTCAATGATGAAACAGATTTGGTATACGATCCTGAAATTGAAACAATGTTCAGGGAGTGATAGGAATATATACCATGAAAATTTTATATGTCTATTTCACGACTTGTTTGTGTTTTCTCCTTCTACCCAGCAAAACCTCTATCGAATCTGAACATCAGTGTACAAAGACGTAGGTACATGTATGTATGCAACGATCGTTCAGATCAGACATCATAGGCTATAGCACTGTCCCAGCATACTCTATAGGCTGAATGTCGTCCAACATCCAACCAGTGGTCCAGCAACCGCCGAGCACATATAGAGGATGTCTCGTCCTCTTCCCTGTCTTCCCCAACTATAGTCAATGTCTGATTTGCGAAAATGAATACATACGTGTGTCTAGGTCACCAATTATTGTTTGAAATATTTTTTTTAATTATGTTTAGTGTGACAGTTATGACAGTTATTGTTTATTGTCAAAGGGTGGACTGTCGAAGTCAAAAATATTACATACACACTACATGTAAACTCCAAACAGAGTGGCCTCTGTGCGTGCGCGTAATTGTTGTGCGCATGCATACACGCACGGTACACGAGCCTTGCGTAATAACGCATGGCAAGAGTATATACGGTAGCATACGCATTCACACAGAGAAGCCACAAAGACATATTCAACACATTCATACAACACATAAACAAAACATGTTTAGCACCAGACTGGTATTAAAATGTATTTATATAATAGAGTGAAAACCAGATATAGATTATTGGGACAGAACAAGTTAAGCATATCATGTTTAGTCTCATATTAATCAGTGTTTTACCATCAGTAATCTGGTCATTACGGATAAACTGTTGCACACGGAGACTGCAAGATATGAGTAATATAAGATACGTATGGAATAATGTGCAGAGCAAGGTGTGGATACTGGTCAGCTGGAACTGGCTTCTCAGAATGGCCCTGGGGGGCAAACACATGTGCCTGCAACATAGGACAAAAGCCCTCACACTGACCTATGAGCCATCGAGTTCTTGAGAGGTCTGGCCTCTGGACCAACGGAAGAAGATGAAACCCACTGCTGTATACACCCATTATTTTATTGCATAAAAAGAGGGACCCAGAATCAGGCAGCTCTCATATACATTCTCATACACACACACACACACACACACACACACACACACACACACACACACACTTATCAGAAGTCTCCTACCTGATGACTGGCTGCCTGGAACCAGTGAAACTTGCGTATGAATATTGGCTGTAACTGATTCTTATGTAACTGCAACCGCTTCTTTTGTAACTGTAACTCTGTAACCATATTTATACATGTTATTTTGTATGCATAACTTTTAATATCAAATACATATATCTCTGAGCGTTGGATCTCAGTAATACCATGTGTGCGACTACTTGCTTTCTCTTAAGGGACATAGTGCTGCGACGTTCAGCGCACTTTTATCCTATATGGTAATAAGTTGCGCCTTGCGTTCGCAATGTATATTAACGCTGGCATTGAAATGTTTATTTAACATAATATGGAAATTCACAGTTGTGGGCTCTGTCTGGTTCACCTCACACTCACAGACTTGCAGGGCCTACCAGACTTTGGTCTAACAACAAAGGGCGGGGACGCGTCTAAATTAAAACAATTTTGTTTTGTGTTGTTAAAACTACCTAATGTTGTTAAACCACGTCTGTCTTGCATAGTCTCAAAGGTGCTGGTGCGAACCGAGGGACAACAGAGAAAAGCTATTTTTCTTTGAGTCCGTTGGCGCGAAAATAAACGCACAAGCGTACAGATATCTTGCGGATATTCTCATACATTGTTGCCCTAGGTTGTAATAGTCATTATAGATCTGCACAGAATCGGATCAGTTATTTGTTATAAATTTGTTATATTTGTTTAGTGGTTATCTGTAAAGCACATACAAGACTCTGTTCCTGCCTAAAAGTTTGGGCAGCACTCAAAAGGAAGTTATCCACGTGGGTGACTTTCAGTGTGTGTGTGGGGAACAAAGGAAGTATTGTGTATTAATCAATAGCAATAGAAGCACAAGTTTGTTCTATTGCTTACATTGATATAAGTGTGGTTGCTGCGTATATTCATACGCAGGAATACGTAATTGCGAACGTACGGTACACACGTGGCACAGTACAGAGGTACGTGAAGCGTTCGTACGGGAAGGCGCACGTGTGCACAATTATGCGCATGGCTGCCTAATTACGCAAACTTGTGTAAACTAGCGAGCGCAAATTTGTCACAATAGATGTAAAGTAAGATAAAATACTCATAGTCTTACCTTAACAAATAACTGTCCGATTTTAGACAGATTACTCAAAATCTTATTATAAGTGTACTTCCTCTGGGGCAAGTTATCAATCAAAGGGAGTGATTTTTTTTCTGTACAGAAAATATTGTGAATTCGTGTGGGTTGAAAGTATGAGTGGATTGAACCCCAGAATTCGTGATCCCATAGATTGACACTCAGCTAGGAGAAGCTGTGGTGGCTCTCAACCACACTTTAATATAGACAGGTGTGGAGTTAGCCCATTTATAAAACACTCTAGGTGACGGAGACATAGCCTGCTATAAAAAGTAAAATTGTCTTCATAATCGTAAGGCATACAAATAACAAGTATTTGTGAGTCGTGCGATTTGACCGCACCTCTGCTCATGTGATACGCGTTGCAACGTGATACGGTTTTTGCGTCATTTTGCGCAAATAGCGTCATCATATGCGCAGTGTCAGCATAGCAGAGGTGATTGAGTAAAGAGTTAAGAACTTCACTGTTCTCCCAGGAAGATTCTTGGTGGACATTCATTGGATGGTGTGGTGACGATTCCCACACGGAATTCCAGTGGATAGAAACCCAAACATAGCAGGTCTGTAACCTCCACTGAAAAGGCGTGGTATTACTCGGTTATTACATTTCGTGCTCCCAGTGCCTGACGGGTCTGATAGGATCCTCTCTGATATACACGTGTCATCAGTCGGTGGGGCGTTGTATATTCGGTTGGGAAGGAGTTGGTGAAAGAACTCTGAGGACTTTCACCGTCTGCTAATATTGTCATTTGGGGATCGTGTTAAAAGGCACACGATGGGAGCTAAATGCACAAGCGAGAAATGTTCGGCAGCTAGGGTTCAGGCTGAAGAAAAGGGACCGAAAGGGTCTGCTGGTTACATTATGTGTAGGAAGTATGGACCTTACACAGAGGCTTTTTGTGATGAATGGGTACGTATGACTGTTGAAGATAGGGCATCATTTCCTAGGGTTGGTAGTTTTGACTCAGAGGTGCTACAAAATGTTAGAAATAGAATATGTCTGATCAAATCCAGGAAACAGAGGATCAGACATAACTGTTTAAACATATGGCAACAGGAAGGAGAAACGCAAAGGGAACTTGCTCGTGCAGCGAGGTCAAAACCAGACAGGAATGTGGATGCGAGCGCACCACCACCGCCATATGTCAATGGAGAGAAGGCCGCTACAACAAACAAACTTGCATCCTACATATTAAATGGGGAACGCCTAGGGGAAACAGAGTTGGAAAAGGATTTGGGGGTATTCATTGATAATAGGCTTAATAACCGTACACAATGTCAAAACGCAGTAAAGAAGGCAAGTAAGGTGCTAGCGTGCATAAAAAGGGGAATTGAGATAAGGGACTCGGATGTAATCATGCCGCTGTATAAGGCATTGGTACGTCCGCACCTGGAATATTGTGTTCAGTTTTGGGCACCATTGTATAAAAAAGACATCAGTGAACTCGAAAGTGTTCAAAGGCGTGCTACTAAATTGATTAAAGGCCTAGAAGGACTGGACTATAAGGAAAGACTTACTAGGCTGAATATGTATACACTAGAAAAGAGGCGCCTAAGAGGAGATATTATTAATATCTTCAAATATGTAAAGGGACATCACAAATAGTTATCAGAGGAATTATTTATTAAAAGAACATAGTTTAGGACACGTGGGCACTCGCTGCGACTGGAGGAGAGAAAGTTCCGAACGCAACGGAGGAAAGGGTTCTTCACTGTTAGGGCAATCAGGATGTGGAATTCCCTACCAGGGAAGGTGGTAATGGCGGACTCTGTAATTGGATTTAAAAAAGGAATGGACAAATTTCTGAATGAAAAAGCTATCCAAGGTTATAATACTTAAAATATCAACGTGGTTAATCCGGGGGTTACATGAGTTATAGTAGCTAACTAGTCATAAAACATTATTTAGCAAGTATGTAGAATCATCACAACTTAAAACAGGTTGAACACGATGGGCAATTTGCCTCTATTCAACCTCAAATACTATGTTACTATGTTACAACCAATAACATACCAGGAAATGATAGAAATGCACTTATAAACTGTACTAACCTTAACCCTTGCAAATTGTACCCTGTCCTAAGTTCTTTCAAGGATCCTAGTTCAGAGGAGGATGACGAACCTAGACTGATCTCGGCCCTCTCTCCGGCAGTGACCATGCAACAAACCCAGGTGGGGCAAGCCCAACCGATAAGAGCAACAACTGCTTCCTCTTCAGGCGAGACGGCTGGGATCAGAGCTACCGGTAAGTATGGGTCCGTCCATTACGAAGAGACAGTGTATCCCCATGTTGATTCAGAAAGAAGTGATATAGTTGGGCTACACCCCCATGAGGAATGTTGCAATGTATTGCCCGTGGACCAGGTCTGAACTAAGGTCAATCATTACAGAATTCCCCGATCCTAGCAAGGATTTGGCCAAATGTAAAAAATTCATCAGGGATCTGGATAATGCCCATGAACTCACAAACAAAAAGATTGGTGGATTGTGTTGCGAGCGTGCCTTCCCCCTAATATTTACCATCAAACAAAAAGAAAGTGAACCGGCAGCAGACTATTTCCACAGGGCGATAGAAGAAATGGCTAAGCACACTGGGATCAAGAATATCAAAGACGAGGTGAATCATAGTGAGGTGGCTGTCTCGTGTTAATGGACGGACTCAGGGAACCATTAAAAGTCAGGGTACAGACCTCTCTGCCCAACTGGAGAGGGATAACAGTGGATGCCCTTAGGGAATCCGCAGTGGAACATGATAAAAACATTCTGAGATGGAAGGAGGCACAGGGGGAGAGGTTGATGGTGGTGAGTATACAGGCACTTGAAGGAATGACCAACCAACCGAAACCCCAGACCTTTGAAGACAGAAGGTCAATAAAATGCTATAATTGCCAGAGGGAGGGACATTTTGCCAGAGATTGTAGGAGCACAGAGAGATATAGTAAGTATAGATCCCCTAGACAAGAACACGAGCCACGTTATCAGACACATAGACGGAACCAGGGAACATACAGGAGGGATTATGAGCCACACAGAGGGGGAACACAGAGGTAGCCACCAAAGAAGGACTGGCAGGCCTCCGAAACTTCACAGTTAGCTTCCTCACACATAATAGCTGCCAATGCTCTGCGGGGAGGCCAACATCCACAATAGGGGTCAGGTCACACCTATAGTCTGCAGCCAGTAAGATTGACCACTAGCCTTAGCGATGAACCTGAGGTCATGGTAAATGTGGCTGGTACAAGACAACCCTTCCTTGTAGATACAGGGGCGGCCAGATCTGTACTAACCTCTTCAAACGGAATAATGACAAAGGGCAAAACTATTTCGGCAATGGGAGTAATGGGAAAAGTGCAGCACTATCCTTTGTCTAGACCTGCAGAGGTTACGATAGGGCCCTTGCATACCAAACATTCTTTCTTGTTGGCTGCGGCGGCCCCGACTAATCTACTTGGCAGAGACCTATTATGTAAGATGCAATGTGTTATATATTGTAACCCTGAGGGTGTGTTTTTAGATATCCCTGAAAGCCATGCTCAGGAAGTACAAGATATGCTAGACACACCTCAAAGGCTAATGTTGCACTCTACCGTTCTAGACACATGTCCATCACAGGTAGAGGAAATGATCTCACAAATACTGGGTTCCCCATGGACTAAAGATGGACAGGACAGGCAAATGTAGCCCCAGTAGTTGTGCAAATAAAAGATGGCAGGATAGCTCCAAAAATCCCCCAGTACCCTCTGAAGCCAGTGGTGGAATTAGGAGTATACCCTGTCATAGAACGGCTGCTACAGCAGGGCATCCTGGTCAGGACGTCCAGCACAGCCAATAGTCCCATCTTACCTGTGAAAAAGAGTGGGGGGAGGTGCTACAGGCTAGTGCAGGATTTAAGGGGGATAAACAAAATAGTCGAGAGCCAGTTCCCCGTAGTGCCCAATCCAGCTGTCATTCTTATGCAGATCCCCTCTACCTCTACTTACTTCACTGTAATTGACCTCTGCTCAGCTTTCTTTTCTGTTCCTCTTCACCCTGACAGCCAGTACCTCTTTGCTTTCTCTTGCAGGGGAGTACGGTACACCTGGACTCGTCTCCCCCAAGGTTCATTGACAGCCCAAGTATTTTCTCCCAGGCCCTACATGACTGTTTGCAATCCTTTCAGCCTGAGAATGGGTCGGTGCTGATACAATATGTTGATGACTTGTTGTTATGCTCTGATTCATTTGAGTCATCCTTGGCAGATACTAAACAGCTTCTGTTTCACATCTCCCAGACAGGACACAAGATTTCTAAAGATAAATTACTGTTGTGCCGGACAAGGGTTAAATACTTGGGACACTGCTTGACACAAGGACTAAGACACCTGACCACAGACAGGACACAGGCCATCCATGACATGACTCTGCCGCAGACTCAGCAACAAATTCGCACATTTCTAGGAATGTGTGGATATTGTTGGAATTGGATTCCAGGTTTCTCTATTTTGGCACTACCACTGCAAGAAATGGTCTCTTCAAGTAAACCAGAACGGGTTTCTCATACTGAGGAGTCCGAACTGGCGTTTGAGAGACTGAAAAAGTGCTTGTCAAAAGCACCAGCATTGGGGATGCCAGATTATGAGAAACCTTTTGAATTATATGGAACAGAAGGTGCTGGGTGTGTGGCAGGGGTCCTAACACAGAAACATGGTGATGCAAGCAGACCGGTAGTCTACTACAGTGCACAGTTGGACACTGTACCACGGTCTCTCCCCACTTGCCTACGAAGTGTAGCAGCCATAGCTTTGTTGGTAAGTAAGAGTGAAGATGTAGTGCTATGGCATGACCTGACAGTCCATACACCTCATGTCAGCCTTGCTAACCTCCGCGCCCAAACCAGACATGTCTCATCTGCTCGGTTTACAAAATAGGAATCGTCACTGATGGCCCCTGTAAACATCACCATAAAAAGGTGTAACACCCTAAATCCTGCAACATATTTGCCAAGTGTGCCTTGTCATACACAAAGGGTGGAGGATGAGAATGATGGTGAAGGAGGATTTAGTACAGACACTGTATGAATACTTGAACCAGACCTTCACTGCGAGAACTGACATCAGTGACAACCCACTAGAAGACGTAGACCTTACCTTTTACACGGACGGTAGTTGTCACAGACAGACGGACTCAGGAGACCTGTGCACCAGATACGCAGTTGTAGATGACGATGGTATTTATAGTAGCTGAACCCCTTGGTCCACCTCACTCGGCACAAGTCGCTGAGCTGGTAGCACTGACCAGAGCATGTGAGTTGGCAAAGGGTAAGTCAGCTAATATATACACGGACTCTAGATATGCTGTCGGAGTAGTGCATGATTTCGGGGTCCTGTGGTGCCTCAGAAATTTCATGACGGCAGCTGGCACACCTTTGGCGCATGCGTCACACATCAAAAGACTGCCGACGGCCATAGAGGAACCTGACAGAGTGGCTGTTATCAAGTGTAAAGCACACACTTACAACCAAGACCCAATTTCACTTGGTAACAGCCGGGCGGACGAAGCTGCTAAATCGGCAGCAAGCACCACCACACAAATTAACACCACACAACTGATGACATTAAATACAGTAAATACACAACAGTTAATTGAAATGCAAGATTTGTGTTCCCTACAGGAGAAGGTGGTCTGGAAGGCGAAGGGATATGGTCAGGAGTCCTCAGGACTCTGGAGAGATGGACAAGGTAAGCCAGTGGCCTCCAGGGCGTATCTCCCAAGCCTAGCTGAAGCGGCACATGGTCTGACTCACTTGGGCAAGGAAGGTATGTGCAAATTGGTAAGAGCTTACTGGAGTGATCGGGGTTCTCTTCTCAGGCAGGCAAAAAAACAATGACATGTCTTACTTGCTTGAGGAAGAACATTGGTAAGACAATACCAACGGAGCCATCCCATATCCCTCCTACAGACGGACCTTTCCAGGTAATACAAATCGACTTTATACAGCTACCAACCTGTAGGAATTTGAAGTATGTATTGGTGTGCATATCGCTGCATTTCCTGCCGCCACAAATACTGCTGTGTTTACCGCAAAGAAAATTGTGCAGGAATTTGTGTGTAGATACAGTATTCCAAAAATCATTAAAAGTGATAAGGGTACCCATTTTACAGGGGAAGTCTTTCAGGTTATGTGCAAACTTAAGGGTATTAATAGCAAACTTCATACTCCCTACCGACCACAGGCCAGTGCGAAGGTGGAGAGAATGAACAGCACTATTAAAAACAAGCTGAGCAAAGTGATGGCTGAAACTGGACTGTTGTGGCCGGAGGCACTGCCACTAGTGTTGTACAACATCAGAACCACTCCCAGGTCACCGCTTAACCTATCACCCTTTGAAATTCTTTTTGGACGACAGCTCTATGTAATGATAGATCCCCAGGATGATCTGAAATGCAATAATGAGATGACTGTGCAATACTTGGTTAGGATGAGCCAGCAATTGAGAAACCAGCAAAGGAATCTGAAACTGACGATTCCTGACCTACCAAACAGTAACTGTCATGAAATTGAATCCGAGGACTATGTGAGGATTCTAAATTTTCTACGCTCAGGTTGCCTAATAGACAGGTGGGAAGGACCATATCAAGTTTTGTTGACCAGCACGACATAACTGAAGGTTGCTGAAAGAGAGACTTGGGTCCACTCATCCCATTGCAAGAAGGTCGCTAACCCGGAGAAAGCTTGTGAGAAAGAGAAAGGTGAAGAAAGCCTGATATCACTGGAGAATCTGTTCTGGGAAAGCTGAAAGACAGAACTGTCAAACGGTACCTGAGCGTGGTGAGAAACAAGACCAAGGACTGTTATCTTATTTTTCTTTTCTCCAACACTCCCCTTTTTTTTCCTGCCAAAATGGATTTGCATCGAGAGACTGTGTTAACCCTATTCCGGATTTTTCTTGTGACTCTATTTTTGATCAGGACAATTTGTTTTTGCGAGGGCCCCCGAGAAGTTGAACAAGGATCTGGAATGGGTTCTGATGAAGGAGATGAATTTGTATGATCCCAGGATCAGTCTATCACTTTGGTCAAAGCTGGTATAAGTAAGAGATCTGGTAGTCACGGAGTTCGGAGACAATGTGAGGGGTTGTTGTCTGATGAATACTGCATATGTAAGTACTGCAACTCCATAGTTGAAGATGAGTGCATCCAGAGATGTCAGTCAAACAATAATATCGATATTGACGGACATCCTTTGAGTGACTATCACTCACTAGTGGGTACGGTCTTAAACCAGACAGAATGCTGGGTGTGATCACAAGTACCTCAAGGACAGAGTAAATCAGGATTAGTGCCATACCCATTAACAGTAAATGAGGTACTCGAATTGCATGGGGGGGGGGGGGGGGGAGGGGGGGGGGAGACCGGTGGACAGAAAATACAATATATCTAGGCCCCCTAGCCTAAAGCTCCACCAGTACCACGTAGACAGATCCCTACTGTGTTTCAATGTAACCAATTTCCAGAAACCAGGAAATTGGGAAGTGACTTGGAATAATCAATGACCTTCTCACACAGAGCTGACGAGGAGCCCATCAACTCTGAACTTGTACGTGGGATAGCCACAAGTGGGCGGTACTTCCGATACAGGTATACAAGTGGGACCAAAACCATGTGGGCTAGAAAAGTGTCACAGGGATATTGTGCGCACATCATCCAGCCAGATACTTGTGTCAAGCAGATGGAAAAACTGGGGACAGGTGTCTTTGTGAGAATTATCTGTGACATATTAATGCATTTTGTCCCCTATGTTCTCCCAGATGATGCTTATTTCATATGTGGAAGAAAGGCGTACAAGTAGCTTACTCCGAGCTCTGAAGGGTTATGTTACATAGGCAGAGTACTACCAGAAATTATGACCCTTGCACATGACAAAATGAAAGACATTCACCGCAGCGCTCCGCCTCCTTATACTCACACCCACTGCGAACACATTTATAAGAGACACCTCATAGATAGGGGAGAGCCAGCGGCCTCAAATTTGATTCATGAATCCACCGGGATTCAGATTCTCCTCGCATTAGACATCACCCGTACTTCCAGAGGAATCATAAAATAGGATTTTAGTACCTACCGGTAAATCCTTTTCTCCTAGTCCGTAGAGGATGCTGGGGACTCCAAAAGGACCATGGGGTATAGACGAGATCCGCAGGAGCTTGGGCACACTGAAAAGACTTTGACTGGGTGTGAACTGGCTCCTCCCTCTATGCCCCTCCTCCAGACTTCAGTTATAGGAACTGTGCCCAGAAGAGACGGACATTTCGAGGAAAATATTTTTTTGTTTAAACCAAGGGCGAGAAAACCTACCAGTCCACACCACAACATACCGTACAACCGGAGTATCAGGAAACCTGATAACAGTATGAATTAACAACAGCAACAAGCTGAATACAACTAATACACAACCCACGTGTAAACAAATTTAAACAGCAAAAATACACTGCAAGTAACAGTCCGCACTGGGAAGGGCGCCCAGCATCCTCTACGGACTAGGAGAAAAGGATTTACCGGTAGGTACTAAAATCCTATTTTCTCTTACGTCCTAGAGGATGCTGGGGACTCCAAAAAGACCATGGGGTCTATACCAAAGCTCCAGAATGGGCGGTAGAGTGCGGACGACTCTGCAGCACCGATTGAGCAAACATGAGGTCCTCATCAGCCAGGGTATCAAACTAGTAAAATTTAGCAAAGGTGTTTGAACCCGACCAAGTAGCAGCCCGGCAAAGCTGAAGTGCCGAGACCCCTCGGGCAGCCGCCCAAGACGAGCCCACTTTTCTGGTAGAATGGGCCTTTACTGACTTCGGCAACGGTAGCCCAGCCGAAGAATGAGCTTGCTGAATCGTAGTACGAATCCAGCGTGCAATAGTCTGCTTAGAAGCAGGATTTCCAATCTTGTTAGAAGCATACAGGACAAAGAGAGTCTCAGTTTTCCTGGCAAGAGCCGTTCTGGCGACGTAAATCTTCAAAGCTCAACCAACATCAAGAGACTTCGGAACTGCCACAGCATCCGTAGCCACAGGTACCACAATCGGTTGGTTAATGTGAAAGGAAGAAACCATCTTCGGCAGAAATTGTTGACGAGTCCTCAATTCTGCTCTATCCGAATGGAAGATCAAATATGGACTCTTGTGAGATAAGGCCGCCAACTCTGGCAGACGCCAGAGCCAAAAGCATGACTACCTTCCACGTGAGAAACTTTAACTCAACCTTACGCAAAGGTTCAAACCAGGGAGACATAAGAAACTGCAAGACCACTTCAAGATCCCACGGCGCCACAGGCGGCACAAATGGAGGATGGATATGCAGCACTCCCTTCACAAAAGTCTGAACCTCTGGAAGGACGGCCAATTCCTTTTGAAAGAAAATAGATAAAGGCGAAATCTGCACTTTGATGGAACCCAATTTCAGGCCTTGCATCGACGCCTGCCTGCAAAAAATGGAGAAACCGACCCAAGTGAAATTTCTCCGCAGGAGCAGTTTTGGTCTCACACCACGAAACATACTTTCTCCAAATACGGTGATAATGTTTCGCCGTAACCTCCTTCCTAGACTTAAGGAGAGTGGGGATAACCTCCCCAGGAATACCTTTGAGCTAAAATTTGGCGCTCAACTTCCATGCCGTCAAACGCAGCCACGGTAAGTCCAGAAATACGCATGGACCCTGCAGTAACAGGTCCTCTCTTAGAGGGAGCGGCCAAGGTTCTTCCACCAATAATTCCTGAAGATCCGGATACCAGGCCCTGCGCGGCCAATCTGGAACTACGAGAATCGCCTGAACCTTTGCTCGTCGTATGATTCCCAGCACCTTTGGAATGAGAGGAAGTGGAGGGAACACATATACCGACTGAAACACCCACGGAGTCACCAGGGCGTCCACTGGCTTGAGGGTCCCTTGACCTGGAACAATACCTCGGAAGCTTCTTGTTGAGGCGAGACGCCATCATGTCTATCAGAGGAAGTCCCCAACGCTTCGTCACTTCTGCAAATACCTCTTGGTGTAGAGCCCACTCTCCCGGATGAAGATCGTGTCTGCTGAGGAAGTCTGCTTCCCAGTTGTCCACGCCCGGGAGGAAGACTGCTGACAAAGCGCTCACGTGCTGTTCCGCCCAGTGAAGGATTCTTGTAGCCTCCGCCATTGCCGCCCTGCTCCTTGTTCCGCCTTGGCGGTTTACGTACGCCACCACTGTTATGTTGTCCGACTGGATCAGGACAGGACGACCCTGAAGAAGGCTCTTTGCCTGTAGCAGGCCGTTGTAAATGGCTCTTAACTCGAGTACATTTATGTGGAGACAAGATTCCTGGTTTGACCATTTTCCCTGGAAATTTCTTCCTTGGGTGACTGTGCCCCAGCCTCGGAGACTTGCATCTGTTGTCAGTAGGACCCAGTCCTGGATTCCGAATCGGCACCCTCCTAGAAGGTGAGAGCTTTGTAGCCACCACAGGAGAGAAATCCTGGCCCTGGAAGATAGACTTATCTTCCGGTGCATGTGCAGGTGAGACCCGGACCATTTGCTCAGCAGATCCCACTGAAACACCCGGGCATGAAACTTGCCAAACGGAATGGCTTCGTACGTCGCAACCATTTTCCCCAGAACCCGAGTACACTGATGAATCGACACACTTGTCAGCCTCAGAAGCTCTCTGACCATTGTCTGTAGTTCCAGAGCTTTGTCTTCCGGAAGAAACACTCTCTGTAACTCCGTATCCAGAATCATGCCCAGAAAGGGCAGCCGAGTGGTCGGAATCAACTGAGACTTTGGTAAATTTAGAACCCAACCGTGTTGTCGCAGTACCGACAGAGACAGTTCCACATTTCTTAACAATTTTTCCTTGGACCTCGCCTTTATCAGGAGATCGTCCAAGTACGGGATAATTGTAACCCCTTGTTTGCGAAGAAGAACCATCATTTCCACCATGACTTTGGTGAAAATCCTCGGGGCCGTGGAAAGCCCAAACAGCAACGTCTGAAATTGGTAATGACAATCCTGTATAGCAAACCTGAGGAAAGCTTGATGCGGAGGATATATCGGGACGTGTAAGTAGGCATCCTTTATATCGACTGACGCCATAAAATCCCCCCCTTCTAGGCTCGAGATCACAGCTCGAAGTGATTCCATCTTGAACTTGAAAACTTTCAAGTAAGGATTGAGGGATTTTAGGTTCAGAATAGGTCTGACCGAACCGTCCGGCTTCGGTACAACAAAGAGGCTCGAGTAGAACCCCTCCCCCCGTTGGGACGGGGGAACGGGAACAATGACCCTCTGTTGACACAACTTTTGTATTGCTGCCTTCACGACCTCCCTGTCCGGAAGAGACATTGGCAAGGCCGAAATGAAAAAGCGGTGAGGGGGCATATCCTGAAACTCCAGCCTGTATCCCTGAGACACTATTTCTAGGACCCAAGGATCCAGGCTTGAGTGAAACCAGACCTGACTGAATATTCGCAGACGGCCCCCCACCGGTCCGGCCTCCCCCAGGGGAGCCCCAGCGTCATGCGGTGGACTTGGTAGAGGCGGGGGAGGACTTTTGGTCCTGAGTGCCTGATACTGCAGGCGACTTTCTTCCCCGTCCTCTACCCTTTGAAGCAAGGAAGGACGAGCCTTTTCCTCGCTTGTATTTATTTGGACGAAAGGACTGCATCTGCTGATGGGGTGCCTTTTTCTGCTGTGTGGGAACATAAGGAAGAAAAGATGACTTACCCGCTGTCGCTGTAGACACCAGGTCAGTCAAGCCGTCACCAAACAAGACACTACATTTGAAGGGGAGAGCTTCCATAGCTTTCTTGGAATCGGCATCAGCATTCCATTGATGGATCCACAGCGCCCTCCTGGCCGAGACCGCCATGGCATTGGCTCTTGATCCCAAGAGACAAACATCCCTCGCTGCATCTTTCAGGTAATCTGCAGCGTCCTTGATATAACCAAGATTCAAAAGAATGTTATCCTTATCAAGGGTATCCATATCAGCAGCTAAATTATCAGCCCATTTAGCAATAGCACTACTCACCCATACCGACGCCACAGCAGGTCTGAGAAATGCACCCGTATTAGCAAAAATGGCCTTCAGAGACGTCTCCAGCTTGCGATCCACCGGATCTTTGAGAGCTGCCGTGTCAGGGGATGGAAGCGCCACCTTCTTAGACAAACGGGATAGAGCCTTGTCAACATTCGGAGACAACTCCCATTTTTCCCTGTCATCAGAGGGGAAAGGATACGTCATGAAAATTCTCTTGGGAATCTGCCACCTCTTGTCCGGCGACTCCCAAGCCTTTTCACAAAGACTATTCATTTCATGAGAGGGTGGAAACTTCACATCAGGTTTTTTCCCTTTAAACAAACAAATTCTTGTTTCCTGCACCGCAGGTTCGTCAGAGAAATGTAAAACATCTTTAATAGCCACAATCATGTACTGAATACTCTTAACTAACCTAGGGTGTAAAGTAGCCTCAGTAAAGTCGACATCGGAATCAGAGTCCGTGTCGGTATCCGTATTTACCAACTGGTTAAAACGAACGCTTTTGCGACCCTGACGGGGCCTGCACCTGAGACAAAGCATCCTCCATGGATTTTCTCCACACTTGTGTCTGAGATTCCGATTTATCCAATCTCTTAGACAATGAGGCCACATTTGTATTAAGTGTACTTAACATCGTAAGCAAATCAGGTGTCGGCTGTGCCGACAGAGCCATCTCCAGACCCGTATCAGCGCCCCCAGCAACCTCTTCCGGGGAGTAACACTCAGCTTCAGACATGCCGACACGTAGTACCGACACACACACACTGCCTCAGCTAGGGGACAGACCCACAATGAAGCCCGGATAGAGAAACAGAGAGGGAGTATGCCAGCTCACA
Source organism: Pseudophryne corroboree (assembly GCF_028390025.1). NCBI lineage: Eukaryota > Metazoa > Chordata > Amphibia > Anura > Myobatrachidae > Pseudophryne > Pseudophryne corroboree. The sequence continues at coordinate 321,877,577 of NC_086452.1, forward strand.
TCCCAGCGCCCATATATCCCAGCAAACGATATATGTGGAAAGCGCTGCTGTTATTACAATATATATGCACCAAATATCTGTGTCCCCCCCCCCGCCCCCCCCCGATTTGCTCCCTTTTACATGAAATGGAGCGTGGAGGTCCCTGGCCAGCGTCTCATGCAGCAGCTGTGGATGAGAGAAAATGGCGCTGATGAGCTATGCGGCTAAGCCCCGCCCCTTCCCGGCGCGCTTCAGCCCGCTAAAATTCAAACTTGAAATGCTGGCGGGGTACGGAAAATGGTGCCCGGGCACCGAAAATGCCTTCTGCCAGCTTTAAAAGACCCAGTAACATGCTGCCCAGGGCGCTCCCCCCCCAGCTCCCTGTAACCGCAAGTGCCGTTGGTGCAGTGTGTGGGAGCATGGAGCGCAGCGCTACCGCTGCGCTGCTACCTCGTTACTGAAGTCTTCTGCCGTCTGATGTCTTTGGATCTTCACATACTCACCGGGCTTGTTTCTTCTGGCTTCTGTGAGGGGGATGACGGCGCGGCTCCGGGAACAAGCAGCTAGGCGAACCAAGTGATCGAACCCTCTGGAGCTAAAGAAGCAGAGCCCTTAACTAAGTAGAAGTAGGTCTGACTTCTCTCCCCTCAGTCCCACGATGCAGGGAGCCTGTAGCCAGCAGGTCTTCCTGAAAATAAAAAAACCTAACAAAGTCTTTTCTAGAGAAACTCAGTAGAGCTCCCCTAGCGAGTGTCCAGTCACTCCTGGGCACAAAGTCTAACAGAGGTCTGGAGGAGGGGCATAGAGGGAGGAGCCAGTTCACACCCACTCAAAGTCTTTTCAGTGTGCCCAAGCTCCTGCGGATCCCGTCTATACCCCATGGTCCTTTTGGAGTCCCCAGCATCCTCTAGGACGTATGAGAAATTATAGGTATATCCATGCGCTAGTGAACTTGATAGACAATATCACTGAGATGTAGGACGACACCTTCAGGTATACGGGTAGGGAGCTACAGGCCTACAAGAAGTAACTGGTGTAACACAGAATGGTTTTGAATTACGTCACGGCCATGACGGGTGGGTATTGTGTTACTTTAGCAACTCAGTATGGTGTGAACTGCTGTACGTATACTACAAACAGTACCGAGGACCCAAAAGAGATCATTGATCAAAAGATGGATGAGATATTACAGTTAAAATAGGAGTTTAGAAAGAAACACAATCTCACTTTAGTGGCTGTGGGTAATGAATTGACTGGATGGGCCTCATGGTTGAACCCATTCAAGTGGTTCTCTGGGTTAGGAGAGTGGGCACAAGGGATGATCGCGAATGTGGGAAGCTTCTTCTCTGTATCCTGGGTGTTGTCATAATTATCGGACTAATATTTAAATGTGTTCAAATTGACGCAGCGAAAAAGGACAAACCGCAATACAAACCTGATGAGTCTAAGGAGCGGGTGCGTTGTAAATGCGGCAGATCTGGTATACGACCCAACGATAGAAACAGTACTGTGATAGGAATGTAAATGAATTTCATGGCCTGTTTCTTTCACCATTTGTTTGTGTCTTTCTCTCCCTCTACCCAGCAAAACCTCTACCGAATCCGAACATCAGTGTGCAAAGACGTAGGTACATGTATGTTTGCAACATTCATGCAAATCAGACGTCATAGGCTATTGCACTGTCCCAGCATACTCTATAGGTTGAATGTCGTCCCACATCCAACCAGTGGTCCCACGACCGCCGAGCGCATATAGAAGATGTCTCGTCCTCTTCCCTGTCTTCCCCAACTATAGTCAATGTCTGATTTGCGAAATGAATACATACATGTGTCTAGGTCACCAATTATGTGTTTGAAATATATATTTTTTATTATGTTTAGTGTGACAGTAATGATAGTTATTGTTTACTGTCAAAGGGTGGACTGTCAAAGTCAAAAATATTACACACACACACACACACACACACACACACATGCAAAACTCCAAACAGAGTGGCCTCTGTGCGTGCTCGTTGCTGCCGTGCGTGCGCATACACGCATGCTACATAATACGCAAGGCCTGGGTAACGCATGGCAAGAGTATATACGGTAGCAAATGCATTTGCACAGAAAAGCCACAAAGACATATTCAATACTTTATTCACATAGTGCATAATTTACACATAGTCTCCACACACTTTGTCAGCAACTTACTTGCACTTAAAAGGTAAAACAACAGAGCTATTCAGGTTTACAGGATGTGAGAGGATGGAGCAAGGTTAGGACTTAGTGTTTGGTATCCAGATGTGCAGTATTTTGTGATCTACATTCCGGTTGCTATTTGCAGTTGATCGCATGTTTCTGCGTGTAGATATATGCAGAAATATAATACAGGTTGAGTATCCCATATCCAAATATTCCAAAATACGGAATATTCCGAAATACGGACTTTTTTGAGTGAGACTGAGATAGTGAAACCTTTGATTTTTGATGGCTCAATGTACACAAATTTTGTTTAGTACACAAAGTTATTAAAAATATTGTATTAAATGACCTTCAGGCTGTGTGTATAAGGTGTATATGAAACATAAATGAATTGTATGAATGTACACACACTTTGTTTAATGCACAAAGTTATAAAAATATTGGCTAAAATTACCTTCAGGCTGTGTGTATAAGTTGTATATGAAACATAAATGCATTCTGTGCTTAGATTTAGGGCCCATCACCATGATATCTCATTATGGTATGCAATTATTCCAAAATACGGAAAAATCCCATATCCAAAATACATCTGGTCCCAAGCATTTTGGATAAGGGATACTCAACCCGTATTCGCAAACTGTTATGATACTGTACTCAGGATATTCGGCGGGAACCCAGTGGCGAACACCTGCAAGTACACCTGGACCAAGCATCGCCCATTCATTTAAACCAACCTATGAACCCTCATGCACTGTAAATGACCTGCCATCTGAAAGAAAGAAGAGCTTACAGTTCCCATTGTACTGTATTTGGACACATTGTATAAAAGAGAGGCCTCCTGACCAGGCTCAGTCTCTATTCTCTGAAGGTCATCTTGCTAAGACTGACTGAGACCTGGATCCAGGAGCGCCCGCGATCAAACGTATGTATTATTAGTTGTAGCTCTTTTCTATATATTGTTGTACCTTTTTATCTGTATATTCTTAAGTAAATGCTGTTGATGCGTTGGACCACAACATAACATCTAACTACTGGTGTCGCATTCCATTCTTGTTTGGGGTAAAGTGTACTCAGCCACTCGTGTCGCTATATTGTGCGCATAACGTGTCAGCGTGTATACGCAATATATATATATACACATTTTAGCGGTTATATCAGGATTTTGGTACTTACCGATAAATCCCTTTCTCCGATTCCACAGGGGCCACAGGAGTGCAGACACAATGGGGATATAGTAGGCAGTATCTGGGAGCTGGCACTTTAAATTTATAACCATGTGACTAGCTCCTCCCCTACTATGTCCCCCCTCCAAGCCAGTCTAGTTAAAACTGTGCCCGAGGAGAGCTGGAAAAGACCAGCGTTTAAGTAGAGGAGGATCGCTAAGCCAACTAAACAGGATAACACCAAGGAAACCTGGAAACATAGTGAGAGGGTAACATGAACAATACGCGCAGTCACACAATGACATGCAACCCGATAAGTGAAGTAGGAGGAAACAGCGCTGGGTGGGCGTCCAGTGGCCCCTGTGGAATCGGAGAAAGGGATTTATCGGTAAGTACCAAAATCCTGATTTCTCCTTCATCCATTAGGGGCCACTGGAGTGCAGATACAATGGGGATGTCCCAGAGCTCCCAAGAAGGGAGGGAGAGCGCTGAGAGTCCTGCAAAACCGCTCTGCCAAACTGTGACACAGAGGCCGCAATAGTGTCAAATCTGTAAAACGTGACAAACGTATGATAGCCCAACCAAGCGTCATCGCGTCATGAAGAAGTCACGGAAACCCCGCGGGCGGCCGCCCACGAAGGTCCCACAGAGCGCGTAGAGTGCGCCAAAATGGAAGACTGAGGCTCTCGAGCAACCGCCAAATAAGCCTGTCTGATGGTCAAATGTATCCAATGGGGCCAGCGTCTGCTGGGGCCCGGCCATCCAGGACGGGAGCATCGTACAGAACAAAGAAGAAATCAGACTGTCAAACAGCCGAAGTCCTCCGTACAGAGAATCGAAGCGCCCTGACAACTTCTAAAGGTCACGAATCCGGTGAATCCACCGAGAGGGCCGAAAACACAAGTGGCAGATTTATGTGAAAAGCGGACAGAACACCTGGAAGAAACGACAGCTGAGTATGAAGCCCAGCCTATCCTCATGGAATATTCCGACAAGAAGGCTGACAAGAGGGAGAGAGAGAGAGAGAGAGAGAGAGAGAGAGAGAGAGAGAGAGAGAGAGAGAGACCCAAGCTTCGACACCCAGCTGGCCCAAGCCAGATCCAGAAGAAGGACCACCTTCCAGGTGAGATAATACATCTCCACCGACTCGGAAAAACAAAAAACCGAGACTGCAGAAAAGTGAGAACCAGTATGAGGTCCCCTGGTGCCGCTGAAGGGCGAAAGGGAGGCTGCAGATAGTGTACTCCCTGCAAAAAAGTCTGCATTTCCGGCAGTTAGGCTAATTTCCTTTGGAAGAAAACCGAAAGAGCAGGGACCTGAAACTCAAGTAAACCTAGTCGAAGCGCAGCCGAGAAAACCACTCGGAGAATGGCTAAATGAAAAAACCGAAGTGAAAAAAACCCTTGTCATTCACACCAGCCACATAAAGTTTCCAAAAGTGGTAACAGTGAGGCAAGGTAACTGACTACCGAAATCGGAGCCTAGCAGATAGAACTGAACGATGGAAGTCTGTCACATGCCATAGGCGGCGTTCACTGCGCTTACCCCTGCGTGCCTGCTGGTCTGTGTCGCGGCCTCCACCTTCGGTGGTCCACGGGCTCCGGCGCCTGGCTGGCGCGGCTCCCGGCAGTTCCCCGGGGCAGGGGCGCCGCCATGACACCCGGCATCACGTGAGCGGGGAGCAGGTGACATCATCAGACTGTTCCGCCAATCCAGCGGAGGCGGGAGAATCAAAGGCAGACGCCGGGCATCGCCTCGGCGCCTGAGTATCGTATTTTCCTCTGAAGTGGATGCCAGTGCTTCTGTCCTCGGCGGATCTCTCTGCAGCATACCCCAGTGTCTCCGGCATTTCCAGGTGTCAGTTGTTGCACAGCTTCCAGCGTTCCCAGCCGCTGCTGGGTTCCACTGCGCTCCAGTCACCAGTGCTTCTTGGAGTCAGTGTGGGCTGCAGGTTAACCCTCGCTCTCAAGTTATACAAGTCCTCAGTGTCTTTAACCCTCGCTCTCAAGTTATACAAGTCCTCAGTGTCTTTAACCCTCGCTCTCAAGTTATACAAGTCCTCAGTGTCTTTAACCCTCGCTCTCAAGTTATACAAGTCCTCAGTGTCTTTAACCCTCGCTCTCAAGTTATACAAGTCCTCAGTGTCTTTAACCCTCGCTCTCAAGTTCTTCAAATTATCAGTGTCTTTAACCACCGCTCTCAAGTTCTTCAAATCATCAGTGTCTTTAACCACCGCTCTCAAGTTCTTCAAATCATCAGTGTCTTTAACCACCGCTCTCAAGTTCTTCAAATCATCAGCGTCTTTAACCACCGCTCTCAAGTTCTTCAAATCATCAGCGTCTTTAACCACCGCTCTCAAGTTCTTCAAATCATCAGTGTCTTTAACCACCGCTCTCAAGTTCTTCAAATTATCAGAGTCCTAACCACCGCTCTCAAGTTCTTCAAATCATCAGTGTCTTTTAACCACTGCTCTCAAGTTCTTCAGTCACCAGTATCTCTTACCATCACTCACAAGTACTTCCTGGACATTTCCCCATACGCTCCTTCTCTGTTATGTGACATTGTGTTGCTCTCTTCCTGCAATAAAGTCCTTTAATATTTTCACCAAGCTTCTCTGTCAGAGTCCTGTATGAGGAAGACCTATATCCAGCCATCCCTGTTCCGACCCAACTGTGGTTCCTCTCCTCTACCATCGGGAGAACCCCCGAGTTCACAACACCCCCAACCTAGGTCAGTGACAGTAGTCCTTCCGTCTGTGAAGGTCTCGTGAACAGCCACGCCGTTAAACGAAACCTGTGTAAAACTGAACAAAGAAAAGGACCCTGTTGAAGCAGATAGTCCCACAGAGGTAGGAGCCAAGGCACATCTACTGACAACAGGTGCAGGGTGGATTTCCAAGTCCTGCACGGCCAATCTGGAGTCACCGGGAGGACTAGTGCGCATTCTCCCTTTATGCGTTGCAGAAATTGAGGTAGTAACAGGAAAGGAGGAAAGATAGACTAACTAGAAGTACCACGGAGCAGTGAGGGCATCCTCGGCTACTGCCGCCGGAGCTCACGTCCAAGAGTAGTAAAGGGGCAGTTGAAGAGTCAGTCGGAACGCCATGAGGTCAATTCGAGGTCTCCACCAACAGCGGACCAGTTGACAAAACTCCGGGGAATGTCCACTCACCTGGGTGCCCTACCTGGCGTGGAATGAAGATCCCTGTCCTCCGCACAGAGGATGATGTAGGTGACTTCTCTCAGCGCCGCACCTGGCTTAAGAGAGAGGAACTGGTCCTGAGGAAGGAAAAATCCTCTGACGGACCATGTTGAGAACCATCCCTAAAAGCAGAAAACTGTACAAGGGGCATAAATAAGACCCGTGTATCCTGTACCGCAAATCAGAGAAAAGGCCAATGAGGAAACCCAATGGGAACCAGTAAGCAGGCATCCTTGATGACTAAGGACGCCTAAACCCCTTTTTTTCTCCAAACTGGCAATCACCTACTGAAGGGAGTATGAGTTTAGAATAGGCCTGGCCGAGCCATCTGGCTTTGGCGCGGGAAAAACCAAGGCCTGAGAATTTGCCCCATTTCCAGAGATGAGTGGAAACAGGGATAAGCACCCTTGCGGATAGAAGCAACTGGAACACCACCAGCAGTACGACTCTCTTGTCGACGGAAACCTGCAAACCCGTGGCGGGGAAACACTGAGGCGGATGGACTCCAAAATAGAGTATGTAACCGCAAGTGATGAGAAACCTAACCCAAGCATACCCAGGCCTCCCAGAAAAACCACAGACAAGCGCCCACCCTGGGATCTCCCAGGTGGGATTGAGGCCCGACCTGCAGTGGATGTATTGGAGGACCTACAATCAGACTGGTCCGAGGCTGTTGAACCTCTGCCTCAACCTCTTACTTCGTAATCCCCTGGTGACGGAGGCCCCGCCCCTGTCATGGACTCGAAACTTGGAAGAGGCACGGAAGGATCGAAAGGAAGGACCGGTATAGGTCCGTCTTGGAGCTGGAGCAGCGGAAGGGGAAAGAACAGTGGACTTACACCCAGTGGCCTGAGAAATCCAGGCAGGAAGATCCTTCCCGACTAGATCCGTAAAGGACAATGCCTCTGCTGCCCACTAGGATGCACTATCCGATTTCGGTATCGGCAAACCAGCCGTAGAATGAGCCTGCTGAATCATATTACAGATCCAGCGTGCATTAGTCTGCTTAGAAGCAGGAGCGCCAACCTTGTTGGCCACATACAGGACAAACAGCGCCTCTGTCTTCCTAACCCGAGCCGTTCTGGCTACATAAATTTTCAAAGCTTTGACCACATCAAGAGACTTGGAATCAGCCAAGGCTTCAGTAGCCACAGGCACCACAATAGGTTGGTTCATGTGAAACGAAGAAACCACCTTTGGTAGAAACTGTTGACGAGTTCTCAACTCTGCTCAATCCTCATGGAAAATCAGATAGGGGCTTTTGTGAGACAAAGCCGCCAATTCGGACACCCGCCTTGCGGACACCAAGGCCAATAGCATGACCACCTTCCAAGTGAGAAATTTCAACTCTACCTTTTGTAAAGGTTCAAACCAATGTGACGTAAGGAACTGTAACACCACATTAAGGTCCCACGGTGCCACAGGGGGCACAAACGGAGGTTGGATGTGTAGCACGCCTTTCACGAAAGTCTTCACTTCTGGAAGTGAGGCTAATTCCCTTTGAAAGAAAATTGATAAGGCCGACACCTGCACTTTAATGGAGCCTAACTTTAGGCCCGCATCCACACCTGCTTGCAAAAAGTGGAGAAAACGCCCCAGCTGAAATTCATCTGTAGGAACCTTCTTGGATTCACACCAAGACACATACTTTCTCCAAATATGGTGATAATGCTTTGCCGTTACCTCCTTTCTAGCTTTGAGTAGAGTGGGGATGACTTCCTAGCTAGGATTTGGCGTTCAACCACCATGCCGTCAAACGCAACCGCGGTAAGTCCTGGAACACACACGGACCCTTCCTGTAACAGATCCTCTCTGAGAGGAAGAGGCCAGGGATCTCCTGTGAGTAATTCCTGAAGATCCGGATACCAGGCCCTCCGTGGCCAATCTGGAACAACGAGTATCGTCCAAACCCTTATTCTTCTTATGATCCGTAATACCTTTGGGATGAGTGGAAGCGGAGGGAACACATAGACCGACTGAAACACCCACGGTGTCACTAGTGCGTCCACTGCTATTGCTTGAGGGTCCCTCGACCTGGAACAATATGTCCGAAGCTTCTTGTTGAGGCGAGACGCCATAATGTCTATTTGAGGAAGTCCCCAACGACTTGTCACTTCTGCAAAGACCTCTTGATGAAGACCCTACCCTCCTGGATGGAGATCGTGTCTGCTGAGGAAGTCTGCTTCCCAGTTGTCCACTCCTGGAATGAAGACCGCTGACAGAGCGCTTGCATGTTTTTCCGCCCAACGAAGAATCTTGGTGGCCTCCACCATCGCCGCTCTGCTCTTCGTTCCGCCCTGGCGGTTTACGTGCGCCACGGCTGTGATGTTGTCCGACTGAATCAGGACGGGCAGGTCGCGAAGAAGATGTTCTGCCTGCCGCAGGCCGTTGTAGATGGCCCTTAACTCCAGCACGTTTATGTGCAGACAAGCTTCCTGGCTTGACCATTTTTCCTGGAAATTTTGTCCCTGTGTGACTGCTCCCCAACCTCGGAGACTCACGTCCGTGGTCACCAGAATCCAATCTTGGATTCCGAACCTGCGACCCTCCAGAAGGTGAGAACTTTGGAGCCACCACAGGAGAGAAACCCTGGCCCTGGGGGACAGGCTTATCTTCCGGTGCATCTGCAGATGGGACCCGGACCACTTGTCCAGCAGGTCCCACTGAAACGTTCTTGCATGGAACCTGCCAAACGGAATGGCCTCGTAGGCCGCCACCATTTTTCCCAGCACTCGAGTGCAGTGATGAATCGACACTCTTGGCGGTTTCAGAAGTTCCTTGACCATGTTCTGGATTTCATGAGCTTTTTCCAACGGGAGAAAGATCCTCTGCAGGTCGGTGTCCAGAATCATGCCCAAAAACGATAGCCGAGTTGTCGGAATCAACTGCGACCTTTGTAAATTTAGGAGCCAGCCATGCTGTTGCAGCACCTACAGGGAGAGTGCAACGCTTTTCAGTAAATGCTCCTGTGATCTCGCCTTTATCAGGAGATCGTCAGAGTACGAGATAATTGTGACCCCTTGCTTGCGCAGGAGCACCATCATTTCCGCCATTACCTTGGTGAAAATCCTCGGGGCCGTGGAAAGACCAAACGGCAACGTCTGAAATTGGTAGTGACAATCCTGAACAGCGAACCTCAGGTACGCCTGATTAGGAGGATATATGGGGACATGTAGGTACCCATCCTTTATGTCAACCGACACCATAAAATCCCCCCCTTTCAGACTGGAGATCACTGCTCGGAGAGATTCTATCTTGAATTTTAATTTTTTTAAATAAAGGTTGAGGGATTTTAAGTTCAGAATCGGCCTGACCGAGCCATCCGGCTTCGGGACCACAAACAGTGTTGAATAAAACCCGTCTCCCCGTTGTGACGGGGGTACCGTGACAATGACTTGCTGTTGACACAGCTTTTGTATTGCAGCACATAATACCTCTCTCTCTGGAAGAGAAACTGGTAAGGCCGATTTGAAAAATCGGTGCGGAGGCACGTCTTGGAATTCCAGCTTGTATCCTTGGGTCACAATATCCAGCACCCAAGGATCTAGGTCCGAGCGAACCCAGACCTGACTGAAGAGTTGAAGACGTGCCCCCACCGGTGCGGACTCCCACAGCGGAGCCCCAGCGTCATGCGGTGGACTTGGTTGAAGCCGGGGAGGACTTCTGTTCCTGGGAGCTTGCCCCAACCGGGGATCTTTTACCCCTTCTCTTACCTCTGGCCGCGAGGAGGGAAGAACCACGTCCTTTCCTGAACTTATGCGACCGAAAGGACTGCATCTGGTATTGAGGTGTTTTCTTTTGCTGTGGAGGGACAAAAGGCAAAAATGAAGACTTACCCGCGGTAGCTGTGGAAACCAGGTCCGCGAGGCCCTCACCAAACAAAACTTCACCTTTGTAGGGCAGAGCCTCCATAGCCTTCTTAGAGTCAGCATCACCATTCCATTGATGAGTCTACAACGCCCTCGTAGCCGAGATTGCCATGGCATTGGCCCTTGATCCCGAGAGGCCAATATCCCTCGCAGCCTCCCTTAGATAAACCGCTGCATCCCTGTGACCCAGGGTCAAAACTACGCTGTCCCTATCCAGGGTGTCTATGTCAGATAACAAGTTATCTGCCCACTTTTCAATAGCGCTACTCACCCATGCCGATGCCACGGACGGCCTGAGTAGCGTACCAGTAGTAACATAAATAGATTTTAAGGTAGTTTCCGGTTTACGATCTGCTGGATCCTTAAGGGCTGCCGTGTCAGGGGACGGTAGCGCCACCTTCTTGGACTAAACGCGCCAGGGCTTTGTCCACTGTGGGTGATGATTCCCACCGTAATCTATCCGGTGAGGGGAAAGGATACGCCATAGCAATTCTTCTGGGAATCTGCAGTCTCTTGTCAGGAGACTCCCAAGCCTTTTCAAAAAGAGCGTTCAATTCATGAGAGGGAGGAAACATTACCTCAGGTTTCTTACCCTTAAACATACAGACCCTTGTGTCAGGGACAGTGGGGTCTTCCGTGATATGCAACACATCTTTAATAGCCACAATCATGTACTGAATACTCTTAGCCACTTTAGGATGTAATTTGGCATCATTATAGTCGACACTGGAGTCGGAATCCGTGTCGGTATCTGTGTCTGCTACCTGGGTAAATGGACGTTTCTGAGGGGGCCTGAGACTGTGATAAAACATCACCCATGGATTGTCTCCATGCTTGGTTCTGAGACTCACACTTGCATTTAAAACTTTCCACATATCTACCCAATCAGCAGTCGGCGGTGCTGACAGAGTCACTCCCACATTCTGTTCAGCTCCCTCACCAGCCTCCTCCTGGGAAAAGCATTAAATTTCAGACATGTCGACACACACGTACTGACACCCCCAAACACACTGGGCTATAGGGGACAGACCCACAGTAAGGTCCTTCAGAGAGACAGAAAGGGAGTTTGCCAGCTCTCACCCAGCGCCTCACCGGTCTGAAGGAATTAACCAATGCCCCAGACGTGCAAGCGCTTTTTATATAATAGTAATCAACACCAAATTGCCGTGCCCCCCCCCCCCCCCCCTCGTTTTGTGCACCCTGTTACTTGTGGTAGCAGTGAAGGGCCAGGAGCAGCGTCTCTGCAGCTGTGCTGTGGAGAAAATGGTGCTGGTTTGAGCTGAGGAGGAAGCCCCGCCCCCTATATGGCGCGCTTCGGTCCTGCTTTTTTTTATACTGGCGGGGGTCCCTATACATTGCCTAGGCAATGTATATACATATAGCCAGGTTAAATATGAGGTTTTATTGCTGCCCAGGGCGCCCCCCCCTGCGCCCTGCACCCATGTAGTGCCACTTGTGTAAGGGAGCAATGGCGCGCTGTGCGGTACCTCCGGAAGATCTGAAGTCTTCTGCCGCCTTTGAAGTCTTCTTTGCTTCTTTACTCACCCGGCTTCTCTCTTCAGGCTCTGTGAGGGGGACGGCGGCGCGGCTCCGGGAACGAACAGCTAGGCGCACCAAGTGATCAGACCCTGTGGAGCTAATGGTGTCCAGTAGCCTAAGAAGCAGAGCCTTTCAACTCACACAAGTAGGTCTGCTTCTCTCCCACGAAGCAGGAAGCCTGTTGCCAGCAGTGCTCCCTGAAAATAAAAAACCTAACAAAAGTCTTTTTAGAGAAACTCTGTAGAGCTCCCCTAGTGTGTGTCCAGTCTCTCTGGGCACAGAATCTAAATGAGGTCTGGAGGAGGGGCATAGAGGGAGGAGCCAGTTCACGCCCATTTAAAGTCTTATAGTGCCCATGTCTCTTGCGGATCCCGTCTATACCCCATGGTCCTTTTGGAGTCCCTAGCATCCTCTAGGACGTATGAGAAATAAACATTGTTTGATACCTGAAATTGTGCATCCGGATGCCTCCAGGCCGCCGGCCGAAGCACATCCAGCTCATCCGAAACAGAAAAAGTCGCTGTCATTTCTTCATCGGCGCCGAACCACGAGGAACCTGAAGTGTCCAGTTCCGACTCCTTTACCTGCAGCACCAGACGAACTGCTGTATAAAGCGCCTCGATACCCTGTTCAGACTCCACCAAAAATCGAGGTCATCAGTATTCTGGACATCTATCGCCTCCTCCAAGAGAGGCCTCTCATCCGCAGAGTCGTGTAACATGGAGGTTAGCAACCTCCTTATAGAAACCTGGAGAGGAGAAATGACGGACGGGGTCTCTGGTTAACAGTGACCTTACCTGCATAAGCTGAGCTGTTCAAACAGGGGTGTGATGCAGCTGCGTTGAGGGCTAAGCAGATGGCTCCACCGCACAATTCTCTCTGTCCCGGGTGTTAAGTTTAGTTAAACGAAAAGAGAAAAAGAGGGTTAAAAAAGTGTAGCCCTATGTAATCTCTGCACTATAACGTGGAGTGACAGGCACGTTTCCCTTCTCTGATGCCACACACATTCCTCAAATACAAACAGCATTAGTACAAAGGAATGATAAAGGGAAGGCAATACCCGCCCTGTATGTAGTGTACTGCTAAATTAGGAAGAACAGGTGCAATACCTGTTTCTCGGAAGCTCCGCTGGTTGCCCAAAATGGTGGCCAACCTGTGAGAAAAGCTGGGGAAAATTTGATGTGGCGAGGTGAAGTTATGTGGGACGTGAACCCAGGTCCGTACCTGGATGTCCCTGTTATTATAATACATTGCGGTGGAAGTTGTGAGCCGCGGCCGGCTGTAACCACTATATACGTTATTATAACAGCTCTGAATACGACCGGCACTCCTACAGCAAAGGATAATTACCAGGGTAATTATAACAGTAAATACTCAGTGAGCCTAACTGGGCTCTGTGTTTAATTAACAGCACTAGCCCCTTTGGACAATGGAGCACTGACTAAAGGGCTGAAGTCGGGTTTAAGCCCTGCCTCCCCGCTATGGCGCCTATGTTTAAAATCAACAGCGCTAGCGCAGTAACAAATTGCCAAGGGAATGCTGTGAAGTTAGCGGTTACCTTTTAATCACTGAAAAAGCTACACAGCAAGCAGCAGAGGTAGAGGTTTCCCCTGAGGAAATGGCTGCCAGCGCGTGCAGAGCTGTCAGGAGCTGAGGCCCTCTGTCGGGATTAAAGCTCCGCCCCCCGTTATGGCGCACATTTTTTAATCTTACCACCTCCAGTGCCATCGGAGCGGGGGGCGCCCTGCATCCCCCGCCGGCAAAGCGAGCAGTGGCCGGGGAGCGGGGGAAGGTGTTGAACCCGCTGTGCAGAGCGGGATCAGGCTCCGACCCCTGACACGGCGCCCAATTTAAATCAGAAAACCTGCAGCGCCATCGGAGCGGAGGGCGCCCCGCATCCCCCCGCCTGTAATGCGAGCCGCGGCCGGGGAGCGAGGGAAGGTGCTGAACCCGCTGTGCAGAGCGGGACTAGGCTCCACCCACCCGTTATGGCGCTCAATTTAAAACTGCACAGCGCCTAAAAATGACCATTAGGCTACAGAGCCTGCATCCTTTTAAGCTGTATCCCCATGCCTGTAACAGAGTTCAGAGCTGGGAGTGAGGGGAGCAGGGGGGAGCGTTTGTACTCACCACTGCTGACGATTGGCATGTTTCTCTCTCTATGGAAGTCCATGCAGGATGATGGAGTGGCCCCGACACGCGCCGCACGCAGCGGTGTCCGGCCACTATACTTACCGCTGCCACGCTGCCAGAATCTTCTGCTGACGGAGCGGCCCCGACACACGCCGCATGCAGCGGTGTCCGGCCGGTCTCCGGAGACCTAGCGTCTCCTTCAGCCGGGGACCATCCCAAGCCGCACGCAGCTGCGATGGGACCCCGCTGGCAGCTCCCACGGTGCAGACTGGCAGAGGCAGAGCTGCCAGTCTGTGAGTGTAATGAAAGAATAATAAAAAATAATAAAAATAATAACAAAAAATAAAAAAATCTTCAGAAGTCCCAAGAGTGAACCAGCTCCCTTGGGCACAAAATAAAGACTAGCTTGGAGGGGGACATAGTAGGGGAGGAGCTAGTCACATGGTTATAAATTTAAACTGCCAGCTCCCAGTTACTGCTTACTATATCCCCATTGTATCTGCACTCCAGTGGCCCCTAGTGGATGAAGGAGAAATTTATGTGCAGCGGCTCAAACCAAAGTGTAATGATGTATTGCTTTTCCTTGTAATTCAATCGAACTTAAGAGAAGCAGGCCTCCTCAACCTGCTCAGGTGTTGTATCAGCAAAATTCAACACATCTCTAATGGCCTCTATCATCAACTGCACCCCTTTTGCAAGAGATGCCGCCCCCCACAGCACATCCCCATCACCGTCTGCTGTATCAGAATCGGTATCCGTGTCATCTTGCATAATCTAGGCAAGAGCACGTTTTTGGAGGCATAAAGTAGGGGGCCCTGAGGTAACAGAACTGGACCAAACTGCCATAGAGTTCTGTAAAACCTGAGTTGCAGACTCATTTTGTGCAACCCTAGTAGAAATCTGAGAAATAATAGTTTTAAATAAGAATTTACTCACCGGTAATTCTATTTCTCGTAGTCCGTAGTGGATGCTGGGTACTCCGTAAGGACCATGGGGTATAGACGGGCTCCACAGGAGACTGGGCACTCTTAAAAGAAAGATTAGGTACTATATCTGGTGTGCACTGGCTCCTCCCTCTATGCCCCTCCTCCAGACCTCAGTTAGGGAAACTGTGCCCGGAAGAGCTGACATTACTTGGAATCCAGGGTAAGACTCATACCAGCCACACCAATCACACCGTACAACTCGTGATAACTAAACCCAGTTAACAGTATGAACAATAACTGAGCCTCTCTCAACAGATGGCTCATACAATAACCCTTTAGTTAAGCAATAACTATATACATGTATTGCAGAGAGTCCGCACTTGGGACGGGCTCCCAGCATCCACTACGGACTACGAGAAATAGAATTACCGGTGAGTAAATTCTTATTTTCTCTGACGTCCTAGTGGATGCTGGGTACTCCGTAAGGACCATGGGGATTATACCAAAGCTCCCAAACGGGCGGGAGAGTGCGGATGACTCTGCAGCACCGAATGAGCAAACTCAAGGTCCTCCTCAGCCAGGGTATCAAACTTGTAGAATTTTGCAAAAGTGTTTGAACCCGACCAAGTAGCAGCTCGGCAAAGTTGTAAAGCCGAGACCCCTCGGGCAGCCGCCCAAGAAGAGCCCACCTTCCTCGTGGAATGGGCTTTTACTAATTTAGGATGCGGCAGTCCAGCCGCAGAATGTGCAAGCTGAATCGTGCTACAGATCCAGCGAGCAATAGTCTGCTTTGAAGCAGGAGCACCCAGCTTGTTGGGTGCATGCAGGATAAATAGCGAGTCAGTTTTTCTGACTCTAGCCGTCCTGGAAACATAAAGTTTCAGGAGCCGGACTACGTCCAGCAACTTGGAATCCTCCAAGTCCCTAGTAGCCGCAGGCACCACAATAGGTTGGTTCAAATGAAATGATGATACCACCTTAGGGAGAAATTGGGGACGAGTTCTCCATTCTGCCTTTTCCATATGGAAGATCAGACATGGGCTTTTACATGACAAAGCCGCCAATTCTGACACACGCCTAGTCCAAGCTAAGGCCAAAAGCATGACCACTTTCCACGTGAGATATTTTAGCTCCACGGTCTTAAGTGGCTCAAACCAGTGGGATTTTAGGAATCCAACACACGTTAAGATCCCAAGGTGCCACTGGAGGCACAAAAGGGGCTGAATATGCAGCACCCCTGTAACAACGTCCGAACTTCAGGCAGTGAAGCCAGTTCTTTTTGAGAGAAAAAGGGATAGGGCCGAAATCTTGGCCTTTATGGATCCTAATTTTAGGCCCATAGTCACTCCTGACTGTAGGAAGTGCAGGAATCGACCCCCCTGGAATTCCTCTGTAGGGCCTTCCCGGCCACACACCAAGTAACCTATTTTCGCCATATACAGTGAAAAAGTCTTGCTGTCACGTCTTTCCTAGCCTTTATCAGCGTAGGAATAACTGCATCCGGAATGCCCTTTTCCGCTAGGATCCGGCGTTCAACCGCCATGCCGTCCAACGCAGCCGCGGTAGGTCTTGGATCAGACAGGGTCCCTGTTGCAACATGTCCCGACTGAGAGACAGAGGCCATGAGAGCATTTCTTGCAGTTCCGGGTACCGAGTCCTTCTTGGCCAATCCGGAGCAAAGAATATTGTTCACACTCCTCCGTTTATTACAATTCTCAGCCCTTGGGTCTGAGAGGAAGAGGAGGGAATATATAGACCGACTGGAACACCCACGGTGTTACTAGTGCGACCACAGCTATCGCCTGAGAGTCCCTTGACCCAGCGTAAAACCTTTTTTTATCTTTTTATTGAGGTGGGACGTCATGTAGTCCACCTGAGGCAGTTTCCATCAATTTGCAAAACTGCGTGAAGACTTCCTGATGAAGTCACCACTTTCCCGGGTGGAGGTCGTGTCCACTCCCGGAATGAACACTGCTGACAGTGCGCTTACTTGATTCTCCGCCCAGCGAAGAATTCTGGTGGCTTCTACCCTCGCCACCCTGCTTCTTGTGCCGCCCTGGCGGTTTACATGAGCCCCTGCGGTCTGACTGGATCAGAACCGGTTGGTCACGAAGCAGGAACTCCGCTTGACTTAGGGCGTTGTATATGGCTTTTAGTTCCAGGATATTGATGTGAAGGCAAGTCTGTTGGCTTGACCACAAACCTTGGAATTTTCTTCCCTGTGTAACTGCCCCCCACCCTCGGAGGCTTGCATCCGTGGTCACCAGGACCCAGTCCTGAATGCCGAATCTGCGGCCCTCGAGAAGGTGAGCACTCCGCAGCCACCACAGGAGAGACACCCTGGCCCTGGGGGATAGGGTGATTAACCGATGCATCTGAAGATGTGATCCGGACCACTTGTCCAGTAAGTTCCATTGTCCTTGCATGGAACCAGCCGAAGGGGATGGCCTCGTATAATGCCATCATCCTTCCCAGGACTCGAGTGCAGTGATGCACTGACACCTGTTTTGGTTTTCAATGGATTCCTGACCAGTGTCATGAGCTCCTGAGCTCTCTCTATCGGGAGACAAACCCTCTTCTGGTCTGTGTCTAGGATCATGCCTAGGCGAGGCAGATGAGCTGTAGGAACCAACTTCGACTTCGGAATATATAGAATCCAGTCGTGTTGCCGTTTCACTTCCAGAGAAGGTGATACGCTGTCCAGCAACTGCTCTCTTGATCTCGCTTTTATGAGGAGATCATCCAAGTATGTGATAATAGTGACACCTTGCTTCCGCAGGAGCACCATCATATCCGCCATTACCTTGGTGAAATTGGTAATGACAATCCCGTACCGCAATTCTGAGGTACGCCTGATGAGGTGGATAAATGGGGACACGAAGGTATGCATCCCTTATGTCCCGATTCATTTCAGGCATGCAATGACCACTCTTAGCGATTCCATCTTGAACCTGAACCTTTTCAGGTATATGTTCAGGGATTTTAATTCAATATGGGTCTAACCGAACCGTCTGGTTTCAGGATTATAACATGGTCGAATAATAACACCCTCTTGTTGAAGGAGGGGACCCTTGACCACCACCTGTTGAAGATACAATTTACGAATTGCAGTTAACACTGGCTCCCTCTCTTGGGGGGAAGCCCGCCGGGTCCTCGGTGAGGGGGCATCTTCTCACAGTCCAGCCTGTATCCCTGCGATACAATTTCTATTGCCCAGGGATCTAACAGGGAGTGAACTCACTTGTGGCTGAACTTACGAAGGCGTGTCCCCACCGGGCCTAGCTCCGCCTGTGGAGCCCCAGCGACATGCAGTGGATTTTTGTAGAGGCCGGGGAGGACTTCTGTTCCTGGGGACTAGCTGTGTTGAACAGCTTCTTTCCTCTGCCCCCGGCTCTGACAAGAAAGGACGCACCTCAGACTTTCTTGTTTCTTTATTCGAAAAGCTGCATTTAATAATGTCGTGCTTTCCTAGGCTGTGCAGGAATATAAGGCAAAATATCAGAATTACCAGCTATAGCTGTGGAGACCAGGCCCGAGAACCTTTCTCCACACAATCCTCAGCCTTCCATATGCCTCTTAAGTCGGCATCATCTGTCCAATGTATATTCTACAGGACACGTCAAGCAGAAATCGACATAGCTTTTGTCTCTAGGACCCAGTATACTCATGTCCCTTTGGGCATGCTTTATAATTATATATCTATCACTTAAGACAGCATCTTAAAATATTTATATGCATACTAGGGTCTCAATCTCTGCTGATAAGGTACCTGTCCACGCTGCCACAGCGCTATAAACCCATGCCGACACAATCGCCGGTCTGGGTAGTATACTAGAATGTGCACACTATCTGCAGGATCCCTGAGAATAGCTAGTGCAAACAGGACACCCAAGGGGAAGATTCTCAACACATCCTGGCCCTAGTGGGGAAAGGATACAGCCTGAGAATTCTCTTGTGGGAAGCTGCCGTCTCATATATTGAATATCTTTTAGCCCTCTTGGCTGTAACTTTGCATTATCGTAGTCGACAGTGGAGTTAAACTCCGTGTCGATACTTTGTTATTTTGGATAGTGAACATAGAGAGACTCTGAAGGACTCTGTGACATAGGGACAGACCAGGGTAGATTTCCTTTCTGTTCCCTAACCTTTTGTGCAATAATTTTACCTCAGCACTTACACATATCCAAACAGGTGTCGGCGTTGTCGACGGAGACACCCTCCCACACACATATCCGCTCTATCACCTCCTTAGAGGAGCCTTTTACCTCAGACATGTCGACACACGCGTACCGACACACCGCACACACAGGGGATGCTCTATTTGAAGACAGTTCCCCCACCAGGCCCTTTGGAGAGACAGAGAGAGAGTATGCCAGCACACACCACAGCGCTATATAATACAGGGATGTGCACTATACTGAGTGATTTTTCCCCTATAGCAGCTTATATACACTGTTTTGCGCCTAAATTTATGTGCCCCCCCTCTCTTTTTTACCCTTTGTGTACCAGGATACTGCAGGGGAGAGCCTGGGGAGCTTCCTTCCAGCTGAGTTGTGAAGAGAAAATGGCGCCGGCGTGCTAAGGAAGAAGGCCCGGCCCCCTCAGCGGCGGGCTTCTGTCCTTTTATGTACTTTAATGGCGGGGGTTAATGCACATATACAGTTTATCAGACTGTATTATGTGCTTTTCGCCAAGTAAGGTAATCTAATTGCTGCCCAGGGCGCCCCCCCCCCCCCCCCCCAGCGCCCTGCACCCATCAGTGACCGGAGTGTGTGGTGTGCTAAGGGAGCAATGGCGCACAGCTGCAGTGCTGTGCGCTACCTTAATGAAGACCGGAGTCTTCAGCCGCCGATTTTCAACTTCTCTTCGTTCTTCTGGCTCTGCAAGGGGGACGGCGGCGCGGCTCCGGGACCGGACGACCGAGGACTGGGCCTGTGTTCGATCCCTCTGGAGCTAATGGTGTCCAGTAGCCTTAGAACCCCAAGCTAGCTGCAAGCAGGTAGGTTCGCTTCTCTCCCCTCAGTCCAACGTAGCAGTGAGTCTGTTGCCAGCAGATCTCACTGAAAATAAAAAACCTAACAAATACTTTCTTTTCTAGGAAGCTCAGGAGAGCCCCTAGGGTGCATCCAGCTCTGGCCGGGCACAGATACTAACTGAGGTCTGGAGGAGGGGCATAGAGGGAGGAGCCAGTGCACACCAGATATAGTACCTAATCTTTCTTTTAAGAGTGCCCAGTCTCCTGTGGAGCCCGTCTATACCCCATGGTCCTTACGGAGTACCCAGCATCCACTAGGACGTCAGAGAAATAGAGGATAACCACTCAGGCTCCCTCGCTGGGATCTGCGCTAACAGTGCAATCCTGATTACATGGAATGGTATCACCCTGAGAGGACATATCCTCTGCAGCATATGACACAGAGTCCCTGGACATAGCTTAATGGAGACCACACACACACACACGGAAGGGCAGACAGAGTTTCCCCCCTAAGAATGGCAAGAGAGACACAGAGATTGGAGCCAACCCACACACAGCTCTAATAGATAGGGAGACCCCTAACCAGCGCTTACTGTGTACCTTAATAGGTTGCACAGTACAGATATACAGCCCCCCCCCCCCCCCCTCCTTCTACAACCCCCTAGTACCGTATAAGATAGCTGGAGTTGATATTAATGGACTGCTCTCACTGACAGCACTTCTGCAGGCAGGAAAACGGCGCTGAACGCTGCTGGGTCCTCTCTGAGAAGCTCCGCCCCCTTTCATGGCGCTGCTTCCCGCTCTTCTGAAGATTATACTGGCCTGAGGAAAAGTGCTGGCAGCGATCCTGGGACCCTGACAGGCTTGGTGGTCAGTGTAGGAGCTGGCTCAGGGCGCCCCTCACAGCGCCGCACTATGTACCGCTGAGTCCCAGAGCGCAGTTAGTACTGCGCTCCATACCCCGTTGCCGCCATCTTCACACCAGCTCCCCGCTTGCCAGGGGGTCGGTGACTAACTCGCCACTGACCTTCTTGCTCTGTAAGGGGGTGGCGGCGGCATGCTGCTGGGGTAAGCGATCCCCTGTGGCGGAAAACGTTCGATCCCCTCAGGAGCTCAGTGTTCTGTCAGCGGAGATAGTGGCTCAGACCCCGCAGGGCGGACACTACTCCCCCCCCTTAGTCCCTCGAAGCAGGGAGGCTGTTGCCAGCAGCCTCGCTGTGCCTAAACTCTATTTAAAATAATAAAACTAAAATAACTCCTATGGAGCTCCCCTAGCTGTGACCGGCTCCTCCGGGCACATTTTGTAAACCGAGTCTGATAGGAGGGGCATAGAGGGAGGAGCCAGCCCATACTCTCAAACTCTTAAAGTGCCAGTGGCTCCTAGTGGACCCGTCTATACCCCATGGTACTAATGTGGACCCCAGCATCCTCTAGGGCGTAAGAGAAATATATTATTGTTTGCATTCCCTATTTTGTATCTTTATCTAAAAAAACAAAACAAAAAACACTGCAACCCTTTGGGGTCGCACGTGAGGCCCACCAAATAAAACGGATTGCACGTCATGTAAACACAATGTTAATGGTTGTGAACAAGCAATTTACCATGAAAGTGGAAATAATGGATTTGTCCCAAAGCTCGTCTCTTTTCAATGTCTTTCCCAAACTGGGTGCCACAGGTTGATGGTCCATGAACAAATCAAATTATTTATGGTCTATTTCATAGCCACAACCATTACTAGTGGCTGCCAATTGTAAACTATGTGGACAAACACAAGCACAACCCTGTCCTCCACCACATAACTGAACCCAGGGATGACAGATAAGAACAATGCAGATACATTAAGCCTGGAGAAGTGATAAAGCAGTGATAAGTGCAAGGTGATAACACACCAGCCAATCAGCTCTAATATGTAAATTCACAGTTAGGAGCTGACTGGCTGGTGCGTTATCACCTTGCACTTATCACTGCTTTATCACTTCTCCAGGCTTAATACATCTGCCCCATTAATTTACTTAAGTTAATCATTTTTGCTGAATTTCCCAATAAGAAACTTTTGGCCTAGGGGTGCCATAAAAAACATGCTGGCAATCTAGGGTTTTCACAATTCAAGTAAGTTTGGGAACCACTGCTGCAGAGTTAACATTAGGTAGATTTATTGTTTGGTTTTCATATTCCAGGGTTTACATGAACCAGTTGAATATCAATAAGACAGTGAGATTTGAACCCCAATTTCCATCACTTTCTTAGGAATCCCAGGAACAAAAAACAAAGTGCAAAATCAAAGCAGTGAAACTGTGCCTTAAAAAACATATACAAGTGCAGATTTTTGTGAGCCATAAAATAATTAAAAACATTAATTTAGATCTTTCTTTTTAAATGTATTTTATTTTATGATGGTGTCTGCTTAATCTTTGCCATCCTTATGTAAAACCTCAAGCGATAATTTATTCTGTACAGGAACCTGTTTTCTTCTTCATCACTACCATGCCAGCATAATAAATAAGAGCCAAGCCACATGTTTGCCCTACTGAACAAGAATATATGGGCACCTTCCCTTAGGAGCAATGTAATGCTGGCTTTGTGCAGCTGCACATGAAAGCCACAGCTACCCAGTACCTATTCTGTGCTGGGAGGTAGAATGGGTATCCGGATGATAGATCTACAGTGTCTAGATGGCCCAGTCCATATGTCGACACCATATGGTCAACATGCACTAGGTCAACAGGTACAAAATGTCGACATACTTAAAAAAAAAAATGTTTTCACAACATTTGCTATACATGTGGACTACGACTGGGAATAGTAACCTGTGGCGAGCGAAGCGAACCTGCGAGGGTATATGTTTCTAGTGATGGTGGTTACATATTCCCAACCCCATTAGGGTGTGCAGTCTAGACCCATTTCCTCTGTATAGTGACAGTCTATACTATGTGTATAAATACACACCTGAAATCTGAGATTACTTCATTCTTGACTAGCACCCCTCCCCCACCTTCCCAACTGGTTTTAAGCAGGGACCTACATCTGAATGCACATCAATGATTCAGGCATAATACAAAGTAAGTTCTATTATTTTCATATAGTGTCAGTCTATTTGGGGGTAAGCATTGGGACGTGGGGTCCCCTGAACTGTTCTGTCTGGGCCACTCTGGGGCATCTCAGCCTAACACTTATAGTCACTATTTTTTCACTACCTCTATGTGTGTTATTTTATCCATGTATATTTTTTTCACCCACTTTATATATAATTTTAAAACACTGTCTACACTCAGTAACTACCTATGCTTATCCTATACTTTATTACACCTCCCGATTTTCTACTAATGTGATGCCTTGGGGGGGTTCGTGGCTGGGCTGATTTGGGGGTGCCCTGAGCCCCAATGTGAACCCCAAAGTGTTAGGAGTTTGCTCGATAGAGGTGACCACAACGCGGTGGGCAAGCCCATATTATTGGCCAATTATATGCTAACAACCTCATTATATATTATAATTTACAGTAGTGATGCACCCATTTCTTCCCCTGTATTCCCAACCCTACAAGATTTGACCCAAAAAAAGTGTGTCGACCTTTTGTACCAGTCGACCTACTGCATGTCGACCTATTGACTGCCTATTGTACAGTAGACACTGTAGATCTTCTATACCACACCCAGTGGAATGTAGGGTGCACCCAGCCTGCTACACTCTCATTTTGTCTTCTAGTCTGCCATATTAATACACTCTGGAACCACTTGGCTTGCTCTCCCCTTCTGTGAACCACTGCTCTGATGAAGAGGTGGATTAAGCATCCCATTCTCAATATGGTTTCCTAGAAGCATAGCTAAAGTTACTAACAGGTGTCTCTGAACCCATGGGTTTACGCTTAGAGTAAATGTATACGGTGTGTACAGTCGTTATTTTTGTATTCTCTTTAGAGTGGGACTACAGGTGCCAGCAGGCCCTTAGGTCTTGACATGCTGGCACTTGTGGTTCTCCAAGTGCCGACATGCCAGGGTAAGATTGCTTCAACCTGTAGTTCCACAGTGAAGAACAATTAAACTATTTTCTATGAACCACGCATCCACCGCCATCAGAGATGTGAGGCATAGCCCCAGGCTTTCTGCGCAAGCCTGCGTTAGGGGTGGGGGTCCTCGGGAGTGTGGACCTCTTTATTGGGGTGGGGGGCTCACACTTTCTGATGAATTTCAGGCCTGGGCTTACCAGTTTGGGGATGTGTTACATGATGGCAGAGTGAACCTGGCTGCGGAGGGCTGATTTGCATGGGGTTACCCCCTTAGCTGTGTGGCCTTGGGGTTGGTTTGCTTGGAGGGGGGAAGCTTTTAGGTAATGTGGCTGTGGGGGAGTTTATCCATTTATTTATTTTTTGGAAAGGGAGGGGGGGGGGGGGGGGGGACGGAGTGGTCTGGCTCCAACACTGTCATCTTGACTCTTAGATTTGTCGAGCCTTACATTATTGTGTTCACCTACTGAATTACTGAATAATAATTATATGTGTAGAAAGACACAACCTTATATAATGTTTATTTCTATTGGCACGTTCATTAACTATTTCCCTTTTACTGTGTTGGATAACCCTATGTTTGGGTTTGGGAGTGGTGCCCCTGATGATTAGCTTTATATTTCGTTTTAGGATCTCAATAATCAAAATAAGACATATTAATTTACTGGAAATTAAGGATTTCCCCACCAAAATATATATAGAACTCACCACTACCTGCCCCCGCCATCAGTACACACATTGTGTATAAAAGGGTTGCCAAGGAACTATAGTTTAGCTTCCACACAGCAAGGTGCAGGGAGAATGCAGGTTCTGGCAATACAGAGAGGCACCAACGTTTTCACGAATGGCAGAGGCACCTGGAGGGCAGTACTTTCTCTTACCTATTTATAGTACACATTTCATTTTTTTTTTTTTTTGCAAGGAAGCCCTTTAAGCATGTTACGCAGAAGTTACCTCATTATTACTGGCAAACTTTTCACAGGCTGTAACACAAAGTTCCATGGTTTCTACACGCATCTCTTCTGGCATGTCTGTGTGCTGCAGGGAGAAAACACCAGCTGTAAGAATGAGCCTTTGGCCAGAAAACCCTGTTATTATCTACTACGTTTGTCATTAAAATGACACCACTTGCTTTCATTAACATAGAGCCCTAGGGTGGCAAGTGGGTCCCAAGGGGTCTGAATATTTCCATTGACATATTCTGCCCAGTGTCAGGATTTATATATCTCATTATAGGGAATCAATGCTTGAAAAAAAATGTTAACCACACTTTTTAGGACTATTGCTATTATCTATTCTATGTATGCAATATTATTATTATTATTTTTAAATAAACTATATACTTTTATAGCACTTTAAAGTTCATGTTACCCAATTGGTCTCTGATTAGAGGAATTCTAAACTCTGCAGAGATCCACAAAAACGAATGTTGGCCACATAGTGACAGATCCAGTCACATGACCTGAATGCTGAACGTCACAAATGGCGGACCAAATGACACAGATTCAGTTATTTTGCAATGAGGATAAATGAATGGATAATACACAGGTAGATACTGGCATACGTAGATGAACCAAATATAAACTGATTTTATTTATTTTACAAAAACTACCAAATATGTAGACCATAGTTGTACATGTATGAATAGTAGCAGAAAGAAGGAATGGCTGCTATGAGTTACTGCGCTAAGTTATTAGTAAATAACTCAAGGAATTGACTTAAATGAGCTTTTGCTTCCATGTCTCACGTGAATAGACGCTGTGCGCATGAATACAGCGGCTAAGCAGAGCAGCGAGTGACAGGAGAGACCTGTCGCCCCACCACAGGACACCACGAAAATCAGGACAGTTGGGAGGTATGCACACACTGACTCAAAAGTGTCAAATAGTTCCAGTTATAGAGCTATTCAAAACTTCCCACCTCTTCATACAGCTCACCAATAGATCTACAGTATGAGCTTCTTAGGCAGGGTACATACTTGCCAATGTCACATAAGATGTGACATCGTGCAAGATCGCCCCCGCAAACTATATTGTTCATACACACTGAACGATATTGTTTGCTTCTCGTCAGTGACGACATGCACCCACATCCAGGTGCATGCAGTCTTGTACAATATCTTTAGATTTCACGTTGACAACGAAAAATATTGTACATCGTTAACGATATACTGAATACATACATACTGGATGATATGAACGATATATCGTCCAACCCGCCGGATTGGACAATATATCGGGTGCATATCGACAAGTGTGTACCCAGCCTAAAAAGCAAAATAATTTGGTGCAGAAACAGATACAGGGCATCACAAAAGCCACACGTACTGCACAGGATCAGTTTTCCCACTTTCAGAATCTACCCTTGTTTTCAGGGAGAAGATGTTGTAGGGAGAAATTGTAAAACATGATAAGGTCCCATGGAATTATCTGGTAACTAGGCTGTACTTTTCATTCAGCCTATTAGCAACTATAACATGAATTGCTATTAAGTTATTTTCTATACTTTGTTTTCTGTTCAACCTTATGCAGAATGTTTTAATAAAATATGTTATGCAACACTTGAAAAGCTCTATGATCAAGGAAAAGCAACGTTATACAATCCAGCATGTTGGTGTCAGGGACAACATATAGGGGGTCATTCCGAGTTGATCGCTAGCTGAAAATGTTTGCTGCGCTGCAATTAAGTAAAAAAAACGGCACTTCTGCGCATGCGGCACAGTGCGCACGCGCGACGTACTTTCACAACGGCCGATGTATTTTTACGCAAGGTCTAGCGAAGCTTTTCAGTCGCAATGGCCGCCGCAGAGTGATTGACATGAAGTGGGCGTTTCTGGGTGTCAACTGACCGTTTTCAGGGAGTGCTCGAAAAAACGCAGGCGTGCCAAGAAAAACGCAGGCGTGGCTGGCCGAACGCAGGGCGTGTTTGTGGCGTCAAATCCGGAAATGAATGGTCTGAAGAGATCGCAAGCGATGAGAAGGTCTGGAGCTACTCTAAAACTGCACAATTTTTTTTTGTAGCCGCTCTGCGATCCTTTCGTTCGCACTTCTGCTGAGCTAATATACACTCGTTTGTAAAACTGCTAAAAACTGCTAGCGAGCGATCAACTCGGAATGACCCCCATAGTGACAGTAACATGCCTCACTTGGCATACTGCAGTACTCTGTAACGAGCACTGAACACAGAGCACAAGACCGACTTATTAGCATTACCCGTATTAAAGGGAAGCTGTGCATCCTCTTGTAGTCTGCCTCATCCTTCTTGCCTTCTCCAGGATCTGCCATGACTTTTTCTCCTCAAATGCCAGCAATCAGTATATACTTTTAGGTTGTGCAAAACAGAACATATGGGGTGGGTATGGAAGAACCAGCACAGGCTGTAGACGTGTTCAATTTCCTAAAGAAACACAGATTTATTTTTTTTAAACACAGCACAGATTACACTAAATGTCTTTGTTCATATTGTATTACCTTCTTTTTTTTATTTTATTTTTTTAAAGCCTTGATCTTGCTAACAAACACTGCAGCAAGTTCTGTACCACAAGTTGAAACACAGAGGACAAATAGAATCAAAGGTTACAAATGTTTGCAGCTAAATGCACGTACTTTATTGCCACCAATGTGCAGTATGTGTTTCATTTTTCTGCCAAACAATGGCAGCCTAAACATTAAAGAACACGGCTCTTCTTTGTATTACCAGGGCAACCAGCAGATAGGAGTTTTATCAAAAGGGAGAATTCAACAATGAAAGAAATCCTTTACATTTTACAGGACAGCGCATTTCTCCAGAGAACGGGACCAGTATTAATTTAAAGAGGTGTCGCCACCCTAAATGTATCCTACTCTACTTGAAAGTGTAGACTGAAAGAAAGGAAAAATAAAAAGTTTTTCTTACAGTTGCAAAGCCTAGTGTGTTCAGTGCTTTCACTAAACTACTAGTTTACTTTGTTACCCATTTGTTAAGTTGGTTTTGATACTATAAAAATAAGTAGCTAGTTACTAATACAGTAAAAAAAAATATATATTAAAAAAAAAAAAAAGTTGTTTATTTTAGCTACCGGTAAATCCTTTTCTCGTAGTCCGTAGAGGATACTGGGGATCCATTTAGTACTATGGGGTATAGACGGGTTCACTAGGAGCCATGGACACTTGAAGAATTTGATAGTGTGGGCTGGCTCCTCCCTCTATGCCCCTCCTACCAGACTCAGTTTAGGAAACTGTGCCCGAGGAGACGGACATACTTTGAGAGAAGGATATAAAAGGATAGTGGCGAGATTCCGAACCGGCACACACAAACAAGAGGAAAGCCATGCTAACCAAACTTGGAACAGGAACAGCAACAGCTGAACCAAACAACAATACTAAACCAAGTAACAGTACAGGACAAACGTAGCACTGGGCGGGCGCCCAGTATCCTCTACGGGCTACGAGAAAAGGATTTACCGGTAGGTAATTTAAAATTCTATTTTCTCTTATGTCCTAGAGCAGGC
This sequence comes from Pseudophryne corroboree, assembly GCF_028390025.1. Lineage (NCBI taxonomy): Eukaryota > Metazoa > Chordata > Amphibia > Anura > Myobatrachidae > Pseudophryne > Pseudophryne corroboree. Next base: position 321,906,035 of record NC_086452.1, read on the forward strand.
ATTCCCAACCACGGTCTTCAAGGCACACCAACAGTGCAGGTTTTAGTGATATCCAGGCTTCAGCACAGATGGTTAAATCAAAATAACTGAGGTACTAATTAAGTCACCTGAGTTCAAGCCTGGATATCACTAAAACCAGGACTGTTAGTGTCCCTTGAGAACCGAGGTTGGGAAACACTGTACTAGAGGATACTGGGGATCCATTCAGTACCATAGGGAAGTACCAAAGCTCCCAAATCGGGTGGGAGAGTGCTGGAGGTCCTGCAGAACTGACTGACCTAACTGAAGGTCCTCAGAGGCCAAGGTATCGAACTTATATAACTTTGCAAACGTGTTCGAACCTGACCAAGTAGCTGCTCGGCAGAGCTGTAAGGCTGAGACACCGCGGGCAGCCGCCCAAGAAGAATCCACTGACCTAGTCGAGTGTGCCTGTACAGATTTTGGAATAGGCAATCCTGCCGTGGAATAAGCATGCTGGATAGTAAGCCTGATCCAACGTGCAATTGACTGCTTTGAAGCAGGACACCCAATCTTATTGGGATCGTAAAAAAAGAAACTGCGAGTCTGATTTCCTATGATGAGCTGTTCTCTTTACATACACCTTCAAAGCCCTCACAACATTCAAAGCATACTTACCTACTCTCCCGGATTCTGCGGGAGACACCCGGTTTTCGGGTAGTCCCCCGCAGCCCCCGGAAGAGTGGGCACCCCTCCCGCATTCTGCCCACTTCCTAGTGAAGTGGGCAGAATAGGGAGAATAACACCATAAAATCACGGACCCGGCGGGGGGCGGAGCCTAATGACGCGATCAGATGCTAATCGCGTCATTTTAGCCCCGCCCCTAACAAAATTTCATCCAATTACCATCTTTTCCCGGTGGGTGGGCAGGGCCTGCTGATGTAATCAGCTTGGCTCCTCCCTCATCACCGCCCACCTGCTTCTCCTCTCCGGTCATCTCCCGGAGAGGAGAGTTAAAATATCGGCAAGTATGATTCAAAGACTTTGACAGAGAAGTCGGTCACAACCAGAACCACAATTGGTTGGTTGATGTGAAAAGATGACACCACCTTAGGAAGAAATTGCTGACGAGTCCTGAGTTCAGCTCTGTCCTCATGGAAGATTAAATAGGGGCTCTTGAAAGACAACGCCCCCAGCTCCGACACACATCTTGCAGAAGCCAAGGCCAACAGTGTGACGGTTTTCCGCGTAAGATATTTTACGTCTACCTTCTGTAACGGATCAAACCAGTCCGATTGGAGGAACTGCAGTACAAAATTGAGATCCCAAGGTGCAGTGGGAGGCACAAAGGGAGGCTGGATGTGCAGAACCCCTTTCAAGAACATCTGGACCTCAGGAAGAGAAGCCAAATGTTTTTGAAAGAAAATGGACAAGGCCGAAATCTGAACTTTTAAAGAGCCCAGACATAGGCCCACATCCACACCCGACTGCACAAAAAGCAGGAAACATCCCAGATGAAATTCCACTGCAGAATATTTTCTGCACTCACACCAAGAGTCGTATTTCTTCCGAAGACAGTGGTAATGTTTAGACTTTACCCCCTTCCTGGCTGAGATCATAGGGGGTAATTCCAAGTTGATCGCAGCAGGAATTTTTTTAGCAGTTGGCCAAAACCATGTGCACTGCAGGGGAGGCAAATATAACATGTGCAGAGAGAGTTAGATTTGGGTGGGTTATTTTATTTCTGTGCAGGGTAAATACTGGCCGATTTATTTTTACACTGCAAATTAGATTGCAGATTGAACACACCACACTCAAATCTAACGCTCTCTCTGCACATGTTATATCTGCCTCCCCTGCAGTGCACAAGGGCCCTCATTCCGAGTTGTTCGCTCGCAAGCTGCTTTTAGCAGCATTGCACACGCTAAGCCGCCGCCTACTGGGAGTGAATCTTAGCTTAGCAAAATTGCGAACGAAAGATTCTCATAATTGCGAATAGAAATTTCTAAGCAGTTTCTGAGTAGCTCGACACTTACTCTGCCACTGCGATCAGTTCAGTCAGTTTCGTTCCTGGTTTGACGTCACAATCACACCCAGCGTTCACCCAGACACTCCCCCGTTTCTTCAGCCACTCCCGCGTTTTTCCCAGAAACGGCAGCGTTTTTTCGCACACTCCCATAAAACGGCCAGTTACCGCCCAGAAACACCCACTTCCTGTCAATGACACTCCGATCACCAGAACGAAGAAAAAACCTTGTAATGCCGTGAGTAAAATACCAAACTTCTTTGCAAATTTACTTGGCGCAGTCGCAGTGCGAACATTGTGCATGCGCAGTTTGCGGAAAATCGCTGCAATGCGATGAAAAAGAACGAGCGAACAATTCGGAATGAGGGCCATGGTTTTGCCCAACTGCTAAAAAAAATTCCTGCTGCAATCAACTTGGAATTACCCCCATAGTCGGGATGACCGTGTCAGGAATCCCTCTCCTGGCTAGAATCAGCCGTTCAACTTCCATGCCATCAAACGTAGCCGTGTTAAGTCTTGATAGACGAACGGCCCCTGTTGCAAGAGATCCTCGCGAAGAGGTAGAGGCCACGGATCTTCCAGGAGCATCTCCAGAAGGTCAGTGTACCAGGCCCTTCTTGGCCAGTTCGGAGCAATGAGAATTGCCTGAACTTTTTACCTTTTTATTCTTTTTAGAATTCTTGGGATCAGCGGAAGTGGAGGGAACACGTACACCATCTTATAGGCTCATGGAGTTGTCAGAACGTCCACTGCCTGTGGGTCTCTCGACCTGGAACAATATTGCTTGAGCTTCTTGTTGAAACGAGAGGCCATCATGTCGATTTGTGGACATCCCCATGGACGTGTCAAGCACCTGAACACCTCCGGGTGAAGGCCCAACTCCCCCGGGTGCAGGTCGTGTCTGCTGAGGAAGTCTGCTTCTCAGTTGTCTACTCCCGGAATGAAGACCGACGACAACGCCACAGCGTGTTTTTCTGCCCAGAGGAGAATTCTTAATACCTCTGACATTGCTGCTCTGCTTTTCGTTACTCGCTGACAGTTTATGTACGTTACTGCCGTCACATTGTCTGACTGAACCTGAATGGCCCGATCTTGAAGAAGATATAAGGCCTGCAGAAGGGCGTTGTATACAGCCCTGAGTTCCAGAATGTTGATTGGAAGGACGACTTCCTGACTTGACCATCTTGACCGTCTGTGGTTAGCAGAATCCAAGTCTGAATCCTAAACCTTCGGCCCTCGATTAGGTGAGAAGTCTGTAGCCACCACAGAAGGGAGATCCTGGCCTTTGGCGACAGATGGATTCTCTGGTGCATCTGAAGATGCGATCCGGACCATTTGTCCAACAGATCCAGCTGGAAGGGCCTCGCATGAAACCTTCCGTACTGAAGTGCCTCGTAATAGGCCACCATTTTTCCCAGAAGGCGAATGCATAGATGCACAGATATACGGGTTGGCTTTAGGAAATCCCGAACCATCGACTGGATTACCAATGCCTTTTCCAATGGGAGAAAAACTTTCTGCGACTCTGTGTCCAGTATCATTCCCAGAAATGGGAGCCTCCAAGTTGGCTCTCAACGAGATTTCGGGAGATTAAGAATCCACCCGTGATCCAGGAGTAGTTTGGTTGTGAGACCAATGCTGCTCAACAACCTTTCCCTGGACGGTGCCTTTATCAGAAGATCATCCAGGTACGGAATAATGTTCACTCCCTGCTTGCGAAGGAGAAACATCATCTCTGCCATCACCTTGGTGAACACCCTCGGTGCCGTGGAGAGACCAAATGGCAGGACCTGGAACTGGTAGTGACAGTCCTGTAGTGCAAAGCGTAGATAAGCCTGTTGAGGTGGCCAGATCGGAATGTGAAGGTACGCATCCTTGATATCCAGAGGACACTAGGAATTCCCCCTCCTCCAGACCTGAGATCACCGCTGTCAGAGTACATCTTGAATTTGAACACTCGTAAATACGGGTTCAACGATTTTAGATTCAAAATCGGTCTCACCGAACCGTCCTGTTTCGGTACTACAAACAAGTTGGAATAGTACCCCTTGTTTTGCAGATGAGGTGGAACTGGAACAATGTCCCGAGTCTGTACCAGTTTTTGAATAGCAACCTGTAAGGTTATACTTGCCTCTTGTGAAGCTGGTAAGCCTGATTTGAAGAATCTGTGAGGTGGGAGCTCCTGAACCTCCAGTTTGTAGCCCTCGAAAATAAGATCTATGACCCAGGGATCTTGGCATGATGTTGTCCAGATATGACTGAAATTTCTTAGTCGGGCTCCCACCTGCCAGTCTTCCAGGTCACGCGGTCCACCGTCATGCAGAAGGCTTTGAGGAAGCAGAACTGGAGCACTGTTCCTGAGAACCGGCAGTTGCTGGTTTGTGTAGTTTACCTCTAGCACCTCTGTTGGCAGTAGAAGATCCTCTGACTATGCCCTTAAACTTGGCAGTCCGAAAAGACTGTAGGGTAGGTCCTGAGTAGGTCTTCCTGGTTGGGGGAGCTGCAGAAGGAAGATATGTGGACTTACCCGCAGTAGCTTTGGAGATCCATTTGTCCAGTTCATCTCCAAATAAGGCCTCTCCTGTGAAGGGTAGGCCTTCCACGCCTTTCCTGGAGTCCGCGTCCGCAGTCCACTGGCGTAACCATAAGCCCCTGCATGCTGACACTGCCATAGCAGTGGTGCGTGCATTAAGCAAACCTACTTCTTTTATTGCTTCCACCATAAAGTTAGCAGAATCCTGTATTTGTTGCAGGAGCAACACAATCTCCCCCCTAGATAAGGAACCCAACCCTTCAATAAGGTTACCCGACCATTTAGCAATGGCTTTAGTAATCCACGCAATTGCTATAGTGGGTCTCTGAGCCACCCCAGCAGCTGTGTACAAGTATTTGAGTGTAGTCTCAATCTTACGATCAGCTGTGTCTTTCAGGGAGGCTGCACCAGGGATGGGTAACACAATCTTCCATGACAACCTGGACAGATGCAGCCACTATCGGTGGACTTTCCCATTTTTTCCTATCCTCAGGAGGAAAACATGAGAGTAACCTTTTAGGGATTTGAAATTTCTTATCAGGATTAACCCACGGTTCTTCAAATAGGGTATTCAATTCCTTTGACACAGGAAAAGGGACTGAGCACTTCTTTTTTACATTAAAATAAGATTCCTCACACTCCTCTGTCACCTTATCAGGAATTTGTAGCACATCTGATAGCTTCTATAAGAGCCTGTATTCCCTGTGACAGAGCAGCGTCCCCCCCTTCTGAATCCACCTCCCTCTCCTCCATGTCTGACCCCTCAGCATCAGACTGCAGGATATGGGCCAGAGTTCGTTTTTGTGGACAAATGGCAAGGGACTGAGACGCTTATTTGGGGACTGAGGGGGTAATTCAGAGTTGATCGCAGCAGCAAATTTGTTAGCAGTTGGGCAAAACCATGTGCACTGCAGGGGGGGCAGATATATCATTTGCAGAGAGAAATAGATTTGGGTGGGTTATTTTGTTTCTGTGCAGGGTAAATACTGGCTCCTTTATTTTTACACTGCAATTTAGATTTCAATTTGAACACACCCCACCCAAATCTAACTCTCTCTGCATATGTTATATCTGCCCCCCCTGCAGTGCACATGGTTTTGCCCAACTGCTAACAAATTTGCTGCTGCGATCAACTCAGAATTAGGCCCAGAGTCTCTGTTCATAATCTCATCCACAGACTGTCTTAAGTTTTGCGTCTCTTTCTCATTGTGGAACAATTTATTAGAGATATTAGAAATCATTCCTTTGAGGGAATCCTGCCACGCTAGCCTGTGAAGGTGTACTACACCGAGTACATAGTAGCGAGCTACCTGGGGAAGAGGAACACTCTGCCGTACATAAAACACACTCTTTGCCTGACATATTGTAAATGTGACAGCACACACACAGGAAAGGTTAAAACCACAATTAACCCACAAAGAGCCCTTCCAGGGAGACACAGAGGTATTAGGAGCCAGCACACCGCGCCCTTATTGCTAATGCCAAGCTTAGCCGGGTCGCAGACTAAGTACCCAGATTGGGGACTTAGTACACTAATAATCACTCCCCCCTGCTATGATCCCCTGGTACCGCTGAGGTAAACTGGAGTCACACCGGAGGAGCTGCGCGTCCCTGTCGGTCAACGTCTGTGTCCACTGCAAAGGGAAAATGGCGGTTGAGCTGCTGGATCCACTCATAGTAAAGCCCCACCCCTTCAATGGCGTGCGGTCTTCCCATTTTTGTATACTGGCTGAGGTAATTTGTGCTTAAAATGGAAAAAGAACCATTTTAAAGCTTAGTTTGCCACTGTGGGTACTCTATACAGTGTACTGAGACGCAGTTGTGTACTGAGTCTGGAGACGCAATCCGCCCCGGTTAGAAGCCGTGCGTCTCCGTATCCTCATGCCGCCATAATGGCCGGCGACCTGCTAACTGGGACGCCGGCTTAGTACTCACCACTCTTCTTTCTTCTGGCTCTGTTAGGAGTGGCGGCGTGCTGCGGAAATGTGCGCTCGCCATGGTGGGGCTTGCGAATAGTTCCCTCAGGAGCTAGTGTTCTGTCAGCGGGGAACGGGACCATTAACCCTTCAAAAGGTTGGGCCGTAAATGTAGAAAACTATTCAGGAGTTTCCATAAGCGTGACCGGTTCCTCCGGGCACATTTTCTAAACGGAGTCTGGTAGGAGGGGCATAGAGGGAGGAGCCAGCCCACACTATCAAATTCTTAAAGTGCCCATGGCTCCTAGTGGACCCGTCTATACCCCATAGTACTAAATGGATCGCCAGTATCCTCTAGGACGTAAGAGAAAGTTTAATGAGATGTTATTGTGTACATTTACATATTTGGACAACAATGGAGACGTAAAATCTGGTGCTTCATTAGAAATGTATTGTTTGGAGATCATAAATAACCCTACCAATATTTATTATAAATATGGTACGAGGGTATCCGGTCTTTAGGTTGAGAACACATAGGTCGACAGTCATTAGATCGAGCACTATTGGTCGACATGCATTATCGACATGGCCACTAGGTCGATACATGAAAAGGTCGACATGAGTTTTTCACATTTACATTTTTTTTACTTTTTCATACTTTATGATTCATGTGGACTACAATTGGGAATAGTAACCAGTCCGAAGCATGGCGAGAGAAGCGAGCCATGTGAGTGGACACTGTGCACTCATTAGGGGTTCCCAGTCCCTTACAAAGAAAACGACACCAAAAAAACTCATGTTGATCTTTTTCCATGTCTATGGAACTGGTAGGATATGGTTTACAGATTGTGTTAGCTGCACAATGTTACAAGTTAAGCATTTCAAATTATCCTTACATAACTAGTAACTCCAAATCACACTGATACAGATATACAAGATGTTTTATTTGAAATAACTTCTGTTTATTCTGTATTTTTTACTGACTATTTACACAATACTTTCAATACAGTGTCTAGTAGAATTTACCTAACATTAAACGCCAATAACAGGGGGGAGAGATAGGAAGATAAGGTGAGAGGCACATAGGCATAGTTCCCTACCCTCCCTCATTCTGCAGGAGACTCCCTGAATAGACCAGCGAACTCCCTGATTGCACACCCATTATGTAGCCGTTACATTCTTGGGAAATAAAAGAAATCAGAGAAACATACATTCAAATGGATTCATCAGTGTAATTTACCTGCATTGGTTATAAGGCACAATGATCCATATGCATTTTAAATAAGGTTTGTTGTGGCCACTTACAGTATATGGAACCTCTTGTAAAACACAATACACAAAATGCGATTTATGGTAAGAACTTACGTTGTTAAATCTCTTACCATAAATCTCGTTTTCTGCTGCAGGGTACACTGGGCTCCACAAGGAATAACATTGGGGATGTCCTAAAGCAGTTCCTTATGGGAGGGGACGCACTGTAGCGGGCTCAAGAACCCGGCGTCGAAAGGAAGCATCCTGGGAGGCGGAATTATCGAAGGCATAGAACCTTATGTATGTGTTCACTGAGGACCACGTAGCCGCCTTGCACAATTGTTCAAGGGTTGCACCACGGCGGGCCGCCCAAGAAGGTCCAACCAACCGAGTAGAATGGGCTTTGATGGTAGCAGGAGCTGGAATACCAGCCTGTACATAAGCATGTGCAATTACATTCTAATCCATCTGGCCAAGGTCTGCTTGTTAGCAGGCCAGCCACGTTTGTGAAAACCAAACAGTACAAAAAGAGAATCCGACTTCCTAAAGGATGCAGTTCTCTTCACATAGATATGGAGAGCCCGTACCACATCCAAAGACCGCTCTCTTTGGAGGACATCTCGGGAGAACAAAAGTCCGGAACCACAATCTCCTGGTTAAGGTGGAAGGAAGATACCACCTTAGGCAAATAAGAACCGCCCGGTCACGGTAAAAAATCAGATAGGGGGACTTACAGAATAATGCACCTAAGTCCGAGACCCTTCTAGCAGAGGCAATAGCCAGCAAAAAAAAAAACCTTAATGGAAAGGTCTGCAGACGCAAGAGGTTCAAACAGATACTCTTGCAAGGCCTCCAGAATCACCAACAAATCCCAAGGTGCCACAGGTGGCACATAAGGAGGTTGAATCCGTAACACCCCCTGAGTGAAAGTATGAACATCAGGCAGGGTAGCAATCTTTCTCTGAAACCATACCGACAAGGCAGAAATGTGAACCTTGAGGGAGGCCAGACCCTGTTGTAGGAAGGCCAAAAGTTTGGCCGTACTAAACTTGTAAACGTCATGGTTATTAGACATGCACCAAGTAAAGTAAGAATTCCAGACCCTATGGTAAATCCGAGCAGAAGCTGGCTTACGGGCCTTCAACATAGTTTGAATGACCGCCTCAGAAAAACCCTTGGCCCTCAAGACAGAAGCTTCAAGAGCCACGCCGTCAAAGCCAGTCGGGCCAAATCCTGGTAAACACAAGGGCCCTGAACGAGGGGGTCTGGGCGTTGTGGAAGTAGAAGGGAACGATCTAGTGAGAGGCCCTGTAGATCGGAGAACCAGTGCCGTCTGGGCCACGCTGGAGCTATCAGAAGTAGTATTCCTCCTTCTTGCTTGAACTTCCTTATTACACTGGGCAGGAGTGACACCGGAGAGAACACGTACGGCAGCTGAAAGTTCCATGGAATTGTCAGTGCATCCAAGAACGCTGCTTGAGGATCCCTTGTCCTTACTCCGAAGACCGGAACCCTGTGATTTTGTGGAGACGCCATCAGGTCCACATCTGGAAGGCCCCACCTGTCCACTAGGAGTTGAAACACTTCTGGATGGAGGTTCCACTCTCCGGTGTGCACGTCCTGACGACTGAGAAAGTCCGCTTCCCAGTTTAGGACCCCCGGAATGAACACTGCCGATATGGCTGGCAGATGACGTTCCGCCTACTGAAGAATCCGTGATACTTCCCTCATTGAAATGCGGCTTTGAGTGCCGCCTTGATGATTGATGTATGCCACCGTGGTGGCGTTGTCCGACTGTACCTGAACAGGTCTGTTTTGTATCAAATGCTGGGCCAAGTTCAGTGTATTGAACACTGCCCGCAGTTCCAGAATGTTTATTGGGGGGAGAGACTCCTCCTTGGTCCACCGACCCTGAAGGGAGTGTTGCTCCAACACCGAGCCCCAACCCCTTAGACTGGCATCCGTTGTCAGAAGGACCCAGTTGTAGATCCAGAAGGGACGACCCCTGCTCAATCGTTGGTCCTGAAGCCACCAGCTCAGTGACAGACGGACTTCCGGAGACAAGGAGATCATGTGAGATCTGATCGGTGAGGCAGGTCGTCCCACTTGGCCAGAATCAACTTCTGAAGAGGGCAGGAATAGGATTGAGCGTACTCCACCATGTCGAAGGCCGACACCATGAGACCTAGTACTTGCATTGCCGAATGTATCGACACTTGCGGACGAAATAGGAAGCATCAAATCTTGTCCTGGAGTTTCAGGACCTTCTCCTGAGACAAGTGTCCAACAATGCCCCCAGGTGCACCATGCTCTGAGCAGGGACCAGGGAAGATTTTTTCCAGTTGATGAGACACCCGTGAGTTTGCATAGACTGGATCGTCACATATAAATGCCGTAGGAGGATTTCTGGGGAGTTCGCCAGGATCAGTAAGTCATCTAGATACGGGAGGATCCTGATCCGCTGATGGCGTAGTACAGCCATCATTACCGCCATGACTTTGGTGAATACCCGCGGACCCGTGGCCAAACCAAAGGGTAATGCACAAAATTGGTAATGAAGGTTGCCCACCGCAAACCTCAGGTACTAGTGATGTGACATTGCAATAGGAATATGCAGGTAGGCATCCTGTATGTCCAGGGAGACCATATAGTCACCAGGCTCCAAGGCCAGAACAATAGAGCGTAGAGTTTCCATACGAAACTTGGAGACCCTCATAAAGTTGTTCAAAGACTTGAGATTGAGAATGGGCCGCGAGGACCCATTCGGTTTCGGGACTACACACAGCAGTGAATAGTACCCCATGCTTCTCTGAGCCAGAGGCACCTGTACTACCACTCCTGTGTTCAGGAGGGACTGTACAACCGAATGAAGAGTTTTTGCCTTCACCGGATCCGGGGGGACATCTGTCAGGCAAAATCGATGAGGGGGACGTTTCTTGAAGGACACGGCGTAAGTTCGAGTGACGACTACCCGTACCCAGGCATCTAAAGTGGTCTTCAACCATTCCTGGGCAAACCCTAGAAGTCGGCCCCCACCCTGGGATCCTCCAGAGGGAGGCCCGCCCCATCATGCAGCACGCTTGTCTGTTTTGGAAGCAGGCTGACGGGCAGCCCAGGCCCGCTTGGGTCTGGGCTTAGCAGCTTTGGAAGTACGAGCTTGTTTCGGGTACGCCTGACCTTTTGCCTTTCCTGGAGGACGAAATGGGCGAGAGAAAGTACTTTTAGCCTTCGGTGCCATACTCGGTAGGCAAGCTGTTTTAGCAGATGCCAAGTCAGCCACAATCTTATTGAGGTCTTCCCCGAAAAGAATGTCTCCCTTAAAAGGGAGCACCTCCAGGGTTTTCTTAGAATCCAGATATACAGACCAGGATCTCAACCAAAGGATACATTGAGCCAAGATGGACGTAGTAGCAGCCTTGGCTGCCAGCACCCCGGCATCGGAAGCTGCCTCCTTAAGATAATGAGAAGCCGTGGTATTATATGAGAGTATGAGAGACATTGTTTAGCATGATCAGAAGCGTTGGAAGGTAGCTCCGCCTCCAATTCCTGAGCCCATGCTTCAACAGCCCATGTCGCTGCAATGGTTGGCCTATGCACAGCCCCTGTAAGGGTGTAAATCGCCTTTAAACAACCCTCCACACGTCTATACGTCGGTTCCTTCAGAGAGGTGACGGTAGTCACTGGCAGAGCTGAGGAATCTACCAATCTTGCCACCAGGGAATCTACAGGCGGAGGAGTTTCCCAATTTTTACTCAGCTCCGCAGAGAGAGGATAGCAAGCCAACATTTTCTTGTGCGGCGTGAACTTTGTTCCTGGATTTTCCCAGGATTCCTGACGTATGTCAGCCAGGTGCTGAGAATGAGGTAAAACTTGTTTAACCACTTTCTTACGTTTAAATCTGTCCGGATTTTTAGAAACAGCCTCAGGCTCTGGTTCATCAGATACTTGAAGAATCATCCTGATAGCCTCAATTAAATCAGGGACATCCACCTGTGACCGTCCTTCCCCATCTGAAGTATCAGAGTCAGTGTCTGTGGGGGCAGTGTATGCGCCATCCTCATCAGAGGAGGTGTCTGGAACGGTGGTGGATTGTGAGGAAATAGCGGCCCGTTTAGAAGACGTCTTATTCTTAGGTGGGCGATAGTTAGACTTCTTTTTAGTCAGTGATTGGTTCAAGTGTTGTAACTGAGAAGAGATCTGATTTGCCCATGGCGTGTTGATTGCAGGGACCATAAACTGCTGTACTGGCATAGGAGGTCCCACAGGGGGCGTAAGTTTAGTTACTAGCGTATTTAATAACGTGGAGAAGGCAGCCCAGGGTGGGTCATTTTGGACCCCCGTTGCTACAAACCCACTGGGGGCAAAGAACCCAGAGAACCTGAACTCTCTGCTGCCATGTGTTCCTCAAATGTGTCTGCAGCGTTACCTCAACCCAATGCAGGATCAGCCCCATCCCCAGCCCCGTTGCCCCTTGTAGCTGACATAATAATAAGCTCAATACCAGGCAACCTAGTACAATATTAGCAGCACTATATCTTGCAAGAACTCACAGTATAGTGTATCAGCACAAACCGGGAATCCAAGAGATATATGGTGACTAGAAATCACAGAGAAAAATACACAGTAGGTATATCTTGTGAAACACCTATATCTACTAATAAACCTGAAGCACTGAGTACCCTCAGGTTACAGAATATAGGGGTAGCAGGCTGAGTGAAATACATGAAATGGCAGACACTCAGCAGCTACATGCACACACACAGAAAGTCACAATGTACACTGCAGAAGTTATATCACAATAAGACTGCACTGGACTAGCAATACAAAGTAATTCTCAGTAGAGCTATAAAATATATATATTACACACATATATATTACACAGTAGATATAGCAAAACACAGTAAAAACTGGTTGTATATCACAGGATATGTGTACTACCCAAACCTGACAAGTATGCAGGCCTGGCACTACCCGCTCAGCAAAGGGATGCAGAGCAGGTAGGCACTGTCTCTGGTCTGCATCCCCGCTGCTGCGCCGGCCTGTCCCCCCCTGCTGCTGCCGGCTGCTTTGCCTGTCACACTATATGACAGGCAGCAGCGCCGGCTGCTTGGAGCCTCCTCTCCCCCTCACCTGTGACAGTGGGGTTAGTGGGGTTGGCCCGGGCCGAAAAGGGAGCATGGCTACATGGGAATGGGGGCGGAGCTACACGGGACCAGGCTGCTGCTAGCCAGACTGTTAGGTATATGAAGGGAGAGAGAGAGAGAGAGAGTGTGAGTGTGTGTGTGTATATATATGGGTGTGTGTGGGTGTGGGGGGGGGGTTGTTTGTATAAGTGCCATGTCGAAGTCAGAAAATATTACAACACACACATTACGTACTAACACCACATAGATGGTCTCCGTGTGCGTACGTATTCGGCTGTGCGTGCACATATTCGCAAATTGCGTATGGTCGCTCCCTCGGTCCTGCGCATTAGAGCGTGGTATGAGTAATTACAGTGGAATTTGTACTCGCATGGAAAAGCCACAAAGACATCTCATAAATCTAATCTATATATTGCATAAATCCCACACTGTCTGCTTCCTCTTCTAAATAGCATGAAGATCGGTCACACATAAATGAAACTCCCAGAGGCTAAAATACAATGGCCTTATTTACACTAAGCTTTAAAATTCTATGAAGAAGGCAAACATCTTTGTTTACTAGGGTAGCCGAGTTTCTATTGAAAAGCAATAAGAACTGGATTGTCATTGTCTTACCTGAAGACAAAACAAATAAAGAGACAATACACAGAAACCCAGGCTGAGAGAAACTCAATTAGCAATAGCTAACAAAAACACAAACCAGACATTTAGAAATCTGAGATATTAACATTCATAGTCTGAACTCTTGGATATGTGTGTATATATATATATATATATATATATATATATATATATATATATAAACAGCAAATAAACGAAGCGGCACTCAGAGACTTGTACTTCAACGTGACTTGAAGTACAAGTCTCTGAGTGCCGCCTCGTTTATTTCCTGTTTGGATATGGGGGTAACACCCTAGCGGAAGGCACCAGAGCAAGGCAGCCCATGGGGCAATCCGAGTGCCGGCAACATTGGAGTGCGTATATATATATATATATATAAAATGCTGATTTATCAACAGGAATGAAAAGCTATACCTTATACACACTTTAAATACACTTTACCATGGAGCCGCTGCGGCCGCTAAACTTAATACACACTCTACGCACCTTTTACGCTGTTAGCGTACAGAGTCCTGTACCGTGTACGGACTTTGCGTACAAACGCCACGCTGACGGTACAAAGTACACACAGCGCGTACACACCCAATGAATACACTTTAAACCTTATACAGCAATGCAATGCGATACTAATACACTTTAAACCTTAGCAGGGAAAGGAAGACACGACACCAGTCTGTAGTTAAACCACTGGGTCCCGACACCACAGCGTATTATTGCTGAAAGGGGGTTACAATACAAACAATACAATACAACAGAATAATGGCTACAATCAATGGTACATACGTGAGTGGATTCGCCGCGCTACCCAGATCTGGTCCTCGGTCATCTGATAGATAACTTTGTGAGTCTTGTGTCAGACCAGGCCTGCAGCAGGCTCTCTTTCTACAATTCTACCAAAACTTAACACAATGGATACTGTAATCTCTTTGTCCATTGGACACAGGGATGGTCATTTACAGTACAGGAGAGGTCATAGGTCGGTTTGAATAGGTGGGCGATGTCTGTTCCAACTGCTCTTGTGGGTGGTCTCCTCTGGATTCCCGCCGCATACATAATGTACAGTAAATACAGTTTATATCTATATTCTGCTCCTGCACATAACTATCCGCAGGAACATGTGATCTTCCTCAAACCAACACCGGAATATTACCCTTAAAATACCCTACAGCTGGATACCAAACACCACCTTATAACCTTGTTCTGTCCCCTCCTATCCTGTAAAGGTGAATCCCTTTGTTCTGAAACCATTTAAACTGCTGTAACTTGCTGCTGTGGTGCAGGGAGACTATGTGTAAAATGTGCACTTTTTGGATTAAATATGTAAGGTGTTTTGATGGCTTTTCCATGCGTTCACAAACTCTACCGTAAATACTCATACCACGCGCTAATACGCAGGTCCGCGGGAGCGACCATACGCAAACTGCGAATATGCGCACGCACGGCAGAGCAAGTACGCGCACGGAGGCCATCTGTGTGTAGTTTGTACGTAATGTATGTACTGCAATATTTTTCGACTTTGACAGTCCACCCTTTGGCAGTCACCAATAACTGCCACTATCTAATCACTAAACAGAAAAATATCTATACAATATCTACAGAAGCTTTGATGATCGGGGAGAGTTGTAGGTGGGAAATGTATGACCTAGTGGGATAGTAAAAAGCATGTATGTATGAATCCATGTCTGAGGGGCATGTATCATCGTGCCGTATATGTTCTAAATAAGCTTCGAGGTACTGCGAAGTATACATTAAATCCTTCTTATCCCGTATTAAGGGTCTGTAAGTGGGCCAACAAACACTACCGAGCTCTTTTCGGCTTCTTGTTCCAACAAATGGGGTGCACATTTAGTTGATGATACATGAAGGGGGAAATATATGTGAGTGCTAGTATATGTGGATATCACCTGTCGACTATGTGTGCCATGAACTTAAGGTAGCAGAGATGAAGATAAGACACATATATAAAAATACATTTACATAAACATTTTGGATAATGCTGATGTCTTTTTCCGGATGGATGTATCTGGGCAGAGGGGGAGACAAAAGAAAAACAGGTGAACGAAACAGGCCATGAAATTAATTTGCAATCCTTATCATATCACTGTCTCTATGGATGGGTCGTAAATTAAATCTGCTGCTGTAACAGTACCCTTGCTCCTTAGACTCATCAATTTTGTGCCATGCTTGCGCCGCGTCAAAATTCGAACACACCTAAATATCAAACCAATAATTATGACGACTCCCAGGATACAAAGAAGAAACTTCCCTACACTCATGATGACATTTTGAGCCCACTCTCCTAAACCTGAGAACCAAATTGCGTGGGTTTAACCATGAGACCCAGCCGGTCAGTTCATTACTCACAATCGCTAGGGTAAGGTTGTGTTTCCTCCTGAACTCCCACTTCAACTGCAAGATATCGTCCATCTTTTGATCGATGATCTCCGTGGGGTCGACAATACCAACAGAGCCATCCCATATCCCTCCTACAGACGGACCTTTTCAGGTAATACAAATCGACTTCATACAGTTACCACCCTGTAGGAATTTGAAATATGTGTTAGTATGTATTGATGTATTTTCCAACTGGGTAGAAGCGTTCCCTGCTGCCACAAAAACTGCCACGTTCACTGCAAGGAAAATGGTGCAGGAATTTGTGTGTAGATATGGTATCACTAGGTGAAGTCTTTCAGGTCATGTGCAAACTGATGGGAATTGATAGCAAGCTGCATACTCCGTACCGTCCACAGCCAAGTGCAAAGGTAGAGAGATTGAACAGCACTATTAAGAACAAGCTCAGCAAATTAATGGCTGAAACTGGATTGTCGAGGCCAGAAGCTCTGCCACTAGTGTTGTACAGCATCAGAACCACTCCCAGGTCTCCCCTTAACTTATCACCCTTTGAAATTCTTTTTGGCCGACAACCTCATGTAATGATAGACCCCCAGGACGATTTGAAATATAATAATGACGTGACTGTGAAATATTTGGTTGGGATGAGCCAGCAGCTGAGAAATCAACAAAGAAATTTAAAGCTGGTGATCCCTGACCTACCGAACAGTAATTGTCATGACATTGAGCCTGGGGATTATGTGATGATTCGAAATTTCTTACGCTCAGGTTACCTCATAGACAGGTGGGAAGGACCATACCAAGTCTTGTTAACCAGCACGACAGCATTGAAGGTCGCCGAAAGAGAAATTTGGGTCCACTCGTCCCACTGCAAGAAGGTCGCTGACCCGGAGAGAACTCGTGACAAAGAGCAGAGTATAGAGACTCTTGTATCACTGGAGTGTTTGTTCCGGGAAAGTTGAGAGGCAGGACTGTTGAAGGGCATCTGAGCACAGAGAGTAACAAGATCTAGAACGGTTGTCGCACCATTTTTCTTTTTTCACCTCCCCCTGAATTTTCTTTTCTCCTTCTTATTTTCCTCCTTTCCCCTAACGAAATGGATCGATCACAAGAGACTGCGTTTCGGGTTCTGTTAGTAATTCTGGTTTTGATCAGGACAGTTTGTTTTGGTGAGGGTCCCAGAGAGGTCGAGCAGGGATCTGGAATGGGTTCTGATGGCGAGTATGAATTTGTAGGATCTCAGGAGCAGCACATCACTTTAGTAAAGGCTGGCATCAGTAAGCGCTCTGGTAGTCAGGGAGCTCGGAGGCACTGTGAGGAGTTATTGTCTGATGAATACTGTATTTGTAGGATTTGTGAGAATATAGTAGAGGATGGGTGCATCCAGAGATGTCAGTCCAACCTTAATATCGACATGGACCGCCATCCGTTGAGTGATTACCACTCACTAGTGGGTAAGGTCTTAAACCAGACAGAATGCTGGGTGTGCTCACAAGTATCTCAAGGTCAGAGTAAGTCAGGATTAGTACCATACCCTTTAGCAATAGATGAGGTACTCGAATTGCGGGGAGGGAGACTGGTGGATAAGAAAATAAGATTTTACTTACCGATAAATCTATTTCTCATAGTCCGTAGTGGATGCTGGGGACTCCGTCAGGACCATGGGGATTAGCGGCTCCGAAGGAGACAGGGCACAAAAAGTAAGCTTTTAGGATCACATGGTGTGTACTGGCTCCTCCCCCCATGACCCTCCTCCAAGCCTCAGTTAGGTACTGTGCCCGGACGAGCGTACACAATAAGGAAGGATCTTGAATCCCGGGTAAGACTCATACCAGCCACACCAATCACACCGTACAACTTGTGATTTGAACCCAGTTAACAGTATGATAACAACGAAGGAGCCTCTGAAAAGATGGCCCACAACAATAATAATAACCCGATTTTTGTAACAATAATTATGTACAAGTAATGCAGACAATCCGCACTTGGGATGGGCGCCCAGCATCCACTACGGACTATGAGAAATAGATTTATCGGTAAGTAAAATCTTATTTTCTCTAACGTCCTAGTGGATGCTGGGGACTCCGTCAGGACCATGGGGATTATACCAAAGCTCCCAAACGGGCGGGAGAGTGCGGATGACTCTGCAGCACCGAATGAGAGAACCCCAGGTCCTCCTCAGCCAGGGTATCAAATTTGTAGAATTTTACAAACGTGTTCCCCCCTGACCACGTAGCTGCTCGGCAAAGTTGCAAAGCCGAGACCCCTCGGGCAGCCGCCCAAGATGAGCCCACCTTCCTTGTGGAATGGGCATTTACAGATTTTGGCTGTGGCAGGCCTGCCACAGAATGTGCAAGCTGAATTGTACTACAAATCCAACGAGCAATAGTCTGCTTAGAAGCAGGAGCACCCAGCTTTTTGGGTGCATACAATATAAACAGCAAGTCAGACTTTCTGACTCCAGCCGTCCTGGAATTATATATTATATATTATATATATATATATATATATATATATATATATATATATATATATATATATATATATATATATATATATATTTTCAGGGCCCTGACAACGTCTAGCAACTTGGAGTCCTCCAAGTCCCTAGTAGCCGCAGGCACCACAGTAGGTTGTTTCAGGTGAAACGCTGACACCACCTTAGGAAGAAACTGGGGACGAGTCCGCAGTTCTGCCCTGTCCGAATGGAAAATCAAATATGGGCTTTTGTAAGACAAAGCCGCCAATTCTGACAATCGCCTGGCCGAGGCCAGGGCCAACAGCATGGTCACTTTCCAAGTGAGATATTTCAAATCCACAGATTTGAGCGGTTCAAACCAATATGATTTGAGGAATCCCAACACTACGTTGAGATCCCACGGTGCCACTGGAGGCACAAAAGGGGCTGTATATGCAATACTCCCTTGACAAATGTCTGGACTTCAGGAACTGAAGCCAATTCTTTCTGGAAGAAAATCTACAGGGCCGAAACTTGAACCTTAATGGACCCCAATTTGAGGCTCATAGACACTCCTGTTTGCAGGAAGTGCAGAAATCGACCTAGTTGAAATTTCTTCGTGGGGCCTTCCTGGCCTCACCCACGCAACATATTTTCACCACATGTGGTGATAACGTTGTGCGGTCACCTCCTTCCTGGCTTTGACCAGGGTAGGTATGACCTCTTCCGGAATGCCTTTTCCCTTAGGATCCGGCGTTCAACCGCCATGCCGTCAAACGCAGCCGCGGTAAGTCTTGGAACAGACATGGTACTTGCTGAAGCAAGTCCCTTCTTAGCTCCCGAGGCCATTAGTCCTCTGTGAGCATCTCTTGAAATTCCGGGTACCAAGTCCCTCTTGGCCAATCCGGAGCCACGAGTATAGTTCTTACTCCTCTACGTCTCATAATTCTCAATACCTTGGTTATGAGAAGCAGAGGAGGGAACACATACACCGACTGTTACACCCACGGTGTTACCAGGACATCCACAGCTATCGCCTGAAGGTCTCGTGACCTGGCGCAATACCTGTCCCGTTTTTTGTTCGGGCGGGACGCCATCATGTCCACCTTTGGTCTTTCCCAATGGTTCACAATCATGCGGAAAACTTCCCGATGAAGTTCCCACTCTCCCGGGTGGAGGTCGTGCCTGCTGAGGAAGTCTGCTTCCCAGTCGTCCACTCCCGGAATGAACACTGCTGACAGTGCTATCACATGATTTTCCGCCTAGCGAAAAATCCTTGCAGTTTTGCCACTGCCCTCCTGCTTCTTGTGCCGCCCTTTCTGTTTACGTGGGCGTCTGCCGTGATGTTATCCCACTGGATCAATACCGGCTGACCTTGAAGCAGAGGTCTTGCTAAGTTTAGAGCATTATAAATTTGCTCTTAGCTCCAGTATATTTATGTGGAGAGAATTCTCCAGACTTGATCACACTCCCTGGAAATTTTTTCCCTGTGTGACTGCTCCCCAGCCTCTCAGGCTAGCCTCCGTGGTCACCAGCATCCAATCCTGAATGCCGAATCTGCGGCCCTCTAGAAGATGAGCACTCTGTAATCACCACAGGAGAGACACCCTTGTCCTTGGATATAGGGTTATCCCCTGATGCATCTGAAGATGCAATCCGGACCATTTGTCCAGCAGATCCCACTGAAGAGTTCTTGCGTGAAATCTGCCGAATGGAATCGCTTCGTAATAAGCCACCATTTTTACCAGGACTCTTGTGCAATGATGCACTGACACTTTTCCTGGTTTTAGGAGGATCCCGATTAGCTCGGATAACTCCCTGGCTTTCTCCTCTGGGAGAAACACCTTTTTCTGGACTGTGTCCAGAATCATCCCTAGGACCAGCAGACGTGTCGTTGGAACAACTGCGGTTTTGGAATATTTAGAATCCACCCGTGTTGTCGTAGAACTACTTGAGATAGTGCTACTCCGACCTCCAACTGTTCTCTGGACCTTGTTCTTATCAGGAGGTCGTCCATTTTCTTTGAAGACGAATCCTCATTTCGGTCATTACCTTGGTAAAGACCCGGGGTGCCGTGGACAATCCAACGGCATCGTCTGAAACTGATAGTGACAGTTCTGTACCACAAACCTGAGGTACCCTCGGTGAGAAAAGCAAATTTTGGGACATGGAGGTAAGCATCCCTGATGTCCCGGGACACCATATAGTCCCCTTCTTCCCGGTTCGCTATCACTGCTCTGAGTGACTCCATCTGGATTTGAACTTTTTTAAGTGTTCAAATATTTCAGATTTAGAATAGGTCTCACCTAGCCTTCTGGCTTCAGTACCACCATATAATTTGGAATAATACCCCTTTCCTTGTTGTAGGAGGGGTAATTTTATTATCACCTGCTGGGAATACAGCTTGTGAATTGTTTTCAATACTGCCTCCCTGTCGGAGGGAGACATTGGTACAGCAGACTACAGGAAACTGCGAGGGGGAAACGTCTCGACATTCCAATCTGTACCCCTTGGATACTACTTGTAGGATCCAGGGGTCCTGTACGGTCCCAGCGTCATGCTGAGAACTTGGTAGAAGCGTTGGAGGGCTTCTGTTCCTGGGAATGGGCTGCCTGCTGCAGTCTTCTTCCCTTTCCTCTATCCCTGGACAGATATGACTCTTATAGGGACGAAAGGACTGAGGCTGAAAAGACGGTGTCTTTTTCTGCAGAGATGTGACTTAGGGTAAAAAACGGTGGATTTTCCAGCAGTTGCCGTGGCCACCAGGTCCCATGGACCGACCCCAAATAACTCCTCCCCTTTATACGGCAATACATCTTTGTGCCGTTTGGAATCTGCATCACCTGACCACTGTCGTGTCCATAAACATCTTCTTGCAGATATGGACATCGCATTTACTCTTGATGCCAGAGTGCAAATATCCCTCTGCGCATCTCGCATATATAGAAATGCATCCTTTAAATGCTCTATAGTCAATAAAATACTGTCCCTGTCAAGGGTATCAATATTTTTAGTCAGGGAATCCGACCAAGCCACCTCAGCTCTGCACATCCAGGCTGAGGCGATCGCTGGTCGCAGTATAACACCAGCATGTGTGTGTATACTTTTTAGGATATTTTCCAGCCTCCTATCAGCTGGCTCCTTAAGTACGGCCCTATCTGTAGATGGTACCGCCACTTGTTCTGATAAGCATGTGAGCGCCTTATCCACCCTAAGGGGTGTTTCCCAACGCGCCCTAACTTCTGGCGGGAAAGGGTATACCGCCAATAATTTTCTATCGGGGGAAACCCACGCATCATCACACACTTCATTTAATTTATCTGAATCAGGAAAAACTACAGGTAGTTTTTTCACATCCCACATAATACCCTTTTTTGTGGTACTTGTAGTATCAGAAATATGTAACACCTCCTTCATTGCCCTTAACGTGTGGCCCTAAAGGAAAATACGTTTGTTTCTTCACCGTCGACACTGAAATCAGTGTCCGTGTCTGGGTCTGAGGTAAATGGGCGTTTTACAGCCCCTGACGGTGTTTGAGACGCCTGGACAGGTACTAATTTGTTCGCCGGCCGTCTCATGTCGTCAACCGGCTTGCAGCGTGTTGACATTATCACGTAATTCCATAAATAAGCCATCCATTCCGGTGTCGACTCCCTAGAGAGTGACATCACCATTACAGGCAATTTGCTCCGCCTCCTCACCAACATTTTCCTCATACATGTCGACACACACGTACCGACATACAGCACACACATAGGGAATGCTCTGATAGAGGACAGGACCCACTAGCCCCTTGGGGAGACAGAGGGAGAGTTTGCCAGCACACACCAAAACGCTATAATTATACAGGGACAACCTTTATATAAGTGTTCCTCCCTTATAGCATTTAATATATATTCATATCGCCAAATCAGTGCCCCCCCCTCTCTGTTTTAACCCTGTTTCTGTAGTGCAGTGCAGGGGAGAGCATGGGAGCCTTCCCACCAGCATTTCTGTGAGGGAAAATGGCGCTGTGTGCTGAGGAGAATAGGCCCCGCCCCCTTTTCGGCGGGCTTCTTCTCCGGAGTTTGTGATATCTGGCAGGGGTTAAATACATCCATATAGCCTCAAGGGCTATATGTGATGTATTTTTCGCCATACAGGTATTATACATTGCTGCCCAGGGCGCCCCCCCCCGCGCCCTGCACCCTCCGTGACCGCTGTGTGAAGTGTGCTGACAACAATGGCGCACAGCTGCAGTGCTGTGCGCTACCTGATGAAGACTGAAAGTCTTCTGCCGCCTGGTTCCGGACCTCTTCAATCTTCAGCATCTGCAAGGGGGGTCGGCGGCGCGGCTCCGGGACGAACCCCAGGGCGAGACCTGTGTTCCGACTCCCTCTGGAGCTAATGGTGTCCAGTAGCCTAAGAAGCCAATCCATCCTGCACGCAGGTGAGTTCACTTCTCTCCCCTAAGTCCCTCGATGCAGTGAGCCTGTTGCCAGCAGGACTCACTGAAAATAAAGAACCTAAAAACTTTTTCTAAGCAACTCTTTAAGAGAGCCACCTAGATTGCACCCTGCTCGGACGGGCACAAAAACCTAACTGAGGCTTGGAGGAGGGTCATGGGGGGAGGAGCCAGTACACACCATGTGATCCTAAAAGCTTACTTTTTGTGCCCTGTCTCCTGCGGAGCCGCTAATCCCCATGGTCCTGACGGAGTCCCCAGCATCCACTAGGACGTTAGAGAAATTCACTATCTCTAGGCCCCCTAGTTTGAAGCTCCACCAGTATCATGTAGACAGGTCCTTATTGTGTTTTAATATTTCCAATTACCGGAAACCGGGAAATTGGGAAGTGACGTGGAATAACCAGACAATGACCTTTTCATACAGAGCTGATAGGATACCCATAGACTCTGAACTTGTACGCCAAATAGCCAACAGTGGGAGGTATTTCCGGTATAGGTATACTCGTGGAAGCAAGACCATGTGGGTTGGAAAAGTATCATCAGGGTTTTGTGCTCATATCATGCAGCCCGATACTTGTACTGAGCAGATGGGAGAACTAGGGATTGGTTTCTTTACTTGGAAAGTTTGTAATATGGTGATGTCATACTTTGTCCCCTATGTTCTCCCAGATGATGCCTATTTCATATGTGGGAGGAAGGCGTACAAGTGGCTTGCCCCGAGCTCAGAGGGATTGTGTTATATTGGGAGAGTACTACCAGAGGTCATGACCATAACCCATGATAAAATGAAAGACATTCACCACAGTGCTCAGGCTCCTTATACTCATACTCACTATGAACACATCATCAAGAGAGACCTCATAGATAGGGCAGAGCACGCAGCCTGATTTGATCCACGAATCCACTGGCATTCAGTTCCTTCTCGCATTAGACATTACCCGTACTGCCAGAGGAACTATAAATTATAGGTATATCCATGCGCTAGCGAACTTGATAGATAATATCACTGAGATGTATGATGACACCTTCAGGTATATGGGAAGGGAGTTACAAGCTTACAAGGAACTGATTCAGCACAGGATGGTCCTTAATTATGTCACAGCCGTGACAGGTGGGTACTGTGTTACCCTGGGCAACTCAATATGGTGTGAAGTGCTGTACTTATATTACAAACAGCACTGACGAACCAACGGAGATTATCGATAAAAAGATGTACGATATCTTGCAGTTGAAGTGGGAGTTCAGGAGGAAGCACAACCTTACCTTAGCGACTGTGAGTAATGAACTGACCGGCTGGGTCTCATGGTTGAACCCACGCAAATGGTTCTCAGGTTTAGGAGAGTGGGCTCAGAATGTCATTATGAGTGTGGGGAAGTTTCTCCTTTGTATCCTGGGAGTCGTCATAATTATTGGTTCGATATTAAGGTGTGTTCAAATTCTAATGCGGCGCAAGCACAGCACAAATTTGATGAGTCTAAGGAGCGAGGGCGCTGTTATAGCAGCAGATTTAATTTACGACCCATCCATAGAGACAGTGTTATGATAAGGATTGCAAATTCATTTCATGGCCTGTTTCTTTCACCCATTTTTCTTTGTCTCCCCCTCTGCCCAGATACATCCAACTGGAAAAGACGTCAGCCCTACCCAAAATGTCTATGTGAATGTATTTTTATATATGTGTCTTATCTTCATCTCTGTAACCTCCAGCTAATGGCACACATAGTCGACAGGTGATATCCACATATACTAGCACTCACATATGTTTCCCCCTCCTTGTATCATCAACTAAATGTGCAC
This sequence comes from Pseudophryne corroboree, assembly GCF_028390025.1. Lineage (NCBI taxonomy): Eukaryota > Metazoa > Chordata > Amphibia > Anura > Myobatrachidae > Pseudophryne > Pseudophryne corroboree. Next base: position 321,930,538 of record NC_086452.1, read on the forward strand.
CTCATTTGTTGGAACAAGAAGCCGAAAAGAGCTCTGTAGTTTTTGTTGGCCCATATACAGACCCTTAATACGGGATGAGAAGGATTTAATGTATACTTTACAATACCTCGAAGCTTATCTAGAACATATACGGCACGATGATACATGCCCCTCAGACATGGATTCATACATACATGCTTTTTACTATCCCACTAGGTCATACATTTCCCACCTACAACTCTTCCCCGATCATCCAAGCTTTTGTATATATTGTATAGGTAATATTTTTTTCTGTTTATTGATTAGTTAGTGGCAGTTATTGATAACTGCCAAAGGGTGGACTGTCGAAGTCAGAAAATATTACAACACACACATTACGTACAAACACCACATAGATGGCCTCCGTGTGCGTACGTATTTGGCTGTGCGTGCACCTATTCGTAAATTGCGTATGGTCGCTCCCGCGGTCCTGCGCATTAGAGCGTGGTATGAGTAATTACAGTGGAATTTGTACTCGCATGGAAAAGCCACAAAGAAAGATCATAAATCTAATCTATATATTGCATAAATCCCACACTGTCTGCTTCCTCTTCTAAATAGCATGAAGATCGGTCCCACATAAATTAAACTCCCAGAGACTAAAATACAATGGCCTTATTTACACTAAGCTTTGAAATTCTATGAAGAAGGCAAACACCTTTGTTTACTAGGGTAGCCGAGTTCCTATTGTCATTGTCTTACTTGAAGACAAAACAAATAAAGAGACAATACCCAGAAACCCAGGCTGAGGGAAACTCAATTAGCAATAGCTAACAAAAACACAAACCAGACATTTAGAAATCTGACATATTAACATTCATAGTCTAAACCAGGCATTCCCAACCACGGTCCTCAAGGCACACCAACAGTGCAGGTTTTTGTGATATCCAGGCTTCAGCACAGGTGACTTAATTAGTAGCTCAGTTATTTTGATTTACCCACCTGTGCTGCAGCCTGGATATCACTAAAACCTGCACTGTTGGTGTGCCTTGAGGACCGTGGTTGGGAATGCCTGGTCTAAACTCTTGGAGATGTATGTGTTTGTGTGTGTGTGTATGTGTGTGTATATATATATATATATATATATAATTCCTAACAAATTGTAATAGCAGGAGGATGTGTATGTATGTATGTATATATATATATATATATATATATATATATATATATATATATATATGCAACCACACAATGAGGCTCCAACTGGGGCTATGTTGTAGACGAGACCAGCACTCCAAGTATAATCAAACGTTTTTATGCAATTTTATAACACATCACAAAGGGTTTTCTGTGCAAATTCAGTAATTTGTAAACATGACATTTTCAGTATCAGGTATCTCACACGTCCTGTGTATGCTGGGGATATACATCCTACCCAGCAGAATCTCCCAATAGCCGTTTCGGCTACCGCCGTCGTCAGGGGAGCTGGATATATGTGAATATATGTATATCTTGAGGATGGAAATAGATAATCATATCATGTGTGGGATCATATTGTTCAGAGTCACGTAAACATTAATCTGGTGGGAATAAGAATTTTATTATATATTACCACATTAAATTAATAATACCAGATTTATGTATGATTAATGTGATGGGTTTAACTGGTCATGGGGCGGGAACTCAGATGCAAACAACAGAAATCACATCTCTAGTCTTAGCCATCGCCCACTTCTTGAACTGACCAATGATCCCCGGTGCACAGGATATGTTCCACCCCCGAACCAATGGAAGAAGAGCACACAGTGTCTATTGTATTATGTTTTGATCTACTGTATAAAGAGCCAGCTGCATGCTAGGTCACTATCACAGACTCTGAAGGTCATCACCCTTGATGACTGAGGGCCCGAAGCGCAGGCGAAACCAAAAGTATGTACCATTGATTGTAGCCATTATTCTTTTGTATTGTATTACTTTGTGATTGTAACCCGCTTTCAGTAATAATATGTTGTGGTGTCGGAACCCAGCAGTTTAAATACAAATCTGGTGTCATGTTTTCCTCTCCCTGCTAAGGTTTAAAGTGTAATACTATTGCATGCATAGCTGTTAAGGGTTCACGGTGTATCTTTAGGTGTGTATGCGCTGCGTGTACTTTGTACAGTCAGCGCGGCGTTTGTACGCAAAGTCCGTACACGGTACGGGACTCTGTACGCTAATGGTGTAATAGGTACGTAGGTTGTGGATTAAGTATAGTGGCCGCAGCGGCTTCATTTAAAGTGTATGAAATGTCTTTTTAAAGTGTTGCTTTAGTCCTGTACGTAAACCAGCGTTTACAGCCATTTCTATGGGCATTACATATAAGCATCACTACCACAATGGGCATTACATATAAGCATCACTAACACTACAGGCATTACATATAAGTGGCACTACCACTACGGGCATTACATATAAGCGGCACAACCACTACGGGCATTACATATAAGCGGCACTACCACTACGGGCATTACATATAAGCGCCACTACCACTACGGGCATTACATATAAGCGCCACTACCACTACGGGCATTACATATAAGCGGCACTACCACTATGGGCATTACATATAAGCGGCACTACTACTATGCACATTATGTAAAAGCGCCACTGCTACTATGCGCATTACAGCGGGCCAAAGAGACCCCTTACCTCCCCTTTACTGCAGCCACGCGATCCCGGAGCACAGCGGTGAGCGTGTGACTTACTGAGAAGAACACCGGAGCCTCTGCTGTAGTTACCCGGCAACCAGGGCGCGGGAGTATACAGCGCCGCTGGGGGGTGATGGAGCTGCAGCAGGGGATGTCTGTCTGACATCTAGTCACTGCTGCAGCCCTTGAAGTCTTTTCTTTTCTTCTGAAATATGCTTTTCTTGGGGCTGCAGGAGCAGCCCCCTGTTGACTGCCTGCTTACTGCAAGGCACCAACTACAAAACTGAGCTCCTGTGCACGGAGGCGGGGTTATAGAGGAGGCGGCGCTATGCATCTTGGGAACAGTCAAAGCTTTGAGCCTGTTCGTGCCTCGGATCAAGATCCTACTCTACACCCCAATGTTATTCCTTGTAGAGCCCAGTGTACGCCGCAGCAGAAATAAATCCTGAAATATATCAGTGCCTTTTCTTAAACAAGTAGATCTTACTTAATTTGGGGCTCATTTACATTTGGATGTAAGTTATGTTTATGACACGCCTCTCAGATGTAGCAGTACACAGCTGCGCTGATAGGTGTTACTTTCACAATCTCCCTGAAACACTTTTTCAAAAGATGGCAAGTATGCACATAGGAGGCTAGGGAGAGAGCAGGTGAGAGGCATACAGGGAGACAGACAGAAAGGAGAGCAGGGTAGAGGCACACAGGGAGAGAGATAGGGAGAGCAGGTGAGTGGCACATGGGGGGGGGCTAGGGAGAGAGCAAGTGAGAGGCACATGGGGGGGGGCTAGGGAGAGAGGAGGTGAGAGGCACACGGGGGAGAGATAGGGACAGTGCAAGGGAGAGGCACACGGGCAGGGATAGGGAGAGAGCAGCGAGAGGCACATAGAGGGTGGGGGATAAGGACAGAGCAGGTGAGAGGTACACAGAGTGTGGGGGATAGGGACAGAGCAGGTGAGAGGCACACAGAGGGTGGGGGTTAGGGACAGAACAGGCGAGAGGCACATAGGGGGTGGGGGATAGGGACAGAGCAGGTGAGAGACACAAGGGAGGGGGGGGGAGAGCAGTAAGAGGCATACAGGGGGAGAGATAGGGAGAGAGCAGGTGAGAGGTACACGGGGCGGGGGGTAAGGAGAGAGCAGGTGAGAGGCACACAGATGTCGGGAGTTAGCAAAACTTTGTACCTTCAATGCGTTTCTCCGCACTGCAAAGGCAGCTTTGTCAAGAAGCAAAGCTACCTTCTAACATCTGGGTAACCCTGCAGTATTAAAAGACTTGCTCTGCTGCCAAAAATGTAATATATCCACAACGGGATCACTGCCAGATAGCCTGACATGCTATCTGCACCGTAGCTTACACTGCAGCACGAGCCATTGAGGCATTCAGCGGATTGCAGCCTCCCTTGCCATCGGTGCCGCCAAAGCCTTGCCGTTAATCATTGCTTGCCGTTCTGGTTTCGCCACTGCTCCAGGTGGATTCCGGTGGTGTGCACACGGATCAACTGCACACCGGCACTTAGTCTCCTTCACTACTGGTGCCGTTAACAATCTGCTGACTGCCATTTATTCTCTGCTGCTGCGCTGTGTACCCAGTCCAATAGTACACTGGCGCGTATGGTGCTTCAGTCCACTGTAATTCCCTGCAGGCATTAAGACTGGCTGTTTGGAACTGAGGGGCAGATGTATTAACCTGGAGAAGGCATAAGAAAGTAATAAACTGGTGTTAAGTGCAAGGTGATAAACACACCAGCCAATCAGCTCCAATATATAAATCAACAGGTAGGAGCCGACTGGCTGGTGCATTTATTATCACCTTGCGTTTATCACTTGTTTATCACTTCCTTATGCCTTCTCCAGGTTAATACTTCTGCCCCTGAGAGTCTCAGCTGTTCGGGAGCACTTCACTCGGTAATATCCTTTACAATTATATCCATTCTCACCGTAGGCTTCCATCATAATGCATGTTTCTCCTAAAAATACGAACTTGTAGAAAGTTAAATGTTGGAGAATTTCCCAGTGTCATGGTAATAGTTTTTACTTGTATTTCTCATTTTAATTGTACTAATGTATGTTAATACTGCACTGGATAATTATCTGTTATAGCTATACAGTATAAACTGTTACATGTATTATACCCCCGGTAGGTTCATGAATATTAAGTTAATAAATTGTATATTTTTTTTAAATATATTGCTGTGTGTACTGTATGTATTATTAAGCGCCAATTGGGTTCCTATCGTGACAGGTAGATAGTAGGTAACTGGTGAGGCACAGGTGACAGGGAAATAGTAGGTAAGTGGGGAGGCACGGGTGACAGGTAGATAGTGGGTTACTGAGGCAGGGGTGACAGGTAGATAGTGGGTGACTAAGGCAGGGAGATAGTAGGTAACTGGGGAGGCAGGGGTGACAGGAAGATAGTAGGTAACTGGGGAGGCAGGGGTGACAGGGAAATAGTAGGTAACTGGGGAGGCAGGGGTGACAGGAAGATAGTAGGTAACTGGGGAGGCAGGGGTGACAGGGAAATAGTAGGTAAGTGGGGAGGCAGTGGTGACAGGTAGATAGTGGGTTACTGAGGCAGGGGTGACAGGTAGATAGTGGGCTACTGAGACAGGGGTGACAGGTAGATAGTGGGTGACTAAAGCAGGGAGATAGTAGGTAACTGGGGAGGCAGGGGTGACAGGAAGATAGTAGGTAACTGTGGAGGCAGGGGTGACAGGGAGATAGTGGGTGACTGAGGCAAGGGTGACAGGGAGATAGTGGATGACCCAGTGCCACTTAGCAGCATTAAACCGATCCTCTCCAGGTGCAGGTGTTCAGTCCAGTCATTTTATCAAGTCCTCACCTCAATACATCCCTCCCAGCTAATGGAAGCCTCGCTGCGGTGGGTCCTCTTACAGTGCTCCTCAGCCCTGGATGCGGGGAATGCCCGGTGTCCACTCTGCCTGTGGTGTCCTGGGAGCAACGTTGCGGGCGGTATCCTGGGAGCGGAGGGTGTACGGAGAATGCAGCAACGGCGCCCTTCACAGTGTTGCGCTCTATGTAGCTGCATACCTCGCGTAATGGTCAGGCCGGCCCTGGAAACATCTGTATTCCTTCTCGCTGTGCACTCTACATACAGTAATGCTTGATGCTTTATCTTAAAGTGGTGAGCAGCAGCACAAACATGTAGGTAAACTAGCCATTCAACTATTTCTTTCTGCACCTTTTATTAGATATATTTTGTTTTATTTTTCGGGCTTCCTTCTGTGCTCTGCATCCAATACACACACAGTACATAGCTAAGATGTGTCATTCACAGTACAGTTAACTAACTCTACACAGATCATATAAAAGCTTTGCTAAACAATCAAGAGAAAGCTAAAGTACCATGGGCTTAATTCAGGTCCCGATGCTTGTGCAGCGCATGCCGCAAAATTACAGATGTTTGACCCATACTGTGCGACGCAGCACGGCGATCAACATCAGACTGCCAGTGATTGACAATCTGAGACAGCCTCATTTTTCTAAAACAGATACATGTCTCCACCATTGTGGGGGAGGGATGAGACCAGGAACTTCATCCAAAACCAGAGATTTCCTGGCCTCTTGGCAGGACCTGCGGCAGCCTGCTTGTATGTCCCCATGGTTCATGCAGCTGGCCAGTGGTGTCGCAGATGATCCAATGCTGTGTGCTAGGACACAGCTCGGATCAGTAATGCACTCAGGAAGCGTGACACATTCTGCTTCATTATCATATTAGAGCTGTTGCTGCTGCTTCCATGTAAGCAGCCGTGATAGCTCCTTCGTCCACATCTGAATCAAGCCCCACATGTAGTAAAATTTGCAGGAGTTAAGCACTCTATGCAACACTATACACGATGGACCTGTACAAATAAAATCTCTAACTCCCCACATAACTAGCGGTGCAATTCATGATTTCTCTGGTGGCAGAATAGTTACTCAGAAACGCAGCTGTCCCGCGAACCCTAACACCAACACTTTCCGTCCCAGCAGTGTTACTTGTGAGGGCGGAGGAGGTGAAGGAATCCGCATGGATCCTGAAGGAGCTGGACTCAATGGGCTAACGTCATTAGAAGACAGGATTATTTCCTGCAGTTAACTTTCATTTTTTTGGAGCTTGATGAATACTATAAACTCTAGTGTTTGGAGAAGGCATATCAGATCTGGATTTCACTGTATGCAGGAGTTGATATGTAATATAATCTGTGAGGATACACTGACTACAGATGTGTCCATTTACGCCTTGCCTCCCTGCACGTTAAACAGCCATTCTAGTTACGCCATGCCGAAAGTGCCGAGCGTCTTTTTATGCAACTTTTTACATTACAATGCGTCTTATTTAAAAAACGGTGATAATAGGATGCACAAGTCGTTTTTGCTGATTAAATTGATATGCGATATGCCAATACTCCGTGTGCAACCGTGGCTGTATCTGCATACAAAATGCTACATTACACTGTTTTCCTAGGAAACATTGTAACGTACCATTTTGTATGCAGATACAGCCACGGTTCATACAAAATGCTACATTACAGTGTTTTCCTAGGAAACATTGTAACGTACCATTTTGTATGCAGATACAGCCACGGTTGCACACAAAATATAGGCATGCTGCATATAATTTTAATCAGCAGTGTTTGCTTGTGTGTCTTACTTGCATAGCGGTTCAAATAAGACACATTTTTGGTAACAGAGTTGCACGTGACCTGTCAGCTAACTCACACCAAGATTCTCTCGCTGCATGGTGTATTGAGGCAAGATGAATGAGGATACATCTGTACTTACTTGTGAGAAGCAACAGCAGAATTAGAGAATCATTATGCACATGTGCAAAAAGAATTTCCTCTGCCTGCTTTGCCACACCTCCACCTACACCCCGCCCCACTAGGATGTAGTGTTTGATGACCCCTGATCTCACCGCCAATCAGCACCCTACCCACAATCCATTGAACTCTGCATGGTAGGGCAGTAATTGCCACAGGTGTGTGGGTGGATAATGGGAGTCCACTAAAACAGTGCGCACTGGTGAGTCGGGTGGCTGTGCCACTAGTGATATGTCACCACAAGGGGGATAATGCTACTGGAGAACTACGGACACTGGGTGGTGGTTGAAGGTCATTTTCCAATAATATTTTTTTAAATATATTCTAAACGTAATTATTTTTTTTTTTTATAAAACACCTCTCCCCCACCAACAATTTTAAGTTTTTGAAGAATAAAAAAAATATTAAAGTGGTATTCACGCATGTTTAAAGGAGCCAAAGACAACGATGAAAAGTTTTTCAATCTATAGAGAAAATGGAGTTACTCGAACCTAAAGCAGAACACTAGCTAAACATACAAAAAAATATATACGTTATGGTAAGAACTTACCGTTGATAACAGTATTTCTCCTATGTCCACATGTTCCACAGGATAACAATGGGATATGATGGAGTGATAGCGGATTGGCACCAAACGATCACAAGCTTTCAGTCCTCCCAGGATGTGACGGGCCCGTCCATATATCCCCGCCCACTGGCTCAGGCAAATCAGTTGGATCCCAAAGCATTTAGGCAGGAGCATTCTGTAGAACCCTATTCAGGCGAGAAAAACACACATGCACACACTTCCATGCAAGAGGGAAGAGTTTAGCGAGTATAAAGATCCTCAAATCAGGTGCGTCAGCGTGGGATCCCTGTGGACATAGGAGAAATACGGTTATCAACGGTAAGTTCTTACCATAACGTATATTTCCGGCAGGGTCCACAGGTTATCCACAGGATAACAATGGGATTTCCCAAAGCCATTTTTAGTGGTGGGGACGCTCCTGATTGGACAGGAAAACCTTACGCCCGAATTCAGCGTCATGAGAGGCAAAAGTATCCAAGGCATAATGTCTAATGAATGTGTTAATGGAAGACCATGTGGCTGTCTTACATATCTGTTCTGCTGAAGCACCATGTTGTGCTGCCCATGAAGGACCTACCGTACGTGTAGAGTGAGCAGAGACAATAGCCGGAACAGGGAGATCAGCTTGAGAATATGCTTCTGAAATCGAAGCCATCTTGCCAGCGCCTGTTTAGTAGCAGGCCATCCCCTCTTGTGAAATCCGTAGAGAATGAAGAGAGAATCTGTCTTTCTGATGGCACTGGTATGATCCACGTAGATTCTTAATGCACGGACTACGTCCAGCGACGCTTCTCCCGCAGAAAGTCCCGATACCTGAAAAGCCGGGACTACAATTTCTTCGTTAAGTTGAAATTTAGATACCACCTTAGGAAGATAACCAGACCTAGTTCTGAGAACTGCTTTATCTGGATTAAAAAAAAAAAAAAAAAAACACAGAAAAGGAGATTTACATGACAGCGCTCCTAAATCTGACACTCTTCTTGCTGATGCAATAGTCAGTAGAAAGAGAACATTAGCTGTTAACCATTTAAGATCCACTTTATTAAGTGGTTCAAACGGAGCAACTTGCAGAGCTTTGAGAACCAGACTTAAGTCCCAAGGCACTGCAGGAGGAACAAAAGGCGGTTGAATGCGCAGCATTCCCTGGACAAAAGTACGCACATCCTGTAAATTGGCAATTTTCTTTTGAAACCATACAGTCAATGCTGATACTTGTACTCTCAAGGAAGCCACCTTCCAACCCTTATCCATTCCTGCCTGAAGGAAATCTAAGACCCTGGATACTCTGAAAGATTTTGGGTCCATACTTCATTCACTGCACCAATGAATATAGGCTTGCCATATTCGGTGATAAATGCGAGCTGAGGAAGGTTTCCTTGCTCTGAGCATAGTTTGAATTACCTGTTGTGAGAATCCTCTTGACTTCAGGATAGAGGTTTCAATAGCCACGCAGTCAAAGACAGTCGATCCAGATGCCTGTGATAACAAGGACCCTGTATTAGTAGATCTGGACATTGAGGGAGCAGAATTGGAGCATCCATCGACATCCTCTGCAGATCTATGTACCAATGCCTTCTGGGCCAAGCCGGAGCTATTAGAATCACGGCACCTTTTGCTTGTTCTATTTTCCTCACCACCCTGCGTAGCAGGATGATCGGAGGAAACAGATATGCCAGATGAAAGTCCCATTTCACTGACAGTGCGTTTACAAGGATCGCTCTGGGATCCTTTGTTCTTGACCCGTATGCTGTAATTTTGTTGTTCAGACGGAACGCCATGAAATCTATGTCTGGCAAACCCAACTTGTCTACCAGAGTCTAAAATACTTCCAGGTGTAGAGCCCATTCGCTTGCTTGAATGGTGCGTCGACTGAGAAAGTCCGCTTCCCAGTTTAGGATTCCTGGAACGAACACTGCAGATAATGCTGGAAGATGGCGTTCTGCCCACTTCAGTATGTGACTTACCTCCTTCATTGCTTTTTGGCTGCGAGTTCCTCCCTGATGGTTGAGGTACGCTACTGCCGTTGCATTGTCCGAGCGGTTCTGGACTGGTTTTCCTTGAAGAGTGTCCTTTGCCCGAATTAGTGCCGTGAATATGGCCTGAGGTTCCAACAGGTTTACTGGCAGGCAACTTTCTTCTTTGGTTTCTTTGGTCCATTGTCCCTGGAACCATAATTTTCCGGACACTGCTCCCCAGCCCTGAAGACTGGCATCTGTTGTCAGGACCTCCCAATCTGATATCCAAAAGGGTCTCCCCTTGTCTAGATAGGATGTCTGTAGCCACCAGGCTAATGACCTTTTTACCTTTTCTGAAAGTACTATGGTCTGTTTCTTTATTGTCTGATGTACTCCATTCCACCTGGCCAGAATCAGACGCTGCAGAGGTCTTGAGTGGAATTGTGCATACTCCACCATGTCGAATGTTGACACCACCAAACCCATCATTCGCATTGCTGCATGAATTGATATTGTTTGACTGTGTAACAACTCCTGAGTCCTTAACTTCACCCTGGATATCTTGTTCAGAGGTAAAAATATGCTCTGCAGACTTGAATCCAATACAGCCCCCAGGTGAATCATCCGTTGTGACGGAATCAGAGATGACTTTGCCCAATTTATGAGCCATCCGTGCTTCTGTAGACAAGTTATTGTCTGTTGAAGATGGACCAAGAGCAATTCCTGGGATTGTGCCAGGATTAAAAGATCGTCGAGGTATGGAAAAATTCTTATCCCCTGCTTGCGGAGATAAGCTGCCATATTCACCATGATCTTGGTAAATACTCTGGGGGCTGTGGCTAACCCAAAGGGTAAAGCCTGGAACTGAAAATGTTGCTGGATGATGGCGAACCTGAGGTAACACTGATGAGACAATGCTATAGGAACATGCAGGTAAGCATCCCGTATATCCAGAGATACCATGTAATCCCCTGGTTCCATGGCCAAAACTATGGAGCGTAACGTCTCCATGTGGAACCGTGGTACCCAAATGTATTTATTTAACATTTTGAGATTGAGAATGGGCCGAAACAACCCATTTGGCTTCTGAACCAAAAACAGGTTGGAGTAAAAGCCCTGTCCCCGTTATGCAGGCGGTACTGGAATAATTACTCCTGACTGAAGCAATTTCTGAACTGCTTCTTCCAGGGCTCTGGCCTTCGCCTCTATTTGAGACGGACTGGTGCAGAAGAACCTTCGAGGAGGCTGCTTCTTGAAAGGGAAACCATAACCCAGAGATAACGCTTCTTGCACCCAAGCATCTGTTGTCGACTGCTGCCATATGTGTGCAAACTGAAGAAGTCGGCCCCCTACCCTGGGGTCCCCCAGGCGGAGGCCCGCACCGTCAGGCTAATGGCTTATCTTCTGGTTTGGAAGCTGGACCTCTGGTGGTCCATTGCTTCTTTGGCCTACCAAACTTATTATATTGGGGCTGCTTATTTTTTCCTTTTTGCACTCTTCTGTCTATGACATAATTTAATGATGTTGACGGTAAAGGCAATATAGATTTTCGCACTAATCGAATGACATGCGTATCTACCTTAGGAGGTACTTCTCTTTTTAAACAGTCCCCAGTTGGAAAAGGGTAATAGGAATCCCTTTTTTTTTGGAATTCTATATTTTTTATTGGGTGTAGCCCAAGCTTCCTCCATGATTTCCGTCAGCTGATCTGACCCTGGAAATTCGACCCTAACTGTTTTGGGACGTTTAAACACAGGTGCCTTAGTTTTTAACACCGTCTCTGCTGAATCCTCTAAGGATAGAATAGCCTTCATTGCTCCAATTAATTTAGCTATATCCTCTGAGCTGATACCTTCTACCTGTTCTTCATATGCTGAAGCAGAGTATATAGCTATCATCATCTGATGTATCATCCTGTGTAGCCTGTGAATTTGATGATATATTTACACTCGGTTCATCAGCTTGTTTCTTTGGAGAAGCTTTTGGGGATATACTGTAAGAAGGGAGCTGCATGTATGGGTTAATAGTGTACCCTACTACTGGGATTGAAGCTGTAGGGATTACCCATTCAACTATACTGGACAAGGTCTGTGCAAACATAGCCCAAGGTGGATCTACCTGTCGTTGAACAGGGATCTGCCTTGCAATCTGCTGAAACGCAAAACAATTTGTACATAAACCACCATGTGCCAGATCCTGAGAGGATAATCCCACTTTGCAAGACAAACATGTTATGAGTATTGGTGTTACTGTTAATGTAACCTCGTCACCTTTGCCGCTCTTAGACATGATAATCAGCTTTTCACAGTGTACTACACAATTTGTGACTGATAACACTTTAATATAGTAAAGTGATTACAATCTGACCCCATCCCATGCACCAGCATTGAGGTTCAGAAGAAACCACTGACAAACATATATAAAGTCAGCAATCACACTAGCAGTCAGTCACTTGTTATATATTAGTCATATGAGCATATTTATCAACTACAAACACATTTCAAAGTATGTAGGAGTACATATTACTGAATTCAGTTTTATACAGATCTTAACGTATTCAGACACATTGCGAAGAAAACCACAGTAATGTACACAGACTCATATGCAATAGGCACTAAACGTAACTATTCATACTGACAAAAAGTAGACAGAATTTTAGTGCTGTATAACCCGTACTCAGTAGAGTGGGATACAAGGAGACTCACCTCACTTCCAAGATCGATCAATACGTTAGCAAACGCTGAGTGGATCCAGAAGCTACTAGTGTACACTGCCGCTCCGGGAACTTTTAGTGAACACAGACGCACTGTGCATGCAGACACAACGGTCATACAGACGCCTGTACTGAGACCGGGTCTCCTCGCGGTAGCGCTTAGTGTACACAGATGCAGCGGCCTATGCTGCAACAGAGACCTCTCGTGGTAGCGTCTGAGACGGAAGGGAGGCAATCAGTTCATGGCGGGAGACCAACAAAAACTGGTCATGAACTGGGGGAGGGGTGACCAAGAGAGAGTCTGATTCCCCACCGCTGACGTCAACCCTAGGGATCCAGCCTCATACTATTCCTGGTGCCTTATGATCCCTAAGGCCTAGCGCTGGAGCACCCATGGTGGCGGTGCGCCAGCTACTGTTTGGTAGTCTCCTCCCAATACAGTGCGGCTGTGTCCGTTATTCCCCTTCTAAGTGGAACCGATGCCTTACCTTCTCCCCGTGCTCTGGCCACAGCCTGGTAACATCTGCTGGACCTGCTAGCATATCAGACACAGACGCCCGTCGAGACAGCACTTGTACCGTGGGTAAGCGTTGTTACGACCCGGCAGAGAGTTGTTGGAGAGACTCTTTCCAATATGCGTGTAAGACGCTGTTAGGAAAGATCACTCAGAAACCGTAGTAAGACTATAAAAATAAAATAAGAAAGCTTAGGGCTGCCAAAAACAGCAGCCCTGTGACCATGGTCCTGCTGCACAAAAAAACAACTGATTTCCTCGAGCCAGTGGGCGGGATTTATGGACGGGCCCGTTGCATCCTGGGAGGACTGAAAGCTTGTGATCGTTTGGTGCCAATCCGCTATCGCTCCATCATATCCCATTGTTATCCTGTGGATAACCTGCGGACCCTGCCGGAGAAAAATAGGATTTTAATGACCTACCTGTAAATCCTTTTTTCGTAGTCCGTAGAGGATGTTGGGGTCCACATTAGTACCATGGGGGTATAGACGGGTCCACTAGAAGCCATTGGCACTTTAAGAGTTTGAGAGTGTGGCTGGCTCCTCCCTCTATGCCCCTCTTACCAGACTCAGTCTAGAAATTGTGCCCAAGGAGACGGACATCTTCGAGAGACGGATTACACAGATCGCGGCGAGATTCACACCAGCTCACACAACATGGCAAACCAAGCTAACTAGCTTGAAACTCAGCAACAGCTGAAAAACAGTACTTAACAAGCAACAACGCAGTACAAAACTAAAAGCAAAGTCGTACTCAATCAAGTAAACACTGCAGGATAACAAAGCGCTGGGCGGGAACCCAGCATCCTCTACGGACTACGAGAAAAGGATTTACCGGTAGGTAATTAAAATCCTATTTTCTCTTACGTCCTAGAGGATGCTGGGGTCCACATTAGTACCATGGGGATGTACCAAAGCTCCCAGAACGGGAGGGAGAGCGCGGAGGCTCCTGTAGAACCGATTGTCCAAACTTTAGGCCCTCAGATGCCAAAGTATCGAACTTGTAGAACTTAGCAAAAGCGTTCGACCCCGACTAAGTAGCCGCTCAGCAAAGTTGTAAAGCTGAGACACCCCGGGCAGCCGCCTAGGAAGAACCCACCTTACGAGTAGAGTGGGCCTTAACAGATTTCGGACACGGCAATCCTGTCGTAAAATACGCATGCAGGATAGTGAACCTGATCCAGCGAGAAGTTGTCTGCTTAGAAGCAGGACCCCCAAGTTTCTTGGGATCATACAGGACAAACAGAGAGTTCGATTTTCTGTGACGAGCAGTCCTCTTCACATAGATTTTCAAAGCCCTCACAACATCCAAGGACTTAGATGTAATTGAGGAGTCAGTAGCTACTGGCACCACAATAGGTTGGTTGATATGAAAAGCCGACACAACCTTTGGAAGAAACTGCTGACGCGTCCTGAGCTCAGCTCTATCTTCATGGAAGATCAAGTAGGGGCTCTTACACGACAAAGCCCCCAACTCCGACTCACGTCTAGCAGAAGCTAAGGCCAACAAAGTGACAGCCTTCCATGTGGCACAAAGGGAGGCTGGATGTGCAAGACCCCTTTCAAGAAAGTCTGAACCTCAGGGAGGGAAGCTAGCTGTTTCTGTAAAAGAACGGAAAGGGCTGAAATCTGGACCTTTACTGATCCCTCCACCAGGCTGTGCGGTCCACCGTCATGCTGAGGATTTTGATGTGCCTGAAGCTCCTCTTTGTTTTAGCCGTCCAAAAGGACTGCGAAGTAGATGAAGAAAAAAGTTTCTTCGTAGCTGGTGAGGCTGAGGGAAGAAAAGGTGACTTACCCGCGGTTGCCATGGAAATCCACGCATCCAACGCCTCCCCAGATAGAGCCTGACCTGTGTAGGGTAGGTTCTCCACACCTCTCCTGGATTCCACTTCGGCAGACCATTGGCGTAGCCAGAGTCCCCTGCCAGCCGAGACAGACATGGAAGATATCCCTGCAGCCATCGAACCCAGGTCTTTCATGGATTCCACCATAAATCCTGCAGAATCCTGTATGTTACATAAAAACAATTCAACGTCACTTTTATCCATTGTATCCAAGTCCTCAAGCAACATGCCTGACCAGTTTACCATAGCTTTAGAAATCCATGCACAGGCAATAGTAGGTCGCAGTATCGCCCCTGAAGCAGTGTATATGGATTTGAGCATAGTGTAAATTTTGCGATCTGCCAGTTCTTTTAACGCGGTAGATCCCGGGACAGGTAAAACCACCTTCTTGACAGTCTGGAAACAGATGCGTCAACTATGGGTTGGTTTTCCCATTTCTTTCTATTCTCCTCAGGGAAGGAAAAAGCAATCAGAACCTTTCTTAGGATCTGGAATTTTTTCTCCGGGATTTCCCAGGATTTTTCAAATATAGCGTTTAATTCTTTAGACGCTGGGAAGGTTAGCTAGGCTTTCTTATTATCCATGAAGTAAGCCTACTCAACCTGCTCAGGTGTTGTGTCAGCAATATTCAACACATCTCTAATGGCCTCAATCATCAACTGCACTCCTTTTGCAAGAGATGTCACCCCCCGCAGCACATCCTCATCACCGTCTGCCGTGTCAGAATCGGTATCCGTGTCATCTTGTATTATCTGGGCAAGAGTACGTTTTTTTTGTACGCTAGGGGCCCCAGAAGGAACAGAACCGGACCAAACCGCCATAGAATTCTGTAAAACCTGAGTTGCAGTCTCAGTCTGTGCTACCCTAGTAGAAATCTGAGAAA
This sequence comes from Pseudophryne corroboree, assembly GCF_028390025.1. Taxonomy (NCBI): domain Eukaryota; kingdom Metazoa; phylum Chordata; class Amphibia; order Anura; family Myobatrachidae; genus Pseudophryne; species Pseudophryne corroboree. Next base: position 321,946,481 of record NC_086452.1, read on the forward strand.
TCATATCCTTAAGAGAGGCAAACCACTCAGGCTCCCTTGCAGGGATCTGTGATAAAACAGTACAATCCTGATTACATGGAATTGGGTCATCCTGAGAGGAATTATCCTCTGCAGCATATGACACAGTCCCTAGAAATGGCTTTTGGAGACCGCAAACACTCCACACACACACAGTGAAAGGACAGATACAGTTTCCCCCTAAGAATGCCAAGAGAGCCACAGAGATTGGAGCCAACCCACACACAGCGCTTTTTTAGATAGAGGGAAGCCACTACCTAGCGCCTACTGTGCAGCTTAATAGGCTACACAGCCTCCCCCACCCCACCCCCCCCTCCCCAACTCCCTGGTACCGTACAGGATAGCTGGTGTTGATGTGAAGGGACAGCTCTCCCTGTCAGCGTCTCCACAGTGAACTGCAGGCAGGAAAAATGGCACTGAACGCTGCTAGGTCCGCTCTGAGAAGATCCGCTTCTTTCATTGCGCTGCTTCCCGCTCCACTGTTCGTTTATACTGGCCTAAGGATTTTGCTGGCATAGGAACCGGGGCCCCTGACAGACTTCAATACCAGTGTAGGGTACGGCGCACTAAGTACCACTGAGCATCCGGAGCGCAGTTAGTACTGCGCTCCCACCCTGTTGCCGCCATCTTCACACCGGCTTCCCGCTTGCTAGGGGAGCCGGTGACTCACTCGCCACTTGAATCTTCTGGCTCTGTAAGGGGGTTGGCTGCATGCTACGGGGGTGAGCGATCACCTGTGGTGGCGAACGATCATTCCCCTCAGGAGCTATGGGGCAGATGTATTAAGCCTGGAGAAGTGATAAAGCAGTGATAAGTGCAAGGTGATAACACACCAGCCAATCAGCTCCTAACTGTAGATTTACATATTGGAGCTGAGTGGCTGGTGCGTTATCACCTTCCACTTATCACTGCTTTATCACTTCTCCAGGCTTAATACAATTGCCCCTCAGTGTCCTGTCAGCGAAGATAGTGGCTCAGACCCCTCAGGGCGGACACTACTCCCCCCCTTAGTCCCACAAAGCAGGGAGGCTGTTGCCAGCAGCCTCCCTGTGCCTATACTCTAATAAAATAAATAAAACCAGAGAAACTCCTACAGAGCTCCCCTAGCTGTGACCGGCTCCCCCGGGCACATTTTCTAAACTGAGTCTGGTAGGAGGGGCATAGAGGGAGAAGCCAGCCCACACTCTTAAACTGCCAATGGCTCCTGGTGGAACCGTCTATACCCCATGGTACTAATGTGGACCCCAGCATCCTCTAGGACGTAAGAGAAAATAACAGTGCTCAACCTATATTCAGTGGATGTTGAATAAAGAGCAAATAGGCAGATGTACTTTAGAGTGCAAATAGGCAGATGTCTAATTAACTTTAGAGTCCCCTCAAATTAGGTATGATCATCGATGATTCAAAATCATCGATGGTATATAGCCGATGTTGAATACTTTTACCATCGATGGCGTATAAACAGATAGTTATACACCATCGATGATAGCTGTGTGCACGATGGTTTTTACCCCCACCTTTCAATTTTAGGGCTGCCTGTTGCTGCACAGGGCTGCTAGGCTGTCAGCCAGCAGCCCTGCGCAGCCTCCGGCTCTTACACTGTGTGTAACAGCTGGGAATGGGATGTCCCTCCTCTTTAAGAGGCTGAGCTATCACTCACAGCTCAGCCCCGCCCCCGGCTCTTACACAGCAGAAGAGCAAGCATCCCCGCATGCGCATAAACACTGATGGTAAAAACCATCGATGGCTATGCAAAGAATACTTAGCTGCCACTGATGGTTTGTCTCACCATCAGCATCGATGGTAACCATTGATGGTAGTAACGCCGATGGCCATCCCTACCTCAAATGCACACAGCATGTGTCGAAATGGGATACATATGATATCCCAGGAGATGGGTTGCCAGCTGTTACTATAACGACATCCCGTCCGCCGGAATCGTTGAAGCAAGACCGCTCGCCACGCATTAAGCCCAGTGGGGAGCTCTGTTCGCCACCGGTTCTATTCCCACATGGTTGATGGCGTGGACCCACCAACCGAGTGGAAATTCTGGGTGAGTGTCGGGATACCGGGTGTAGGTATATTACCGGGTGTCGGTCTCCTGAACGCAGGAATACCAACAGCCGGTAAAGTGACTAGCATGTAATTGCAAGGTATTATGAAACTTATAACCAGGACTCTATATGAGTCTTGAAGTGCTACATATGCAATGTCCATATACAGAAATGTCTATGTACGTATTTATGTATATATGCATGCATTCTCCCCAATGCCAGAGGTCACACCCTGGATCTAGTCTTCACACATGGCTGCGTCATGTCTGTATTTGCAATTTTCCCCTCCCCTCTCCCCCATCACCACCCTCACTGTCAAGGTCACTCTTACCAAACATAACCTTGACCTGGCCTTATTCTCCTCTCTGAACACTTACCCTCCTTCAACCTATTTCTCTCTATAACACCTCCCTAACCTTTGTAATCCACTAAGCTGCCCCAGGTATTGCTCTCAGCCTTTGTCGATATGCATCCCAACCCTGGCACACTAAGGTTACTCAATACCTCAGAAATTCTCATGCACAGTACTAGAGGAAATCATGCTCTCATGCTGATTTCCTGGACTTCAAGTTCATAAACTCATCTTACAATTCTGCCCTTACCCAATGTTAAGCAGTCATACTTTAAGTCTCTACCCTCTTCACACTCCCCACAACCGCTTTGCCAGCTTCAACTATCTCCTCTCTTTCTCCCCTTAAATTTTCAACCTACTTTACATCGAAGATTGAAACCATCTGTAATGACATCTCATCTCACCATCTTCCTCCTATTCCTCCCTTTCCGTCCTCTACCTCCCATTTTGTCTTCCTTCTTCCCCATCACTGTGTAAGAAGTACCTATCCTCATCTCATCACACCATGTATCCTATTCCCTCTCACCTACTTTGCTACATATCCTGAAGTCTGCTTTCATCTTGCCCATCTCTTACACCTATATGGCACTGCCTCTTTGTTCCTCAAACATTCACTTGTTTCACCCATCCTTAAGAAATCCTTACTTGACCCCAACTCTCTCGAACTACTTCCCCATCCTCCTCCTCAATTTTGCCTTTATGCTCCATGAGAAAATCAATTATCTACAACTGACCTCATATCTCTCTCTCCCCACTCATTCCTAATCGCTTTCTGCCCCCTCCACTCTACAGAATCCATCCATACTAAAGTCACTAATGACTACCTCACTGTCAAAGCCAATGGTCAGATCTTTATTGTCATCATTTCAAGCTATCTGCAGACTTCTCCTTCAAACTCCTAATTCGATTGGTCTCTAATAATCAGTCCGCTCTTGATTCACCCCCTACCTTTAGTGCTCTAGCGGTTACTCTTCTGTCTCTACCTTCACTTAGACCACCCTTCCTCTACCTGTTGATGTTCCAGAAGGAGCCGTCCTTTGGCCTACTCTTCTACCATTACATCTCCTTACTTGGAATACTCATCCTCTCTTGTCACCGCCATTTCTCAAATTAAACATATCCAATACAATACATATCTTCCCCCTTTCCAGTCCACACCCCCTTTCTGTCAACTTCTGCCTCCTGGTCACTGCACATTTATGTTTCCATTTCTGAAACATATCTAAAGGTGCATACACACGGAGAGATATAACTGAGAGATTTTGACTATATAGTCAAAATCGCTCAGAAAGTTAGTGCTGTGTACACAGCCAGCGATAGCGATGTGCGTCCCCGCCAGGTCGCTATCGCTGCTAAAAATAGACTGTGCAGGCAAGTCAATTTTGGCTATGTCACTGGGAAAGAAAAAGCGTCCCCTTGCTTGAATGAGTAGGCCAAAATCGCTGGAAAAGTTAGTCAAAATCTCTGGTAAAGTTAGTCAAAATCTCCTACTGCCAGTTCAAGGGAAATCGCTCAGTCAAAATCTCTCATAGTCAAAATCTCTCTGTGTGTATGCACCTTTAGATCACACTTTTTCTCAACCCTGATGCCACCAAAGCTCTTATCCCACGGTAACTATTGCAACATCCACCTCTCTGGCCTCCACATACATAACATATCACCTTTCCCCCATTCAATCTACCATGAACACTGCTGTCCATTTAATTAACCTTTCTAACCCTTCGTAACCTGCTTTACTGGCACCCCAACTCCCTCAGAATCCAGTTCAATCTTTTGGCCCTCAGTTATACACCTTTTACACAGAGCTTTTGACCCAGGTCACAGCTTGGTGTAAAAGGGTCCTTGAAAAATAACCCAGGTCAAGTTACCAGGGAACCCGATTTTAGTAGCTACCAGAGTTGGAGCCAGGTAACAGGTGCAGTGTAAATAGCCTGACCTGGGTTTATCCGATGCGGGTTATGATTAAAAGGTGTTGACTGGCTGTGTATGCAGAGGTCCGCCTCAAGGCAGGGTGTGTATTACCCCTTTCAGACCCCCCGAGGCGGCTCGGACACCGAAGCCAGACACGGGAGCTTCCCCACCGCTGACTGCAGCCCGGCATATTGCCGGGTTGGTGATGTCAGCAGTGACACGGTGGGGGCAGTGACTGGAGATCACATGATCTCCAAGCGCTGCCCATACACAGAGAGTGAACAGGAAACGGGTCACATCGACCCGGCTCCCGCTCACCCCGCACAGTGAGCCATGTTGAAGACATGTTCAACCCTGCTCAAGACCAGAGTTGAAATACAGTACCGGGTCACTCGACCTCAGTCATTTCAACCATTGCACCTTTCAGATCGCATCTGAACACGGGTTATGCGCGCTCATGTGCCCATAACCCGTGTTCATAGGTGGCGGTCTGAAAGGGGTATGAGTGACATGCAGGGATAACCTGGGTTTAATGGGGTCCAAAGTGCAGTGTAAACAGGGTATGACCCTAATCTGATCCAGGTTGGAACCGTGTCCGAAAACCTGGGTCAAACCTGGGTTTTTGGTGTAAAAGTGGTATTACTGTGCCCACTCCTAGGTCTCCAACCTTCTGGCCAAACTTCCTCCGCTCTTCCTCTGATTGCTCGTCTCCAGAATTTCCCCTGTTCTTCCCCCTCCTCTGGAACTCACTATTTCTGCAAGTCAAGCTTTCTGCGAGGAAAGAATGGAGGTATAGAAAAGATTAACCCAGCACTGTGAGGTACTGCATCGATGCTAACCACTGTGCTATTTCTATGACATGGATTTTTGTGTTTTCAAAAGAAAAATAGACCTTTAATGTTTTCTAGAGCTGCTCACTAATATCTCATCTCTGTAAACATTCTTCAGGTGTAGTACCAATACAGGACTTCATGCAGTACAATATAGACAATAATGTCGTTTTTGTTTACTTATCCCAATGATCTCTGAGGTGAGGTCCACTGTATGAGATGTGGGCACACATTAAGCAACCGTACAGCATACTTCTATGCCATCTTAAAGCTGAGGTGCTCAGAGTCATCATTCATAAGTTTCTACTATCCCAATCGTACAGATCCCCTCACAGGCTGACAATATCCGACAGCTTCGGACCACATGAATCCATAGCCCTGCAAACCACGAACTCAGCCCATGGGTGCCATGGATGAGCAATTTTCTAAACAAAGGATATCGAGGAACCTCCAACTAGCCCCAGATGAGTGCCCTGCACAAGTGCACCGCCTGTAACTTTCCCGTTCTGTCTCCAGTTGCTCGTCTGGTTCACTCACTTCCACCACTTCCATGCTCAGTCTCTTTCTTTCTCTATTATCTCATTCACTTTTGTTTTGTTGTCTAGGCATATTCTTTCGCACTCTCCCATTTCTTCCCATACCTCATGAACTCCGCCGCCGCTTTACAGACGATCCCGCAGTGATTTACCGGAGCCCCGTGCGGTCCGCATCGATCTCTCACTTCCCACAGCGTCCCTCCGCTTTCCGTTGCTATGCCGCGGCCCAGGCCTCCCCTGGCAACCGCAAGCAAACCCGGAAGCGGAGCCACCGAGTTATAGGTCACACCCCTTCACTCCATACACCGCCTACGATTGGTATAGTAAAGGGTCCTTCCTCGTGACGTTTCCGGGCTTGCACGTTAGTTGCCCGGGAAACGAGACTGCGGTAGCTGGCTTTGTCACTGCCTGCCCATCTCCATAGCAGCTCACCAAACAGATGAAACTGCGCAATACTAGTGACGGACTTGCTGAATGACCTTTGTTTATGTCACGAGTCACCCCACCACATCGTTCTGCCACTAACACTAGATAGATCTCTCTCTGGTTATATCATATCATATATCATATCTATTTATCTATTAATCTATTAGACCAAGGGTTCTCAACCACGGTCCCCTCAAGACACATGAACAGTCCAGGTTTAAAGGATAGCCATACTTGAGCACTTGGGACTTAGGGGTCTATTTACTAAGCCTTGGATGGAGATAAAGTTGCTGGAGATATTGGGGGTAATTTCGAGTTGATCACAGCAGAAAACTTTTTAGCAGTTGGGCAAAACCGTGTGCACTGCAGGTGTGGCAGATACAGGTTGAGTATCCCTTATCCAAAATGCTTGGGACCGGAGGTATTTTGGATATCGGATTTTTCTGTATTTTGGAATAATTGCATACCATAATGAGATCTTATGATGATGGGACTTAAATCTAAGCACAGAATGCATTTATGTTACATATACACCCTAACACACACAGCCTGAAGGTAATTTTAGCCAATATTTTTTATAACTTTGTGCATTAAACAAAGTGTGTCTACATTCACACATTTCATTTATGTTTCATATACACCTTATATACACAGCCTGAAGGTCATTTAATACAATATTATTAATAACTTTGTGTATTAAACAAAGTTTGTGTACATTGAGCCATCAAAAAACAAAGGTTTCACTATCTCACTCTCACCCAAAAAAGTCCGTATTTCGGAATATTCCGTATTTCGGAATATTTGGATATGGGATACTCAACCTGTATAACATTTGCAGAGAGAGTAAGATTTAGGTGGGTTATTTCGTTTCTGTGCAGGGTAAATACTGGCTGCTTTATTTTTACTACTGATGTGCCTCGGAAATTTTTCGGGTTTTGTGTTTTGGTTTTGGATTCGGGTCCGCTGCCGTGTTTTGTATTCGGACGCGTTTTGGCAAAACCTCCCTGAAATTTTTTTGTCGGATTCGGGTGTGTTTTGGATTCGGGTATTTTTTTACAAAAAACCCTCAAAAACAGCTCACACCTCACAATATTATTTTTAGTCTTAAAATTTGCACCGAGGTCGCTGGATGGCTAAGCTAAGCGACACAAGTGGCCGACACAAACACCTGGCCCATCTAGGAGTGGCACTGCAGTGTCAGGCAGGATGGCACTTCAAAAAAATTGTCCCCAAACAGCACATGATGCAAAGAAAAAAAGAGGCGCACCAAGGTCGCTGTGTGACTAAGCTAAGCGACACAAGTGGCCGACACAAACACCTGGCCCATCTAGGAGTGGCACTGCAGTGTCAGACAGGATGGCACTTCAAAAAAATTGTCCCCAAACAGCACATGATGCAAAGAAAAAAAGAGGCGCACCAAGGTCGCTGTGTGACTAAGCTAAGCGACACAAGTGGCCGACACAAACACCTGGCCCATCTAGGAGTGGCACTGCAGTGTCAGGCAGGATGGCACTTCAAAAAAATTGTCCCCAAACAGCACATGATGCAAAGAAAAAAAGAGGCGCACCAAGGTCGCTGTGTGACTAAGCTAAGCGACCCAAGTGGCCGACACAAACACCTGGCCCATCTAGGAGTGGCACTGCAGTGTCAGGCAGGATGGCACTTCAAAGAAATTGTCCCCAAACAGCACATGATGCAAAGAAAAAAAGAGGCGCACCAAGGTCGCTGTGTGACTAAGCTAAGCGACACAAGTGTCCGACACAAACACCTGGCCCATCTAGGAGTGGCACTGCAGTGTCAGACAGGATGGCACTTCAAAAAAATTGTCCCCAAACAGCACATGATGCAAAGAAAAAAAGAGGCGCACCAAGGTCACTGTGTGACTAAGCTAAGCGACCCAAGTGGCCGACACAAACAGCTGGCCCATCTAGGAGTGGCACTGCAGTTTTCTAGCGAGAGGATGAGTGCTTCCATCCTCATGTGAATCTGAACCACTAGCCATGAACATAGGCCAGGGCCTCAGCCGTTCCTTGCCACTCCGTGTCGTAAATGGCATATTGGCAAGTTTACGCTTCTCATCAGACGCTTTCAATTTTGATTTTTGGGTCATTTTACTAAACTTTTGTTTTTTGGATTTTACATGCTCTCTACTATGACATTGGGCATCGGCCTTGGCAGACGACGTTGATGGCATTTCATCGTCTCGGCCATGACTAGTGGCAGCAGCTTCAGCACGAGGTGGAAGTGGATCTTGATCTTTCCCTATTTTAACCTCCACATTTTTGTTCTCCATTTTTTAATGTGTGGAATTATATGCCAGTATCAATAGCAATGGCCTACTACTATATATACTGCGCACAACTGAAATGCACCACAGGTATAGATGGATAGTATACTTGACGACACAGAGGTAGGTAGAGCAGTGGCCTTCCGTACCGTACTGCTATATATACTGGTGGTCACTGGTCAGCAAAACTCTGCACTGTACTCCTCCTATATAATATACTGGTGGTCCCCAGTGCCCACAATAAAGCAGTGTGAGCACAGATATATGCAGCACACTGAGCACAGATATGGAGTGTTTTTCAGGCAGACAACGTATACTGGCATACCTCCCAACTTTTCCCTTCTGTAAAGAGGGCACACGCGCGGCGAAGCTCCCGAAAAAAGGGCGTGGCCTATGAAAAGGGGGCGTGACTTCACGGGAGGACCCGCGATTGCGAGCCGTGCCCCCGTATTTGTCACTGAAGGGGCATGCCTAGCGCTCTGTGAGCTGCTGGCATGCCCCCTCTCCCTCTGTCTCCAATGAATAGACGCTGTGCGCATGCGCACAGCGTCTATTCACCGCTGCTCTGCTAAGCAGGGCAGCGAGAGACAGAGCCTCCCAACTGCCCCCCCCCACCGCGGGACACTGCGGCCCGCGGGTGGGACAGCGGGACAGTCCCCAAAAAACGGGACTGTCCCGCGAAAATCGGGACAGTTGGGAGGTATGTACTGGTGGTCACTGTCAGCAAAACTCTGCACTGTACTCCTCCTATATAATATACTGGTGGTCCCCAGTCCCCACAATAAAGCAGTGTGAGCACAGATATATGCAGCACACTGAGCACAGATATGGAGTGTTTTTCAGGCAGACAACGTATACTGGTGGTCACTGTCCGCAAAACTCTGCACTGTACTCCTCCTATATAATACAGCTGCTCCCCAGTCCCCACAATTAAGCAGTGTGAGCACAGATATATGCAGCACACTGAGCACAGATATGGAGTGTTTTTCAGGCAGACAACGTATACTGGTGGTCACTGTCAGCAAAACTCTGCACTGAACTCCTCCTATATAATACAGCTGCTCCCCAGTCCCCACAATTAAGGAATAAGCACAAATATTTTTGCATCAAGATTAATAAACGGAGAGGACGCCAGCCACGTCCTCTCCCTAACATTTCCAATGCACGAGTGAAAATGGCGGCGACGCGCGGCTGCTTATATAGAATCCGAATCTCGCGAGAATCCGACAGCGGGATGATGACGTTCGGGCGCACTCGGGTTAACCGAGCCATACGGGAGAATCCGAGTATGCCTCGGACCCGTGTAAAATGGGTGAACCGAGGAACCGAACCCGCTCATCACTAATTTTTACACTGCAATTTAGATTTCAGTTTGAATACACCCCACCCAACTCTAACTCTCTCTGCACATGTTATATCTGTCCCCCCTGCAGTGCACATGGTTTTGCCCAACTGCTAACAAATTTGCTGCTGCGATCAACTCAGAATTAGGCCCTGAGTACCAGCCAGTCGGCTCCTAACTGACATGTCACAGGCTGTGTTTGAAAAATTACAGTTAGGAGTCAATTGGCTGGTACTTTATCTCCAGCGACTTTATCTCCATCCAAAGCTTAGTAAATAGACCCCTTTATGAGTAATTCAGTTAATTTGCTTTAACTATGTGTGCAAAAACATGGGTCTCACAAAACCAGCACTGAAGGGGGTGTACACACGGTGAGACCCTTGCTATGTTCGATTTTCACTATGCGATTTCCTTTGAACTCCCCCAGGGCCCAGATAGCCCCATACCTCTCAACTTTGCTTTTGCTGAAGGAGGGACATCTGCGCGCGCATCGCGTGCGCCCACCGAATAAGGGGCATGGTCTATGAAAAAGGGGGCGTGATTTCATGGGAGGGCCCGCGATCGCGAGCCATACTTCTGTTTTCGTCACTGAGGGGGCATACCCAGCGCTCTGTGAGCTGCTGGCATGCCCCCTCTCCTCCTGCTCCTCTGAATAGACGCTGTGCGCACAGCATCTATTCACCACTGCTCTGCTTGGCAGAGCAGCGAGTGCAGGAACCTCCCAGCTGCCCTCCCCACCGCGGGACCCTGCGGCCCGCGGGTGGGACAGCGGGAAAGTCCCAAAAAAGGGACTGTCCCGCGAAAATCGGGACAGTTGGGAGATATGTAGCACTGATAGTCAAAATCTGTACTATCTGTGCTTGAGATTTTGTCTATGTACGATTTTGACTAAACGTTTGTACACACTGTAAGATAAATCTGTAAGATTTTGACTATATAGTCAAAATCTTATGAAAAGTTAGTTCATATCTCAAGGTGTTAAGGTGCATACACACGGTGAGATTCAGGCTAACCCCGATTCTCACTGTGCGATAGGGACTAGGTCGGTATCGCAAGCAGATAATGACTGTGTGTCACAACTGAGGGCCTGAGCTGACGGGAGGCAGCCTCAGTTGTAGGGGCTGAGATGTACCGGAACCTGGGAGGTTGTATCAGACCCCTGGACATGTAAGTAACATGAATAATAACTGCCCGAAGGCGTGACCACGACAACTTGGATAAAAGTCAATGATGTTTATTATGACAACTCCGCAACACAGCAGCAGTAAAAGAAAACGTAAAAGTCAGCAAAGAATAAATACAGTTCCTGGGTACTACAGGATGGCAGGAGCCACAGGGCACTGGTAGTGTGAGATAGTTCTTATGATCTTCTAGATGGAAAGTCCTTACCAGGCCCGACTGTAGCAATGGAGATAACCCAGGATTGTGCCAGCTGGTGTTCCAGGAAAAGCTGGGTTGCTGAAGATAAAACAGCTGCTGTGGATACTGGCTGGAACCAGACTGTTGTTAGCACGGAGTGGATACTGGCTGGAACCAGTTAAATAATAAATGAACTTGGGAGCGATGAAATATGAACTGAAATGTAGAACTTGAGAGCGGAGAAATAATAATACCGGTGGAGAGTGGTAAAGTGTAGAAAGGACACCGGCCCTTTAAGGGAAGCTGTACTCTGCTGGAAGCTGAGCTGGAAGCAGGTAATGTTGTAGCTGGAAACAGATGAATCCACAATGGATTGGAGAGTCAGGCTACACCGCAGGTGGAATGCTGGTGCGGATCTCTATGGTGGAAGTCTTGAGACAGGAGCTGGAACCTGGAAGACAATCACAGGAGAGAGACAAACAGGAACTAGGTTTGACAACCAAAGCACTGACGCCTTCCTTGCTCAGGCACAGTGTATTTATACCTGCAGCAAGGAAGGGATTGGCTAGGCAATTATGCAGATTAACAATACTGACAACAGATTGGAGGAAATGATCAGCTGACAGAATCCAAGATGGCTGCGCCCATGCAGACACTTGGAGGGAGTTTTGGTTTGTAATCCATGTGGTAATGAAAACAGTAATGGCGGCGCCGGCCACTGGAGACAGGAGACGCCAGGCTGACAAGTGCACATCCAACCACGCGGACACAGCGGAGGCCGCGGCTGACGTAATCGCCACTCTGACACTCTGCATGCAGAAGCTCAGGGACGGCGGCGGAGGCCGCGGGAGACGCCATGCCAGATGTAATAAGGCGTTACTGTGACAGCATCTCAGAGAGACAGGAGAGGATGCAGGAATGTGAACATTAGGATAACAGATGGGATCCGGTCCTGGAGCGCTGAGCCAGCCTTAGGAGGCATCTGATGGGTAAGAAATGGCGTCCAGATACCCGGATCGTGACAGCACCCCCCCCTTTAGGAGTGGCCCCAGGACACTTCTTTGGCTTTTGAGGAAACTTGGAATGGAATCTCCGGACCAAGGCAGGAGCATGGACATCAGAAGCATTGGTCCATGAACGTTCCTCAGGGCCGTAACCCTTCCAGTCAATAAGATATTGTAGTTGACCGTAACGGTGACGTGAGTCCAGGATCTTGGCCACTTCATACTCAACGCCTCGTTGAGTTTGGACTTTCGGAGTTGGAGGAAGTGAGGAATGAAACCGATTCAAGATCAGCGGTTTCAACAGGGAAACATGGAATGTCCTGGGTATTTTTAAGAAGGGAGGCAACTGGAGTCTGTAAGCAACAGGATTGATGACTTGTTCAATCTTGAAAGGACCGATATAGCGAGGTGCAAACTTCATACTGGGAACTCTTAACCTCAAATTCTTCGTGGATAACCATACCCGATCACCCACCTTGAGAGCAGGAACTGCTCGACGCTTCTTATCCGCAAACTTCTTGTACCTGAACGATGCCTTGAGCAGAGCTGATCGTACGCTCTTCCAGATATTGGCAAACTGATGCAAGGTGATATCCACTGCGGGGACAGAAGTTGCTGGAAGCGGTTGGAACTCAGGGACTTTAGGGTGGAATCCAAAGTTAGTGAAGAATGGTGTTGAAGCAGATGAAGAATGATACTGGTTGTTATGACAGAACTCGGCCCAGGGAAGTAATTGAACCCAGTCATCTTGAGAGGAGGACACATAGATGCGGAGGAAGGCCTCCAAGTCCTGATTCACCCTCTCGGTTTGACCATTGGTCTGAGGATGGTAAGCCGTGGAAAACTTTAGCTTGACTTGGAGGACTTGACATAAACTTCGCCAGAATTTGGCTGTGAATTGAACTCCTCGATCTGAGATAATTTCTTCAGGAAGACCGTGGAGTCGGAAGATCTCTTGTATGAATACTTGAGCCAACTTGGAAGCTGACGGAAGACCGGTGAGAGGAATGAAGTGTGCCATCTTGGTGAACCGGTCAACTACCACCCAGATGGTATTGAACTTGTTGCACATGGGTAAGTCTGTAATGAAATCCATCGACAAGTGGGTCCATGGTCGACGGGGAACGGATAGTGGAACCAGTTGCCCCGCAGGCGACTGGCGGGATACTTTATGTTGGGCACACTTTGGGCAAGATGCAATAAACTCCAAGACGTCCTTTTTCAGAGTTGGCCACCAATAGGACCTAGAGATAAACTCCAGGGTTTTTTGGATACCTGTATGTCCGGCAAAACGGGAAGCATGGGCCCAATGCATGAGCTTCTTCCTTAGCATCGGCTTCACAAAACTTTTCCCTGATGGGGGCGTAGAGTCCATCCCTACCGTGGAGAATGCCAACGGATTTATAATAGGATGCTTGTCTGAAGACTCTGACTCATTTTCTTGCTCCCATGAGCGGGAAAGAGCATCGGCCTTGCGATTCTGAGAGCCCGGACAGAACTGGAGTTTAAAGTCGAACCTGGAAAAGAAAAGTGCCCATCTGGCCTGACGAGGGTTGAGACATTGTGCGCCCTTCAGGTATAAAAGGTTCTTGTGGTCTGTAAGTATGGTGATTGAATGAGAAGCTCCCTCCAACAGATACCTCCACTCTTCTAGAGCGAGCTTGATGGCTAGCAACTCCTGGTCGCCAATGGCATAGTTGCGCTCAGCTGGGGAGAACTTCCGGGAGAAGAAACTGCAAGGGTGTAAATGGCCATCTTTAGCCCTCTGAGATAACACCGCTCCTACTCCAACGGAGGAGGCATCCACCTCTAAGATGAAAGGAGAGTCGATGTCAGGCTGTTTCAGAACAGGCGCAGAGATGAACCTTTGTTTTAAAAGATGAAATGCTTGCATGGCTTCTTCAGACCACTTGGACGGGTTAGCACCCTTCTTAGTGA